>NC_090671.1:4046296-4671296 GCF_013368605.1 Nyctibius grandis
GCTATTGTAGAAATAACTAAAGATTATGCAAATCCATGCATTTTGACGAATGGCGGTCAGCCAATCGGACTGCAGGGAGTTGCATGCTGAGTAGCTACTGAGGGAGTCTCTGTGCAGTGATTCTGGAACTTGCATTGCCCAGTTAAATATGAAGTATGTAATGATTAGGGTGTAAAGGTGGAAATGTAGTTATGCTTTTATAGTTGTAAAGCATTTTGATGTTCTCTTGATTAAGATTATTTACTTACAAATAATCTGTTTCAGTATAATTAGTTCTGCCTGTGGAACTCTCCTAGGCAGAATAAACAAAGTGGGGAGTTTTGTCTAGCACGCTTTGCAGCGCTTACCAGAAACATGGTCTGCAAAGAAGGCAAGACCATGAAATCAGGCAATTTAGAGTTATGAATTTCAAAGTTTTTACTTTGTTTTATACAAAATGCACTAAGAAAAATCCATAGCATGACTAAAATATTATCTAAAAGGGGAAAAAAATGGATAAGCTTAGACATGGTCTCCTTATGGCAGGTATATACAGCTGCTTACAGGGTCCGTTACCCATCACTTACCATTTTGGGTATTTTCACAAAATAAGACAGTATTAGAAATTTGAGGTCTCTGTTTAAACAGTACAGAGAATGCACTGATTGAGTACAATTCCCTTGGTGGTGCTGCACTGGTAATTTTGTATTGGGGAATGGGAATAACTTTTGAGTATCTGTGATTTGCTCTGTCACATTTTACCAGGTATAATATGGAGCTGCCTTATGAAATCCATCCTGTGTCTGACATGTGAAAGGCTGGTTTGATTAACTCTTGAAACATGGGCTTATTGTCAGTCAGTGTTCTCCTGTCTTGTGGCTTGGTGCTCTGCCCCTCCCTCCTTCAGATGTGAAATCTGTTTTCAGGAATCTGTGTATAGAATTGAATGTGGATTGAGAGCTTAATGCATTTCAAAATATCATTTAAATGCAAAGTGTATGTGTACAATCAGAGCACCTGCTATGTTGTGAAGGTGGGGAAAGTGGTGTGGAAAGAAAGACTTCATATTTACTCCATGCAAATGCTTGTGGAATCCTAGCTTTATCAGTCTTATTACCGTTTCTTTTCTCAATCTTCAGACAGCTAATGGTCTCATGTGTTTCCCTTTTTGTTTTTTTTTTTTCTTTATTTTTGCAGGTACCACAAGAGCCAGGCTATTTACCTGGAGTCTAAAGAGAACACTAAGATCAGCTGTGTGATCAGTTCTGTGGGTGCCAACGAGGTAGTGGGCTGCTTTGTTTTTCTTGGGAGTGGGGAAAGCCGGGGGTCAGCCTAGGCAGGTAGAGGGCTGTCTAGTAAGGGCTAAGAGAAAATTAGTGTTACTTCTGGAAAAGATGTAGTTGCCTGGTGTCAAAGGAAGCTGAATCCAAGATAAAACTGACTTGAGAGATCTCTTCTTGAGATAGATCTGAGATGGAAAGAGTCTTGTTGTGTTTCTAAAGAACGATCCTACGTTTTGCAAGTAGTAGCTTGGCAGGCAGGAAAAATGGGGAGAACTGACATGTTGTATATAATTGGCATTAAATTCATAAGTTCCATTTCCATTATTTCAAGAACATACATGCAGTTATTATTAATGCAAAATTTAAAAAAAAAAATAATCCCATTGGGAATCCAGAAGAGGATGAGGAAAAATTTTGTCACCAAATTTAGTTGTTATAAGGGGAGAAAATTATTCCTGCTAACGTGAGTTGTGTTGTGAAGTAAGCTGGCAGCATTCATCACCTGCTTGGGAGACAGGGCAGGTGAGTCATTTGTCTGAGACAATTTCCTTGTGGCTAATGATTAAGGCTTAGAGAAGCAGATGAAGGGAGGTGTGTGCCTAAGATTGATGGGAATCTTGCTGCGAGATAAGCTTAGTGCTTGAGCAGTGCATCAGTTGGGCAAAGGGAGCAGTTTTTTCTTTGCTTGCAGATTCCAGCCCCTTCAAGGAAAGAAGTGATAGACTTGAATGCACTTCTCTTCCATCAGCCAATGAAGTAACTTTGATTTGTTTTGGCAGCTAAGGGAAAATATTTTATTTTCAACAAAATGAGTTGCATATGGGATATGCTTTGTATCACAACTGTTCTCCCTGCAACAACAGTTGTAGTGCTCAACGGTTGGTTGAATAGATAAAGTAGTAGTAGTGTGCTAATGGATGCGTTAAAAATGTAGTACTGCTAATTTGATTAAAGTTATTACTGTTAACTTAAAACATTAAAACTCAGTCTTTTGGGAACATCTTACCTGAAGGAAATGCAATCTGTTAATTATAATTGAGTGAATACCACTTTAAGGTGAGACAATAGGTTTCATTTTAGTTTTGGGGGGGGGGTTTTTGAGAGAGGCTGGGGAGGAGGCATGGCAGTTGTTTGCCCTGTAATGGTTCATTGCAACAGTATAAAGCCAAGGGAGATGAATACTTAACAGAACCCTGAAAGCAGAAGGTGTTCTCTTAGGAGCACAGTGTGCACATCTCTGATTTCATCACACGTTCAAAAGCATGGCTGCCAAACTAGGATCTTACGGGGTCCTGCTTGAATTTAGAAGCTAGAAGGCAGACCTAGATTTGAGGTCTGTATTTGTAGGCTGGAGTCAAAAGTTGACAGCATTTCTAAAAGACGTTATTCAAAGGAGCTTTACAGAAAATATCTGCGCAGTGTCTCCCCACCAGCATTTCCGTTAATGCTCAAAGTGAAAAGACTTAACTAAGAAACATCAGAGAGATTATGGCATACAGTTGCCTTCTCGTGGCTGGGGAAAGGAGTAGTTAACAGTGTTTCTGAGGCATCTTTGTTCATATGAAGGTCTGAATCAATTTTCTTATGCTGGA
The DNA here is from genome assembly GCF_013368605.1 of Nyctibius grandis. Taxonomy (NCBI): domain Eukaryota; kingdom Metazoa; phylum Chordata; class Aves; order Nyctibiiformes; family Nyctibiidae; genus Nyctibius; species Nyctibius grandis. The sequence goes on from NC_090671.1 coordinate 4,049,151, forward strand.
TTTGAATTTTGTAATTGGCTGTGGGCCTCTCTGACACAGAGTCTGTGCTGTGATGATCCCCCGTAAAAAAACAAACCAAAAATACCTTCCCAAGCCCAAATTCTTTAAAACTTGGTGAGGTGGTTAGATCTAAACAGAATATTACTTTCAATGTGATTTCCTTGAAAACTGTGACTCAAATACTACATTGGTGGAAGTCATTGGCCAAGTACATGGAACCAATTCAATCATTTGTCTTTCGACAATAATAAACTCTTCAATATGTGCAGGAAAGTTGTTTATTCCCATGAGTTTATTCAGCAATCTCAGTTTGTTGAAAGTTTAAAAAAAGAGCTTATTTTTCTTTTACAGTCTAGGAATAAAAGGAATTCAGAGATGGATTTCGTTGTTTCTGTTCACCATCTTCAGTTCTTCAGAATTAATAGATGCTATCTTCCGAGTGCAAAGTACACTGTATGTCTAAAACATCAGTTTTAAGTTCAGAATGTCTTGATGCTTTTATTTTTCTGAACTGTGTGGCACATTTTAGTGTTAATTTTCACTGTTGTGGGCACTTAAAACTGATCTTTAATTTTCTTCCAAATGGAACTTAACAAAGCAGTTAACTTTAGCAAAACAAATATACCGTGCCATCATATTGTGATGGAATGTAAAACTGTACGTGTTTATTATTCTGCACAGTTGCTCAGAGTTTGTAGATTTAAGAATTGTTTCTGTTAGCAAAACATACCAAATTCTTGGAAATGTTGCAGTGGAGAGCTGATTATCAGTGAAGGTGGGTTTTAATTTCTGTAGAGAAATAACTGAAGTACAAATGCAGACAAATATTAAATTTATTTTATATTGAGGGCTTCTGCTAGTAAAGTCATTTTATACATAAAATAATGGAGTTAAATCAATCTGCTGTGCCAGGCCTGTAGCTAACAGGATATCTAAAAAAAAAAAGTTTTGGATAAATCACATGCCAACACTAACTTTGTAGTCCTTTGCAGTAGGCAATATTGGACTTGTGTCCTAAAATACTCTTGTACTAAGAGCTGAATAACTCTTTATTTTCCATGCATGCATTTAAATATGTTTAAATGCATTAGAATGATAAAATGCAGAGGAGTTTTGCTCAGGTTTGATTTTTAAAGTACAGGTATTTGAGTCTAAACTTCTTGAAAGTGATTTTTATTTTCTAGAAATTCCAGGTGTCTGTCTCCATGGAAGCGATTTGTCCTTTGAAACATACTGTGTATCGGCAAGTTATGTGACTTTTGCCATGCAGGTGTCTGAAAAAGAGACCCTTTTATCTTCAGAGACAATATTTAATACATTGAGAAATGCTTCACTGATCAAAATCAGAATAAGCTTTTCATTTGACTAATAGTTACTTGTCTGGGCAAATCCCAGGATAGATAATTTGATGATCTGTGGGTCTAGAGAGACTTATTCTTGATTAGGTAAGGCTTAATGTCAGAGTTCTGATGCGAACTACAGCAGAAGGAAACTTGCTTTCCTGATGATGCTTGGGAAGAGTAATTTTTCTTGATGACTGTTTTGAGCAGGAAGTTAAGGTGGTAAAATTAGAAACCTTATTTCATTTTCTACTCACATTGCAAAAGCCTAATGTGGGGAGGGAGAAGGGCTTAAGCTAAATCATCTGTGCACCCTGAGTAACGGAGATGTTCAGATCTGGCAATAAGAATACCTGGACTTATTTGGCTACGTATTGCTTACTGTGGGTTTTCCCTTTTTCTCCTCAATATATCTCCCTGTGTCTTTTTTTTTTTTTTCTTTCCTGCAGATCTGGGTGAGGAAAACCAGTGACAGCACAAAGATGAGAATTTATCTGGGACAGCTGCAGCGAGGTGTTTTTGTGATTCGTCGACGATCAGCTGCGTGACTGTATGCTCTTCCTTGGTCTTTTTTTTTTTTTAACCAATAAGACAAGCCTCTAATGGGTAATGGCAGTCTGTTCACTCATCTGAGCAGCAGAGGACCCTGTCGTGACCTCTTATGAGACAGTTTGTGGCTGGCCACACAATCCCCAGTAGTCCTTAAATCCTTAGTGATACCCAAGCGCTGCCCTGGACTATTTCTGGATTTTGCGTCAAGCTTCCGTATGTTTTCTTTATACTTTGGGTGACTATTTAAGAAGACTGCATCATACTTTTTTCATTGTTGTTTCATGGTGCATAGATGGGACTCGTATGTTGAAAACAACGTAACATTTATGTTTTGAAGCAGACCAATAGAAGAAGCTTTGCTAGTCAAAACCTGAGGTTATTTGTTCTTTTTGTTTTCCTGCAAGGCTCGAGATGTTGGGCAAAAAGGAGATTATTCTCACCAGCTTTCAGCGGCAGCTGAGATGCATCTGTAATACCTGATATACGACATCAGCTTTATTGGGTGAACTGTTTAAAGACTTGAGCACTGAGGCTTCTTTTAGGAAAGTGTGAACAACTTAGAAACTGCTGAAAATCCAGTCGATTTTAATGTAGTTAAGCAGTCACATGTGGTTAATCAGAAGCTTCTGTTTCTCTTCACATTAAAAAACCCTTCAATGAACAAGCAAAGTGTATATCTATTTGCTGAAGTAATTTCCTGAAATAGGTGGATGAGTATAAACCAAAGGGTTAATAAACTGGACTTTGCAGATAGCAAGACTATATGAATGATGTGTATGATTATAAGCACTCATATGTATGAGTATTACCATGAAAGGTAAATTTCACTTTCTTTACTCATGCTTAGAGTAACAGGTCATGCTGGAATCCTGCTGACAGAAGATACCGGATCTGTTGTATCTTCCAAAGCAGCGTGGTACAGAGTAGAAAGCAGCATTGACGTGCTTTAGTGTATAGCTGAAACCTTCATTCCCTAAAATGTCATGCAAAGATTTCCCTTTGAAGGGTATTTTAATTACTGGAGATAACACTGGGTTTCTACACTTGCCCTCCAATAGCACAAGTGAAAGTGCTCAAGTGATGATATTAACATACTCCCAAGATGTTTAAAGATCTGACTCTGGCATTCCTTGATTATTCCCAGTCTTTTGCTGATGGCTGAAACCGCTGATACCATGTGTGACTGCATTGGCATGAACTACACAGTGCGCTGGCAACGCTGTCAGATCTTTGCCTTCTGTGCAAAAGAACTTGTGCTCCTTTTGGTCACTGGACAAAAAGTTGTAATTTCTGCCTTTATAGAGATCTGTCACTTTGAGGCATCTTTTGTTTTTGCTTTTGAACTGCTGCCTTGTTCAGCATCAGTCTGGCCTTTCTTTCATATCTGGATAAATGGAGTATTTTAAATGACTGTTTCAATTTCTTTTCCTTACTGCACTTGGGTGGCAGTCACATCCCAATAACTGATGTACGTATGCGGATCTGGACTGGAGGGTTATGGCTGAGTTTCTGAGGTGTTGCCTTTGCCTGAGACACCTATTTTTGCTGTGTTTAGAGTTTCAACTGGATCTGGAGCTTTGGCGAGGAAAGGAGAGGGTGTCTGTTTCCCACCCCCTTGAAAAAGTGCCATCTTTGCTGCAGTGTTAGTCAGGTGGACAGCAGCAGGCTGCATTTTGTCAAGTTAACAGCATGCTTAATAGAACTTAGCATTCTCTGCACGTGTGACAGGTTTTTAATAAGGTGATGATGTACCAAACAGGATTTGTCACTGAGCCTTAAAAGGAACATCATAGTTCTTGTAATAAAAAGTGCTAAGTAAATAGCAGGATTTATTTCCTACTTATATCGTTTTATCAATGTATATGTTTGTGGAAATAGCTGGGAACTCTGGTTCAGTTTTGGGGAGATACCTTGCCAACCTGCTGACAGCAGGTGATCTCTCTGCTGCTGTAACGTTATCTGTTTTGGGGTAACTTTAAAGGTATTGGTAGAAGTGTGGAAGCGCAGCAGCTCTTTTAGAGCCAGGCATGGTGTAGGTGCTGCGCATTGTGTAAGCTTAATTATATAGCTTTGACACCACATCTTCATCTGAATCAACAACATCTGCTCTCCATCCCTGTTCCTTGGCAGAAGTGGGGAAAGAATAGCTACTCTTGCAGCCAAAAGCCTGTCTGTCTATTAGCTGTGGTCTTATATTGCGGAGGGGGTGGGTGTCTGTGTGTGTGATGGGATGGGACACGTTTCTAGTTCACACCCTAATCAGAATTTGAAGAGTCTTCTGGAAGCGAATTCCTGTGGGACTGTGGCACCTTTTCCCTCTTCTGTAACCCCGCCGTGGAGGCTCCACTGTGCTGAGAAAGTTACTGTTACCATAAGGAGTCCTCTTGTGTTGTTGCAGGTAATGAAGGAGTCTAGCCTTGGACTGCAAGTTGTAGTGGTGAAAAACAAACTAAGGAATGATGGGGACACTGAGCAGTCAGGGTGGGAAGGGAGAAGTTTAAGTGTGCTCTTATATTTCCTGGGCAGATGGGTTACGTAAACTGATACTGATTCAGGGCAGTGCTTCAGTGTGGAAGCTGTCAAAAGTTGATCTCAAACACCTACTCTACTCCTTCACGCCGATCTTGGATCTCCAGGAAGGATGTGCGAGGTTTGTACAACTTCCTTCTGCCAGAGTTCCTTGCCTGCTGCCAGTTTCCCCAGTGCCCTTGTTCAACCTTTGAACCATAATTTCTGCTTCTGACAGTCTTCAGTGTGGGCTTGTAGCCCTATTTGCTCAAACTTAACTACTACACTGAAGGTATTTTGTTTTAAGGCTACTTCATCCTTAGTTTCTTATTTTAATGAAATTAAAGTCTTTCCTGCCTTAGTTGATAACCATAAAATGTAGATCTGTCTCCTCTAAAGCACGTGAATCTCGTATGCTGTTTTTTCAAGCAGGGTGTTCTGTAACAGCCTGTGCCACTTCCAAGGCTGGAAATGATAAAAATGCAGTGCCTTATTGTGCACTCGGGGAAGCAGCACATTTTTTAATCCTTGAAGGATGCTCCGAATGTGTTGTGAAGAAGATGAGGCATGTGGAGATCAAGAGTATAGACATCGGCTGTAGAAATGAAGATTTCCTGCCACTGGTTGGGAAAACGGAGACAAGTTACTCAAGGAGATGGACAAGGTCTTGCTTAAATTCTAAGAGAAAATTGGCTTTTCTGTCTGCTATTTGCCTGTCTAACATCAGTCTTTTGAAGAATTCAAACCCTCTGTGAACAAAAATGGCTTTGCTACAGGTATGAAAGATTTAATTCTTATTATGAACAGCGTTTAAAGTAAATTTAAGAAATGGTTACAGTAATTTTAAAGGTGAACCTTCTGCCGAAAATAGAATTTTATTGAGGGTTGAATTGTAGTTGGTGTTGACTCATATGAAGCATTTTTTTTTTGTTGCCTTGAGAAATGGACTGTGATGTTGATTAAGTGCAAACCAAAAAAGATTCCCCCCTGCCATTCGATGTTCCAGGGGACAGGAAGCCAGGTCAGTGAACCACCTTCCAGGGGCTTTTTGACATCAAACTCACTGCAAGGTTTCAAAAGAGGCTTTTTCCTGGGATGAATGCTAATAAAAGAAATTCTTTTTTAGCTCATGTGCTTTGTCTGGAATTCTGTAAAGAGACAAGGTGATTTAACAACATCAGTCTTGATTGTTTGTGATTTTTTTGTGCGTTCCTGGGCCACTTATGAAAATAAAGCCTAAAAGAGCAAGAAATTGCTGTGACCCTTGTGAATAAATGAGGCCCTTCCTCTTTCAGGAAAAATGAAAACACCTTTTGGCTTCTTGTTCCACAGAAGTAACTAACAAATGCTGAATTATTAAGAAAACCTGAATGGGTGTTTAAGATTTGCTGTTACCAGTTTTAGTTTGTCCAATTCTAAAACTAAAAATTTAATGTATTTTGAGGTATTTAGAAAACAAAAGAATCAGTATTTCCATTTTTTTATGCTTTATTGAAAACGTGCTGTTGCTGGAACTTCACATTTCATTCAGTTAAAGAATTCCACGATTTTAATGTTATGCTGAATTTGGCAAACACCTTTAACATCAGCTCAAATTTGGGATGCCAAAGTATCTTGTAATGCATGAAGTACTGATCTCTTTACAGTGGAGTCAGTGGTGCTCTTTAGATTCCTCCTTTTTATGCATGAATGCTTTTCTCAAAAATATTCTTGATTTCAGTTTAGTTAATAAATGAGCATAAAGAACTGTTTGGGTTTATATTACTTCACTGAGAGCCAAAAAAACCCACAAAAGGCTTAGTTTTTTTTTTTCCCCTCTGATAAGATGTTGAGAAATAGGTGGAGGGGAGAGTGGCTCAGAGAAACTTCATACCCTGGGACCAAAATGTAAATAACATTTAGGTGACAAAAGACCTATATATACCATTGGAAATATTTTACATTTATAAGCAGGATGGTCTGAACTCCCTTCATATGAGACACTGAATAGCAATAGAAGAAGAGTTCCTTAAGCCTTTGGGGCTAAAACAGCAATGCTTTGAGCAAAGCCAGTCATCTTTAGGGCTTTGGAACCAAGAGCTCTAACCCCCTAGAAACAGCTACTGCTTTATTTAATCAATCTTAAATTTGAAGCCTATCAGTTGTCCTGTATGCCTAAGGTAGCTTTGTCATTCTTCATTTAGTTCTAATTTGCATCCATGCGTTCTGCCCCAAATCTGGAGAGGAAAAAAAAAAAACAAAGTGATGAAATATACATTTTTCATTTCACTTTATTAATGTTCCTTATTTTTATTGAGTTTAGGAATCTTCTGACAGTGATGATTGCCTGCAGATCTCTAATATTTTAATGGCTGTGCCAGTTAATGAAGACTAATGATCTTTAATGAAATTAAATACAAATGCAAATCAAGGTTAAAATCGGTGTCTTAAATCAAGGTTTCTGCTGAAAGACATCGAAGCGAACAGCTTGATTGCACTTAGCTGAACGTGGGTTTGGAGAGTGGTTGGCTCTGGACACATGGATGTAGCTCCGTGTCTGCTTGCCGCATAAAGTTAAAAGGTAGGTGGAGTTTTTTTGGTTTTTGGTGAACCTGCATGTTTAGTCTCCTCACCCCATGTACTTTGCTTGTCCTGCTGCCATTCACTCATTTCCAATTTTACAGCGACATGCTCTTGATGTATTTATAAATGAACTCTATGTCAATCCAGTAAAAAGCAGCCAGATACGTTCTAGAGAAATATTTTTCTCCTTGCTGTGTCAATCTTGCCTGCTGCTGAGCAGAATGGGTGGGAGAAGCCAGCGTCAGTGCAAGAGTGTCATGCTTTCCCGCATGGTCAGTGCTGTGAAGGGCATCCAGTGGCTGCTGCTGCCTGTCTTGGCAGTGATTTTTACCCCTCTAGTGTTTTTGATATGCAAATCTCGAAGGTTTCTACAGAGAGAAGTAAATGAGAACATAGTTGATTACTCAGTTGGGGCATAGGAGTGTGGTGATCTGCCAAAGACTGGGAGCTGTGTCCGCTGTTCAGCTAGAAATGCCCTTCTCCTTCCTTAGCTTATGCTCTGGACTTTAGGGCAGCTTAATCTTCCTTAAGGTTTTGCTCTAGGGTTTCAGCTATGTCAGAACTTCAATCTACACTTCTCAGCATGTAATCTCTTCTTCAGTGTTACCCTCTTGTCTCCTCTCCATACAGGTGGACAGGCTAAGGCTTAGTCCAGAGCAGGTGACCACATGATTTCTGGATAACGAGTTGCTGCTAATCAGCTCCATTTGGTAGCTGACTGTGAGAAGGTGGTTGCAAATGCTAAGTAAAAACGTGTTAGCGTAAACCATTGGAAGAGAGCATGTTTTCCTTTGCAGTAGGAGGAGAGCATGGGGATGGTCTGTTAATCAGATCTGGTGATCGGCTGACAGATGGCAACTCACTGGAGATAATTAATCATTTGCTTGTGCAGGATGGTGAGTATGGAGTGACGGTGTCTGTAAAGATTCTAGCAGAAGGGTTTTGTGTGAAACAGCTCAGAGAGGACCTGAGCCCCCTGGAAAGGAGGATGTCCCCCTCCAAGGTGGAACTCGCTAGCTAGAGACAATTAAGTCCATCTTGCTGGGGATCACGGGCTTTCTGCCTCCCACCTTTGGCTTTCCCAGGGCATCACGGAGCTAAAGGCTTGCTAAAGGAAGGAAGGAAAGCTGGCTGATGTCTGTGGGCTTTGATCTGCTGTGAAGGCTTTCTGCTCCCAGCTTGGGGACAGGGGGAATGTATTTAAAAATAAATGCAAACACTTGTAGGTCTGGTCTGTACGGAGCAAGTCCCTCAACCAAATTTTCTTCTTCGGAAAGAACGAGCTGCTGTGAGTGAGCAGCAGGAGAACGATGTGACTGCGGTGGCACGAGGAGCTGAGCATCATCTTCAGGGCTGCACTGCCTGCAGGGCTGCCTACGTGAGAAGGAGACATGGCAAAGGTGGTGTTTGCAGGCAGCGCTCGCTCTCCCAGCACACCTCAAGCCCTGGGTGTGAGCGTAGAAGTAAAGCAACCTCTGTGTCTTCTTTGTAATGCTTTTCCCTCTTCTCAAAATGCTCCCTTCCGATGGCAGCTGTCTCAGCAGGGAGGGCGAAGCACAAGTAGACGTGGTGCTGGCAGGATGGGGATCCTCAGTGAGTGGAAACCCCTTCCTTCCTCTAGACTTGGAGGACTTTGTGTACAACTTAAAGTGGGGGGAGAAAGGCGTCTGCACCAAGGATTTGTCAGGCTTGTTGCTGGCAGATAAGTTGGTTTTATTGAGTGGCTTGACATGTAATTCCATGCAGCGTATAGATGTTTGTCTAATGTTTACTTGGAGGGATTTTCTAGCCATCCTAAAAATTAAACTTTGTGTAACGGTGCGTTTGCTGGAGGAAAATGAGCGTGAAGGTGCTGTCAAAATGTCAGGCTTGTCTGGAACAAGGGTCCTGCAGAAGACAAGTGGCATTAGTGTGTTTGAAGAGGTTTCATTCAGAAGTAAGGAAGTCCCCAGCCTTTGGGGGGCCGTTAATTGACCTGAAGAGGTTACGAAGCTGGATGCTGTTCACAGCTGGGAAGGCAGAGACACTTGCAGAGGGAGAGGGTCAGAATAAGTTATTTCTACTGTAAAATGATACCAGAAGGATGTGAAGAATTGTTCTGAAGTTACATTCCTCCACCTGAATCGTTTTAGAGAAGTCAGTTTTGTACAGTAAGACTTGGTGGTTTGCTTCTAAGTGAAAAGGGGCTTGGGTCTGAGTTACAATTTGAAAAGGCGTTCAAGGAAATACACAACCATCTTCTGCTCTGTGAATCATCGTGCAGGTTTACAGGACCACAGAAATTAATAATGAAAAAAAAAAAACCAACCCAAAAAGTCAGGAGACTTCTTGCAGCTTCCAGATTTGTAAGGCTGCGAGTCAGCACACAGTCTCCTCTCTGAGAAAAACTCTTGCTGAGAAAACGCCTCCTTGCAGAACCTGAAACTGTGGTTCCTTTACACCATGCATATATATATATTTTTTTTTTTTCCTTGCAGGAACAGGGTATTTGAATGAAGATGTATTTTCTGCATGAGACACTGGGTGTAGAGTTCCTCTTGGTAACTTCATTTTGATGTTAAAGTAATTTTCCAGATAATGCTGTTTCTCTTCTGAAGGCTTCCAAGCTTTTACAACAGTGGGGTAATTATTCCATTTATGAGGGAATTGAGGCAGGGGACTGCGGTTGCCACAGCCCACGCTCGGCACTGCTGGCAGAAGCTTGCTTCTTGCCCCAGCTTTCCAATAAGCAAATAAAACTGCATCTGTTAATTGCCCTTCCTTCACAAAATCCACTGATTTCATAAACACCAATGCTGAGTTGTATAACAATGGGCTGGGAGGGTGAGTCGCCAGTGCTCAGCTGAGGTTTGGCCTTGTAAGTGCAGTGCTGCTGGAGACCCGTTGTTGGTGTCAGGGTCAGTACAAATGGTGTTTAGTGTTTGCTTTTTCAGAGGGAGCTTTCTCTTCTTGTAGGGATATATTTTTTTTTTGGCTTTGGACCCCTTCTCTTCTGCCACAAGCTTAACAAGATCCTTTGTCCTTCTCCAGGGAAGCTTTCAACCTCACCGCTGTGGTTCTGAATTGGCTTTAAATAAAAGGTGGTGTGCTTCTGAAGTGCCCTGCCCAAGGGCTCTAGAGCACTCCACGTGCAATCCAAACAGCCAGCAGACAGAGCCATTAAATGTCAAGTGCCCATGCAGGGTTACCTGGCAGAGGGCTGCAGGAGAGTGGTTGCAGCTGAGCCCCACAGGAACAGACTTTGTCTGAAAAACCACCCTCAGCAGGTGGTAACTGTTGGAAGAAAATCAAGGTAGAGGCCTTGTTGATTCATCAAGGTGGGTGGTTTAGTCCTTTGTTTCAGTGTAGAGCAAAAGAGGTAGGAACAAGCAGAAATGGGATCAGGGAGGTGGGAGGAAGGTGCTTTAAATGGGCTCCTGTGTTTTCCCCCTCTGCTAAGGCATTGTCTCCCTGCATGGTGGACCTAAGCCACCTGAATTTCCAGCTTGCGTGACTAATAGCCGTGGTGTCTTATATCCCAAAAGCAGATATATAGCCTTGAGAAGTCAGATCTAATTTCTTCAGTTACATTTGCAGAGTAAAACCCTGTAAGTGTAACTCCTATACTGCCTCTAAGCTCCTCCAGCCTCCATCTCCTGGCATCTCTGCCATTCTGAACACGTAGCTTCGTTTTACCTCTTAGTACCACACCAGCTGGAGCAGCTTCTTCCAGGGTGGGGAGCCTTGTGTGCAGGCTTTACTGAGCGCTTGGAGATGAATGTGCAGTTCCCTTCTGTGGCTCAGAAGGCTATATCTATATTTTTAGGGTTTTTTTTTTTCTTCCCTATCTTATTGAGGTAAGAAGGGAAAGATTATGGCACTTGATGATTTAATCAACATAATCTCCAGATAAAACATGCTTATGTTATACTACTGGGAGATATTAATTTACGCTGCCTTGCTTCTCCTAAGGTAAATTAAATCATTAGTTTTAAGACTGGATTAGTGCGTGTGTCCCCTGCCTCTTAAAAAGGCAGTTCAGTAGTTCTTAAAAGCTTCTTGACTTGGCATTTTCTGGGAGTCAACAAGTCCTTTCAGCGCAGGCGCTGTGAAAAGTGGAACTGAGATGCAACGCTTACGAGTGCAACCGCTGGCTCCGTGGTAGCTAAGTGCCTCCATGCTGACCTAGGACCTGCTAATGCCTTGTGCCTCCTTCTTTACCCACTGGTAGTATTTTTACCAGCTCATTAATTCAGTGAGAAGGTTTTGCCCCAGATCTGGGCGCTCCTTTAACCAAACCTTTATCTAGAGCATCTGCTGGATGGAGAACTGAGCTGTTCAGCGTGTGTCGGAGGAGACCTGGTCAGAGCTAGGTGGTCGGTGTCCACACCTCAGTCCTGCTGGAGAGAGCGTAGGGACATCCAGGATGGTGTGTTGACTTGTGCTTGAAAATACGCCTGAGCAGAGCTGTAGCCCAGATGTTGGGTGATCTTAGAAGTGCTGTTGGCACCTCTGAACTGGCTGAAAATTCCCCAGAATGTAGAGGTGAAGCTCTGAGTACACAACAAAAAATAAAAGCAAAAGATCTTTACCGGGGTGGGTGGGAGATGTTAAAACTCTTTCATACAGGCAGGGAAACGGAGGCACAGTCTGCCTGCCATCGTGGAGGACAGTAGCAGGGTGTAGGGGTAAAATCTGAATGCCTGATGGCAGTGGCCCCTCCTGGAGTCAGCTGATTTAGAGCAGATGTGCTGAGCTGAGCCAGCGCAGCCGCTCCTCTGTGGTTCCTCTTAGGAACGCCCGGTGTGGAGACCCTCCAAGCGTTGAGGTGCCCTGTCTGCTTGGATGGCCAGCAGCTCTGGTGAGGAAACCAGCCCTGCTGCCGAGACAGACGGGAACGGCTCCTTATGACCCAGGGGGAGGAGAAATGACAGAGACCCTCATAGCAATTCCAGGGCTATTAAGGATGTGATAATGAGGCGTTTTGTGCATCATTTTTCAGCACTTTGCTCCCCTGCCCCCAGTTCAACCCATGCATTAACACTCCCCATGCCAGGAGGACAGTAAACACTCTGCTGGTGCTGTGACTCCATTTGTTGTGCAGCTGGGCATCAACAGGGCTGGGGCATGCACAGGTGGAGGGGGTGAGGAGCAAAGGTACCTTCCTGGAAAGCTGGCTCTGTTCTCTGTCGACGGAGGGACGATGCTCAAGGTACAGGTTGGATCAAAGGAGCAATTGCTGGTCCCCCAGACCTGGGGCAAAACCTTCTCGCTGAATTACTGAGGTGGTAAAATAATACTGTTGGGGAAAGGAGGAGGCACAAGGTGGAACTTGCTGCTGTGGGATGCTCTCCAGCCAGCTATGGGCATCAGGTTATGTGCTTGTGGAGAATTTGTGTAAGATGGTCTCGGTGCACCTGGGGAAGGGCCGCTGTGCTTGCCTGGTGCTATTTTCCTTGGTACAGTCAGTCCTTTGGTCTGGTTCTGCACAGCCCATCTCTTGGACGGTGACGTCTTCTACTGCTTTGCTTCTCTCTCTGGATCCCCGGGCCACCTGCGGCCCCGCGGTCCCTGGCTGGTGGTGGACGTGCCGGTGGCTGCCCCAGAGCAGCAGCTTTGCTGGCTCTCGCACACGCGGGCTTGCGCCAGCAGAACCGGGCACGCGAGGGAGATTTTCCTAAAGGGTGGGTAGATTCCTGATCGCTGCCATGGGTGGGTTAATGTCTCTGTGGGGGTCAGAACAGGGCTGAATCCACAAGGTTATAAATCATGTGGAGGGCTGGGAAATCAGCGTGTGGAGGTGGCCTGAGGCAGCTCTCTTTCTGGTGTAGCTCTTCCCATTACGCTACTGGATGGAGGTGCCGGTGCGAAAAGCAAGTCCTTCTCACTTCCCAATTCCATTTTCCGTGTTTGAATGTATAGAGGTGTTTTTCTGCTTGAATATTGAGAGGCGAGTGTGTGTTTCTCAGTGTAGAATGTTTGCAGCTGATTTATTGCGAGATGCTCTAGCACTGAGATTAAATGTTAATGCAAGCGTGCTGATGCAGTCTGCTTCGAGCTGGGCAGCTCCTGGAGCTCTGTAGGCATTTGGGGAATAAAATCAGCTGCGTAACATGGCCCTTTGCTGCCCCGTAGGTGTGCCTGGTGGCGCACTCAGACCCTTCTCTGTCCTCAACTCACCACAGGCACCTCGAGGCATCCTCAGGGCTGAGCTCTTGACCTTCAGCTCGCTGGGATGGGGGACCCCTCTGTTTCTGTGTGACTGTGTGTGTCCAGCTTCTCCTGGGTTTAGTTCTGGGGGCCGTGCGCTTCCCCGGGGTGATGCCCAGGCAGGGGGTGTGTCGCACAAGGCAGAAATCACCTCCCCACTGCCGTGCCGCGGGTTGGACAGGCAGGTGGCTGCGTTATCAGAAGAGGAGATGAAAAGATCCCCAACTGGTATGTGTCACTTCTGACTGCACACATCAAGGATCTGTCACTGGCAGAGCAAAAGGGGGAAAGTACTGTTTTTTGTTTGATCAGGCTGTTTTCCCTCTCCGAGTACCGCAGGCTGCAGCGGGGCTGACCAGACACGCAGTGCTGCCAAGCACTCACTCTGATTTACCTTTGTGCAGGGTTTTCACGAGGGGGAGAAGCGCTTGTTTAATTAGAAGGGAAGCATTTGTAGTCTCTCACACGCTGGCAGAGACCTGAGGGCAAAGCTGATATGCAAAATGGATTTTGACTTGGTTTAATGTCTCTTTCAGGCTGCTGCTGTCTCCTGCATCCTCCTGCCAGTCATCTGAGGCTTGTCCCACTGCCACGGGTCTGTGTTTGGGAGCAGGGGCCTCGGTGTTACGGAGGGGTACCACGAGATCTCCAAACTCCAGTCCTTGTTCTGCAGCCTGGAGGAGAGAGCCAAAGCAGGTGGGTGTAAAAGCCAGAGCAGGAGAGGAGAGAATCCCTCCCTTCCAGGAGGGCAGGCGTGCTGCACGCATGATCCCACAGATGCTGAGCCATTCCCCCCTTCTCCATCCATGCTGCTGCCTAACAGAGATGGAGATCAAATCAAACACGACAGGATTCTTTATCGAGGTGTTTATTTGAAGTTGAATGGACAGGAATCACGTTTCAAAAGTGTAAGAGAAAGGAAAAGAGCTAAAAAGCTTTCTCCAAAATAGCAACCGCATCACCGCGTGCCACAGGGATGTCAGGGCGAATCTGTTTCGCTGACAACAAGATTGTTCTGTCTAGACGGGGAAGCACTGCTGAACGGAGGGAGTCTGCAGAATAATTTAAAGCCAAAAGACTTTACAGACATGAAATTTAAAATAAAAACTGGCTTGGCACAGACGATGCTTGATGGATAGTTTGTGTGCGGGTGGGATGGCGCCTGGCTTTGAGACGGAGCTTGATGGCGGTGATTGACGAGTGTCACTCAGCGTGACCTGGTGGCTGCTGACCTGTCACCTTTCCCAAACAAGTTCTTCCACCACAGTGGGTCCATCGAAGCACCCAGGTGGCCCCATGGAGCTCAGATGGGGCTCCTCTGCAATAGTTGCATCTCCCTTGAATTCTGTTGTTGCCAGGCAGCCTGCCCAGCCCTCCCCAGCCCCTTGGTGCCTTGTCCCTGCTGTGCTGCCAGCTCTGTGGCCACCCCCCTGCCCGACCACCGCTGAGGGATGCAGGAGGAGGGGGTGTGTGGAGGGGATATGAGCCCTTCATTCACCATCTGCCTGGAGGGGCTGGCAGCCAGGGCTGGCTGAGGCAGAGATGTGGTGGTGGGATGGCAGCCCAGCTGGCATAAGGAATTTACTTTCTTCTGGCAGAAAAAGAAAGATGAAATATTAAAAGCATGGCTCAAAGGCTGGAATTTTTCTCTTTTTTGCCTTTCTGATGAGGGTTTCTGCTCAGCCATGCTTTGGTGTTGCTCAGAGAGATGGCAGCCATACAGAGCAGGAGGGATGGCAGCCGTCTGGGGAGAGCAGGGAGCAGGGCTGAAGTAAGGGAGGAAGAGGAGGCACATCTCAGGTGGGCTGATCTCGGGGCTCAGGGTGAACGCTGACCCCTTAACTCCAGTGTAGCCTTTAGGACTTGTGCTTTAGTCTCGTTTGGCTCCTGTTCAATGGCAGGAAAGAAAAACTTCTTTCCTCGTCTCTGTAGACGAGGGCAGCGCCCCTCTGAAGCAGGAGGACACCTTCGTGTTGACCTTGGATCAGGGAGGATGCAAGACAGGAGGAGCAGAGGGCTCAGCTGAGGTGTCTGTCAGCTCCCTCCAGAGAAGTCGTGCTGCCTTCAACTTGCCATTTCTGGCATCCTGGTGAGTCCAAGTGTCCCCAGGAGACCCCGAGGACTTTCTGAAGTGGAGATGGTATAAGGTTTCTCTTGGGTCTGAGCTATTCCACTTGCTTCTGCCAATGAACTCAGGGGCAGGCAGTCAAGGGAGAGCCATGCTGTCAGGCACCGAGGCATGCTCGCGCAGGGATGTGCTCTGTCCTAAACTCTACAGAGTTTGGGGCCTCCTATTTTTTTCCCCAAACAGCCACCAGACTGTGTGCCTCCATACAGCATTTAGGCATTGGGTGCTAAATTGCTGCGTGGAGGCACACGAACCGGGTGTACTTGCAGGGGAGTGGGAGAGGAGAGATGCAGCAGGGAGGGAGGACCGAGGTCTGTGCTTTTGCCAGGTGAGGAGCTGGAAGGAACCACGTTCAAGGTGTTTAAAGCTTTTCCTTGTTTCTGCCTTTGACATCTCTCTTGTGCTCTCGCTCTGTGTGAGCAGGCCTGGGCCAGATTCAGAGGAAACGTGGTAAAGAGGAAGGTGCGAGTTCAGCATAGCGGGGAGTGGACCCGGAGCACTCTTAACTTTACACCTCTGCAAACGCTGGCTGTGAGTGCAACTTATTTGCTGATCAGGGATGTACCCAAACCCTGGGGAGACCGTCCCTTGCTCAGGGTCATGAAATGGGTGAGCTGTGAAATGAGTTTGACTTCAACTCTGACTCCAGCTGCTGCTTTGCCTCTTGATCCTCGGCTTCTGTGTCGCTTCTGGCAGGACAAGGTGGGGGCAGGCAGCAGCCCTGATGCCCCCCCATCCCGCAGCCTTGCCTTCTGCGTTCCCCTGCCTGCCTCCTCGCTGCTGCTGCTGCCTCATGAAAGACCTGTGATTAATTATACTGCTGCGCAGCCTCTGAAAATTTATTTAGGGTTTTATGTTTGCTGCTGCTGCTTACACAATGGCAAATCTGCCGTGGCTGCATCCCAAGCAGGTGGCAGCTAATAGGTCAATAAAGTGAATAGCACCATTAGAGCTGTCGAGTTGGGCTGCCAGGAGCCAGGCAGGTAGAGGGGAAAGCTGCAGAGGAGCCAAGACAGATCTGCTTTAGCAGAAATGCGTCTGGCTATGCTGGTTTGCAGGAAATTACTTGCTTCCCTGATACCATCCACTGCTTTAATAGATCAATTTTTTCACTATAGGTTGTCTAACTTAAGCTTTCTTCTCCCTGCATCCCGTGCTCTCCTAAAAATTAGCCTAATAGGACCTTTTCATCTCAGAGAGCTTTGGAAGTTACTTTCCTTAAAGATTTTCATTGCCTGTTCTTTGGGGTGTAGAGAAAAGGGGGGCTGGAGGGATTGTCAGCTGAAGGAGAAATGGAGAGCTTCAAACCACAAGACAGCCCCCCAGAAAACCCTGCCTAAGGCACACAGAAATCAGCCCCACTTGAAATAGCTAGCAACCCCCTGAGCAGATATAGAAACCCCCTCTGCCTCGGAGCGTCTTGCTTCTCATGCCGCTGTGGAAGGAGTGGGGATGGCAAGCCTTGGGCAGATAAAACACGGTTGTACCTGCTTTTCGGAAGGGTCTCTGCTTCTGCTGGGAAGGGAGCAGCTTGTTTGTACCTGCTGCTAATTAATGCACAGTGGGAATGTGTTCCTGACGGCCTGGTGCAGCTCCTGGCTCTGCGCCGCTTCCCACCAGGCAGGGAAGTGGGAGCTGTGCTCCTGCGTGGCCGTGCCGGCAGAAGGAGCTGGACTCGTTTTGTTTCGTGCGGTGTCGTGGGCTGGGGCCGTGCGCTGTCCTCACGGGTAACGTGGGGCTGGAGTTGGTGACTCGCTCTGACCCTGCTCTGGGATGCTGTCGGGCTGTGTCAGCGGGATGCTCAGCCTACGCAGGCAACGGTATCGCCTTGTGATGCTAAAGCTGCTACATCCACCCAGTGATGTACCGTCAACAGGCGAGAGTGTCTGGGCTGCCTTCGCCTGCCCTACATACGGTGCCTCCAGCAGACCACATCCTCACTGGAAAGGCAGTTCAGACACCCTGGCTCCTCCTGTCTCCTCCCTGTTAGTGCCATACGGTTAGCTTTTAATGTTTCTGCAGAGGTGGTTTGTGTGAATTGAAGCAGGTTGTATTTATTCTACAAAGCTTTGCAGGTATCTTGCGCTGGATGTCGACTCCCGGGGCACGGTGAGCGATCCAGCTTAAGGAGCCATCACCGACGCCGTTATCTTTGCTGCCAGTCCTGCTCGATAAATACGCTCCCTCCGGGCTGGCCGAGCCCAGCAGCGAGCCGGAGCCCGCTCCCCGTGTGTGCTGGGTTTGGGAGAGAGCAGAGCTTGTGCTCAGGAGCTGCTTCAGAGCTCTCAGCAACAGGCGCTCGAAACAAACCCGAGGGCAGCTTAAAACCCCTGGCACTAACAGAGCTCTTGTGCAACCAGCCTTGGGAGTCCCGGGGCTTCTTCAGCACTTTGGGCTGGGGTTCAAGCTCTTCTCCCCAGCTTGGAGGGGTAGAAATTTGCTATAATTTTGTGAGCAGAGTCTGGTCCTTTTTCTGACCCGAAGCTGCACATCAAGTATTGCAAAAACTCAGCATTGAAACAGAGACTTTTGATGGACTAAACTTCGCTGAGCACAAGGTTGCTTTACTGAGCGGTAAAGTCCTATGTGAGCAAGATCACCTGATACTTGGAGCCCTTTAGGATAGAGCAGGGGTGTGTATTCCCAGCACGCAGTGTCCCCCACCCCATCCTGTCGCCCACAGGGCAGTGGCCTGTGGCATCTGAGCAAGACTCGGACTCAGTGGTAGCGTCTTCCCTGGAGCTCAGATGGCTGTGGGAGCCAGGAGCTCTCGTCTCACCCAGGCCAGCTGCGTGCTGTCCCTGACACACAGCCTTTCTCCTTCCTCCTGGTGAATGACCAGCACCGCTTTTCCCCTCCACATGAGGGGTGAGTGCCCCAAGGGGGACATCCCTGTGGTCTGTGAGCTCCTGGAGGTGCGGACCACAGCTACCTTCTCGTGGAGCCGCGACAGCTCCCTGGGCAGCAGCAGTGTCCCCAAGCCCCAGCAGGTTTCTATGCAGCGTGTCTGGTGACACCGCCGAGCTGTCCAAAGTCACCCTGCAGATACAGCCTTGTCTGTGGCTTCCCTCTGGGAAGGGGAGCTCGCTTTTGCCTTGGAGCATCTGATGAGGAACAAGTCAGATACCAACGACTGCAACTGCTGCGTTGGCTCTTGGTGAAGGACAGAAGCAGTGGAGAAAGGTCCCCGTTTGTCACCCTCTCCAGGCAGAAGGAGCTTGCAGAACCTGGCAGGGGCAGAGGAGCCCCGCAGGGAGCAGGGGGGTCCCTGAGCTCCCAGCTCCAGGGTCTGCTGCCACCCTGGTGCTGCAAGAGCAGGGCTGGTCTGTGCCCAATCAGTGCCCCGAGCCCTCCTTGGGGCAGCGGTGGGATGGCTGAGGAGCACAGCGGGGGCATTGCCTGCTGCTGCGGGCAGGAGAAGGGCTCTGAGCAGGCAATGGTGAGCACAGAAAGCTGCCGCACAGCTCCCTTCTGAGGCTGCGGGACTTGGGTAGGGAAAGTGACTTTTATAGACATAAAGGAGGCTTCCTTTTGGGTCAAGTGCTCTGGAAACGCGTGCTTTTGAGATGAAAGCCTTTTTACTCGGGTAATACAGCTTCACATTGCCTAAAGGGAAGTCTGCCTTGTGCTGGGGTGTTTTTCCCTCTGGGGGCATTGCAATTGCTTTTGAAGATGAATTTTCAACATACAAAGGAAAAGAAGAAAGCTGAGAGAAAGAAAGGGCTTTACAAAATATCGGAGGTTCTTGAGGTCTGTTTTAATTTGTCAGCATGGTTCTCTTGCTTGTAGCACCCCTGTTGAGTGCAGGGCTTTTCCTTCTCTTCCCTTCGTGCCTTGCTCCTTCCCTCTGGCATCTTCATCAATCCCAGCCTCTGGATTTTTTTTTTTTTTTTTCTTTTCTAGGCCAAGCTTTTTGCGGCCAGGGCTGCTCGGCAGAGCAGCAGCAGCTCCTGTGCGCTGCCCTGCGTGGGGATCACCTCATGAGATGGGCTGGGAGAGATGGCCCAGCCCCCTGAGGAGGGTCTCAGCTAGCAGGGGGTGAGGGGAGACCAGCCCTTGGCCTTGAGCAATGACAGCAACATGCTGGGAATAAACCTCCAAACACACTGCCCTGCTCTGCCTGGCCCCCGTGTACCCAAAGGCCGGTGGGTCACCACCCTTATGGCGACTGGTGGGAAGAGCTGTGCATCCCTCCCACCCCTTCAGATGCAGGTGGACATGTCGGTGGGGCTCCTTGGTGTGGTAGCCCTTGGTGCTGTGCTCAGGTGCTCCCCAACCTGGACATAACCAGCCACTTGTGACCAAGCTGTACCCAGGGCAGAGGCAGGAGAGCAGCAGGGTGAAGGGGTATGGAATGTACCCTTTTCCTATCAGTTTATCATCTGAGGGATCTCTTTTGAAAACATGTCTTGCCCCATGGACTCAAGGTCCCCAAAGGCCCTTCTGGATTTGGTAAGGCTGTGGGAAGCATCCGAGTGTCTCACTTCTCTGCTTTCTGCTGGTTTCTCTTCCTTTGCCCTGGGGGGAACTAGGTGTGCGCAGGACTCGGCTGCTGCTTAGTGTGAAACGCTGTAAAACTCAGGCATTGATTTCTCAATCAAAGGTGTCTGTCTGCTCCTTGGTCTGTGGCTTTAATGCCTGCAAATCCATCTTTCACTCTCCAGCAGTTTGCTTTAAGGTTTTGAAATTGACTGTTGTGCTTCAGAGCTTTGGGAAGGGCACGGATTCGGTCAAGCCAATGTTGCTCGTGCTGGCTCACGGGTGGGTGTTGAACCAGACAGAGCCCATGGGGGCTCTCGAATCCCAAGTGAGACCCTTGTCTGTACCCAGCTGTGGTATAGGACAGCATTGGTCTACTGGGCTTTGGGAAGCTGGGGGTCTGCCTCCTGTCCTGCCAGTGAACCTGGCTCGGCAGGTCTGTGGTTCCCAGGCTTTGTGGATTGAAGCTGTGGTATATCCTGTCAACAGATACCAGAGAAACGTGAAGACTTTTTTTCAGCATCACATTTCCCATCTGTGCTTCCCATATTTTCATAGCAACCCCAATGTTTGCTCCCTCTTTGCAAAGCATTGTACTCTGCTGTTCTTCAAGTGCTGTAGAGCTGATGTGAGACTTGTAGCTGAAATGCAGCTGCTTCTGTGGAGGAAAACACCAGCTTGGGGCAGAAAGGATTGCTGCTGCCCATGATCACTCTCCTGCAGAGGTTGCTGTTGGTGACCTGAGCTGGGAGACTTGGCTGCAGCTCCTGCCTTGGCCTCTGCCTGCTTTGTCATCTTGGGTCAATTGCTGCCACTGTTCTGCCTCAGCTTTCCCCTTGCTGAAGGTGGGCGAGGGACATGGAAAGCCTTTTCCAAAGACTGGAGCTGGGGTTGCTTTGCAGCCCTGGGAGGTGCAGGTGGAGGTTGGAGTGGAGTGAAGGGCAGGGCTGGTGAAATGCAGGTGACTCCTGGTGCTAATTGTATGCAGCAGATTTATCTGGAAGGAGCAGAAAGAAGTGTGTCAAGGATGTCTCAGCTATTCAAGTGAGAAATCAAATTAAACTTTGCATCAAATAGTAGAGCTGCTCTGTGCTAGGAGTCCTGTCAAATTCATTAAAGATTTCTACACACCAGCCCCCCCAGGAGTTAGTGGAGAGAAAAACCAGTGCTCTGTGTCAGGGGGCTGTGTTTGCCTGCTCACCTGGATGTGTTAATGATGTGGGCAGAGGAAGAGGGGGATTATTGCTTTAACCTTCAAGGTGCCTGTATGTGGAGTGGGGAGGAGGACACGGACTCCACAGCAATGCTAGTTCTGTGTGCCACTGGTGGTAAGCTGGGACGCGTGTCCATCAGCCATCACCGAGGGATGCTAGGGAGGACTGGGGACAAAAGCCCCAGTGAGCTGGAGGTGTGGAAGATGCTCTTGTTGGGGACAAAAGCCCCAGTGAGCTGGAGGTGTGGAAGATGCTCTTGTTGGGGACAAAAGCCCCAGTGAGCTGGAGGTGTGGAAGATGCTCTTGTCCCAGTTGCCTGTCTCCTGATCCCCCATTAACAGGCTGGGAGATGGAGTCCCCTTGGGAACCCTGGGGTGTCTGGGTGGCGGATGGGAGTAATCTGAAGGATCAAAACATCAGTATCACACAGAGGTATGTGTTCAGACTTGCTTCTCATCGGGCATGAGTCCACGCTTGCTCCAGGCAAGGAAAAGATCTGGACAACACCCTGCTCCCTCGGTGGGGACAGATTGCTTGGAGGCTGGATGGAGCACAGACTTGGCACGAGCGAGCCTGGAGCCAGGAGGAAGCTGCCAGCGCGGTGGCAGGGCAGTCATCTGCTGGGAATCTGTGACGCTGTGGGAGTCTGGCTGCAAAATGATTTCCCCACGGCGCACACCAAAGGCTCTGAGAGCTCCCCGGTGACCCAAGCATGTCTATACCTGCTGCTCACCAGTGGTGGGGCATGCCAGAGAGCTGGCAGCCATCAGGAGGAGGAGGAGGAGGAGAACACTGAACTTCATCCACTGCAAATGCTGCATGCCAAAGTTTTCTCTGGCTCCTGTGCTAAGGCCCAGCCTTGTCTAATGCTACCTGATTATTTTTTTCCATCCCTCATGCGTGTTGTGCGTTGCCTTAGAAGCACTCAAGTGCTTTGATATTTAAAAGCCATTTGCAACACTGCTGCTCTGCTGGCAGGAGAAATGAGTCTGACCCCGGGTGTGCATATTCTGGTGTTGGAGCAGGGCAACCTGATCACGGGCAGGGTGAGTCTCCTCAGGTGTCCTCCCTACTGCTAGGTCTGGATTTGGGCTCTCCAGCCAAGAAAATGTCTTTCCTCCCTCCTTCTCTGTTGACTTGTAAGAATTTTTAGGAATTTACGATGCTAAACCTCAATTAGGCAACACTTATTAATTTCCAAGATGTAATTTATTTACAGAGTGTTCCCATTCGCAGCAGCAAGTGCTGTTAATTGCTGGAGTTTGCTTTCCAGCCCAGGATTTGAGAGTCTCGAAAAGCCCGGGAGCGTGGCTGCCGGGCAGGGCTGGCTCGGGGGGATCCTGCTCATCGAGGAGCTGACCCTGACCCAGACACGCTAGTTTTTGCTCAAAGCAGTTCTTGTCCAAAAGCAGGAATGCCTATGCCCTCCTCACGGCTGTATTAACCCAACCTGTGATGCCTTTTGCTGTGTCTGCCCTTTGGCTTGGTTTCTTCTGCCCATGGCAGGGGGGTTGGAACTAGATGATCTTGAAGGTCTCTTCCAACCCAAATCATTCTATGATTCTATAATTCTTTGCCCCCAGTGTGACGCAGGTATCTTTATCCTGCACCAGTGTTGCTGTGAGGCTGAACAAGCTGCCTCTGTGTAGATCTGGAGGCAGAGCTGCAGAAAATCAACGGGGCCAAGAGAAAACAAGGTACTGCGTGCTTGTCCTTCAAGCTGCCAGCATGGGGGATGGCATCTTTGCAGTGTGATGGATCAAGGCCGCTTTTTTTCCTTCTCTTTCTGTCATAGGCTGTTGCTCAGAGATGCAGTACTGAAGCTTTGCTGACGTGCGAAGCCCTGTGATTAATTCCTCCAAGGCGGGCTGTGCCGCTTCCCTGTGAGACACCAGCTCCTCTAGGATGAGGTGGGCTGTGGGGCAGAGCTGCCCTCCAGCCCTGTGCTCAGAGAGTGTCCAGGCAGAGACAGAGGAGGATTCAGCAGCTGCCATCCCCCATCCTGTCTTACCTCCGTTTCTGAGAACCTGCGGCTCTTGGGGCTGGGTTGTGCAATGGAAGGGGAGCAGCCTCCTCTCCTGGGGATGGGGAATCTCTCCTT
This sequence comes from Nyctibius grandis, assembly GCF_013368605.1. Classification (NCBI taxonomy): domain Eukaryota; kingdom Metazoa; phylum Chordata; class Aves; order Nyctibiiformes; family Nyctibiidae; genus Nyctibius; species Nyctibius grandis. The sequence goes on from NC_090671.1 coordinate 4,072,224, forward strand.
CCTTCTGGCCACGGGACCAGTGGTTGCCTTTTGCCATCTAGAGCAGCAACATCTTTAGGAGAGTCTCCCAGATGGCTCTTTGGGGAAAGAAGTTGGAGATTGGTCAAAGTACCTTATCTGGAGTCAAACCACTGGCTTCACCTTGTCACACTTCCCAAGGACCACTTGAAAAGGGCAAAATGGAGCTCACTGTCCTCGCACAGGGCTGGGGGACTGCTGGGGGTGCATGAGTTTGTGTAGGAGCCGTGGTGAGGCCCTTGGCTTGGTTTGGCTCCAGAGGCGCTGCTGTAGCCCTGACGTTTCGTGCAGGCTTAGACAAATTATTGCAAAACAGCCCCGGCTTATCTCCTGTCAGGCCCCGTCTCCCTGGCCGCATACCCAGCTCAGCCTGCTAATGAAGCAGTTGTTCTACACAACGGATTTAGCCATCAGCCATCATCTCCAGTTGAGCTTGATCTATAATGCCTGTTGGTAGGCACTGGAAGTGTTCAGCGCTGCCGGGAGCGGGTGGTGTGTGAAGCCTGGATTTATTAGCCATCTGGCATGCTGCTGGGGTGTTTGTTACTGAGGATCTTGCAGGAAGAGCCTCTGATGCTGCAGCGAACTCCGTGCTGGAGGGAGAGTCAGGCCAATTTCTGGGAGCTCATGGCAGAGGAGTCCTGTCTCCTCAAGTACCTAAAAACAGTGAGTTTGGGCCACTGCCCACCTGCTGTGATGTTCCTCTTGAACATCCTGGTCCAGAGGTCCAGATGCCTGGCCCAGGCATCCATGGAAAAGCATGACTTGCTGCTGCTTAGGCTGAGCATGGCAGGATGCTGCCAGAGGGGCTTCTGGTTTTATTTCTTAAGCCTGACATCTTCCTTGTGCGTTTGGTGATGCTTCGTGACGTGGTGAGCAGGGGAGTGTGCCTTCTCTCTCTGTGGCTGACCTGTGGAACAGGAATCCGGCCCTGGAGCACTGCCTGGCCTTTGCGGGGCTCGGGTTCAGATGTTAGGCTGGGCAGCTCCAGAAAATGAAATGCAAATGAAATGGAAAGCTGAGGGGCAGAGGGGCTGCGGACGCCTTCACTGCTGAACTGTGCTGTCTGGAGCAGAACTGTGTTCTGGCTGTGGCTTGTGTTCTTTTTCCCTGGTTAGCCTGGCCAACGCGCTGGCAAGAGAAAGGCAGGCAATTTCCTCGGCTGGCACTGAGATCTTATGCGTTTCCATGAAGCGGAGGGGAGGAGGGAGCAGCCCAAGCCCTCGGGAGCTGGGGTGCTGCGGAGCTGTACAGCACGACAACCCTGTCAGCCCTCGGGGACGCAGGACTGGCCTTCAGCAGGCGGGGGGGGCTGAGGAAGGGGTTGCCCAGCGCTAAGGAGTGGGGTTAGTGACTCAGAGCCAGGGTGCTGGCTTTCTACCGCCTCCTGGACCATGCACGGGCTGCAGATGCAGATGAGTTGGGGGGGAGATGAGGTTGGATGCCAGGGTCTGCCAGGCGGGTGGAGAGCAGGGTGTTGGCCTCTTTGTCCCTGGTTCGTGTTACCTGTGTGCGCCAGCAAAGCAGAGCATGCTCTCCTGTGAAACGGTGGTGGTGAAGGTGGCTGGTCCTACGGGGGAAGTGTGTGTGCTCCCAAGCTCCAGGGTTGTTTGCAGAGAGCCTTGGAGATGGCTGGATGAGGTCTTTATTGTTTCTCAGGTAGGGACCTACCCAGTGCTCCCTCCCCACCCTCACCTCTCCTCCATCCCACTCTGCAGGGCAGCAGGGTCCCGGCCTCACCTGATCCTACAGCCTTCAGCCAGGTGATGTCCTGACCACAGTCCCTGTCATGGCTCCCAGGCCTGAGAGCTGCTTTCAGGCTGTAGGATCCTCTGAGATCACCCAGGAGGAAACTGGATGTAACCTCAGTCAGGAGCTGGTCTCCTGGCCAGGGCTGAGGGATGTGCAGTTTCCCCGGCAAAGGGCCGATCGCTGGCCACAGTTTTGCTGCTTCTTAACACAGTGGTAGGGAGCCCAGCTTTAAATACACGTAGCTAATGAAAAAGCTCCTCTGAAGACCGTTGTACTTTGCTCCCTCCCCGTGACACGTCTCCGCAGCGAGATGGAAGCGAGGGGGGGATGCATGCTTGCTGTGCTGGCCGGCTCTGGTGTCCATCTCCCCTGCGTTGTGCTGGGACATCAGAAGGGACACGAGGCTGTTCGCTCCCCTGCCAGACCCAGAGACGTCCCTGGCCTCCAGCCCGGCCCTCGGCATCGCAGGGACGGCCAAGGCAGACCCTTCCCTAGGCGCATCCCTGGCAGCAGCCGGGGCACAGCCCCAAACATCCCCTCTCTCCTCTGCACTAATCCCATTCAGACCTGTCCTCCGCCTCTTCCTGGCAGGGCTGCAGGCGCGAGGGGCCGCTGCCTTCGTTTGGGGCTGAGCAGATTAGCCCTCGCCCTCGGGAGCAGCTTGCTCATCTTGCGCTCCAGATAAGCGGGGCTGTGTCCTCCTGCTGCCGGACTCCTCGGCACCTGCCGGAGCTGCAATTAGCCTCGATTTGTGCTGGCTGTCAAACACACCTGCGAGGTGCAGGGATGGAGCAGCCAAGTCATTTTTGCAAGCAAAGAGTCATGTTGCATTAAACCGAGAACACTGTCCTCTTTTTTTTTTTTTTTTTTTTTTGTGGTGCCTTTTAGAGCTCCAAGACACCTCTAGTCCCTGTGACACGTGTTGGGGTACGAGCCAGAGAGGTTGCAGCAGTGACTCTAACACCGTGTGATGCTCTTGCAGCACCGGGCTCGTTGCTGTGGGCACAAGCGCAGTTGTGACTCCGGGGTTGCTGCTGTAGCCGACGATTTCTAAGCTTGTTCTGCTCTCATTGCGTTCTCTGCTGTCTGCAGTTCTCCGTAGCTCAGCCCCGATCTCCTGCAACAGACGCGCCGTTATTGCTGGCGGTGCGATGGGGAGCATCACGGGGGCACCGCGATGTCGAGATCTATCAGAGAGTTAATAAAAGGGCTTAATGCAGAGGAAAGGAAATCCTGCTCCTCCAGAGACCTCGCCGAAGCAGCTCATCTAATTAACCTCGGAGGCGATCGCTTACAGCAGCGTTGTGTGCCAGCAGAGAGCCCAAAAATAGTCTCCACCCAAAGGCAGCTCAAAGGCAGGCGGCGTTCCCCCTCCACTGCAGGGCTGGGGCAGCACACGGCTGGAGCCGCGCCACCCGTCCAGAAGCCTGACTCAAATCATAGGGACGTTGTTGCAGATGGATGCGTGTGTTTTCTCCCAGTGGGATCCCGGAGGCCTGGAGCAGACTGAAGGGGTTGGTGTCCACCAGTTAGTAAGGGTGAGGCTGCCGGGGCCCTGGCTGCATGGGGGACAGCCTCCCCTCTCCCCTGCCTGGCCTGCCCTGCGGGAGAGCCCAGCCTGACCGCCCTGCTCATTCGATATGTTTGGGTGCATGTTACAGTCGAGGATAAAGTCGCAGGTATTTCTGCGCAGCGATAGGATCTCACCAGCCAGCTCTTCTTTAATAAGATCCCGGGCGTTCGAGGTGCCCGATTACCTTATCTCCCCTCTGCAGATGTACGTTACCCCGCTTGCTCACCAGCGAAACGCTGCTGTCCAGCCCAGTCTCTAGGAAAAGCTACAACCCCTTCTCCAGCCCATAAATAAAGGAGGGGGTTGGATGCTAAAGCAAGGCATGAACACAGCATCGCCCACACTTCTGCAGCTCTTGGGGCCTCCTGGAAGCTGTCTGGTGCAACGGGGAATGTCACCAGCCAGAGAAGTGAGTGCCAGAGCATGTGTCCTGGCCAGAGTGGCCACTGTGAGCAGAAAATGTGGAAAAATAAGTGGAAAGTGGAAGGGGAAACTGGAAATCAACAGTGCTTCATCCAGTACGGAGCCTGGAAAATGTAGAAATTGCGAAGGGAAGCGAAAAGATGCCATGAGAAACGTTGGAGGCATTTCTAGCAGTGAGGAGGAGGAACTGATTTTTAGCATATGAAAATAAAAAAGGGGGGTGGGGGGAGGAAAAAAGCTCTTAGTAATGCTATTGGAATTGGAAAAGCAGAGCGCGTGGTGGTGGTAACTGTGGAGAACGGATGATGCCTTCAGCCCGTGTGATGGTGAACACGTGTGGATGTGTCTCATCCCTGCCATAGCCAAGGGTCCTGTCAGCAGCGTTTGGGAAGCGTGGGCAGCTCGGGGCAGGTGGGTTCCCCCAGCTCCTGCCCCGGGGCTGGAGAGGGGCGAGGAGCCGCTCTTGGGATCACACATGGCTTTGGCATGAACCCTGAGCAGGGCTGGAGGTGAGCTGCTCTCCAGGCTGGGCTTCTCTGGATGTGTTTAAGAAAAGACTGGACATGGCACTTAGTGCCATGGTCTAGTTGACAGGGTGGTGTCAGGGCAATGGTTGGACTCGATGATCCCAGAGGGCTCTTCCAACCTGATTGATTCTGGGATTCTGTGATTCTCTGGGAAGCGGTCGGTGAAGGTGTTGTGGGAGGTTATATGATTGACCTGATAGGAGTGGGTCTTACTAAAGCATGGAGCCAGCTTAGCTTGCAGCGGGGTCAAGCTGTATTGCAGATGTTGTTTAGAAATTTATACTTTTCTTTGGTCAGAAAGTCTTCAATTCTGCCTCGTTGTACCCTGGGAACAAGCCTGGGTCACAGATACCTGTTTCCCCACGAGGCATTTCCTTTCCGTGTCCTACCAGCACCCTCCTGGCTTGCAAAGCTGTTCGGGGTTTGCCTGCTGATGTTGAGTCAGTGCCACCAGCTCTCTCTGGGCCGGAGTAGCCCCGTGCCCTGGCAGGCTGCCTGCAGCGCCGGGGCTCTGCGAGATCCCTCGGAGCGATGCAGATGAGCCCACACCTCATTGCTTTTACAATTCCCTGTTGCTATGATGACTCAGTGAGCATGATGCACTCGAGTGCTGTCTCTCCGCTCCCAGGTCTGGCATTGCCACCAGAAAGCTGTGTCCGTACCTCTGTACCTACATGTGCTTTATCCCAGCTTTCAGAGGTGCTTTATAATCCCCTTGGAGTGTGAGCAGAATCTCTTCTGAGCTAGTGATGGGTTTGCTTAAAAGGTCTGATAACAAGGTTAAGGAGAGGCCACCAGCCGCTCACCCTGCTGCTGAGCGCTTCGATAGCTAAATTTAGCCCCTTGAGTCATTACTGAGTCAGCAAATTGGGGGCAGGAAATCTTGATTTCTCTTGATTTCTCTTTTCTTCCTTTTTTTCAACAGCCGTGCACCCAAGACAGGCTCCACGTTGGCTTGGTTTCTGTCCTAATCCAGCACGTTACCTGCCTGTAGTGCTTTCCCCCAGAGCATCCTTGAGCCTGTCCGGAAGAAGTAAGAGCTCCTTTCTTGACACCTGCCATAAGGAATGGTGTGCCCACAGGCAAGCAGCATCATTTCCCGTTGTTAGTGGTGTGAAGCATGGGAAGCTCTGAGGGGTTAGCGTTGTCTCTTGCTGGGTAAGCTGCAGGCGGGTAGAGCATCCCTGGAGGCGCTTGGAAACACGGCAACGAGTGAAGGTCCGTCCAGATGCTCTTCTCCCAGCGTGGTGTGCAAGAGTGCTGCAGCACGGCTAGCAGCAACAGAAGAGCTCTGCAAAACCCACGGGAGTGTTAAAATAAGCAACATCAGCGGCTCCGGGTTTGCTGGACCTCCAGAGCAGCTCTGTGCGATGCTCAAACCTCCTCCATCCAGCCCTGTCCAGAGGAGGGGCAGGCTCCGAGGTCCCCAGGAGGCTGCGGTGGAGCAGGACTGGCCAGAGCTCGGCGCTGTGCCTGCTGCAGACCCTGTCCTGGGCTGGAGCGGGGCAGCAGGCTGTCCAGGCTGCTTCTCACAGCCCCAGGAAGGAAATCCTGGGAGCGGAGTCCCCCCCGCTAGCTGATTGTATCGGTTTGTATTAGATCCCACTGAGTGTGTTCTACATAATTTGTTTCCCAGAACGAAGTGTTTTACAAACGCAGCATTTAATCACCTTGTAAAGCGGGGATGAAAAACTATCTTCACTCCTGGGGCTGGGAAATAGCTAAAAGGGAATCCAGAAAAGACTGCCTGCTCAGCCCACCGTGCTGGCTGGGCTGGAGAGCCCAGAAGAGCTGGTGGTTGGGGTTGGGGTTGGACAGGAGAGCTCAGGGGGTCAAAAAGCCCATGCTGAAAACACCAGGCATGGAGATGTTTGAGTGGAGCTGAGCCCCAGCATCCTGCCCAGAGCTGGAGCTGCCCCCAGCTCACTGTGTGCCCTCCTGGGGCTGTGGCGCCTGGCTGAGCGAGGCAGGAGGGGGTGTGGATGCTGCGCAACCAAAGCCTCTGCAAGCCACCTCTGTAAGAGCTCCTGAAAAACTGCTCTTCCCTTGGGACCTGGTGCTCCCCTCGCTTCTGTTTTGAGTGGAGGCATCCCAAAACCTGGCAATAGAAGTATCTTCCCATTCAGTGACATGAATCCAAGCAAACCTGTGCCAGGAGCAATGCTGATGACACCCGTGCCAAGAACGGCTCCTGGCCTCTGTGCAGGAGAAGGGGCACTGCCAGGCTGTGCACAGGACCTGGCCCCTCCTTGAGGCAGATGTACCTCTGGTTTGCTTAAAGATTGCTGGCAAGCCATGCTTCTTCCTGGCACCTGGACATAAATCAGTGGCTTGTTGGACAGTGAAGGGCACGGTGAGCGATGGATGCTCCTCGCCCTGTGCTGGGTGGTTGCACAGTGACGATGGATGCTGGGCTGGGGGGCTGCCACTCTTCCTGTCAGGTATTTTTTATTCACAGTAAGTGAAGGATGCAAAATCAGAGTAATGGCCAAGGAGATGGCGTGCACTTGACTCCTCTTGCCCATGGCGGGAGCGATTAATCTAGCTAAGGCATTGGAGCGGGGCGAGACCACAAGGTTACGCAGCCCAAAGCCTGTTCGCTCCAGGAGCGGAGGGTGATGCTGGACCAGCAACCGCGAGGTGTGTTTCCCCCCACCCCCTCCCTGATGTGCCTTTGATCTGCTGCTGGGGGGGGGGGGAAATTATTCCTCAGTGGGGGCCGGTCAGCGGGAACCCTGCCGTAACTCGTGAGATGCTGCTCCCTGGCTGACAGCAGTGGGTACTTGGTGCTGCCCGAGATCTGCGCCGACAAACCGAGCCCTCCTGGGGATGGAGCGGCTTCCCTCTGCTAGGGCCTGTCCTCTGCTCCCTCTGATCTCAGGATCGGGCTGTAAGTGGTCTGTGCTGGGGGGTCAGCGTGGGGCGGTGGTCACGGGAGGTGCTGGACCCCCGTATTGCCGAGGGCACGGCTGTCACCTCCGTGGAGAGGGGCCGAGCCTTGTGCGGAGAACCGCCCTGCGCTGAGCCAGCATGCCCTCGTTTGGCCGTGGCTGTTTGATGGGGAAGATAACGAGTGGCTTGGGAGGGCATTGGTAGCATCATGCCTGCTTACTACAGGCCGCTGGATAGGAAAGGGAGCAAGGTCTCGGCCTCCTTGCCTGGGAGCACAACCTGCTGTCCCTCGGACGTGTGTCGCTGGCGGGTGTCCGAGTAATGACATCTCGGGGAAGATGCTGTCTGCAGCGCTGGACCTGAGAAGCCACGAAGGGTGGGTGACGCAGTGCAGATGGTGTTGAGGTGACGGGTGTCTGCCTCTCCCCCTTATTTATTGTGCCGTAAACCCCCAGGTAATGTACATCGATAAATGCTGCAAAGGGCTTCGCGTGTGTCAGCCCTGCATGTGCGATGGAGCAGACGCTCTGTCAGGACAAGGGGCTCTGCAAGCAGAGGCTGGTGTGATGGATGGGGCAGCCTTCAGCTGCCTGCGCCTTCACCGGGCTGTAACGCGGAGCCGCTTCCCCAGAGCGCCCCAACGCCGCGGGGTGGGGAGGGAGGGTCCCTCTCGGCAGCGGGGTCCCACCTGGGGGGTACCTGCTGCGAGGGGCTTCGCAGGCTCGGGGCTGCGTGAGCTCGCTGGCCTGCACGTGACGATGGCCAACGCCATCCCCGAGGCAGTGCCGGGTGCCGGGGGAGGCAGCACTGCGGGGCTGCTCAGAGGAGCCGAGGCTCCTGCTGGCTGATTTTCCCAGGGAACAAGACGTGTGCCATCGCGTACCTCTGACAGCTCCCCAGCCCCTCGGATGGTCTCAGCCGCGTGTGACAGCAGAGCTGTCACTGATGCTGATGGGAGATGTTCCTACACGGAGATGTTCCTGTGAGACGTGCAGCTGGGTGGGAGAGGGTGACAGCGAGCATCACCGCAGAGGGACGAGCCAGCACGCACACATCCCCGGGACACGCAGGAACGAGTCCCACCCGCATGTGGCCCGCTCATGGGCGAAAGCTTTGGCAGGCGGTGACAACTTAGACGTCAAACTTGGGTGAACCAGGAGACATAAATCCCGGTATTTGGGATTAGTGCAGGTAATTTGTTTTGAAGACAGTCAAATCCCTTTGCTGTAGGTGCCTGCTTGTCACAGGAGACGCTCCTCATCTCCAGGAGAGCTACTCCAGTTGCACAGATCCAGCCCTCTCTGGGGAAGTTGGTCTCTAGAGTTGCTCATCACTGGCTTTGGGGATTTTTTTCCCAACTCTCGTGCGTAATTGCTTCCTTCTCCTCCTCCTCCTCCTCCCTTTTGTCTTTCTGCAACTTCACAGGGTTGGGAAAGACCATCTGCTGATTTGATTAATGGCCCTTTGCTGAAAAAGCAGCAGAGACAAATGTCCTCCTGAACGTGGCAGAGAGAAAGGGAGAAACAGGCCGGCTAATTTTCAGCCGTTATTTTGGAACCCAAACTCCTTCTCAGTATCAATTTAGCTATTATTTCAAAAACTAATTAATCTTCACTCAGGCAGCCCTTAGGGACCTGTGTTTAGATAATTAACAGCCTATGGATTATGAAAAGTCTTGCTTTTGGATCCTACTACAGCGCTTGCCTTCGAGAACACTCCTGCTATCATCCTGCTTACCAACTCCTTTCATCAACCCAGCTTTTTTTGACTATTCAGAGCAAATAATTAGCCACGATGGATTTTGCTTGCTTTCTTGCAGTTCAGTTCCTTTTTTTTTTGTCCTTAAATGTTCTTCAGCTGGGCAATTTTTTGGGTGGTTTTGCAGCTAATTACAGCCAAGCAGGGCAAGTCACTGCTGTTACCAGGAGGATCTGGAGAAAGGTTTTATTTGGCTTACGGAGAAGCTGGGCAATAAGGTATGAGAAAGGAAATCCTAGAAGGAGAGGGAATGGGATTTTTTTTTCCCCAAATAATCTGCTCTGTCTCCTGCCATTATTGTTAGATCTGGCTGAGTCCGTGGCACGTGAATTGCTCTGGATAAGCAGAAGCAGCACTTTGTCACCTTGAAGGCAATGATGAAACCTTCCCTCTGCTCGAGTGACCGAGAGGGGAAAAGCTGCACAGAAAGGAGACGCTGGCACTTCCCTGCGGTGTTAAATGGGAATCGGAGAGGTGGCTCTAACTGGTGCCAGCGTGGGCAGTACGAGGGAGGATGGACTTGGGGATAAATCCTTGCAGTCCTTCCCATCTGGGACACGAGCTGAGCTGCGCTGTGAATGTGTTGGGGGCACTGGAGGACACGCTCAAACTCAGCTTGATGTAGAGCAGCTCCCAGTTTTCCATCACTCATACACTGGGGTTTTAGCTCCTTAAACGTTGGTGGTTTCCTAAATACAGGCTTGACTTGCAAGCTTAATGTTTGTGGGTGTATAAAGAGCCAACATTCCCCTCTCCTCACAGTTTCTTGGGATCCTGAGCTATTGATGGACCATTCTTGGTGCTGATGCTGTCCCCATGCCGCACGGGGAGATTTCCAACCAAACCTCCCCGTCTCGGGGTCAGTCATTGAAGGAAGCAAAGAGGATTCCAGACCATCCCATCCCGTGGTGCCTACAGGCTGGATGGGAGGTGGATGTGGCCGTGGCCGCCCACCTTTGGGCTCTCCAGAGCTGGTGGATGTCTGGAAGAGTCCTGCAAGCCTGGCTAGGCAGGAGAGGACCTGGGATCGCGCATCACTAGCACCATTGCTGCGACCAAATCCTGGCTTGGGTAGGCTTTAGTGCAAGTTTTGCCTTCTGAAGTGAGGTTTGTATGTGTCCTGTTTTCCTGCACTACCTGGCAGGGTTTGCCCATCAAAACCCCCTCCAGCCCCTCAGCCCATCTCATCTCTGGGCTGGAGAGGCATAAAGAGATTCATCAGGTTACTCTGGCTTTAAATAGCTCGGCGTGGATTCAGGCTCCAGCAGAAAGAAATACTTCCTGATGAGCTGCTTACTTTCTCAAACAGATGATGTTTGTGTCTGATAAATCTCCGCAGGCAAAACTCCTTGGTCCAGCAGTTTGACTCCTAATTAAATATTTAGCACGCTGGCACTTGACCCTGCCTCCAGGAACACCATCCCTTCACCCCGGCGTGGCTCCCGCCTCTGTTGTAATGCCGCAGTTTAGGGGAGCCAGTTAAAGACTCTGTTCCAATACAACAGAGAAAAGCAACTCTCTCTCCACCTTTCCCATCTCTCTCCGTTTTTCCTTCCCTGTCAATAGGTTGGTAGAGGCCCTGGAGCTCCGGCTTCTCGGGAAGCAAAGGGCTCTTGCAGGAGGGCTGGAAGTCTCCCCCGCAGGGAGGATGCTCCCTCCTTTGAACAGCCCTCAAAGGGAACGGCTACCCGGCGAGGCTGATGGAAACATCACCCTGTGCCTGTGCAGGCACCGGGGGAGACATGGAGGGGGGAGTGGGGGGAGCGGGTCGGGCTGGGGGGCTGCTCTGTGGGGTCACCAGGGGTGGGTGCATCATCCAGAGAGGTTGAGCTTTTGGGGAAAGAGGTTTGTTTTATCCTGACTTTAACTATTTGCTACAATATACTCTTTTGGGTGGACCAAGTATCTTCATCTCTTTTGGAGCAGGGGAGAAGCGATCTCTGGTTTGAGCCAATCTGAACTGAAGCAGAACCACAATGCAGCTGCTGCAGGGGCCCCCTCGTGAAGCTGGCACAGGGTCCCCGTGTCTCGTCCAAGGGCTGCCAGGGTGGGGGACCCCGGGTCGCCCACCGCCCTCCTCTCCCCCATGCTGCCCCTGACCTTCGGGGTGAGGCTGTGTGGGGTGGCATGTGCTGGACTGCCCCGTGGCCATGGGGACCTGCCTGCAGCTGCTAATTGCCGCAGCCCATCGGGTCCCCCCTCCCCGTCATCCATCCGTCTGGTCTGGCCAGACCGTGCTCCTGCGTAATCCTGGGGTGACACCACCCACAAACCAAGGGCTTTCCCCATCCTCAGGGTTCTTTCACGTAGATAAAACCCAAATTGGTGCTTTCGGAGCCCCTGTCCCCCGTGCACACGCACGTGCCCCTGCACTGTTTTGCAGGAAGGCTGTAAGGAGGTGACTCCGCTCCCTCGCCCCGCTTCCCGCGCTGGCCTGGGTTTATCTCCCTCCAATTAAACAAGCGCAGATAGCGGGTTTAATAAGGCCCTGCCTACGGAGGATTACTAACGATTTCATTTCCAACATGTCGTGAATTACGAGGCAGCCTGCAAAACAAAGCCGAGTGGGGACAGGCTTGGCAGCTAATTACTGTCCCCCACGTCCCCCCCAGTGCCCTCGCTACTAGCCAGGCCCCTAATTGCTCCCCGTCCCTGATTGCGTTTCGCTGCTGGTCGTGGTTCCTTCGCAGCTCTCGCCTGACACTCGGCTGTTGCCGCTTCTCTCTCTGCCCCCCACCTTCTTCAAGTTTATTAATGAAAACCTTATCTGTCTGCGCAGATAACGCCAGAAATAATGAGTGCTCCATGAGGGCTGCCAGGCCCCGCGCCTCTCCCACCCCCCGCCCTGATCTCCTTCCTAGCTGCGGTTTCCCAGTGCTTGGTTACTGCTGGGGATGGTTTTTGGGGGGGGAGTTTTAGACCTTTCCCACCCTGTGCAGCTTTCAGCCTTCCTGGGTGCTCCAGGCTCAGGGCTGTGCTGGGAAATCTCCTCTGGAGGGGATGTCGGGGGGAAGGGGACCGCCTGCATCCATGATCCCTGCTTAAAATCACCCAAGTTTTCCTCGCTCGGGGCAAACCCGTGGGGAGCTGCGGCCACGTGGGTCGGATGGGTTTGGTCCCAAGGGACCTGGCTGGGGTGCAGGTCCCCCCTGGGCCCATCCCTGCTGGAAAGCAAGGGGCAGCCCCACGTTTGCGTGGGGGGGGCCTGTCCCAGCTCTTCTTGAGCTCCTTTTTTTATTAATTACGTCTATATTCCTCATCTCTTGGCTTAAATCTTCCAGCCTGATAAAGGCCGACAGCCCTTCTCGAGTGCCTGGGATGGCATAAATAATTCCAGTGCTGAGAGAGAGATTTACAGTGATATAAATGTCAGGAGTGAGCCCAGTTTGTATTAATGGCCTTATTAGTTATGTTGCTGTAAAATACCCATACTCCAGTTGTTAAGCAGCTGTGGTTTTGCTCTGCAGCATTAATTCAATAAATTGGAGGTTTTTGATATAAATCTTAAAAGTCTGCTGAACCCATTAGAAAATCCTTCATGATATGTCAGAGATCTTCAAAGGGCTTTGACTGAGATGGACCCAGGAGTTTTTACTGCTGTTTGGGGTGCAAGTACAGAGCGAAGATGGTGAGTGCCGCACCTCCGTGCCCGGGCTGTAGCTGCAGCGTCCCTGGGGATGCTGCGGGACGTGGGGGGTGTTGCACAAGCACCCCGGCCACAGCAGCTCTGGTCCTGCCCAGGCCACCCCAGCCCTTGGAGGGCTCCTGGTCAGGCAGGGGCTTGGGGTGGGCTTGGGGTTTTTAAACCGCCATCTCAAGCTGCAGCCCAGAGGTCCGGTCTGGAGGAGATGCCCCCGGTGCTGCTCTCATCCTCTCTGTGCCTCTGCCCCGCAGTGTCCCCGTCACCGCTGTCACCTCCTTCAGCGCGTGAGCCCGGAGCTGAGCTGACAGCCGGGACGTCTCTCCTTGCCTGACCCACGGCCCGAGGTGTCCGTCCTCACCGCCCTCCCGCCGGGCTGCCAGCCTTCCCCCAGCCCCGTGCCGCTGGAAGAGGTACCAGCGCTGTCCCTGCTGCGTCTGTCCCTTTGCTGTTCTCACCGCGGCTCTTCTGCAACTCGGCACTTTCCACCAGCAACCTGCCAAGTGCACGGGGAAGGAGGGAGGAAGGGGAGGGGGAAGTACGACGATAATTGAAAATAAATGATGCATTATATGAAATAAGTGTTCTGGTGCAGCCAGCTTGCTGTGGCTGGTTATTTATTTATTTTTCTTCCTAGTATTTGGGAAAAAGGGGAGTTGGAAGTAAAGGGACGGCACCCCTGGGCAGGTGGGGCTGCGAGGCTTTCACCCATGGCTTGGGGAGCATCCTGCATCCTGCAGCAACGGCCGCTGGAGCATGACACCGGTGCCAGATGGGAGCCCAGAGCGAGGAGGGCAGCCGTTCTGGGCCGTGCCAGAGGCCCGTGGGCCCAGTGCCCAGCCACGACGTGTGAGAACAGGACAAGGGCGTCGCAGGGAGCCTCCAGAGCCTCTTCTCTGCTTGCTACTGTTTGCATTTGAGGATGTCCCAGGTCCGACATGGTGTCTCCATATTTAATGGCTATCCTCAGGCTGCGCACGTGCCTCTCTCGTGAGCCTCCTGCCCCAGGACCTGCCTGACCATCAGCTCGTGCCACCCATAACCTGTCCTCTATGGGGTCAGCCATGTGGTACCTTGGTGGGCACCTGGGTTGGCCAACAGCAACCAGAGCTCTGCTGCTCCCCTGCCCGAGCACAAGTGTGTTAACACATGTAGAGTGAACAGATCCTTTGCCCGAGGTGGGGTGGGTTTGAAATGTTCCTCCAGTGAGGATTAACTCCTGACTCTGCTGTTTGTTATGGGAGGAGCCTGCGTTTTCCTGGGAGATGTTGGATTTAACGGGGAACATGAAGCTTTCTCCTGCCTTGGATTCCCCACATCACCAACAGACCGTGTCACCATTCTTATGCCTTGATAAGACTTACCCTGGATTATTATTTAGCTGCTAATTAATCTTGAGAGTGATGTAAAGGCTTTGAACTGCTCTTTGAAGACTGAGTGGGTGATTTCTGCTCTTGTCAAAGAAAGAGGGATTCGGAGGTAAGATCCCAGCTCTGAATGATGTTGAGTTGCAGGTGGGACCGGCTCCTGCCTCCTCCTGCCAGCACCTGTGGGGCCCCTGCGAGACAAATCCCCTCGGAAATCAGGAGCAAATGGTGCCTGGGAGGGATGCTAGCTGGGATGGCATCCAGCTGGGGACTGGATACTCCCTGTCCGAACAGTCGGACGCCAACGGGAGTCTCCCTGCAGGATCTGAGGTTTGGAGCTAACGGCCCAGCCCTTTTCTTCTTCCACCAGCATTTTCCCTTAATACATCTTGTTCGCCTACAGGCTCATGGCAGCGCTGAGCGACAGCTCAGACGCCTCGTTAATCACCACCGATGATGGCCACGTGGTGCTGGCGGAGCCGTGCTGCCGAGGTCCTGACTGCTGGCGCTTCCCCAGCGGGATATTTTGCAGACCAGCAGCACTGCTCCCCGAAAACCCCAGCCGAAAACTGCGGAGAAACCACGTCCCCCGCAGGGTTGAAGCCTGCGGAAGATGCTCTTTCTCCATGCTGGCCCCTTGCTCCTGCCCGCAGGACACGCAGTGACTTACGGTCAGCCCTTGCGAGCCTGCATCTTTTTAAAACACATTTTCCCTCTCCCTGCTCAGGGGGGTCAAGGGCAGCTCCGCGGAGGGCTGGGGGGTTTGTCTGCATTGATCTGGCAAAGGCTGGGGATGAAAGCCCCGCAGCCTCCAGCTGAGGCTGGAGAGGGTTTTTTGGCTTGATTTCCCCTGAATTCCATCCATCACGGAGTCAACAAACACCATTGACTAGGAGCAGCTTGAGGCTGGAGAGGGCTGGCACGGGGCTGAGCATCGATCGCTGGCTGCTGGGCGAGACCCGACCAAAACCCCACTGGTGCCAGGAGGCAACTCCATCCCTCCCGGCTTCCGAACGCTGGGCTGGGAAGAAACACCAGCCGGCTTAGAAAGCGATCGTTTGCCATCCTGCCGTTAGGCTTCAGACACCCAGCACCGCCAGTAACATCCCCGAGCAGAAAGCCTGGTGGTCCTCAGCGCGTTCTGGTTTTAATCTGACCCGGGTTTGTGATGCTCTGAAGACAGCATCGTCCATCACTGCCTGGGGAGGTGGGGAAGGGGAGGGTAAACTCCTCTCCCTCGCCCTCCGCTGCTCCCCTTGCCACCGCTTTATCTCTCCAGAAGCTGCGCTCGAGTACAATTCACTTTGTTATTAATTTCTTTTACACAGAGGCTTTTAAAGTGCCTGGGAATGGGGGCTCGTGTCACGGAGACACGTTACAGCCCAGCAGCTGTGGTACTGAAGTGCTGTTTAAATAGCCAGCTCCTCCAAAAGCAGGAGGCGAAGAGGAGAGCTCGCCAGCGCAGCAGCCTCCCGGGTGCCTGCTTGAAGGATTTGTCCTTTCACCAGGTCACCTGTCGCAGTGAGACCAGGTGCCTCGATGCTCCTGCCCGCGGGAGGAGCAGGCTGCACCCCCGCCGTGGTGCTTCCTTCGGCACGTGGGTCCCTCGTCCCTGCAATCCCCAGGGGAGCCGCCACACACTGTGGGAGCCCTGAGGCCATGTCCCGAGCTGGAGAAAGGCCAGGGGAGAGGCTGGCAGCCTGGAGAGCCCCTGGGCGGGATACTGAGTGTACCCAGAGGTGCCACTGTCACCCCCTGGCCTGTCCTGCCATGGCACGTGGTGGCTCAGGGCAAACGGCTGTGCCAGGGCCCTTCACGGGAGTCTTATTTGCTTTTAATCTGGTAGCTAAATTATATTCTTCCCAAATGTAATAAATGAGAGGTTTAATCAAACCCAGCCAGCCAGCACTGATGGAATCGTGGTGGCGGAGGAAAATATTGAATTTTCATTTGTTTCTCTCCCCCCACGCTCCCTCAGAGACGTCCGGCTCTCGCGGGGGCTCCTCGTGCTCGGTGACACCAGAGGGTGCGGGCTTTGCCCTGCTGTTACCCGGAGCACCACGCCGTATGGGGGGCCATCGCGGCAGGGCCACTGCCAGCCCACCCGCTGCCAGCCCCTCTCCCTGGCCAGGCACCCGGGTGGCGGCGGTGGCACCGTCCTCCTGCCACACCTCACCTCAACCCCTTTCCTTTCAGGCAGAGGGTCTCATTGGTACCCCCAACCCAGGAGCTGGTGCGGGGTTCAAGCCCTCCGCCCCAGGTTTCCTATCACCCACAGCATCCCCGGGACCTGCTCTCATGGCATCTCCGGGTGTTAACTCGGTGGTGGGGAAGCTGAGCACCTCCCCAGGCTGGAACCCGCCATGGGCAAGGGCGTGAGTGGGGATAAACCCAGTGCGCTTCACTGACTCTGAGTTAGGGGGGCAAAGCACCCCCTGACATCCAGCTGGACAATGCCACCGCAGGGGATGCTGCAGCCAGGGGAGACTCCGCATTTCCCTGAGCCCTCGACCCCGCCGGTCCCCGGTTCCTGGCCAGCTGCCCGCGGAGACGCAGCTCTGCTCTGCTCTGGATGGCTCTTCTCGACCAAGGCTCTCCCAGAAATAGCTCGTGTACGGCGAGCAACCGCGCTGCAAATAGCCCCCGAAACGGGGGAGGCAGCGCAGTCGGGGCATTGTCCCCCGCGTCCCTTCCACGCTCCTGAGCACCTCGGCGCTGGCTCCAGCCCGCAGAAACCCTCCGGTTCCCCCGAGACACCTCCGCTGGCTGAGAAACGGGGATGTGCTGGGGTCCCCTGTGCCCAGGCAGCATGTCCCGGGTCGGGGGATCCCCAGCTTTGCTGTGGGAGCTGATCCTTGAGCACGTGCATCCCACGTCCCCGCAGGGAAGGATGGCTGGTGGCTTCCAGGGGCAGGGCGGGTGGCCCAGGGGACACGGCACATGGTCCCTCTGTCCCCAGCTGCAGCACTCTGCCTCGTGTCTCTTCTTATGTTTATTATGCCAATATAAAGGGGAACAATGCATTTTTTTTAATGTAGGTTTAACTGATTTATTAATAGTCAGTAATGTCAGTAATGGCTCATCTATAAATCTGTTCTTATGGATTTATAGGGCAAATATTCCAGCGCCGTATTAAAGACACAACTCATAAATGCCCGTAAGCACCAGCCTGGCGGCTTCGGCAGCAGGAGACAGTGCCCCGGGGGAGGGAGAGGAGAGAGCTCACCCCGGTGTCTGCCATCCAGACCCTCAAAAACCTCTGGGAAGCAAGTTATTTTGGGGACTGTCCCCTCCAGCCAGGAGGTGCCTGTGGCCTCCTGCTCCGTGCTGCGCGGGCACCGAGCCCAGGGTGGGTGTCAGCACCATCCAGATGCCAAAGCACTGCTCCCATCCCTGCGGGGTCCCAGCCCCCCCCCCCCCAGCACCCTCCCCGGGGACCCCCGCAGTCTGCCCTCGCCCCGTCCCCAGCCCAGGGTGACAGCATTTGCCGCTGTCGTGCGCTGAGTGTAATTGCTAATCAGCTACAGGCAATCAATTCATCCCGCCGCCGCCGCCTCGGGAGGGGCTGCCTTCCCCGCTGAAGGTGACTCCTGCAGGAATTCAGATTTGAAAATACAAGCGATAATCATCAGAAGTTCATTAAATTAGCATC
The DNA here is from genome assembly GCF_013368605.1 of Nyctibius grandis. Classification (NCBI taxonomy): domain Eukaryota; kingdom Metazoa; phylum Chordata; class Aves; order Nyctibiiformes; family Nyctibiidae; genus Nyctibius; species Nyctibius grandis. The sequence continues at coordinate 4,089,826 of NC_090671.1, forward strand.
AGGCTCCTTTGCACTCAGCGGAGGGTGCGGGGGCCCGTCCCTGCCTGCCTCCCCCACTCCTCGGCCCGCGGTGGCCGCAGCAGATGCTCCGAGCATCGCCACCTCCCTCACTGACCCCTCCTGTCCCAGCCTCGAGCCGACAGTGCGGTGTGTTTCAGTGCAAACCACCGTTACCCTTCGTTAGAAGGGCGGTCATGGCCCAGCCTCGCAGGGAAGAGTCATGACGCCATCACACTCCTGGTGACACACGGCTTCCCCGGCCCTCCAGCAGCCGGGTGACACACGTCGGCCGTGCCAGGTGCCCGTGGTGAGCCCGTGGTGAGTGGCCAGGGGCTGTGTGGGGTGGCTGACATCCCTTGGTGGTGGCCTCAGAGAGGGAGGGGAGGTGCAGGGGAGCCAGGCCTGGGGGTACGGGGTGTCCCGGCGCAGGAGGGATGCTCCGGGCATGGCAGGGACGGGCACCGCGTGTGCTGGGATGCTCGGGATGGGCTGAGCCCCGGTGCAGGCGAGCGCTGCGGGGGATTTATGGACCGACATAAGGACCAATGTTCCCAAAGACCAACGATCCCACGGGAGCCCAGGTGCCGTGTCTGGCAGGGCTTTCCCCTCCTTGGACCGGGCACAGGCCGGGCCATGGTCCCCTGGCAGCCCCATGTCCCCCAGCAGCCCCATGTCCCCCAGCTGCCCTGTGTCCCCCAGCTGCCCCATGTCCTCTGGCAGCCCCATGTCCCCCAGTAGCTCCATGTTCCTCAGCTGCCCCATGTCCCCCAGCAGCCCCATGTCCCCCAGCTGCCCCATGGTCCCCAGCAGCCCCATGTCCCCCAGCTGCCCCATGTCCCCCAGCTGCCCCAGCACCCATCAAGGACATGGGGCAGCTGCAAAGAGATCACCCCACAACATCACCCCCTGCTCTGCACCCCCAGTCCTGGGTGGTCATGTTTGCTCTCTGTGAGCCCACCAGCCCCCAGGATCCGGCCCCTGCACTCCCCAGAAAATCCCAGCAAGGGCAGAACTGGTGTTCCGTGTGACCCTTGGTGATTCCCTGTCGCCAGGATTTGGGGACGCTGTTTCCCTCTCGGTGGAGGAAAGCGAGTGAGGCAGAACGGCTTTTGTAGTGGCGGGCTGTTGATTCAGGGCTCGTAATTTAATTAAGAGAGAGATGAGATCAAAAGGGGATGTATTAAAAAATAAATCAGGTAGAGGGAACGGAATTCCTCCCTTTAATTACGGCGTGGATTTGTAACTGGCGAGAGACTCCATCAATCACAAAGCAAAGACAAGGTGTCAAGTGGGGAGAAACCTTCCCTGGGTTAATTACCACTAACGGAGGAGGAGATTATTGGGCCGGGCATCAGAAAGCCGACACCTCCCCGGCGGCTGCTCCAGCAGGGCTGGGCGGCACAAAACCCCAAAACCCCTTCTAGGTGGTGATGCCAGCGGTGCCCAGTGGGTGCAGCCAAGGAGATGCCAGGCAGCGATGCCAGGCGATGGTGGGGAGGGTGGGCAGGGGGCTGCGGGGGCGAACACCCCCGGGCAGGGGCCAGCAGCGCACAGCCGGGTCCGGGCACGGCCGCGGGGCAGCCCCGCTCTCGGGGTCCACGGGCTGTGCCCCCGGCAGGGACCGAGGCCGGGCCGGCAGCAGCCTCATTTGTGGAATAATTAATTCACTTCTGATCATCTGCCGTGTAAATCATCAGTGGCCAGGAGTTAATCATGCATATGAAATTAATCCTTCTCCTGCCTTAATGAGCGCTGAATCGTGACCAGCATCTGTTTACTCCCGACACTTGCGTCTTCTTGACAGTCTGAACAATTAATTGTTTCCAATAATCTCCTTTTTATTCTATTTTTAACAAATATCCAAGAGCAAGCAGCCTGCCACTCTGTGCTCCTGCTCCCAGTGTTGTCCCCCTAATCTTTGTTATTTCAGTCTCAGGCAGGATTTGTTTTCGTGAGCGACGTGAGGGCTCTGAGCGCCCGGGGAGGAGCGAGGATGATGCTGGTGGCGGGGCCGCCTTCCTCGCCAGCCGGGTTTGGGCCGGGCTTTTCATCGTTCATAGCAAACAACAAGCCTGTTTGAACACGGGAGCGTTTCCGCCCACCGTTTACCTGGAGCAAACCGCAATTAACCCACGGGTTGCATGGCCAACGCGATGCTGTAATTGGATTAATTAGAGAGGAGCTCGCAGCCGCTCTGGGGAGGTCTGTCCCTCCAGCCGTGGGACCCGTGCCCGCCGGGTGCCGGACTGGCATCACCGGGAGGTGCCAGGGCCAGTCCCGCTTCCCCAGGGCTATCACTGGCCCAGCTGAGGGCACTGGGGCATGATGGTGGCTGATGGAAACGACCTGCCCTCTAACTGGGGTTTATGAGGCCTGGCCTGGTTAACGGGCGCTTGTACGAGGCAGTGGGAGCAGAGGGGGCTGCGGGTGGGCTCTGCTGACAGCCGAGGGGCTCGGTTGGGGTCTTGTGGTGGGCAGCGAGCCCAGGAGGGGACCAGAGGTGAGGAGCTGGGTGGGTGTTTTGGCAGGTGGGGGACAGGGTCACCTTTCCCCTCAGCCTCGGCTTTCTGACGGGCCACAGGTGATGTCCATTAGCCCTTGCATTTAGGGGAGCAGCACGAAGGGGTGAGTGTCCCGGGTGGGCAGAGGTGGGCTAGGAGCCCTTGGCGGGCTGAGGGGGACAAGCCTGGCTGCACCGGACCCTCCCGCGCTGCCCCACTGCTCCTGCAGCCTCTGCCCAGCATCGGGAAGGCAAAATCCCACATTTCTTCTTCCCAGGGCTGCTCAGCCCCGCTCTCCAGCCCCGACTCCTGGGTGCCAGTGCAGTGGCTCGTCTGGACAGACAGACAGCCAGCCATCCTCGCCAGACCTCGCAGGAGCCCGGGGAGCTGAAGGAGCCTGTGCCCCCTCCCCAGATTTGTGGTCTGGGGCCAGATCCTGACCTGCCAGCTGGGGTCTGAGCCATCAGTTCGGCTCCCCGGCTGCCCTTGGGAAATGCCCATTAAAAAAATATGTATGTAGGTATTAAAAAAAAGCTTTTTGGGGACTGTGTGCCAAGCCGGTTGTCCGTCTGGCTGGTGGAAAGGTGGGGGGTCTGCGGGGACAGGGTGCCCCTGGGCACAAGGGACATACCCACAGGCTGTGGGAGGACGCCAGCCCTGCTCTTCCTGAGCTAAATGGGGTCTAACCTGGCTCAGCTGGAAACCAGGGGCCACAGGGGATTTATTGCAATTGCCTAAATCAACTGGAAAGAAAAAAATACCCTTAGGGGAGCCGGCAGCTCCCATGCCAGGGCTGCCAAACCCCAGCCTGCAGCTCTTTTGAAGCCCTCTGAGGTATTCTTGCTGGAGCAAAACCTACGGCCATCATCAGCTAAAAAACCAGCCCCAAACTGCTGAGAGCAGGCTCTGCACCCTGAACCACACAGACCACGCAGGACCCGAGGTGGTGGGACGCCCACGCTGCCTTTGGGCTCCATCCCTGCTGAAGGGAGGTGGTACCCACCCGCCCCACACGGGATGCTACAAAGGTGAGGCCAGCGGGCACGACCCAACCTTTAGGTACTTTATTCCTCCCTTTACCCAAAAAAGAAGAACAAAATCCCACCAGCCTCTCCATTCTCCAGAAAAATGAGGTTTTGGGTTTTTTTTTTCTGAGATGAATCGGCTTCCCCAGGAGGCAGCTGGGGCGAGCGGCAGCTTCGGTGATGTGCGGGATGCAGCGGCAGCCCCAGCGTTAGCCAGGCAGGCGGGGTCTGCAGAGGTGCCCCAGGAAGGGACGTCATGGTTCCTGCAAGGGGGAGCGGGAGGGTCCTGGCCAGGTGGGAAGGTTTGCCACAGCCCCGGCCTCCTCCGAGCTCACGACTGGCAGCTAACGGGGAGGAGGACGCAAGCCAGGCACCTGCAGATGTCCCTGGCTGCTCCAGGGTCGTGGGAGGTGTGGGGCCATCGCAACGCCCCGGCTGGCAAATCCCACCGTCCTCGGAGAGCTGTCGTGACCGTTCGGCGAGTGCCAGGAGCCAGCGGCTCTTGATCCGGCTTGCAAACCAGCTCCAAAGGTGACAGCAAAGTCAGCGAGATTTGGGGCTCCCGGACACGTCCCTTGTCACATCAGTTCCCACGGCGTACTCGGCTGTAATTTAGCCTGGTCTAATTGGTGCTTAAATTAGCCACCAATGGAACAGCGCCGCAGCTGCGGCTGCGTTCGAAAATATATAGAATTACAGCGCAGTGAAACGTTTTCACATTTCATTAGTGCGTCTTAATGGGAAGCGCCTGCTCCCCAAACTCCCCGTGCGCTCTCCGGAGCCGCAGCGTTTACACATCAGCAGCCGCGCTGCCCATTAACGTCGCAAACTGCTCCACGGGGATGGGCAGCCTGAAATCGGAGTGACTGGGTGCTCTCCGGAGGTGCCTGTAAGTGGCTGGTGGGAGGGAGGTGGGCAAGGAGCATCCCATTCCCCTCTCTCGGGATGGTGCTGCCTGTCCCCCCGGCTCTATCAAAGCTCCGGCTTTCTCCCAAGCCGGGTGCCGCCTCCGACCCAAATCAGGAAGATTTTTCAGCCGAAGCAGCTTTTCAGCAGAAGCCTATTTAATGCTCAGGCTGACGCCCTCAAGTGCTTTATTTTACAGTGTTTTTGTTCCTCTCCATTATAAGTAATAGTCTATAAAAGCCGGGACGTGGCACTTTGCTCCCTCCCGCTTCATTCCCGCACAGCGTGGGGGCAGAGGAGGCAGAACAGGGCTCCTCTACCCACGGCTGCCGCTACCCCAGCACAATAATCCAGAGGAGGAAAAAAAAGCCAGAGGAAAAAAACTCAATGAGAGTGATTGCATGGAGTCAAACTGCTCATCCCGTCATTGTACACCGGGCAGGTTTGGTTAAACAGCTCTGGGTTCGGGGCCGGCTCTGTCTTTCGCCCTCCCCATCTCTCGGGCGCATCCTCAGGGCGCTGGGACCCTCCGCCCACACCCGCCGCAGCCCCACGAGGGGCTTTGCTCCGTTTGCTCCCAGGCTGCCGAGCCGGGCCCTGCCTCCCCTGCCCGGACACGTGCGGCTGTGGGCTCCGTCCCCCTCCGTCCCCTCCGCCAGCCGCGTTTGACCTTTCGGCGGTGGCACTTGGAGAGCAGCAGCGGCTGCGCAGCTTTGCCGCATGGTCCCTGGGGGGCCGGCTCGCTGCCACGGCCACCGCAGCTCGGAGGGGGAAAATTATATTTTCATCTCCATCCCTCCATCCCCCTTCCCTCTCTGGAGCTTTTTTTAGAGCCAAAGGGAAGAAAAGGCCGTGGTCTAGCTTCGCTGCCTCCCCTCTGCTCCTGCCCTTTCATCCCCCTCTCACCACCGGCTGCCCATGGCTTTGCTTGCCAACGCTTGCACTCATCCATCCCCGCGCCTTTTCAGCTCGAGCTGCCAAAATACCAGGGCTGGGCAGCCCTGGGAGGCGAGCGGAGGGGGGGAAAGTGCTTTTGTTGGAGCAGGTGAGGTGCCAAGCCCCCTCTTGCCTCCACAGAGAGCCCCGGGGGGAGATGCTGGTTCCCTGAGGAGGGGGATGCAGGGGCTCAGCAGGTCCATCTGGAGATGATGGAGGGGTGTCTTGGGACTGTGGGAGGTGTCCCACAGCCTGGGGGTGCCACCCTGTGCAGTGAGCCAGCGCTGAGGGAGGGACGTGGGCACCCTCACCCCCCATCGCCCCAGAGCGGGGGTCGGAGGGCAGGGACAGGGCGGCCACTGCCACCACCCCGCGCCCCAGGGGCTAGCACAGCCTTGCAGCCACCCCAGGGGTTCCCCGTGGGTGAAAATGGCTCTTCCCCAGGAGGAGAAAGGAAGGACAGAGAAAAACCTTCGTCAAGTGCCTCGTCCTTGGATGTACCTGGCTGTGGGGACAGGACGAGGGGGCACCCCAGGTGCCAGGCTCTGCCCAGGGCTGTGCAGGCTGCGGGGCCAGCTGGGAGCTTTCAGCAGGGGGAAAAGAGCCATAAAACAGGTATTTCCCACGGGGAGGACGACGAACGCTCTCACGCAACTACTGACTCTGCAAAACACCATTACAAGTTAAGGGAGCACCGGCACAGGGCTGCTCGGCCCCCCGCCGCCCTCCCGGGCTTTCCCCAGCACCCAATGCTGCACATTGTCCCACGGCCATCACCGCCTCCCCACCCCACAGCCCCCTCGGTGCCACCTTGCCTGGGAAAACCAGCTCAGGTCCAGCCCCACCGAGCATCTCCCAGCCCCTCTGCCCGGGCACCCCCATGGCCGGACCCGCTCAGCATCCACCTGCATCAGCCACGATATCCGAAGCGGAGCCGTGCGTCACCTCGCAGGTCCACACCTCAGTTGCAAATGTTAATTTAAGCAAGGAGCCCTTCTTCCTTCTGCTCCTCCTCCTCCCTGGCTGAAGCAGGAGGACATTGCAGCAGGCAGGAGGAGAGGACCCCTCCGCTCCTGCCAGGCAGGGCTGGCTTAGTCGAGGGAATAATTGGTAGGTGCTTCTGAAGTGCCATGAGCAGGGGGCACTCATAGCCCTTGTTTACGGACTCTTGAGCGATAATGAATACTTGCAAAGATAATTATTGATTTTCTGCGTTTGCAGTGAACCTGTTTTGCTGGGGAATGGGCGGAGCAGCACCGTGCCAACGCTGGGAACGGGGCGGTTTGGGCAAAACCAGGGTCGGGCTCTTCCCGCTGGGGAGAAGCCAAAGAAGAAAAATAAAAATTCAACATTTATAGAAAAAATATTTGCGCAGCTCCAGGACAAACCCAGCTTTCTTGTCTCTACTAGGGGGAACAGATTAAAAATTAATCCTAGTTAAACCCATTTTCTCCTTTCCCTCCCCTCGGGTACCCCTTGAGCACACAGAACTGATCGCTCCTTCCCTCAGCCCCAGAGCTTGTCGTCCTTGAGAGCAGCCGAGCACCCGCAGCGGGTGTCCCCCCAGAGCAGGGACCGCTCGCTTCCCTCCATCACCCCCAAAATCGCAGCCTGGGGGTGGGAGGGGATGGAGATGGGGCCCTTTAACTGGGGGAGAGGATAAAGCAGGAGAGGGCAGGGCTGGGGGTTCTGAGCATCCCCACCCGCCTCTGAGCCGGGTGGGTCCCTCTTGGGTTTTGTGTCATTTAAAAAAAAACCCCAAACCATGGAAGAAGAGCTCTCTTAGGAAGAGATTATTTTTTAATTTTATTTTATTTTATTTGCTTTGGAGGAAACTGTGCAACTATCCTCCGTGTGCCTATTTCCCTGTTCCCACCCCAGGACTCGCTCTCTCTGCTGCAGTTTATTGCACCCATTTGGGTGCAAACGTTTGAACCTGGCAGAGCCCCATGTTATTGCTGGGGCCGTAAATAACCCGGGGTGGCATTTATTGCGATGCCCGTGGGGTGAGTAACTGCGGGCTGGGTGCTGCTGGTGATCTCGCAGGGCAGGCAGGACCTGCTGGGGCTCGGGGGACGCCGTGGCCACCCCAAGGGCTCAGGGCAGGGAGGGCAGCGGGGGCTGCCTGTGCCCCACAGCACCGTCCCCACGGCTCCTCGCAGGGCAGTGACCCGGGTTCAGGGCGGCATTGGTGATGCCGTGGGCTAATAGATACACCAGCAGCGTACAGCATCATTCCTGCTTGTGATATAGTGCTTTTTCTGGGTATCTCGTAATGCTTTCTCAGGCTGTTTATTTATGAGACAATTTATTATGGCGCAGTTATTCTATAGCAGGAAAGTCTATTCCTAGGAGCCTCCGTTAACCGAGCCAATTGCTTAATTGGCTCACTGATGTCCCCACAAGGTATGCCAGGAGAGAGGGCTCGTGTAACGATCGCAGCCTTCCTCCTGCCCACACACCACCCGGGCTGCTAATTTAATAGTGCAAACATTTATTATTCCTTTTATTTGGCAGTTAATTTTGAGGTGTTTAGAGCCGGTACAGGATTGCTGGTGGAAGGGGGTGAAATGCGCTGGGGTGCAGCGAGGACCCAGGCTGCAGCTGCGGGGGGGTTGGACTCCTCCTGCAAAGCCCAGGGGGACGCAGGGGCTGGTGCCTTGCAGGGTGTTTGGTTAACGAGCTGCAATCAGAGGGCTGGGGCTGAGCTGGCCGCAGGGCTCCTGCCTGACCCCCACCCCGCCTTTGGGTCATTTGCCAACAAAACAGAGCGAGACCAGGGCAGGTGCATGCTTACACCTGATTTCTCTTTGAGTTTAACATGCTCTGAAGGGAAACAGGCTCCTAAGGACCAGGCTGTGTGTTATGGGAATGGCTGGAAGGGCCAGAGGAAAGGCAGGCTGGGGTTTGCTTGGGCGGTGGGTGCCTGTCCCTGAGGGAGAAGATGATGGGCCGGTGGGTGCGTGTCCCAGGCTGGTGGGTGAGTGTCCCGGGGCTGGTGGGTGCCTGCTGTGCGTGCCACGGATGCCCTCTCCCAGCTGTGCTTTTGCAGCGTGGCTGCTCTAGACCTCTCGAGCCCTTTCCCCTGCTCCTTCTGCTCTACCCCACTGTTTGCCGTCCTGGAGGGTCCCCGCTCTGACGTCTCCTGCCCGTGGCATGTGCGATGCTCCCTGGGCTGGAGCAGAGCCGCAGCTTGCAGCCGGCCTTTCCCAGCCCGGTGCCCTTCCCGGGGGAGCAGCCTCCCGGCGAGCATCTCTCCACCGTGCATGAACATCGTCCTTCCTGATCGGGCTTTTCGAGCGACGTCTGGCAGAGCTGACTGCGTTTCTATCAAGCCCCACTGGCTCCGTGCCCACTCCCACCGCCGCCGCTCCCCCAGCACCCGTCTGCAGCTGCTGCTGCTGCGGCCGGCGTGTGCTGGCGTGGGGACATGGCTCGGGGCCGCCTGTCCCCAGGTACTGGCGGGGCAGAGCCCGGGCACTGGGGAGCAGAGAGCAAAAAGGGGCAGGGAAGGAGGACTCTGACGGACCACCAAATTTTGTGTTTATCGCAAGAAAGCGATCAAGTTTCTCCGTGGTTTCCATTCTCTCTCAGCTCCCACCGCCTATTGTTCCGCGCTCCATTATCCCCCCGTCGCTTACATAAACGTATCGTGGGTTTCCAAGGCACAATAGAGAGAGGCTCATTCATCCAAGGTCACCAGCTTTTACTTGCGCTTCAAAGCATCTGGTAGAAGAAGCATTTTCTCCTAAAGATGTTTTTATTGTACTCGCTGCAGAGGCGAAGGGAAATAGCACCACTGCACTTGTGCTGCCCCAGCCCTTCCTTCCTCCTCTCCACGTGTCCAGTCCCAGCAGGTCAAATCCTGCCCCGCAAGGTGAGGTCTTGTTTTCTGAGCTGGTTAGGACCCCAGTGCTGGGGCCAAGAAGCAGCGTGGCCCGTCCCTGCCCTTCCACCAGTGTCTGTTAAATGGGAAAGGGGAAAAAAAAAGGGGGTTTCTTCCAAAACCTCCTCCCCATACAGGTCCCAGTTACAGAGTGGTCTCCATGGCCTCCTGCTGCTTTCTCCCTCGGCCACCTGAGCTGGTGGCTCTGGGCTCTCCCTCTTTCTTCACCCATGTCTGGTAAACAGTGGGGAGTGGGCAAACACAAAGGCTACTGGTAGCCCATGTTGGGGGACAGGGACTTGTGGGGGCTCAGGCTGATGCTCTGCCCCGCAAAGGGTAAGGTGTGAGGGGTGCCCAGCAGCGAGCTGGGGAAGGTGACGATGGGGATGGGGTGAAGGGGCTGCAGAGACACCCGGGTGGGAAAGCTGCCCGTAGGGTGGGAGCCACCCGAGCCCCCCACAGAGCCCCACGGCCCAGGGCCACCAGCGAGGCAGCCCGTGTTTTCCGCGGGGGGAAGAGTGACCCCAGCCCAAGGGGGTGCCGGCTCCGGCCGGAGCATCACCGGGGGGTGCTCAGAGCCGAGCCGAGCCGGGCCGGGCCGGGCTCCAGGCGCAGCGGCCGCGGGAGGCGGTGCCGGGGAGGGGTCTGCGGCCGGGCCCGGCCCCTCTCCCCGCCTCGCCGGCATAAAACGGGCGGTGAGGGGGGGCTCGGGCCGCACAGCTCCCCGCCAGCCGGGGCGGAGCGGGGCCGGGGGGACCATGGCCGGCGTGCAGCAGGGCGAGAAGCAGCTCTTCGAGAAGTTCTGGCGAGGCACCTTCAAAGCCGTGGCCACGCCGCGACCCGAGAGCATCATCGTGGCCAGTATCACGGCCCGCAAGCCGCTGCCCAGGTAAGGGCTGCCGAGGCGTGGGGGGGCTCAGGGACACCCCCCAGCCCGCCTCCCGCTGCACCACCCCGAGCCCCCTCCCCAGTTAGTGCCTCCCCCCCATCCCCAGTTATAGGGGCTGGAGGACACGGGGGTGTCCCCCCCCATGCCTGGGGCAGGGGGCTGTTGGCTCGCTGGGCCCCCTCCCCGGGCAGGGGCTGTGCTCCCAGGGGAGCCGGCTCGGGAAACTTTGGCTCGGTGGTGCTCGGAGCCCGGTGCTGGTGACCTCCGCAGGGTGGGGGCCTGGAAAGCTCTAGCTGGGCTATGAAGGGGGGACAGTGGTGGGGGTCATCAGCCAGAACGTGTGGTCACCTCCACCCCTGCCTTGCAGCCCCCCGGGGTGTGTGTCCTGCTGGGTGTCTTGTCTCCGCGTCGTGCCTTCACCAGGGACTCTTGGGACGGTGATGCCCGGGGAGGGGAACAGCCCCCCCTCCCGCTGGACACCCCCTTGGTGCAGGGGGGAGGCTCATGCCCCCCAGGGATGTGCAGCCTGGGGGCTACGGCTGCCCGAGGCACCTGCACACGGCCATGGACCGGGGCAGCTGCGGGTCTGGTGTCCCCCGGGCCTCAAAGGCGAGCGGTCTCAGCTTTGCCCAGCTGGTGCCTGCCTGCCCTGCTCCCAGGGAGGCTGGTGCCCCTGTGTTGGCCAGAGGCAGAGCAGGGGTCAAACCCCATGAAACGAGGCGAGGGGGATGCTCGTACCCACCCAGCCGCTCAGCTGGGCTTCGCGTGGGCAAGGGTCCGTGTGGCTTCCTCACAACAAGGCGCACTCTGATTTAGACTGCTTTTATTTTGCTGTCTCAGTATTGGTTAAAAATATCCTCTTTGCGCTGTTTTTGTAAGGAAAGGAGGCTTTTGCTGGTTCTCCTCTCTTTTTGCTCTGTATTTCCACCGCTGGCTACTCCCCACTGGTGTGAGGAACGACCCAAAGTTTCATGAAGGCGATGGGTGGGTAGAGGAGAGGGGCTCCTCTGCAGCGGGCTGGGTGTCAGGGGCTCAGCCGGTACCAAACAGAAGAGAAGTCCCAGGGAGTGAGCCGTGTCGGGTGCCTCCCGTGCCGGCGGGGGCTGTGAGCCGCTGCAGCGAGGGGGACAGGGGTCCTGCTGCTTGTGCAATGGCGGGGGAGGGGGTCACTTCTGCCCCCCGCAGTCCAGTGCCTCGAGCATGAATTTTTCCGATCTCTTGTCGTTAATCAGGGTAGGAAACTGGGAAAGGCACGGCTTGGGCTGCCAAAGGAGAAGAGCAGATCTTGTTCCCATGGGCAGCGTTTGCAGGGCTTCAGCCTTCGCGGGGCAGAGGAACCACCGTGGCTTTCTCCTCCTGCACCGGGCTACAGTGGGCACCCGAACGGGCCACCAGCACGCTGGGTGCTGGCTCACACACGCTCTCTCCTGCCTGAATGTGCCTGAGCAAGCCATGCTGTTAAATATCTCTGTCGGAGATGTAATACAGCAACAAATGAGGGCACTGGGGAGACACAGCGAGCCCGAGTACCAGGAGTGATGCACGGCTCTGCACGGCAGTTTGGATTGCCACGGCCATCCCGGTCGGGTGAGGATGGCAGCTGGGGTGTTTGCAGCTCCGTTCAAAAGTTAACAAACGCGTGTGCCTTTCTGTGTCACTGGCAACGCCGGCTCCAGCGGGAGGGGGACCGGCCGAGCAGGGGTCGGCAGCTCTCGCCACACAGCAAATGGACCCGCCAGCTCGGCTTTGCTGCGTTTGGCACCGGCAGATCCTGCGTGACGGGGTCCCCGAGCCGGGCTGTGCTCCCACAGCCGCCCACGATGCCGCCGGGTCCCTGTGTCGGTGCAGCCCAGCTCCTTTTGTCTCCTCGCAGCGTGTGCTGCCGGCCGGGCCCAGGGATATTCCCCACAGTGCAGCCATAGATGTGGTGCTGAGGGACATGGGTTAGTGGTGGGCTTGGCAGTGCTGGGTTAAGGGCTGGACTGGATGATCTTAAAGGTCCTTTCCAACCCAAACGGTTCTGTGATTGTGTAATTCTATCTGTGCCGCCGCCCTCGCTACATGTGCCGAGGGGGGTCAGCCCTGGCGGGGCTCTCCCTGGGGTCTGGGGGTGTTTGTGCTCACCCCTGCCCTGTGCCACGGAGGGGCTTTGCTGCCCAGGGGGCCGAAGCTGAAGGCTGGGGGAGCAGGAGAGCCGCAGTCCCTGGCTCCTCTCACAGGGGTGGCCAGCTTGGCTTATGTCGCACAGGCTCTGCCGGGTGCCCCAGGCTGTTGTCTTGGCAGGATCGTGCCCAGTCTCGCATCCTCAGGGGCCTTGCAGCGGGTCCCCATCGGCGTACGCAGCAATGTCCCCAGCACCCCAAGCCAGCACCAGGTTCGTAGCCCAGCGATAGCCAGAGCTGGGCTGCTTGCCATCCACCGCGAGCGGCCCCGAGGCTGGCAGCAGCTCCTCTCGCAGCCGGCTCCGCTCGGGGTTTGTTTTTCTGCTGCTGCTCAGATCGGCCTCTCTTCCCTGATGATGCTCCCGGCTAATTGAAGAGCAAACGGCTGCGGTGCCAGCGAGCACAGCGCACCAGAGAGGAGATGGGGAGACCAGTTAGCCACAGGAACAATCCAGATGGCCATCTGGGTTCCTGTTTTCTCCCACGCTTGCCAGCTGCTCCTCCGCGAGCACCGTGGATCCCTGCCCCGCGCTCCCCACACCCGCGCAGGCCATGGCCTGGTTTCTAGGCCAGTGCTGCCCGTCTCCCCATCGGTTTTGCTGGCCCAGTCTGTGCCCTTGTGGGGTGCCAAGAGGCTCAGCTGTGGCATGGGGGTCCTGCCAGGAGCCCCCACGGTGGGCACAGCCCAAATCCATCCCCGCAGGGTGCCCTGGGCATGGCTAGGGGCTCAATCCTGCACCCTCATGGGGCAGCAGTGGGGTTTCCTGGGGCAGAAGGTGATTTTTTTCCTTTTTCCTCCCTTCCAGCTAGCTCTTCCCTGTGCCCCATCCTTCACCACCACCTTGCTGCTGGTCCCAGAGATAAAGCCTCTTCCATCTAAATTCCTTGGGAGTTTTGGAGGGTTAAAGCTCTGCTGTATCCTGGAACAAAAGAATACGTTAATCCCTTCCCTCCCGGTCCTGCTGGGGCTGGGGGGGCTGTGTACTCCAGCCCCCAGTGCAGCTCCGTGCCCAGAGCAGGGTTCTGCCAAAGTAAATGGATTATTGACCAGTTTGCAGCGTGAAAGGAAAAACCGAGGCGATGGGGAAAGGGGCTTTTCCAATTAACCTTTCCCCACGCAGGGCCCGGCGGGGCTTTGCCGTGCAGCCTGGGGCTGTGGTTTCGTGGCTGGGGGTGAGGGACCCTGTGGTGTGGGGAGGCTGGGCAGGGCTGGGGCTGCCCCCACGCTGGCTTTGCTGGGGGATTTTGCTCCAGCATGTGCAAAATCCTGGGGTGGTTTGAGGGGTTTGTGTGCTGGGAGGGCTGGGGTCAGGGACTGGGACCCTCCTCCCTGCCCCAAGCCCCTCCACTGAGCTGGGGTGCCCTTGCTCCCTCTCCCCACTCCATCAGGATGCTGTGAGGGGCTTCAGCTCTCGTGAGCTGAAAATATCTAAACCTAAAGGTGCTACCGGTCTCAGCCCAGCCTTTGGGGACGGGTATCACGGCCACGCCGTAGCCCCATCCCTGTGACCTGGACCCCGTTTCCTCCCTCTTGGCAGGGCTTTGGCCCGCATCTCTCCCCTGGCCGTGACCTCAGCTGTGGTGTGGCACCTGGGAGCCCAGTCGCACTCGACGGCCCCACTTCTCCCAGCACTGCTGCAGGGTTCATACACACCCAGGTGCCAGGGACAGCCAGGCCAGGAGATGCTCCAGAGTCCCCCTGGGACCCTGAGCTGGTGGCAGTCCGGGGGCTTGCGGGATGCTTTTGGGGGTGTTTGGGTTCCCCACTCCCGTATCGCCAGCCACGGCAGTGGGGCACAGGCTGCCCCGTCCCAGCACCCCCAAACTCAGCTGGAATTCCTACATGGAAAGCGAGGGCACTGCTGGGGCTGGGGCTGTGCGTGCCAGCATCACCTCCCGGGGCAGCTGGTGATGCCGGGTGAAAGGAGGCTCCTGCATCCCTCTGCCAGATGGTCTAAGTGGGTCACATCAGGGCAGCGCGGGGGATTTGGGTGTTAACCCTTAATCCCCCGGGATGTGCCGCACATGGAGTGGGAGGGAGGGCTGGGCGCTGAAGTGGGATTAAGCGCAGTGTCGCTGCCTGGTTTGCCACCACGGGTGATCTTGGCGACGGGTCTGGGTGCTGCTGCTGCCAACCTGCCAGGACGAGGGTGGCAGCGTGTCACCCCCGGCTGCGCTGGGACGGGGCAGGAGCAGCCGTGGCACTGCAGTGCTGGGGGGGTCACAGTACCCCCAGGGAGGGCAGACAGCGGCTGCAATTCCCCCGTGGCCTTTGCAGTGACTTTTGGCTCAGCAGAGAGTCCCTGATGGGCTGGGGACCAGCTCCCTCCCCTCCTGACCTCTGGCTTCCCGACCACATTTTGGTGGCCCCAAACCCCGTTTGTCCCCAGCGGGCTGGCAGCCCCCGGGCATCGGGGTGTGCTGCTGAGGAGGAACCCCCCGCTGCTGGCTGTGCCGTGCTGATGGCCCCCCCCTCCCGTTAATCCTCCTCCTTGTCAGACGGGCATCTGCTCTGCGGGAAGAGGCGGCGGCAGGGCCGGCTGCCTGGCTGCCATCTGCTCCCTCCGGCTCCCAACGAGCCCGAGTGCTAATGAGCCCGTGGCCCCGGCCCAAGCTGGGGGGAGAGGGGCTTGAAAAGAAAAGTGATGGAGAAGAAGAAAAGCCCCTTCCTCGGAGGGGCTGTCAATAGGGAGGCTTTTGTCTGCCCCTGCCCTCCGGCTCCAGCTGGACGGCGGTGGGAGCGGGGAGAGCTAATTAGGCAGCTCGGGAGATGCTGGGAGGCTGGGGGCAGCCGAGCGAGGGGAAGAGCCGGGGATGCCCGCGGGACCCCCTCCCTGCTGCTTGCAGAGCCTTCATCATCCTCCTCCTCCTCCTCCTCCTTCCCCCTGGCCCCGTCCATCTGCCTCTCCACTGGACTGGTGCTGGGGACTGTGTCCCTGTTGGCCTCCCCAGTGGGGTGGGGGACACCTCTGTCCCCAAAGCGGTGGCCCCGCCAGCATGTCAGGGAGATGGAGGTTCCTGCCGGGGCTGGGTGGGATGCAGTGAGTGCCAGGCGGCACGGCGGGGCTCAGCACCCATGGGTGCCTCAGCTGGGTGTGCTGTGCCCCAGCGTGCGAGGGTGGACAAGCCCCTAAGGATTTAGGGAAAGGGCCTTTGGGAGCCCCTGTAGGAACCCCAAGCTCCTGGATGGGGCTTTCTTAGAGCCACTGGGGTACGCCCAAAAGTGCTGCCTCTCCCGGCTGTGCCCCTGCTGCGGTCACATGGAGTTCTGTCACCTTCGCCTAAAAGCTCCCAAAAGCCGACGTGGGGCTGAGGGTTGTCCCCAGACCAGCATCACAGGGTCTGGAAACCAGAAGGGCAGGGGGAAATGCTGTGGCGTTGAGGATGGGTGATTTCTGACCCGTAAAAGTTCATTGGATGATGCTGAGCTCTGCTCGGGGCCCAGGTCTGGCCCCGTGGCTCCAATCCCCACACTCGCCAGCAGGAGCACGGGCACAGCCTGGCCCTGCTGTGGAGTGAAGGTCCAGAGTGCCAGTGGGGACCCACGGGGTGCGGCTCTCCCCAAATCTGGGGATTGCTGTGCCTCCATCTCTGGGGAGGGGACAGCCCCGGTGCCCACGCTGTGCCAGGGGAAGCACCGTGTCCCATGTCCTCTCCCCATCCTTCTCTTCAGATGATGGGTGAAATCAGGTGGATGGAAGCAAAAGCAGGGGGGGAAGTTGGCTGGCTGGCTGGAGGAGCGTTTTGTAGAAATGTTTGATTTCCCCTTGATCAAAGCCGCCTGAACAGATGCTGCGGGGGCTCGGCCGCGGCTGCCGGGTTTGTGAGCGCAGCCCCGCGGGGTCCGGCACCTCGGGGGGCTGTGCTGGCCGGGGGGGTCCCCCCCGCCGGGCTCGGCGCCGTCCCAGTACTTGGGTGAGGCTGTTTCATAGGGGTATGGAAGTGCAGAGCAACAGGCCAGGGCAAAATGGGGCACTTGTGGGTCTTGTGGGGCCGGGCCCGTCCCTGCCTGGCGCGGGGAGAGCTGGCAGCGTCCCCATGGCAGTGCTGGCTCCGGCCAGCCCCGGCCCTGATCCCGTCCTGTCCCCGGAGAGGCAGCAGAGCAGGGCCCTTCAACCTTGTGTCCCCGTGCACGCCTTCACGTCCCTCCCTCCAGGTCTAACTAATAAATATTGAGGGCTGTGAGGCCCTAAATAATAAATAGCAGCGCTGACCCTGATGCCAGGGATTGCCGAGAAGCTTCTCCCCACCAGCGGGTCCTGCGGCTGCTCGTGTCCCCTCGCCGTCACCGTCCTGCCTCCGCTGTCCAGGGCAGCTGGTCCTGCGCCCCAGAAAAGGGCTCTGCAGACCCTGCTCTCCCCTGGGGTCCCTGGGCACGGGGGATTTCTCCTTCCAGAGGCCGTAGTGGGAGCTGAGCCCTTCCCTGCTCAGCCCCATCCCCGTCCCTTCCTATCCCCGTGCCCAGCAGTTGGACTGTTCTATACACACATTTTTCTATAAGATGAACTTATCAAATGCAAACCCCGTGTCCCTGAAATGAAATCATTTCATGCATGACCACCCCTGCCTTTTCTCTCTCTTTTTTTTTTTTTGGTTTTTTTTTTTTCCTCCTTTTCTCCCTGCAGCCACTGAACCCTCCTCATCACTGCAAAGCCCAGCCCAGGCCGGCAAAGCCCACCCGTGTTTGGGCTGCGGGTGGTGCCAGGGCTTTGCCACAGCCCCTGCTCCAGCTCACGGCCCCGGGGGGTTTTTTGCTGTTAGGAGAGTGTGGGTCCACCGTGACCCACATCTTGTCCTGCCCCATGGGAGACACACACGTGGCTCCCAGCCCTGCTGCGTCCCCACTGGTTGCGATGCCGGGTTGTGTGTCACCAGCTGGAAAATGGGGCTGGCTTTGATGCCCGGATTAGAGTCCTTTGGTCTTTCCAGACATACAGAGGTCCCGGGTGCCCGAGAGCTGGCAGGAGCGGTGGATCCCCGCGGCACCACATCCCTAACAGGGCTCTGCTGTGCTCGGGGGGTGCGTGGGCTGCACCAGCACCTCCAGCAGCGTGTCCGGGCACAGTGCCCATGTCTTGGTACCACCAAAGGCCATGTAACCGTCTGTGGGATGCCGGGTTCTGCAAACCTGGCTCCTCCGTCAGCCGCTTGAGCCAAAAGCACCGACGAACGCCGGGAGTTTAAAAATAGCAGGTTTTTCTTGCACGCGGCGGGAGCGCTTTTCCTGCCAGTGCGGTGGGGACTGCAGGAAGGGCTTAAAAAAAATAATAAAAATAGGGGAAAAAACTCTATTAAAAATTCTGTTGGTGTTTCAGGCAGGCTGAGCCAGGTCCCCAGCCTGGAGGCGGGGAGGTTGGGGCTAACTGCTTTGCTGATGACCGGTTTAACACTTCATGTTTAATTTATGTCTTGTCCTTAATGAAAGAAGAAACAGCTGCTGCTGGCCAGCCCCAGCTGGGGGCTTTGTGGGGGGGCACCAGGGTGGGCATCTCCTTGTTTGCCCCTGCTTGGGTGCCTGGGCGGGCAGCGGGATCGGGGGCAGCGGGGCCGGGTCCTGCTGCCTGTGGGGTTGCTCTGCTCCCTCCTCCCAGCTCCTGCCTCCTCCCTGGAGGCTGCGATGTGCTGCTATCGGCTGCAAAGCCCTTCGTGCTGGTGGATCCTGGGGCCAGGGTCATGTGCAGGTGGCTGAAAATGCTCCGAGACCCACAGGCCATGATGAGAAAATGGGTTTTCTCAGCCACTAACACCCAATTCCAGCAGCACATCGTCCCTGTGGAACTCGACAGCACTTTGGCAATGGGCTGGTTGTATAGAATTTATCTCTGTGCCCGTGTGTGTCGGGGTATGACTGGAGGAGAGCGGGGCAGGAGGCTGTGGTTTTAGCTACGTTACTGTCAGGATGAAGCATTAGTCATTGCCCAGCAAGAGAAATACTTTTGCATTAAGAGAGATTTCACAGTTAAAGGCCACCCGCTGAATTGATCCGTGGGTCGGTTGGAGCTGCCGTATAACCCGTCGCCCACCGAAGCAGGGCATGTAGAACTCCAATGTATAACAGCAAGTGAATATCTCATAATTCCTTCTCTGCTGCTCCATCACCTGCAGCCAAAGAGGCGGCTGCTGGCTTGGCTGGGCTGCGAATGCCACCGAAGGCATGTTCATCCCTGATTAATGGAAACTGAAAAGCAGGATCCCGGGGACCCGCGGCTCCCTTGCCTCCTCCCCGCCGCGGGCTGCCGCTGCCAACCCCGGCCCTGCGCTGCTGCCAGGTCTGTCCCGTGTGGGGTGGAGGACGGCGGGTCTCAGCTTGCCTTTCCTGATGGAAAAGCAGGCAGCAAAACCTGCGGCCACAGAGCCGGTGCTGGGACACGGCCACCGCCCCGCTCCCCCCGCCTGCCCTCCCCACCGCGTCGGTATCGATTTGGCCTGAGCTCCCTTTAACGTGCTGTGATTTCTTTCCCTCAGGCTTTGAGCGAGGTTCGATAGGACGGTCCAGAGGGAGATGCTTGGGGATGCTCCCGCATCCTCGACAAGAGCGTCCCTCTGTGTCTTATTTTCCCCATGTCCCATGAGGATAATCCCACTGCTCAAAGGTTGCTCCTTGTTCCCGCTGCGTTTCCTAGCTCTTTCCATCCCCTGGACTGGTGGCTTTGCTATCCCAGCCCACAGGACGGATTTGCCGCATCGTTAGCTGCTTCACCTTCCTAATTTAGACGAGCACCAGACCCGCGTGGTCCCCCCTGCTCTGTGCAGGAACAGCCCCACTGCCAAGCAGAACTGAACCAAACCCGAGCATCCCTCATCTTCCCATCCCCGGCAAAGCCACCTTGCTTTCCCCTTTCTCCTTGGTGGCTGTCATCTCCTCAGGGACGTACTTAGCCAAGTCGGGGCTTGGTGTCACGTTGTTTCCGGCAAACTACCGGGCAGAGCGCTTGTTTTCAGAGATCGTACAGAGCAGAAATCCCTGCACTTCATCTCCAGCTGCAATTACCGAAGCCAAGTCGATGCGGTTGATGGTAATAGGATGGTAACACTGTCTGAATTTGTATTTAATGCTGATTCCAAGGGTCTATAATTTTCATCAGCACCACATGACTTTTTATAGAACAGAAAAATGTGAGAGCAGTTAATGAGCTGTAATTCTGGAGAGCTTCTGCCTTGATTGGGACTAATTATTTTCTTTATAAAAATAATTAACAATCCACACAACCTACGGTGTGAAAGGCATGTGGCATTAATTAAACCGTGCGGTATTTTCAGTGCACCTTTATCTCCCCTTTCCCAGCACACCCCGAGCAGACGGTGGCGTTGCGCTGCAGAAAGCCAAGCTGGGCACGAGCTCACGTTGGGGTGAGGGCTCGTGCAGGGCAAAAAGGGCAGGTCCTGAGCGCAGGGGCTGCATCCAGATCCCACCTCTGCAGCTTCCCAGCTTCTGTGTGTACCATAAAACTCCTCATTTGGGTAGGAAAGGCTGTTTTGGATAGAATAAGGTGATGGTTTGCATGCGTGGGCTGTCCGTGGTGGGTGCAGAGGGAACGCTGAGGATGTCTCTGTGCTTCGGCTGAAGAGCAGCCGGTGGGACCCCGGGGGGAGCAGGGGTCTGTGCCGGGTGCTGTCGCTTGCCGTGGGGCATTGGGATACCCAAAAATTGAGGTGGTCACTCGGCTGAGCCCTTGTTCTCCAGCGCTCTGCGATCCTGGGACGAGGGGAACATGCCCCAGCACCGATAGCGTGCGGCTCTGTGCGTGCTCAGACACGCACTTACATAATATATAATTGTTAACAAGACTAATTCCTCTATTTTTCCAGAGGTATTCTGAGAACTAATGAATATATTTGCATGATCTTTATTTTGTTTATGAATAATTCTGGATTACCAAAAGTGAATAACACCGGGGCTTTGCCGCTCTAGATTGCCTTTCAGCTGAGGATAGAAAAGCATTTTACAAATATTAGTTCAGCCTCACAAATCCCAGCAAGCAATAAAATTATTATTACACCCAATTAAAGATGGATGTGCTGAAAAGTGAAATGATTCTCTCCCAGCCCCTCCTGGCAGGGTCTGCCACAGGGCCCAGGAGCCCAGGGACCTGCCTGCCTCCTCCAAACCATCCCCTTAGGGAGCAGCAAGCCAATAAATATCCTCCCCTTTCTTTTTCGGGATGATTTAAACAATATTCAGAGTTGCAGGATGGTGTGGATGGGTGGGGAAAAGACCTGGGAGCGGAGAGGGAGGTTTCTTTCTGGCTCTGACCCCCAAACAGCCCTGGGCGCTGCAGCACCGAGCGCCCCGGTGCCCGCTGTATGGCAGGGGTGGCATGGCCACACTGACCTCTCCCTCCTTGGAGTGCACGATGGACACCTCTTCTTCCTGTGGTAATTAAAAAAAAGCAAATTAAGGGAGAAGGAGCAAAAGCTTTGTGTGAGCAGCAAAGGGAGCATTCCTGCTTCAAGTGGATCTTCTCCAGCCATCTTCTCCTTGCTGTCTCCGATGTGCCTTATTACTAATTCATTTTTAAAGTGATCTCTCAGCGCTCCCAGGAGCTCCTGGTAACTGTGTGCTTACAATCCCCTATTTGATTAAAATTTAACGAGCTGTGTTATTGGCAAAGGCACTGCTTCGCTGCCATTCCCCACGCCAAACAGCGTGGGGTGTTGGACAGAGGAGGGAATCGGCGCGTCGCTGAGAGTGCCCGTAATGACCCACCACCGCGGATGTGGCATCCCGTGTCCCTGCTATCCTCAAATCCGCCTCCTCAGACAAATACCCTGCAGGTTCCCATGCCTGTAAAGTAGCCAGTTTTCTCCTCAGTCAGGGAACAGGAAAGGAGGAGCCTTGGCTGTCCCCGGTGCCCGCAAGTGTAGCCGAAAGTGCTGACCTTGCCATGCTGCACCGTGGCACAGCAATCCCGCTGACCACGCTGCAGGTAGGAGCAAAGTGCTTCTGTTCTGGGACATCTTTCAGTTTGTTGTTTTGTTAAAACCCTCCTAAAAGGTGAAGTGTTGTCTCCTGTTGCTCCACAGCTTCCAGCTCCCCGTGTTGTGTTGGGATGTGCCCAGCCACAGCCGCTAGGCTCCCTCCCAGCCCATGGTCCTGCCCTTGGCCTCTGTTGGATTCACCCTGCGCTGCTCGTGGGAGAGCGATTAATGAGAAATTCAAGCTCAGATCCAGGCTTTCCCTAATCACAAGCTCTACAAGGGCTGCTTAGGGTTGTGTCCATGCCTGGCCGTCAGCTCTGCCCTCGTCACTGGGGAGCATTTGCCCCCACGGCTGCTCGGGGCTGCCTGGGGGATGATGGCAGGGAGGGGGTCTGGGAGCACGGATCCGCAGTGAGCCGGGAGGAGAGCAGCCGTGGGGCTGTGGCGGGGTTCAGCGTAAGCTCTCGGCTTTGTCACGAGCATCAGCCTTGGAGAAACCGCAGCAGCAGGAGCCCTTCTGCCCCCAGCACTTGTCACTGCTGAGGGGCCCGAGCACCTGTGAGCACCCGATGCTTTCTGTGGCCCCAGGGAGAGAATAGCTCAGCGGGGAGCTGGGTCCTCCCAGTCCCTCCCCAGACCAGTCCCTGCCACGCCAGGGTCACTCAGGAACCTGGAGTCCCCCAAAACATGGATCGGGGATGTGCGGGATTACTGTGCCATGGTGCAGCATGGCAAGGTCAGCACTTTTGGCTGCACTTGCGGGCACCGGGGACAGCCAAGGCTCCTCCTTTCCTGTTCCCTGACTGAGGAGAAAACTGGCTCCTTTACAGGCATGGGAACCTGCAGGGTATTTGTCTGAGGAGGCGGATTTGAGGATAGCAGAGGCACAGGATTGTCCCCCTGAGAGCAATCCCGGCCTGGCAGTGTGCAGGTGCTGACGGGCACAAAGCACCGCAGGGACCTCCGAGCCGGTAGCGTGGGAGGCACAAGATGCTGTAGAAACCGCTCGAGACGGGGCAGCGGTCCAGGCTTCCTTTAGCAGCGATACGCCTGCATGCCACGTTCCCCGGGTTTATCTCCGCTGTCGCTGGCAGGCGGTCGGTGGAGGCATCCCACATTGCTGGCAGCGAGGGAAGGTGATGCCGAGCCCTGCAAGGTGGGCGAGAAGAGGGATGGGGAGTGCTCCTGGGGCAAAGGAGACCCAGCCATGCGGAGCAGGGAGAGGCTGTGCTCACCCTTGTGCCTGACCCTACCCAAGACAGACAGTTCCCAGGAGCATCGCTTTGGCCCGTGGAGTTTTACGCTGTGCCAGGGCCGCCTGTGCCATGCTGCGCAGCGGGAGCCATCGCAGCTGGTGTCCGGGACGGAGCCCTCCCTTCGTATCCCTGAAGCATCTGGCACTGTCCCTGCGCCGCTACCGAGGCCTTTTCCAGCAGGGAAGCTCCTCTGTTCTCATTCAACCATGCATAGCAAATCAACTGCTGGGAAAGAAAGAGCCAAGCTGCTTTTTTTTGGCCTGGGATGTGCTAAGAGCGGTGTTAAATGTTGGTGGAGTTCAAGAAGTCAAAGCATCCAGGCTTGCGGCAGGACACGGGGTTCCTGGGAGCAGGAGGGGGAGGCGAGCCACGGCTGGCAAAAACGGGACGAAAACTGTGTGTTACAGAATTGTATTTCTCTTCTGTGTTTAAACTGCCTCGAGAAAACCACGCGCTTTGCTGCAGCTGGTGCCTCTGCTGATGCACGGAAAAAATCGCAGGGAGAAGATTAAAACTGAACTGGCTTGGAGTCGGTGCAATCAGGGAAAATGTCTCGGTGATTTGCTGTTATAATTTTCAATAACAAACTGCAGGGCTCCTGCCGCACTATTAATAACGGTTTGAATGAGGTGGGGAATGAACCTGCCGTGGGGTGTTTGTGTGTGTGTTTGTGGGAAGCACTTACAATTTATCCCATCTCCTAATTTTGAAGAGGTATTTTTAGTGCCTGTTTCAAAGAGCTTTACATAAACATATCTGCTGGAGTTTTTGCTTGGAAATGTCTTTACAACCTTCTTTCCTGCCCCCTTCTTCTCCTGGGACAAAGGAAAGGTTTGACCATTTTCTTTTTCAATCAGATGAGCAGAGCCAGAGAGTGAGAGAGAAAATAAAAGGGTCATTTTGCCAGCACCAAAAGGCTTCGCAGCCCAAAGTGGTGGATTTTAGAAATGCCACGAGCAGCTCAGCCCACCCTCACTGGGGCCAAGAGCCCAGGGCAGAGGCGCATCGGAGGTGGCCGTGGCAGAGAGCTGCGGGAGAGCAGCGACACTGACCTGCCACCTACCACCAAAACCTCCAGGTGAGGAAAGGAGAGGGAAGATGAGGTGTTCGATCATGTGTCCATGCACTTTTTGCGTGTAACTCAGGAGGAGGGTGAAAGCATCCCTGGTGTGAGGGGCTGTGGGCGCAGGAGTTTCTCCCGCTTCCCCTTGGGGCGATGCACCTGCCTCGGATGCCCGTGTCCTTTCACGGGCTGATGTTCCCAGTCCCCAGGTGAGGCATCCGTCATCAGTTTAATGCCAGGGAAACATTCACAACTAATAGGCTCATCAGAGATGCCTCAACCTTTTTTGTTTTCGGGGCTCCGGTTGGCTGGAGCCGCTCCTACCTTTTCACCGGAGGCTGTAGAGATGATGGGAACACGGAGCCAGCCAGGGCTGAAAAGGGCAAGGTAGGGAAGTTTCCATATTGACTTCCCAAGTACTCTGTCCTGAGCTTGGAAATGCTGTCGGTGCAGGGCTGCCAAGCGCAGCCAGTGCTCGGGGTCTCCAGCGTGCGCAGGCGTGCGGCCAGGTGCCCTGTGGCACCATGTCCCCGCTCGGGCTGGGCATCCAGCACCCAGCCCAGCTGCATGTGCAAAGTAAAATAAATGATACAAAAGGCTGGGTTAGCATGAGCCAGCCCCGGTGTGCTTATGCTGCTGCTTGCAAAGCAGCTGAAAAGGGCAGAGGGGCTGCAGCAAGGCCACCAAGGGCTGGGACTGCTGGAGCCCATCCTGCAGAGGTGAGGGACGATGCTGCTGCAGGTGGGGAGATGGGCTGGTGACAGGGTCTGGCAGCTGGAAGGTCACTGGGAAGGCAATTTTCCTGATTTTCTGTCCTCTTGAGATGAGGAGATAAGTTACTGCAGGGAAAAAGGATGATTGATGAAAGCTTTGTGTCAGGAGACTGGGGCAGAGGAGCTCGGCTGGGACATGGGAGCCTGCGGGCAGGGGAGGGCAGTTGCCGGCCCCGGCAGCGCTGAGACGCCAGCACGCAGGGATTTCAAGTGCTCACCAAACCTATACTGACTGTGTGTCACTGCAGGGCCGGGGGGGACAGGTGTCGCCGGGCTCAGCTCCCGGTGAAGCGTGCATCACCAAGGGCCACATTTCATGGCCTGATGAGATGGCACTTGGCCATGGCATGGAGCGCAGCGGCCCGGGATGGAGGAACGGGGGTGGTTTGTGGGTTAGCTCTGCTCCCTGCGGCAACAAATACCCCGTGCCTTTGTGAAGGGTGCCAGGATCAGGGGGCAGGAAGGGCAGTGCAATCTCGTGGGGGCTCATGGGGGGGAAAATTGCCCTGTGGCTGGGCTGGTTCAAGCCCCCAGTACTCACCCATGGGGCTCACCCACAGCTCTGGAGGCCACAGCAGGTCTTTAACAACTTCCAGGAGGGGTCTTTACTGAGCCCAGCACATCTCGAGGGCTTGCAAATGCCCTGTGGGGCCTCCCCGCTCTTGCATTTTCCTTGGCCTCTGCAGAGAAGTGGCTTTATCCTGCCATCCGTGTGCACGGCCACCTCGGGCTCAGTACGACACTCGGTGCAAAATCCTCCCACTGAGCCCATCGACCCTCTCGACCCTTCCCCAGCAAACAGGGATGTCCAGTCCCAAAGGGAACCGTTGCGGGGCTAACTGGCCTCCGTGGTGCCACCACAAACTGGGGGTGACATGCCAGCCCCCCGGGGAAGGGCGGCAGGGTGGCACCAGCCCGGCGATGGGGCTCTGCCAGCACCTGGGAGCCCAGGGGGATTCAGAAACGCGACGTGCCGTTGGGAAAGGCTGATGGGAAACGGTTCAGGCAGTTTGCAAAAACAAACAGGGACCCCCCACCTCGCAGCCGCCCTGCTGTTGCCCACCCTGTTCTCCTTCAAACGGCCATAGTGTTTTATGGTGGTTTCACCCCCTTTCAAATAAGGAATATTTGGGTTCTTTCCCACCAGTGACCTTTTCTGCATCATTTCTATCAGGGTAGCAATAGGTCGTTTCCCTCTGCTGTCAACACATTCTGTTCGGGAAGGAAAATGGGAGAGCCCAAATCTGATACCAAAATGTGGAGATGGGCTGGCACGAAAGAAAGGAAGAAAAAAAGAAAAGCGAGTGCAAGCAATGGTGTAATGGAAATGGAGAAGCTTGGAGGGTGGGCAAAACAGCTGGGCAGCTGCCTTGTCCTGGCCCGGCTGCCCACGGCCAGGAGCGCATCCTTAGGGACAAACACGCGACCCGTACGTTGGCTGTGGTCCTCACCCTGAGCCCAACGCAGCGTTGTCCTCCGGCAGGGCAAACCCTGGGCACCCTTCCTGCCTCCTCCTCCTCCTCCTGCCCGCTCCCATCTCCGTGGGCAGCATGAGCCCCGCACTTCGCCCCAGGCGTCCTCGCTGCCCTCCTGGCACCGGCTCCAGCAAACCTCCCGCAGAGGCTTTCTGCTTCCTGCTGCAGGGGAAGGTGTGATAATCCTCTGCTTTGAGGCCCTGGTAATCGTTCACACCAAACCGCAAGCACTTTTATATCAGTCATGAAAGACACAAAAGACAACAACAAAAATATGTTTTTATATAGATACTCGATCAATGTCTACAGAGCTTAACACAAGGGATTACCAGCCAGTTTAGAGCGTTAGTGACTCTCAGCACTCATCAGAGGAGAACAGTTGGCTGAATTGATGCCAGCTTTTGATGGAATTGGAGAATAATTATTTCCATCGATAATTGCTTCCAAGCCCAGAAGAAAAGGTTCCTAGCATGGTGCAGGACAGGAGTCCTCGGTTGCCTGAAGGCCAATATGTTTTAACCCCAGGACCTGAAAATCCCATTAGTGGGAGTGGGGGCCGGGGTGAGAGGGACATCACCCGCCGTGCCCGGGTCCCTCCTGCAAGGCAGCGGTGCCCCGTGCTGCCAGCGCGGGGAGGAACCCCCCCGCCTCTGCTGCTGGAACTCATCCAGCCCAGACTTTGCACAGGTCATTAATTTGGGGACGTTTTTAATGGATCCTAATGACTGAGCCTCAGAAGGCTGTTCTTAAAAGGGGTTCAGGAAAGGCGACAAGCTAATTAGTTCGCACAAAGAAAGCGATTAAGCCTGTAGCTTCCCGGATGGTTAAAAATAACATAGGTGTTGGGAAGTGACTGGGGGATTTTATTACAGAGTAATAGATTTTGAAAGGCAGAGGGACCATCACCTCCTGCACGGCCTGGGCCAGAAAGATTTCACCCAGCCTCTCCCCATTGACCCCTGTCGCTTGTATTTGGCTGAGGCACATCCTTAAACATTCTGGCATCACAAGACGGGCTCCAGGAAAGAGTCAGCTATTAGAGAAAGTGGAAGTTTGTTGAGAGAGAAAACACAGGTGGAAAGAGAGGGGTGACCCTTCTTCTGCAGGTGCTCCTGTGCCAACTCCAGCCCCAAAAAGTGTTGTTCATGGCCGGGGCCGGCAGCAGGACGTTCCCTGGGGCATGCAAGCCTCTGGCCATGCCTAACGTGCCATTTTAGCTTCACATTGCACTTCAACCACCCTCTCAGCCCCATTTAACCCCCAAGATGTGCAGCATGCACCTGGCCCCAGCCACTTGTTCCTATTGCCACAGCCCATGTGTGATGCTCTCTGCAGCCAAAGCACCCTCCTGGCATCCCTGAGCCCCTGTGGCTGCGGGGCTGGCGGGGGGACATCCCAGCCTCCCCCTGCTCCAGGGAGGAGGCTTCAGCATGCTGCTTTCCAAAGGGAGGAGGTAGGTCGGGTGGCAGATGCAGCAGTGGGACCTTGCAGAGTTGACCTGGGGACAGCTAAACCCCAAAGCAGCACCCACAGCCCCTTCCTGAGATTGGCTTCAAAATGTTAATGGGAAGAAATGGGGACACTTTCTCTGCCAGCCGAGTCCAGCCCACCATGGGTACCACCACACAGCCAGGCCAGGCTTGGACCTGCCAATGCTTGCTTTATTTATTTGAATAATGCCCTGGATAACACCAAAAACATAGTGCTCTTGAGGGGGCCCCTGCCAGGTGTGGTTTATGGCTTTCCATTAATCTTTCTGTTCTTTGAAATAAACATCTGCGGGGCCTGGAAACCTATTTACCTTCCTCCCAAGTGTCTGAGCTCAGGCTTGTTTGGGTTTGTTGTCTCCATTTGGCTTCATTTCTCCATCTGAGCTTGCCCTGCCCAAGCCCTGGTATTTCTTGGTGTTTCTTGGAGACCTCTCACCTCAGGCTGTCCCTGCCCTGGCTCTGCTACTCAGCAACTCTCATGATCTCCCCAGAGCTCTTGCAGGCACCTGCCTGGCCCAGGTGGTTCCCCTTAGCTCTGCTGGGCTCTCCCAGGTTCTCCAGTTTGGGCTTTCAGCAGGACCAGGTGTGTTTACTGGCCCAGCACCCTATTTGTAGGAGTGGGGAGCATCAGCACAGGTCCTACCTGTGGAAAGGAAAGGGGATTCCTCAGTGTGTGGGGAGCCTTCAGCAAATGAGCCCAGATATAAGGACAGCTCTTCACTGCTCGCTCTCTCCCGTCCCAGCTGCCTGCCATACCCTGCAGAGGACAGACGTCCTGAAAAGCTGAGTGGCCGTGCAGTCAGGGAGGCTTCCACCACCAATGGCTGTGCGAAAGGGAAGGAGAGACGAGGCCATGGTCACCGCAGGTCACGCAGGTAGGAGCCGGGGCTGCGAGCGGGGTCACCCCGAAGCGGGGGGATGGCAGAGGAGGCGTCTGTGACTGTTCACCCAGCCCCAACCCCTCTGGGGCTCTGTGAGAGCTGGGGACGGGTTAAATGACCGTGTGAGTGTACAGCTAATTTATGCAATTGCATGAAATCCCTGTGTGAGTTCGCATCTGTAGTTCACTGCCGCTCCACGTCTTGCTCGTACAAGTAATCCTGGCTGGCAGACAGGCAACCTGCCAGCACCCCCATGTGCTACCAGGTCTGTGGGGTACCCCTGGCTGGGCACCACTCTCAGCAATTCCTCTCTCCCCATGCCCAGATCAGACCAGCAGCACTGGCTTCATTAGGACACAGCTTCGTTATCAGTTCATCATTAGCCTCTGATGGACTTGAGAGGGGAAAAATGAATTGAACACTGTAAATGAAGCAGCTGGGCTCTCTGAGCGCTGCCTGCTGAACTGTCTCTGGGATTAAAGCCTCTGTGTTTGGTTAATGATGCTGGAAAGAAAGAGCAAGAAAGCACACTTCATATCTTCAGATTTCAGGCTAACCAGCATAATAATCTAAAGTGTATTTTTAATTAGACTTTGATTACAATTGCGGAGAAACAATTAAAATTGGATCAGCGCAGGGAGAAAGCTGCTACATCAAAGACAAAAGGCTTTGTCTTGGGAGAGGGAGAAGGGCTCTACAGAAACCGCCTGTGTCCCCACGGCACAGTCAGAGGTTTGTCCCCGCTCTCCCTTGGCCATAGCAGTGCCTGGCTCTGGCCCTGGGCGAGGGGGACTGAGATGTACCCAGACCTGGGGAGCCCAAATCTGTGCTAGGACAAAGCACGTGGGAGCTGGGGTTGAGATGGTCCCTGGTCTGGGCCAGACCTTTAGGGTGTCTTTGGGCAGATGTCTGAGCTTGATGACAACGAGCTGTCTTGGAAAACGCCCTTCTTCTACCCTAATGCAGAGGAAAGACCTACTAAGCCCAAGGTGTGCCATGTCTCCTAGCAGTGCTGCTGCTGGTCGGTGAAATCCTTGGGAGGAGAAAGAGAGTGAGGAGGAGTATTTGGGCACTCCTCGGGGCCACGGTGTGGTTGCACCTCGATTTACTGCACCAGAAGCGCTCGCCACTCAGTTATTCACAGTTCACAACCGAAGCATGGGGATCTGCAGACAGATCTGGGGATCCACAGGCTGATTTGGGGATTAACCTGAGGATCCACAGGCCACCACTGTCCTTGAGCGTTTGCTTTGGTTAATGAGTAGCCACAGAGTATCTGCCATATTTTCAGCCCAGTACTCTGAATTAATTTAACCATGGTATTTGCTGTTCATCAAAACATAATGCAATTCAGCGTTGTATGTTTAAAAAAGAACTTAATTTACAGGAGTTTTTTTTTCTCAGGGTATAACAACTGTGTAAGAGATGCATATCTCATTAAATTACCATAGCATCTCAATAAATATATATATTTCTAATCAATTGCTGTTTAACATATGTCAAGTCTTTTATTACAGTTAGATGCATCTGGTTGCAATAATTATTGCATGCAAATTAAATGCCAATTAATTATTTAAAGCATATTTACAAAGAGCAACTAAACCTATAAATCTGTTACAGAGTCGTTAACCTCAGCAAACATGTTTTAAATAATCAGCCGGCGTCACCACAGCGTACAGTAGCTGTCTCATTATGTCTTCATTAAACCCATGGAGGAGACACTTCATTTAAACTGTGACCAAATTATTCGTTAGAGGGTAATTAGGTGCTCGCCTGCACCCCAGGTCCACTGTGGAAACGGATCTCTCTGCCCTGGATGTCCCTGAGTGGGGATGGTGGCAAAGGAGGGGGAGCAGCCCCATGCGAGCTGATTCAGACAGTGCTTTTATTTGTATTATTTTAATTTTGTTGTTGTTTTTCCCCCTCCTCAGCCCCTCGTGTGACGAGGAGCGTGCGCCGCCGCCCGCCCGCGGGAAGAAGAAGAAGAAGAAATCGGGCCGCAAGAAGCGCAGGAGGTGAGGGCAGCCATGGCGGCGTGTGGGGCGGGAGGGGACGGGGTGCCCTCGGCTGCCTGAGGGGGAGAAGCCAGTGTAAGATGGCGGCTGGACACCCCATGGGGAGGGGCTGGGGGGTCTCCACGGGCCCACGGAGGTGCTGCCATTTTCTCGCCCTCCTCTCAGGGCAGCAGAGGCCAGGCTGGGCTCACCCCACAGCCCATCACGGGGGTCCCCAGCAGCCCCTGGCCCCTCTCCACCCCGGGGTGATGCCGTTGGTGGTGGGGTAAGGGTTGGGGTGGCCAGGGAGGGCTGTGGGGAGCCCTGTGGTCCCTAACGCCCTTCTGCCTCCTCAGGTCTCCCTCCTACAGCCTCTCGCCTGTGAAAAAGAAGAAGAAGAAAAGCTCCAAAAAGCGAAAAAGAAACAGGTATTTTTCACCTGAAAATGTAAATCCCCGCCAGCAGCGGCTGTTGGGGGGGTTTGGACAAGGGGTGAAAGACATTACTGGTGTTGGGCAGCTGGCTGAGCCCAGGGCCAGGAGGCAGAGAAGCATCAAACCCCTGACTATTAATAATGGCCGCCCAGAAGGCAGGGCCTCA
This sequence comes from Nyctibius grandis, assembly GCF_013368605.1. Lineage (NCBI taxonomy): Eukaryota > Metazoa > Chordata > Aves > Nyctibiiformes > Nyctibiidae > Nyctibius > Nyctibius grandis. Next base: position 4,120,582 of record NC_090671.1, read on the forward strand.
CTGCGGGGTGAAAGCTGGGCAGCCGAGGGGGGCATGAAATGGGGTGCACAGCAGGGCAAACAGATAAACATGAGCTATCGGGGTGTGGGGAAGAGGCAGATGGGCCAAGTCAGCGCGAGGTCTGCAGAGCCTCCGCCTGCTGTCCTTGCTGTCCTGTCTCACATGGCTCCCATCCTCTGGGATGCCAACGGGATCAGCGCTCAGGACTTCTGATGGTCCCTTTCCTTCTCCCCCAGCCTGCAGAAAGTGTCAACCTTTGGACCAGGAAAAGGCTCAGACCAGCTCCCCGCATCCACATCTCGGTCCTCCCTCCCAGCCTTGGGCGACTGCCTCCATGTTGCCCTTCTGAAGCCCATTTTTAATTTAAAGAGCACAATTAAATTTTAAAATTGCAAATATTTCACTGTTTTCTCTCAACCGTTAAACTAACATTTGAAGAGAACAGTGGATGCCATGTCCCTTGGAAAGTTCATGTATTTATAATATATTGAACCAAAGAGAGAAGTTACCAAAAATTGATAAAAAGGTGAAAAGTTGAGCTTGAAGCTTAAAGAAGAGGGAAGAAGAGAGACAAGGATATAGAAACTCCTTTAAAATACTTCCTTCCCCAGGAGGGATTCTTATGCTCTTTTATGGATGCCATCTCCTGACGGAAGTCCTGGGTCAGATGCTCCTTGGCTTTGAACCTTTAGTACCCGTTTATGCCCCTGCAAGCCAAGGACAAGCTGTGGCTGCTCCCAGAAAGTAGCGTGACAAACCATTAAGCATTAGTGACCAATGGAGGTTGTTTTCAGACACCTGGTAGCACTTCGACTACAGCTCCCAACTGACCTTGCCACAGGCAATCTCACGGCCCCTCTAGGCAGGACTTCAGGCCATTTCTTCTGCAGGATGTTGTGCTCCAAGCTGAGATGAGACACAGCGGGATATGCAGTGTACTGGGGCCAGGCCTTGCTGCAAGAAGTGTCCTCCATGCTCCCAGGGTTTTCTACAAGGACCACCAGCACAGTGGCTCCTGTGTCATCCCAGGGATGCTCCAGGAGGCAAGATGGAGGCATGACAGTGGTTTGGCTGTGAGGCTGATCTGGAGTTATAAAGAAATTATTTTTCCTTTGACTGCTACTTTGTCCTTCATACAGAAAACCAGGGACTGGACTCATGTCTGCCCCCTCAAACTAAATGCAGTGCAAGACTGGAGGCAGTAGTAGAGAAAAGGGACCCACCAGGGACAGGGGGATGTATCTGATCTCTGTAGACTTGTTATCCCGAGGATAACTATTCTCAATTATTTATAGATTGTGCTAGTCACTTCTACCACACCAGCATTTCTCAGCTACCCACTTGCCAGCTGGCTAAAAGAGCGAGGGCCATTCTGCCCAGCTGGTACATGAGGTCTTCTCACAGTGCTCACTCTAATGCTGGGCCTAAACACCTTGTCTCTGATTCAAATTTCCAGTTTTGTGAGACCCTGTATTCAATGTACGTATTTGTGTCTTGCAGGTTATCTTCAAAGAAGAGAAGACACAGGTAAGAGTTGAGCAAGTGTGGCTGGTCCCTTAGAAATGAGTTTAATGGTCTCCTCAAGATCTCAAAAGGTTGATGTTTACTGGTTGCGGGCAGAAGATACTTTTCTTGTGTGTCTCCTTGTGGGATCCCCTTGGCCCCCCCATTCCCTGTGGGTCTGGGGCTACCCTCTCCCTTTTCAGCCTTATGCATTCCTCAAACCTCACAGGAATCAGGTCTCCAGCCCAACCTGTGCAATCAAGCATGTAACTGGAAAAGACCTCTTGGTATAACCTAGCCCCTGGCAACCTCATCCATGTTGCATCCATCCTGCATCTTGAGTCTTCATTTCTCTTACGGTTTAATTTGCAAACAGTATGGCATCCCCCAGCAGTGCCCACCTTGGAAACATTCAGAGTCAGTGGTTTTCCAGGTGTGTACTGGAAGAACTCTCCTGATCCCAGTATGTGTGTGTACAGTATCAAGAAGTATTTGTCTTCTCTATGTGAAAATGCAAAGCCACACGGATGGCTGATCCCTTTGAGGATCCTTTTTGGCCAAGCCCACGAGCCAGATTTGTCAGCAGGCACTCAGACCCCCTGTGCTGTGACAGAGTTGTTAATCCCTTTCATTTTTTATTGCACGCTCTTGAGCAATCTAGCTGTAACATTGACAAGTGATTGTGCAGCTTTTTATCAGATGAGAAATCTCTGAATTAATTAGCCATTTCTTATTTAGTTCTTCAAGCCCCAAAAGTAAGAGAAAGGAAGAAAGAAAACACAAAAAACAGTAAGTAGCGATTCATGGTGTTCCCTGCACTGCCTGCGCAGAGCTGTGGGGCTAGGAAGTGCTTGATGTCGTGGGTCCCCTGGAGCTAACACCGGCTGCACAGCCCTAAGCAATCATCAGGATTATTTTGCAGCTAAAACCAGCAGTTCTGGTTTTGCTGGAACAGAAAAGGGTTTGTTAGAGGCTGGAGATGTTTCCTCTCCCTCTCTTTTGTGCCACCTCATTCAGTACTTTGTATCTCACAAGGATGTGAAGTGTCTTGTTCATCCACTGGTGAGCAGAGACTCAGCTTTTCTGATGAGGGCAGCATGAGAACTCAAATCTGTGGAGCACAGTGCCCAAAGGGCAGGCTGGCACACCCGTACTGAGAAGGGCTCTAGCTCCTCCTTGTTTGCTGCTCTTGGAGGTTACAATAGGGGCTAGTCATTATATATGGTACCACCAAATATCTGAATGGGAGCAGAAGGCAATGGCGATTAGGGAAGAGAAGAGATTGTTTGGAGGTGATAGAGGTGGTAAAAATCTGGGGTTGAGGTTCCCATCTGCCCTGGAGTGTTAGTAGGGCACAATCCTTATCCTTTGGGGCACACAGTCAAGGGGCATAAAAGGTGGTTCCTCAGGGCTGGAAGGAAGGCCTGTAAGTCTTCTCTGTTTTTCACTTCCTTCTGTCTTCTGGGAATTGCAACTTGTGGCTTCTCACCTGCTTTCAGAGCAAGGAAACTGTTCTGGGCTGGACCCTGGGCACCAAACCCCCAGTTGGCTCTGCTGGGGCTTGGGATACCCTGCTAGAGATGGAAACTGGGCTACCAGATGGGAAATTTCTGGTTTGTTTGGTATTAATAGGACCTGCACTTTCATTCTTCCCAACAGCCACTTTTTTCCCCCAAACTGGGCTGCTATGCACCCAGAAGTCTCAGTGGCAAAACCAAGGCTTCCAAGGTTATTGGTAAGGGCAGGCATCTCCCCAACCCACATAGCACTGGCCAGCATGCAGCAGCCTAACACGGTGGTTAAACCAAAGATCAGATGCCTCGCTGGAGTGCACTGACGTGAGCGAACGAGAGCTGCTGGAATTGCTCTCTAGGGATAAACCAGCCAGGGTGTTTTAGCCTTCATCTTTCAGCTCACAAATCAGAGCTGAGCCACTCCTGGTTTCTGCAAACCTTCTTATTGCTCCCAAGCGTGGATCAGATAGATCCCATGAGCCAACTCGGATCAGGGTTTTTGTATAATCACGCTGCTTTGGCTTATCTTTGTGTTGAGAAACTGGTTATCTAAATCACACAGGACCGGTTTTTCCTCCTGCAGAAAGGGAAAACTCTGATGCAGAGGGTGAAGAGCAAACGTGGGGATTTTCACACAAATCCACCTTTGAGGGAGAGATGTTCAGTGTTGCTGATTTCAGCTGTATGAAAATAACGGAGGATCCCAAAACAGGGACATTTTTTAAAATTTAATCAAAGGGTGTGAAAAGCATCAGTGAAAACAGCCAGGTGGAGTTCAAGCAATTGCCCTGGAGGTTGCCCTTTTGTCTTAAAGGAGATGCTGTTCTCAAGGAATTGATTTGCTGAGTTTTTATAGTAGCAAATTGCTAAATGCTGTCCAGGCAGCTTGCATTAGTGCTGTCAGTGACTGGTGCAGTGTGGCCATGAAACGAGGCTGTTCCCACCAGCTAACCCACCGTCAGCTTTGCCTGCTGGCACAGCGATGCCAGCCTGAGCAGTTACACTACCAGATCTAAAACAACTGCCAGGGTGGGCAACGATGAGAGGGAATGGGCACAGAAGGTGACAGGTAGCCTGCCACCCACATCACCCCGCTGTCTCCATGTGGGACTTCAGCTGTTGGCATGGGCAACGATGGCCCTTCAGTAATAGGGCCAGGTAGTCCATCAGTAATAGCCTGAATGGTGCAAAGAGCAGCAGGGCACTGAGCCTGGGTCCCTGCACTTGGTTTGCTGGTAACTGTCCTGTGGCCCTGTCAGAAAAGGGAGCAGCAGTGAGTGGACACCTATAAGAAGCCAGGTAAAATGGTCCTGCCCCTCAAGCAGGAACCGTGCACAGGGCAGGCTGCAGTTAGGGAAGCTGTACTTTATATGGCAACCGTAAGAGCTGCATCCCCCCAGTCTGCAAGCCTAACGGTGCTTTTCCTCTCTGCTTCCTAAAGCTCTCGCGGGCGCACCCGGAAATCTCATCAGCATCGCCACCGCCACTGCCACTCTCGCTCAGAGAGCTCCGACTCCCACTCCCCCAGCTGCCGAAGCAGGTAACGTCACCGCTCCCTGAGCTGGTGTGCTCAAGGACGTGATTGCAATAGCCTGTGTGACCCACAAACTCTCTGTGCAGAGCCACATCCCATTCTGGGAGCAGCTATGTCACATACTGGCAGTTGAGCTTCTTGTGGTCTTGGCTTGAGGGTTTTGGCTCAAGGAGCAGTGGCTGCAGCTTTTTGGTCCAGCAGTCATTTCTAATCCCCGTGGCTGACTATCAGCCCATGACAGCTGATTCTAGCCTAGTCTCCCTTCCTCAGCCCAAGGGCTCTGTACTGCTGATGTCCCAGGAAACCCTCAAACTTGGTCTTAGCAATGGAAATATATTTGCCCGTGGCATTCTATAGCCACTGTCTTTGACCTGATTAAAATCTCAGTCCTGTGGATGACAGATGCATCCTGAGGCCAGCTAAGTGGATGCTGGTGCTAGATTTGGAATCACTGCAATAGCAAGTCACATAGTTTATACACATCATGAGTTCATGTTTCATGTTTTCTGAAAGCACTTGACTTTTTGAACAAACCACCCCCACTCTCCCACTTTGCTCATCCTAACTCTGGGAATTTTCTCATGAAAAGCTGATGATCAGTGGGGGGAGGAATGCAATCGGTAGTTGGAGGGGTGTTCATGCCAGAGCAGAGCGTGTCTTCTTTTGGAGGTGTATTGCCACAGGGATGTTCAAGACTATGCGAAAGTATGGTTTGCCTTGAGCCACCATAAAATGATTAATTGGAGCTGAAATTTGAGGTTAAGGTCCAAAGCCTGGATGCAAATTGTTTTTTAAAAAAGTTGAAAAGGAAAACACGCCTTTTCTCTCCATCATGACTCCACAGAGCAGTCATGTGGAAGACCTTCTCCCACACGCAATGGCCTAGCACAGAGCTGTCAAGGGTTTGTACAGAGCTGGTAATGGGCACTACTGCAATACCGAGGAATAACGGTTTGGCTGTTCATGTCTTCTGGAGGCACAGAGCCAGGTCTCGGGAGGAAAGGCGTAAAACACGGCAAAGACACTCCCGGCACCATTCAAAGATCACGGCAAAGCGAAGCTCCTCTGCAGAGGTTCAGGCCAGCCAAAAAGCCAGCCAAACCCTCCCGTTCTACAGCTTCCTGTCTCCTAAGGAAGTAGTAAGTATTACACACTGTGCTTCTTTACTTGAACTAGCCACAGGAATCTGGGCAAGAAATCTGATATGAAATTTTTATAACTCAATTATAGCAATGTTAGACAAAGTTGGTTAAAACTGTATTACTTATTAATGGTGCTGTTCTCCAAGGTATTTAAAGTCATTCCTTCAGCACTTTCACACCAAGGGTGGGGCTGGAGAGGGGAAAAATTTGCAAAGGCTCTAGCCTATGAATAATGAATTGAGGGCATTTATCAAAAAAAGTGGCCTCCAGCAATGATATTTTACAGGGAAGTGTATGTTATGCAGTCTTTGCTCAGCTGGATGTGAACTTCATTCACTGGTCTTCATGTCCAAAAGTTTAGTCCTTCAGGGGAAGAAAGACAATCAAACGTATATAAAAGGAACATTTACATGTAATGAGTTGGTGGTTATTGGCAGGGGATGTTTTCTGACTATCAGGATCCTTCTAGGATCACTGTTGCTCCGGACTGACAAGCCCAGGGGCCAGATTCAGAACTTAGGAGCAGCTCTCATTGATGCTAATGGGAACTGCATGTGCAGCAGAGGGTAAAAATCAGGCTCAGTGCCTTGGGATGTTTTTCCATATACATGGAAAGAGATGATATAATACATGCCTTAGAATTGAGGGAGCAAGAGGTGGAGGGTAATATTAGATACAGACTGATATGAAGTCTTCCTTTTCCATGGCACGTTTCCCCTTTGTTCCCAGCAGCTGCAAAGCAGAGGTGCGATGCTCTTTGATCATGGTGTTAGTATCTGGTAGGGGTTCTGGAGATGAAATGCTACATAGGAGCCAGGGTAGTGCAGAACCTGATATTCACGTGTGTGGATGTGTAGTGTCAGAGGTGTCTTGAGTACAGTGTCCTCCAAGTGCCAAAGTAGTACATAACGGGGAACTGATTTTTCTCCTTCAGGCCCAGTCATCAATCGGAAATAGCTCAGCCACACGCAGTAGCTATGTCAGATATAGGATAGATAATGCCAGCAAGGGGAGAGGCTTTACCCACTCACCCACACAGACAGCGTTGCGATCAAAATACACCGCGATTACACGTGGGTGCAGGCAGGCACAAGCTGTCTCTCAACAGCACAGATATGTATATTTGCTCTCGTTATGTACATCTCCTGTGTGTGTAGCGCACGTGAGTCACTGCGGATAAAACCATGTAAGGTAGAGTGTGAGCAGCAGAACCTGCACGCCACGCTCAGACGTGTGCATGCCCATGCAAGGAAAGAACAACAAGCTCTGAGGCTTTTATTGCCCCAAGCCTGGCGTGTTGCCCTCTGTCAACTTGGGAAGGTAGGAATGAGTTCAGAGCTCCTCCCAAAAAGCAACCTGCCAAAGCCCCATATTTTACATAAATGTTTTCAAGTCTAAGCGTGGTTTGTAATTGGTACTAGGTTTCCTCTCTCTGGAGCCAGGCTCCAAGAGTCCTGTGAGGCCGACTGCCAGCTGTTCTGTTCCCTGAGCAAGAGTGAACTCTAATTTAAAATTGTAAAAGCTTTAAAATGAGATAAACTCAAGCATGCTGCACTCCCCTTTCCACTTGCTTCACTCGGGGTAAATGAGCACACAAGCTGCAGGGCAGGGAAAATCAGAGCTTTGTAGTTACAGATGCAGGGGATGGATGTAAAGCAAAAGTCGTCAGGCCCCTGCTGTATCCTTTCTATTAAGGGTTAATAACACAGACAAATATTTCTATGACTAAAAGGCATCAGTACCTTTAATATGCAACCCACCAGTGTCCTTTTGTTCCCAAAAAGAAGTACGCTTTCTTGGGGCATCATTCAAGAGCATGTTTAAGCACTTGTTTAAATTGAAGCCCCTGGTTAAGTGCTGCCCCTGAAATTTTTCTGAATAAGGTCATTAAATATCATGTACTCAAAACTGGCAAGGGAAAAATGCAATGGGACCTTTTAGTCTCATTTATTAACGACTATACACAACTCTGCTGTGTCTCCTTTTTGTGAGTTAAATGGTCGCTCTATAAATAAGCTTAGTTCTGTCAAAATCTACTATGAGAGCAGCCTGGATGTGTTATGAAATGAAAATGTGCTCTTGCAGAAAATGTCCATCACTTACCAAAAATAAATTACTGGAAACGAACAGATTTTGTGGAAAATTCCAGAACTGGGATTCAAAAATGCCATGTTTCAGTACTGTGGGGGGCTGGTGTGTCACACTCCCTGCCCTTCCCTCTGGCCTGGGCTTCCAACCCAAACCATCCTTACCTGGGGAGATGCATTGCCGTATCTCCAGAGGAAAGGGATTGTCCAGGGAGGATCCCAACATGCAGGCGAGACCCAGAGAGACAATACAGAAACCCCCATGAAGTAATGCTATAGCATTTCCAAATCAAAGGTTTTGCTTTTTAAGTCAATTTTCATCTTATAGCCTTTCTCTTCTGAAAAGTTTAAAGTATTTTGTGGTAAATTCTGCCATTCCCCTCCCCCCTCGTTTGTTTTCCTTCCTTTCTGCTGGAATAGCCACACTTTCTAACTAGGTCTACCTGTAATTTATGAGGCATAAAACCTACAAAAGAATGTCCTGCCCATGCATCTGCCTTGCTGATTCTTTCCCTCTTGCCTTTATGCGTAAGTTGATGCACGCACACGCACGCACATGTGCAGAAACACCCCAGAGCTCCCTGCTGCTTTCCTTTTTGGCAGTGAATTTCCACGTTTCTCCCTCTCGTTTTCCCTTTAATCCCACGCAGCTGCAATAGCTGCCTGTTGAGAACAGGATTGTGGGTCTGTGCCTCAGCACGCAGAGAACCTGTGGGTAATGTGCAGCATCTATTTTTGAACAGAATATCCCCCTAACCTGCTGCAGACAGTTTCTTCCACACCATACAGATGTATTACGTGCCACTGTGCTTTTGTTTGAGCAGTGCAATATAAATACCTGCGGGGTATGGATCTAATTGCCTTTGTTGTACCCGATGAAGATAACTGCACGCTGCATACGCTTTCCTTGCCAGGGCCTTTACTTCCACTGAAACTCGTTTACAATGTCACAAAATTAGCACAGGCTTGAGCCAGATTTTCAGCAAGGCTCAGTGGGGTACGGTTGGTCCAAATGATGCTGTTTGTGCTCACGTGTCTGCAGAAAGGTAGAAGTGAGGAGATGCTGTGCAGGGGCTGGGATGGTGTTTGCAGGAAGGAATCTTGTAGTAGATCTGCATGTTGGATTGCTGTTGCTTTCTGGTTTCTAGCCTGGGCTGTGGTTTACATAGGAAAAGCTATTCTTTTAACTGTTAGGCAGCACGTTTCTGATGACAAACAGGGCCCTTGAAGAGCAGAAATGTAAAGCCTTCCATAAATATGGAAGTTGTTCTCTTTTTGCTTTTCCTTTTCTCCCCTGCCAGTCAGGGGACTGAGGTTACCCCTGGTTATTCTCCGGTGAATTCGCAGCTAGGTGCTGGGACAGCGGGGAACCCAGCAGCCCGGGGTGAGGGAGGGCTGTGCCGTGCACCAGGCACCAGAGGAGGTGGTGGAAGGCAAACCCTTACTCCAAAGCAATGCCAGGCTGGCCCAAGTCGAGCTGGGGACACCCTGGCCTGTGTCCTGCCACACTGGCTGCACCCCAGCAGGCTGAAAAGATCTTTGTGAAGGAACAAACCTTTGCCTGGCATTCTCAGGAGTTTACCCCCAGCAATGGATCTGTGAGCCAGGCCGCGCAGCAGTGTTGCCATCCAGCCCCAAATCACCCAAGCTCTGACCTTGCAGGGACAGTTGTGTCATTGCCTCCATGCTCCTGCACTTAGCTTAGCCCTTGGGGTAGAAAAAGCCTCACCCTGAACTCTCCATCTAGAAAAAAAAAAAAAAAAGGATATTTCCCATTTGATATTCCTTGAGTCGGGGATTCATAATTGTGCAAAAAGGGGTTATATTGTATTCCTACAGCACTGCTATTTTTTTGAACTCCCTTAATAAGAGGTTGGCTTTTCAGCTGGAGCAAATCCTCAGCAGAGGTGAGCCCATTTCCCCCAGGCGAAGGCCTCCCCCCGGCCCCCTGCTCTGGAAGATGGAGGTACCCCAGAGCAGACACAGCCCTTCTCAGCAGGTGCTGCTCCCATCACCTCCTCGGCAGCTGTCTGCCAGGCCCTCGCCGGGGTCATTGAGACAAGTTTTTTTTTTATTCCTTTCATTATTACAATGCACAGAAAAAGAGAGAAAGGGAGACATTATGCACCTCTGAAAAAGGAAGTAATTCCACTTTGAAGTGAGTTGCAGAACAAGAGAAAAAAGAACCCAAGAAAGAAATCCTCCAGCTATCAGTGAGGCTGTGCCACGCTGCTCGTCGATGGGTCTCAGTCCCCTTATGGCTGAGAAAATATACAGTCATCCCCTGCCTCAGGGCTGTTTGCAGCACAGTAAATGGACTCGTTCGGTTTAATTGGCAGATGAGCAGTGATTGCATTTTTGTAACCTGTTAGGCTGCACTGCCTCTTGGTCTAGGATTGCACTCAGAGTGAGTCTGGAGTATGAGTGAGGGCCTCATTTGTACTCTCCCTTCATCTTTATTAAATAATGATTTGAAACAAAAAAAATCCAATAAGTATATGTCTTGGGTTCCCTTGAGGGCAGCAATAGGTCCCCTGCTGAAAGCTGGAGGAAGCAAAGTTCACTGAGATTATTTAATTACTTATTAGAGAGGGGGGAAAAATACAAATGTTCACATAGAGAAAATTAGATTCATGACAGAGCAGACTCTTTAAGGCACCCTAGAAAAATAAAAAGCCATTAGAATTCAACTGAGCTCCGCAGAGTGTGTTCAGACGGGGTGCTTGGTTTCCATCTTGTGTGGCTGCTGTGCCTTTCAGAAGCAGTAAAATGGGACCAGAAGCAACGCCAAGGTCATCAGATGGGGAATTTGTCTCTGAGCAGACGGATGAGTCAAACATCTTGAGACTTGTCCTGGCTCTTGCCACAGGTCAGAAAACTCCCCCAGAGCCTGCATGAAGCTACTGGCTACAGCCTGGTGCTTTGAGGTGGTGGGGCTGGGAAGCTGCTGTCCCTCCCCTTGGCACCTGCCTTGCCCAGGCCAGACCCTCCAGCCCTCACAAGGGCTGTGGGCTCCATATGTCACTGATTTCCACACGTTGCCTCTTCCCAGAGTGCTGCTACCACAGCTGTTGAGCTGCAGAGGAGCTTGTCGATCCCCCATCAGTTGACAGATTTTTGTGACGTGCTGACAGCAGTTGCTACTTTGAAGGCAGACTTCAGCAAAGGCAAAGCAAAGAGCGTGCATCCCAGGTCCCAGCGGCAGCCTGAAAAGCTGCTGTAGAAACGCCAAGAAACTGCTGTATTTCTTGGCAGAAATAAAGGCCTTTTGGTTTAGACGGGGAGGGAACAGAAGTGAGGTGTTTGCATGTGCAATGCTGGGGTCAGTGTCCCTTGGAGCAGCCCTTTCCCGCTTCTGTAGCCAGGGAGTACCTCACATGGTGTTTTTATGCCTGTAAATGAAAGGTGATCAAAAGCTGGTTGTCCCTGGGTAGGGTTCAGATCTACTGCAAACCATAACCTATCTTTTAGAAAAAATCTAGTGCCATATTTGAAAGCACAATCATGTATCTTCTGGGATGGGGCTGCGGAGAGCACAGTGGTTCATAGCAAGGAGGCCAGTTCTGTCGGGGCTCTGGATGTGGCATCAGGGTTTTGGGAAGAATTGGAGAAAAACAGAGGAGAGCTGGATACGTGGCTCTCATGCTCCTTTGATATTCTAATTTCTCCTGGAGTAAACAAGGACGGGTAGAGAAGTGCTAGAGCTGAGAAGTAGCAAGGAGCAGCACCAGATGCTGAAATGAGGATTTGCAGTGTGTGTCTCTGCTCATTCCTAGTTGGGAACATTTGGGAGATGTTTCTGCTCTGTCTGGGGCTTCTGTGTTGAAGGTGCAAGTTGGCTAGAGGAGAAGGATCGCTTCATTTTCCACGTCTGCTGCTGGAGCTCCCCATGCCTCCAAGTTAGGACTAAGAATGGCTTAGAAATTAATATGGGGTGGGGATGGAGGGGTCCCCACCTCCAGTATGGATTTGCTGGGATGAATGAATTCCTGTCCCTCTGTCCCTTATCTCAGAAGCAGTAATGCCCCTCTCTCTGGCAACATAGGCAGTACTTGAAGATCCTCCAACTCCAGGTGTTTTCAGAGTGTGAGGATGCTGCGGGTAGTCTGTGTGCGTTGGTAGCTCTGCTCTCGTTTCAGTCGCTGCTGGTTCAGCACGTGCGTCTGAGTCAGCCGTCCCCGTTCGCACCTCTTGAACTAGGCTGAGAGCAACCTCCCCCAGGGACACTGAACAGATGCCACGGGCAGGAGGGTGGATGTAAAGGCACCATCTGATGGGATGAGGGAGCTCCGTGTAAAAAGTGATACAGGCTGGGTCTGTAGCGCCACTGCGGATGAGAAAGAGCCCTGTCCCCACACCAGCCAGTCCAGGGCTAAGCTCTCCAAAGGGACTGTCCCTGTCCCCGCTGTGTGACAACTGATCCCTGAGATATCACCAACGTTGCAATGTGGTTTCCTCAGCTCAGAATGCCCCAGATTGGTGAGGGCATGGCCCAGGTCCCCAGTGTGGAGGGCATTACGTGCCCCAGAGCATGGCGTGAGGACATGTGCAGGTGTTTGAGGGAGCACGGCTTGCTGGGATCGCGATGGAGGACTAGCCTGAGCGGGGGGGAACCAAACGTGTATGTGTCCATGCTCTAAGGACCCTGGACCAAACCTTATGGGTGGGAATGAGGAGAGCAGAGCACGAGTGAGAGAGGAGGAGGCCACATGAGAGCGCAGACGTGCTGGGCCCGCGCTTGGCCCTATTCTCACCCCACTGCAAGGGCAGACGGTAGCACTGACGTAGCCTCGCTCCTAGTGCTGGTGCATTCCTGGACTGGCTCAGGCACGTGCCAGTGGAGTTAAAACCAAACTATAAAATACTGAAATGATGTAAATCCCCTTGGTGGTGCTCAGGGCCCCAGACAACAGCCCTGCCCAGGGCAGCCACTGTGGGTTTGGGGTCCTTGCTGACCCCGTTGGGTTTAGCAACCCACCGAAACCCAGCCAGGGTATGGCTGAACCCCCGTGCAGAGGCTGGCCGGAGCAGGGCTGTTGTCCCCTTCCCCACAGGTCTCCAGCGCAGCACAGGAGGGATATTTTTCCTCCTCTACTTTATTTTTTTTTTCACTTCTTCCCTCTCGTGAGTTCCCTTTGTCACTTCCATGAAAGCCAAGGGGATTTAGTGCAAGCTGCGACTTTTCAGCACAAGCAATCAGCCTCCAGGAATGGGCTGGACGGCCTAATTTCAAGCAGAAGGAAAAAAAAATGAATAATAAGTGAGACAAGCAGCCAAAAAGCAGTCATGACATTTGCGTAGAGGAGGCGAGCGAACAGTTGGCAGTGTGGATTGAAGAGAGGGTTTATGTTTTTTTCATGTGATTTGAGACTCTAATGATGGACTTATGTTGCCCGCTCTTCCTTTTTTCTTACACCTTACCTACTAAAGGAGGAGTTCTTGATGGGTAAGTGGATGCTATCCGCAAGACACCAGGGAATTTATTAGAGGTCACTCGAGCGCATTAGCTATATCTTCTTCAGGGGGAAAAAAAGCACACAAAGAAATATCTGTATACCTTTTATTTCCAGAGGGAGTTTTCTTTTTTCCCTCCCCCTCCTTTTTTTTTAATCTTTTTTTCTTTTTTTTTTTGTTTCAAAGTGCTAAGCTTGTTTATTTGCCACTTTTTACTTTGTACAGAAGCCCTTAATTTGATTTGATTTTTCTTTGCTTATTTTAGTGACATTCATTCAGCCTCCTTATTAAGAAAGCTTAAAAAATTCACTCATTTAAGATTTTGTTTTGTTTTTGTTTTCTTTCCAAGGACTATGTAGGGGCTTTATATATATATATTCCCATTTCTTTTTTTTTTTCCTCTCCCCCTCTTTAAGATTAAATAAGGGCTTTGTCTTCTGTTACACCTTTTTATTTAGTTAGTTATTTTGATTCTTTAGTTGCCCGTTTATGTTGTTGAACTCTTTTGTTTAACACGAATCGCATGCTGATACTCTTTGCATGATCTCTAAATCTTCCCATTATCATAGCAGGGGGAAAAGAAGTTTCTTCTTACTGTGGATTTCTTTCAGGGATATGTGCTTTTGTTTTCTTCTCCTCTTTCTTCTTTTTCTTTCTTTCTTTCTTACTTTATTTCTTTCCTTTGCTTTTGTTTCAGTGCATCATGATGGTAAAATTTCTGGGTTTATTTAAAAAAAAAAAAAAAAAGGCAAAGTAAAACCAAAAACAACCCCCCCCCAAAAAAACCCGTTCAAACAATGCCAAATGGCTTTTTTGCTTTCAGATCTCTCAGTCAGGGTCTTCTGCTGACCTCTTTACCAAAACAGACAGCCCACCTGGCAACCTAGCCAGCCAGAACGGAGAGTATCATGAATATGACTCAGGAAACGATACTTCCTCCCCTCCCTCCACTCAAACGAGCTCATCCAGGTCAAAGGAAAGCCAGGAGAAAAGAAGTCTAGTCCATGATGGCTTTGGCCATGCCTTCTCGTCCGGGAAGCCCAAACTGGCCAACAGCGATAACAGCTCTGATTCAGGAAATTCCTTCACCAGTTGCTTTTCCCAGACCAAGGGAACAGCTTTGGAAAATCTGTCTCCAGATGCCCAGGGACAAGACCGCAGGTCAGTGATTACCGGTAGCTGCTGCTGGCAGCCAAATACCTGGTACGTTGTTGCTCTGTATCTCCCGCCTGCTTGCCGGTTGCAGTGGTGAGCTGGCAGGGAGGTTTTTGTGGTCTGAAGGCAGTTAGATATAAATCAGACCCACGGTCTTGCCAGTCTGGAGTCCACAACCCAGAGATGACCAATAGCGTAGCCCGAGGAGGAAGCTGAAAACCCAGCCATCACACCCCTGGGCATTGCCTGTGCCGGCTCTGCTGGCATTAACGTGGCTAATGCAGGATTTGGCCCTAGGTGCAGCCATGTCCTGAACACAGCCCTGCTCAGCTGGACGTGACCATGTCAAAGAACAGAGTTGCTGGCCCTTCTGGGCAAAAGGAAAGGTGCATGAGGGCATTGCAGTGCTAATTCTCCCCCTCCATTTACTGTGGGGAAGGAGAGGGGGTTCATTTTCACTAAAACCATTACGGGCTGTTCTTTCACCTGTCCAATGAGCCAAATCCAGCCTGCCTCTTCCCAGCTCATTCAGGACTGATCCTGGGTGACAAGATAGTGTCTTCTGTAGGTGGGGAGCACCGGGAGGGACAGGTGCCTCAGTGGCTGTGGGATAACACAGCAACATCTGTGTGTGCTGGGGCCATGGGGCATCAGGGCAGGGGACAGGAGTCAAACCACCATGGGTCGTCATCAGGAGAGGTGGGTAGGTGCCAGCCTCCATCACCTCCTCCCATTCCTGGGGGTTTGCCAGGTGATGTGGAGGATGAAGGCACTGAAGCGCAGTGGCTGGTACCCAAGGCTGTGCTCAGGCAGTGATGTTAGGGAGCTCTTCCATCTCAGGCCCTCGGGTCTTAAATGCTAAAAGTCAGAGCCAGGATGGGGTCTGGGGGTGGGAGCACTGAATGAGAGAGGAGAGGGAGCCAGGGGAATTGGTGTTAGGAAGAACAAGCACTCAATTTTCAGTCAGAGGGTAAAATTTTAGGGCTGTATATGGGTTTCACATTGTGACTCCAGTGGGATAACTCTGCCTTCACATGGGGGGAGCTGGGATTGCAGCTGGCCCTGGCTGTTGGGAGGCTGCCTTGCTGCTGGGCTCTAACCCCAGTTCATACCCAGGGCACTTCTGGAAGTGGAGGAATTCACACAGCCCTGTCCAAAGGCAACGGGACGTGTCCACTCGTGCTGCTCCGCAGCCAGGCTGAAGCACAGGCCCTTGCCCTGCCATGCTCTGGCTTTCCCTTGCTCTAGCACTTCTCACCTCGCTTTCCCCAGGACCTGCACTGCTCACTGGCCTGACCCGGGCTCTGCCAGCCAGACACCCCTGGTGTGTCGGGCATGGGGCACAAGAGCTGCCCCTCTTGCACAGCCCTTCCCTGGCACAGCCTGGAGGATGAGCTCTCGAGCTCTGACCCACACACGGGGTCACCTGGGGAGCTGGCAGGTCATCTTTGTCCCCAGGTGGGGAACAGGAGGATGGGGGAAGACTTGTCGGTGGGAGTGTGGTGCTCCCCTCAGCCAGGGACCAGTCCCAGTTCAGCCACAGCTTCAGTGACTGTCCGAATATATGTTCACAGAGGGTGCCTGTCCTTGTGTCTCAGCTGTTCAGAGGAGAAGCAGCAAAACTTCCTCCCGTCCCCAACCCACAGCTCCCCGCTGAGGCCATGCTCCCGCAGCGAGTCGTACACCAGCACGGGCAGATCCTCCAGCCGCTCCCGCTCCTCACACCACAAGGCCTCTCCCAGGTACTCCCGAAGCAGGTCCTGCTCTTCAGGAAAGAGGTAAGGCCAGCTCAGACGGCTGTCTCTGTGATCCTGGGCAATGTCTAACCCTTGCAGGCAGGCAGGAGGTGTAAGAGTTTGGGGGGTGCCTAGGGATCCACATGGCTTGGGGTGAACTGGCCACACAGAGCTGATCCAAGACCATGAAATATGGGTCATCTCTTCCCACCATGAGCCCAGATTCAGAGGTGTCCAGTACAGCCTCATGCTCCAGCATCTTTAACTCTTTTATGGTTCTTGCCTATCCCCAGGTCTTCTTCACGTTCCCCCAGCTATTCCTCCAAATCCTGCAAAAAAAGTCCTGGGAGCAGGAGTTCGAGGCCTCGTCGGAGCCCCAGTTACTCTCGCTACAGCCCTAGCAGGTACAGCTGCCTCCTCATGTGATATCTGCTGCCGCACACTTTTCCCCCCCCTCCATCACTTGTTTGGACTCCAGCACACTTGCTGGCTCCTGCCAGCCCCAAACTGCTCCCTCAGCTTCCTCAGTGGGTCCTTTAGTCCTCAGCACTGCGGGGAGAGGGAGCAGAGGGACATGGAGTAAGGCATATGGCCGTATGTTATGATGGCCCTCAGTCCACTGGGAATTTCACACCGTTTATTGCCCCAGAGCTGGTGCTGGTTGCAGAGGGAAGAGCCCAGAGATGAGCCTTTCACTTTGTGTGGGAGAAGTAGATTCCCTATAGCCAAGGAGTGCCCTGCATTAATCCAGGGGAATTTCACACAAAGCGCTCTTGGGGGCAGGTTGCTGGGAGGGAGACCTGCTTTATCCCTGGCTTTGAAGCATCGTGGTATCTCACACTCGGAGCGTGTGGCATGTGAAGCAACGGCTCCTCCGCTCCGAGCCATTGCGAGGGACACGCTATATAGCCAAGAGTGCTCAGATGGCTGCTCAATGGTGTTTGCCAGGGCCTCATGCAAGTGGAAGGTGCCTCACAGGAAAACCCGGGGAGTGCCCCTCTCTATCACGCTGGTGTAAACAGTGGGCAGAGCGTTAGGCTCCGGTTGGGTCTGCCCACAGCTTTCGTCGCCCCAGGAGCCTGCACCAGCCGGCAGCCCCTGCAGCCCTTGTCAGAGAGGGATCTTATTGCAGTAGGGAAAGACACTCTGCTTTTCAGAGTCATGACTTTGTCCAAAACGTTGTCAGGCCCTGGGAAGTACCCTTGCTGCGTGGGCAGATGCCAGGTACCCTCATGCTGGCCCTCACACAGCCTTGCAGGGGAAGCGCAGTCCAGACGATGCTATTCCCTCCACACCCCATAGAAAACACACATCGCCCAGCTCAGCCCTGGAGATGCCTTTGGGCAGGTTTTTCTGGTAATATCTCTGCTGCTGTGAACGTTTTGCACCCTTAAAATGTTATGTTCCCAGGCTCTGATTCCTGCAGGCTGTGACAATCCCTGCACTGGCGTAGGAGAACATTTCCTGCGTGCAAGGATCAGGCCCTTGACCTGTAACACATCGCTTTGCAGATGGCATTGAGCAGAGCGTATGAAGTCAGCTACACCCCACGGAAGGGCCTGTGCTGACGTGTGCAGGAATTCAACAAAAGGAGCAAACCATAGCAACACCGGCACTCCTCCTGGCAAGCCGTGCAGAGCTGCACAGCCCCGCAGGGACGCCAGGGCCCTCCGCTCACGTGGGGCCTGCTCGCAGGGTTGTTCTCGCCGGCTTCTGCAGCACGGCCAGCAAGAGCAGTTTTAGTAGAGCTAAATACAGAGTGCATCCACAGACAGGGGTACAGGGAACCCACCTTAGCTCAGCAGCGCGGGGCCACCAGGAGACACTGCTGAAACGCCCAGACACAATTGTGGGTGCGCATCTGTCCAGCCAGATGAGTGTCTCTTTGTCCAGCTAAGCCAGTGTGCGCAGGGCTGATGCCACCAGAGCAGTTTGCTTAGAGTGGTCTCTTTTGGAGCTGAGTGTCCTCCCCTCATCTGTGCCTTCATGGGGCATTACCTTCATGGCCAAAACCCACCCCACAAAACCCCAGCAGTGACAGTTCCCCATCCGTGCCTTCCCCAGAGACCGGGAGCGAGAGCACAAGAGCTCCGGTGAGAAGAAGTCACACAGGGAGCGGGACCAGCGGTGGCAGCGCTCCTATTCACCCCTGAGGAAGCGCAGGAGAGACTCTCCCAGCCACCTCGAAGCTCGGCGCATCACGAGGTAAGGGGACGTGGTCCCATCGTCTGGAGACAGGGTCTGCGGGTGCTCCTGGGGGGATGTGGGCTGTCCTTGGGTCCCAGCCCTTGCCAGCAGAGGTTGCTCTGGGAGGAGACTGGTTTCCCTGAGCCTGATCAGCAGGCCCTTCTGCCCCTCCTAGAGCTTGGGGACTTCCAGCTAGAGGCAGAGGGAGGATGGGGGGGTCTCATTGACAACAAAGAAAAATGCAGATGAAGTGAGAGCAGGGACTGACCCGGCAGGTACCAGGAGCATCCCCCCACAGGCTTTTTGTTTGACCCTCTCCCGTGGTAGATGAACCACACTGGAGAGAGAGTCAAATATTGACTCTAACCTTCACTCTGAGTCTCTTTGGGACAACATCAGGCAGAGCCTGGCCTCAGACTTGGTGCTTGGAACATTCCCCAGGGCCCTGGGGGCGGGTGGTTTGAATCCCAAGGCCTGTTAGTTACCTGATCTCTTTCTTTTTTTCTTTTAAATAAACACAATCAAATTTTTGGGGAGTGTTGTGCAGACTAAGCAGTGCTTTTTGGAGATTTTGGCAGTAAATCCATCCTTGTGTTGTTGTTAACGCCCATCTCTCTGTCCCCGCAGTGCCCGCAAACGGCCCATCCCCTACTACCGTCCCAGTCCCTCCTCCTCCAGCAGCGCCAGCAGCTACTCCTCCTGGTACAGCAGCGTGAGCCGCTCCCGGAGCCGGAGCTACTCCAGCTACCGGACGAGCCGGAGCCGAAGCTGGAGCAGCAGCAGTGTGGAGGGCAGGAGCCGCAGCCGGAGCTCGGGCCCCCGGAGCAGCCGCAGCAGGAGCAGGAGCTGTGACTCAGGAGGCAGCTCCGACAGCCTCCGTCGCTAAGGAGTTCCCACGGCTCGCGGGCGGCATCGCCTCCAAATTCCTGGCGTTCTCCGCTTCCTTCCCACCTACCTGGCCATCAACAGCAACCATCCCCGATACCGATGTGGCGGCAGTGCCGGGTCCCCCCTTCCTCGGTTGGGAGTAAGAGCCCTCGTGCGCCCAGTGCAGCCCCTTCGCTGATGGGTGGATCCGTCCCAGCTCCCCAGGCCAGGGCTGGAAGAAGGATCGGTGCTTTACAGAGGGTCTGTCACAACAGACCTGCTCCATCCTCCCCGATGTCCCGGTCTCCCCATCGCTGCCGCTCTCCAAAGCACTACCAGCTGGTCCAAAGGGAAGAATTCAGCTCCTTGCTCTTCTGCCAAACCAGGAACAAGCAAATTAATTTCTGTCCGAGGGAGAGACTCAGTCAGGGAGGAATTTGCTGGGAAGCTTTGGTGATGACTGGGGGTGACCTGTCCCCACCAAGGCAAATATCAGGTCCCTTGGGTTTCTTCTCCAGAGTTTCTGCCCACTCTGCAGCAGGTCTCTTCATGAGAGAATATTTATTTATTTATTTGCCAGTCAGCCAGTCCCTGCTATAAATAGAAGGCTAGAAATCCCTCCTGACGTAATTCCCGGGGAAAAAAGGCCATTCCCTCTCTTTCTCCTGCCCTTTCCTACCAGGTATCCATCATCTTTCGCAGGGTTGTCTCATCCCCCCCAGCACTGTTACTTGCTTGCAAACAAACTGCTGAGGTCTGCAGCAGACGTGGGGCCATTGGGGTACAAGGGAGAGGGGAGCTGGTGGCACATGAGGGCACGGCATGGGAGGTGGGGGCCATGGGGTTCCCTTCTCAGAGGAACCCTCTTGCAGTTTGGGTTTAGGTTTTTTCTGAAGGGAGCCGTGCCCTTGGAGTGCAATGCTGGTGGGGCCGTACGGAGATAAGGAGGTAGGAGGATTTCAGGAAATCATTTCTCCTTGAAATGCTAAACCTGGGGCAGGATCAGCAGCCCCATGGCCAGGCCCGCACCGAGCTAGGACAGATGCACTCACACCCCAGTTTGCTGATGGGAGGATGGAGCAGTGCAGGGGGACAGAAAGGGACCCCCACTCACTGCTTGCTTTTGCAGGGAGCCGCAGGCAGCCCAGGAGGGCCCTGCCTGCCCAGGCAGCCCTGGGCCCTGGGGTTTTGTCTCCCTGCCAGCCCAGCTGCCTGCGCAATTACCATGTTTTGCAGGGTAACAAAGGCTTCTCCCAGCACAGGCTGAGCTGGTGCTGAGGAGTTTCTTTCTCTTACAACACCTGGGTGCTTAGAGACGCTAATTTGGGCTTAAGACTTCCCTCCCTCCCTTTTTCCATCCCCTCCCCTTCCATCCTGCATGATTATTAACGAGTTTGGGCTCAGTGAGTCAAGGAGGTGTGTCGTTTGAGTGTCACAGAAATGGCTAAGTGGAGCCAGCATCTGCTGGAGGAGGAGAGGGGGTAGAAAGAAATGCAGCCCTCCCCCAGCTAAAGAGTTACCCACAGCCCCCCAGTCCTGCTGGCAGCAGGTGAAGGGCAAAGCCTCAAGCGGAGGAAGGCCGGGTGCCACGCGGTGTGTGGTGGAGCTGGGCGATCGCCTGAGCAAGCACATAAACCTGTTACCTGCTGGGAAGTACAGCAGCGTGGGGTGTATTTCCACCTGGGTGGTACGAGGGGAAGTTTTATGCCGGGGTCCCTTTTTCCCAGTATCCTTCCTACTGCTGGTCCCCCTTGTCCTGTGCCTTCGCCCCCCCAAAACCCCCCTTTTCCCAGTCCCTCATCCCCTGCCTCACTCCCTGCAGATAATTTGAGGATGAGGGTGGCCGAGGCAGAGAGCAGGGCACTGGGGTGGTCACTGGCTTGGTGGGGACACGTGTCTGTATCCTGAGAGGCCACTTTCTAGGACATAGAGAAAAGCATTCCTGGTAGGGCTGAGCAAACGCTTGAGGGCTGTGATCGAGGGGTCAAAGACGGGGTGTCATTGCAGTGGGGTGCTGCTGCCATGGCCCTCACAGCAGCCCCGTGGCCATCTGCAGTGAGCTCCCTTCTCGTGAAGGGCTGAAAACCTCACGCCTCTTCCCCGAAGAGTCTCTCCCAGTTTGATGCTGAAACGCCCCGTCCTTCTGCTCCCCAGGGAAGACCCGAAGGCAGTGCTGGGAGCCCAAACCCCACATCTACCAGTGTTTCAAGAGTAGCCTCATGCCCCTTAACATCCCCTAACGTGCAACTGTAGCAAGGGAGCAGCGAGCCGGGAGGTCACAAACTGGGGAAGAAAAGAAGAGGGGCTTTGTGCAACTGGTGTAAATACCAAACACAGCGCTGACCTGAGCGCCTTGGGACTGGGGACGGATGATCAAAGCACTGCATCAGGGCAGCAGCACCCGCCGACTGTGGGACAGGAGATTACTCCGAGGGCTGCGCAGGGCTGATGGCTGCTCTCATACCCGTCTGGCTGATCCACGCTCCGAGGACTGCTTGTACAGCCCGTGGCAGCTAAATGCTCCTGGGCGTTCCCGAGCAGATTTGCATTGGAGTAAACCTATTTATTTATTTATCTATTTATTTATTTTTATTATTATTATTCTTATTCTATTTTTAATTGTATGTCAGAATGGATGCAGGTGGTCACCCTTACCAGTATTTATTTATTCTATTTTTTCGGTTTTTTTTTTTTTTTTGGAACAATAAGTTATTTTTGGATCAGTTTGTTTGTTTGAATGTATCCATGCCACTGTTCTCATGTAAAGGTTTACAGCGCTGGCTCCTCTCGGCGAGGTGGCTGGAGGAGTGACGGTCCCTCCTGCTGCCAGCGTGTCCCTTTGTCTGCGCTCTCCGGAGCAGGGCGGAAAGCGTGCGATGGCCAGAGGGACGCAGGGCAGAGCTGTTTGTCTGTTTTGATGTTAAAATCGAGGGTTTCTCATTAGATTTGTGCAGGAACGTGATGGATGCGACCATAGAAACGGGTCTAGGGCCTCACGGAGGTGACAGCGAGGGTCTGCTGGCCGAGCGGCGGGGTGTTCACAGCGCTGCGGGGAAGCCTCGCGCCGGCCGGGTGCCAGCTGGCCACCGCCGCTGTTTCCCTTGGCTCCGCAGCCAGCGCACAACCCGAAACCGAGCTGCCCCGCGCAGGCACCGCTGGTTTCCCGGGAGGATGCCGTCGCTAGGACTCCTCTGCCGTGTTTATCGCCGAGCCGTGACCCACCCATGGAAAAACTAAAGAAGTGAGACCGTGAGAGAGTGATTCGTGCTGAAGACGCTTGCAAAACCCAGCCTCTGGTGACGGGACCCAACCAAATCTGTGTGTGTACGTGTATGTGCGTGTAGATGTATATGTGCACATGTGCATATACATATGAGTTTCCCTCAGTGGTGGTATTTATTTTTTAACTTATTTAAGATTTTTAGTCCCACCTGGAACATCACCCTCCCTGTCCGTGGACAGCTGGGTTTTCCGTCAGTTTGCGAGAAGCCCGTGAGCTTTTCTGTCTCGGTGCCTTTTGCCAGTGCTTTTTTTTTTAATGTTTCGTTCATTCATCGCTTTTATGGATTTTTTGCTCCACGTCTGGCATCTCAGACTGCTGCTGGTGCACTCTGTAAAGAGCAGCGTTCACCTGGTGGAAAGGCAACTCGGTCGTTTCGGTGTAGGAGGATCCACCGCTCGCCTGCAGCCACGGCCTCACCCAGAGCAGCAAGGCTTCAGGAAAGTATCTCAGCCACTTTTTGGAGGCCCTGTCTCAGAGGGTTTTGCTTTCCTCAAAGATGGAGGCTCTTTCCCACCCACGATTTTGTTTCCAACCCACAAGCGCCCCGGTTGCCTTTCCCTGGCAGAGCACACGCTGCAGCACCTACTCCCAAATGTCCCCCTGACCCCACAGTCGTGCCGTCGGCTCTCCCTGCTCCCTGGACCTGCCTTGGCTCTGGGTTTGTCACGACGAGGGAGGCTCGTCCCTCCTCTCCCAACACCAGCACTGGGGCCAGACTCCAGAAAACCCAACACAATCTTTGCAGGTTTGCAGGAAAGCAAAGATAAGGTCTCAAAGCACTGTTGTGTTCTTTCTTCTCTTCACGGGTTACGGCACTCGGTTGAGCTTTGCTTTATGTTGACCACAACTTTTCTCAATGTTTTTGTTGTTTTGGGGGACTGAAGTTGTATCAAACTTGTCTGCAACAGCCAATCAACGTTATTTTGCTATGCATTGTACATATATTGAACAGGCTGAGAGGACTTGGCCTCTGTTTAATATTTATTTCTTCTATTTATTGAGCATTACTTTTAAAAAGCTATTTGGGTCTTGCCGTTGGGTCCATGAAGGTAGGAGCCTTGGAGGTGTTGCCATATACATTGGAGGGAGGTTATGAGACAGATGAATTACTGAGGCTGGCACCTGCCAGCATGGAGGCATCTGGAGACAAATTAGACTTATTTGGAGCTCAACCACAGTGATTTAGGGAGAAACCTCATTTAGATGGAGGTGAGCAAGGCAGGGGAAAATCCTCCATCTTCTTGGATCAGCTTCTATTGACAAATCACAACCCCCTGGAAAGGTGCTGGGCATTTGGAGGCGACAGGCTGGCTGTGGTGGAGGAATGACCCTGCTCTTCCTCCTCCGTGCCGCGTAGGGCTGCTTGTATCGCCAACGATCCCCGGAGATCTCTGATCTCCCACCACTGACCCCCTCTGGGCTCTCAGTGGTTATTGGGGGAAGGGGGGACTTGTTGCCCTTTCAGCGATGCAAGGAAGGGGGTAGGGTTGAAGTGACTTGCTGTGGTCTCTACCAGGAAGCAAGGATGTCCACCCTGCCCCATCCTGAGACCCTTGTCCTTGTGCCATGTCCTCCTGTGCCCCCATCCTCGAGCTTTGGGCCAGAACCAGACGTGAGCTCAGGAAAGGGGGCCAGGACAGCATTGGGGAGGTCTCTCCCATTGTCTCTAACGCATGTCAGAGCTTGGTGCAGGCGTCCTCCCCCAGCTTTGAAAAAAGCACGGGATGTGCTAAAAATCACAACCTGCCCCAGTGTCACTCCACCGATGGCACAGCCATTGTCCTCTTCACCCAAGTGGGAGGTGTTTGTCCTCCATGGGCAGAGCTGCCTGGGCTGGCGGAGGGTGGCCGTGGCTCCGGCATTGGCAGGTGAGGTTCCCGTGGAGCTGGCCAGGAGCCGCAGGGCGCTCAGCCTTGGGGCTATCGGGATATTTGCTTGAGAAAGGGATGGATTCAGGTGCTGAAGTGAAGACTTTGCCCTTTAGTGTCCAGTGGGGTTTTATTACCTCTTTACCAGAAAAGAAAGAATTCTCATGACTTTTGCTGCTACCTGGAAGTTTGCACATGACGGGGAGGGTCTCCGCAGCACCGGTACCTCTGCTGTCGTGGCAACAGCTCCACGGTCAAGCATCCTGACTTTTGGGCCTAGAGAACAACACCCTGAACCTCACCAGCCTTCGAAACCCAGGGAATGAGAAGATCTAGCACAAAGGCCGAGACGTGAGAAAAGCCGTGAGGGAAACAATGTCTCTGTTTTCTTGCCTGTTGGTTGATTCCTCACCAGATGACACCGGCGCGTCTGTTCGTTTGACTTCGCTGTAAAACCCCCTTTGCTCTCCATCGAAATGCATACTGTGTCCTCTAGTCTTCCTAGGGTGTTTGAGTTGTTAGCCTGGTTAGGAAAAGGGTTCCAATAAAGGCTCGGACAGTATTTCCTTCTCATCACAGCCCTGTTTGTCATGTTCCTTTTGGATCCGACTGTGGGCGGTGGTATATTTTGGGTTCTTTCAGCTGCTCCGCAGGGAAGGGCAAGTGCCTCAGCTGCCCAGGACCGGCTCCCCGGGGCACTGGCTGAAGCAAAAAAAGTTGTGGGCTAGTATTTCTGGCAGCTCTCCCTTCCCTGCCAGGCCAGGCTTCCACTGCCCTTTGCCAGCACTTCGGATCCCCCCGCCCTGTTCAGGCACCGGTACCCCAAGCCAGAACCGCAGCCATCTCACCACGGAGGTCACCGTTGGGGCTCGCCGGTGCTCTCCGTGGGGCCGTGCCCTTCCCTGCCCGCACAGCCCTTGCTCCAAGCCCTGCATGGTGCTCCCGCGCCACTGGGTCCCGCTGCGGTCACCTTGGCCGTCTCCACAGGAGCCAGGGTGCTCCCCGGTAAGCAACGGGGTGGGGGGAACTCTCCGGCACTGCAGGTGATGCCCCTCACCCTGGGGTGCTCCCTGGGACTGGCTGGAAGTCCCACAGGGGAGGAGGAGCACTGGGCCAGGTCCCCATGCTGGGCTCAGAGGGGCACCCAGGAAGGGTCTGGCCGCAGCACAGACAGATCCTGGGCACACGGGGCAGCGTCCCCAGGTCACTCAGAGAAGAAGGGAGGCTGCGAGGCTGCTTCGCGCTCCCCAGAGCTGATGTGGGGCCGGCTCGGCGGCGGGAGGCAGCCGGGAGATTTGGAGTGACAACAGGAGCTAAATTGGGATGGCCCAGAGAGGGCGAGAGCCCGCGGGAGGGGATGTGTGACTAATCGGGATAAACAAGGCGACAGGGAGGATTCCTGGCCGGGGAGGGAGGATGGCCTGGAGCTACGAGGGGAAACGCAGAACTGGAGATGTTGGGAGGCTCCTGGAAACACGGCAGGACCATGGGACTGCCCAAAACCTCCTCGGGGCTTGTCCTCCTCTCCCCATGGGCCAGCGTTTGCCCGAGCGGGTGCAGAGCTGGGTGCTGGGGTGATCCCGCTCCCCAGCCAAGGTGAGAGGTGCCCAGCCGAGCTCAGGCTCCGTGTGTGGCGATGTCCCCCAGGACACCCTGCTGTCACCACCGGGTCGCAAGAGCCCTCGTCCGGGCAGGGGCAGCTGGGCATGACAAGGGGGTGGAGGGGGATACTCTGCCCCTCCCTGGCAGCTACCTCCCTGCACCCAGGGGTGCTCAGCCAGCACCTCGGACCTCCCTAGGCATCTCCAGGCATCTCCCTCGGAAGACCCCCGCGATGCCCAGCTGTCCCCATGCATGGGGGGAGCGAAGGAGCTGAGCCCAGGGGAGCAGCCCTGCCCTGCGCCGAGGAGAGGCAGCTCCCTCCCCCAAGGATGCCGCGTCGGTGCAGCGTGATTAATGCCGTTGGAGTGACCAGCAGCTGAATTGCCACCGCGCGGCCTGCGCTGCATTAAAGCCTTCCTGCTGTAATTAGTTCCATCAAGTCTATTAGAAAAATTGCAGATGCTGGAGAGACGGAGCATGAGGCAGAGCCAGGAGGGAGGATGCGGCATGAGGAAGTGGTCCCGTATCCAGCGTGACCCTCATCGATGACATCCCATCCTCCGGCGCATCCCATCACCCACCCGAGCTGTGACTGGACCACCTCCACGGGAATCCCCTCCTTGCCCCCAGGTACCCCCCGCTTGCACAGTCGGGGCCGTGTTGCCCAGGTCGATGCTCGCCGGGAGCTCGCCCGCTGCCGCGCCCCTTCCCACGGCACGCTGCCCGCTCCCCACCGCTGCCCTGTAATTAGCCCTGCCGCCGCGCGGCTGTGATTACCGCCTCGCCCTGCCCGCGCACGGCGACGGCAGCGGGGCGAGGAGGAGGAGGAGGGCGAGGAGGAGGCAGGTGCCGAGCAGCGCCGCAAGGACCCTGGGCAGGGTCCCTCTCCTTCCTGCGGGTAGGGGACGTTTCTGTAGGCTCTCTGGGCAACCCGGGTGGCCAAGACTCTGTATGCCACAAAAGGGGTCCATCCCCTGCCCCAGCATCCCCCAAATATCCACCCTCCGGGTCCTGCCACCCCGTGCCAGGGTGCCACCAGTGACCCATTGCCCGATACAGTGGGCTGCTCGGTGGCACGGGGACACTTGGCTTTACAGTGCGGGTAAGCAGCTTGGCCCAGCCCCACCATGGCGGGTATTTTTAACGGGTGACACTGGGGTGAAAGCAGCCGGCCCTGAGCTCGGGGGCTATTTTGGGCAGCTGGGCTGGGCACAGGGCGCTGGGGGACAGCAGGGGCCGGGGCAGCTGCCGAAGCGCCGTGGCCCCGCGGCAGCCGGGATCCTCGGGCCATCGGGAGAGGTCAGCTGCCGCAGCCCAGATTCTCCACGGCTGTTTCATCCTCTCCAAAATACTCGGCTGACAGGGCAGGAATTGCAAAACACACCTCCCCTCCTCCCAAATCCGTATAAATAGCTCTCGCCCGGCGGCTGGAAGGTTAGAGAAGTTTCTCGGCTGCGAGCTCAGGCATTTATTGCAGCTCTCACCCGGGAGCGGCAGGGAAAGCCGCACATAAAGTGCTGGGGAGCGAGAGGGGAGAGATAAGCTTTTTAATCTCAGGATATTCGGTTTTTATTGTTTTTTTTTTTTTCCTCTCTCACTGAGAAGTTTTATTTTCCTCTCCTGGTCCCTGGGATCGCAGCCAGACAGGAAGCGTTTTCTCGCGGCCAGAGAGCTCCCTCCGTCCTTCCTGCGCTCCTCCGGCTCCCAGGGATTCAGCCCTGCATTGATTTTCTCCGTCGTCCTTCACCTGGTGCCGGGGAAGGAGGGGACCGTCCCTGCGGCGCCCACCCACAGCAGCACCCACATCCCGCCCGGGGTGGATGCGTCTCCTCCGGGACGGGCTCCCCAGGGAAGTTCGCAGCCAGGAGCGGCCGCGCAGAGGCTGAGGCTCCGCGGGAGAGCCCCGGGGACACGCTCGGACCCCTCCGAAGGAAGCCATGGCCGACAGCCAGATGCCCTTCTCCTGCCATTACCCCGGCAGGCGCAGCATCCGCGACCCTTTCCGGGAGCCCGGCTTGACCTCGCGTCTGCTGGACGATGATTTCGGCATGTCGCCCTTCCCTGGGGACCTGACGGCGGACTGGCCCGACTGGGCTCGGCCCCGGCTCACCACCACCTGGCCGGGTCCCCTGCGCGCTGGCATGGCCCGCGCCTCTGCCATGGCCCCCGGCTACGGCGCCTGCTTCGGGGGGTACCCCGAGAGCCGCAGCCCCGTGCCCTTTCCCCGCGAGCCCTGGAAGGTGTGCGTCAACGTGCATAGCTTCAAACCCGAGGAGCTGACGGTCAAAACCAAGGATGGCTACGTCGAGGTGTCAGGTGAGAGCAAAGGCACCGGGGAGGAGGAGGACGGGGCATGAAAAGTAGCCGGTCCTGCCCTGCCCGTGCTGGCTCGAGAAATTGCCTTAAAATGCCAAAAATCACGTTTATTTTAAGGCAGCGGTGGCAGCCCCGTGCTCGGCAGCAGGGCCAGGGCTGCGGTAGGGCTTTGGGGCAGTTCAGGGGTGCCATGGGGGGACCTGGCTCACAAGCCGTGGTGGTTTGCTGCAAAAACGAAAAGGCCAAGGCTCCTTTGGGGTGAATCTCCCCACTTTCTGGCCCGGCCACCTCCCAGCCAGCAGCAGCACCCTGCAGCGAGCTGCCAAGAGGGGCCCCAGCTTGGCTGGGTTAATTATAGCCGGGGTGAGGCCGGCGCGGAGGGAGATTCCCTTTAAAGGGGCCGAGAGAGAGGCAACTCCGGGGCTTGGAAGTGGGGGGCAGCCACCCCACAGCCCCCACCCCTGCCCCGAGAGCCGCCAGCCTGGGGACGAGCTGGCCAGCAGCACGTCCCTAAAGATTCAATTAATGGTGGGGACAGTGGGTGTGCGGTGCACCACAACGGGGGTGCCCACGGGCACTCAGCCCTGAGCATCCCTTCACCCCCGCACCGACATCCTGCATTGCCCCCGAGTGTCCTGGGCTGGGGTCCCCCCCAGGCAGGGGCTGGGGGCTGCCCCCCAGCGTGGCCCTGGGTGGTTATTTGGGGCTCATGGCATCGCAGGGGGAAAACCACAGGGCAGGGGATCTGGGCAGCCACCAGCATGGTTTTAACTTCAGAGATGCCCCAGGCACAGGGACCCCCAGCCTGACAGCACGGTGGAGGAGAGCCCAGCCTGGGGAGCAGGACAAGGCGGGGGGTCACTGCCACCTCCAAAGGCTGTATTACATCTGGGAGCTTTTTCTTAAGCCTCAGCTCTTGGCAGTCTGCGAGACCCCAGGCTCTCCCTGGAAATATGGGTGTGCCATGGCCGGCATCTCCTTCCCCACATAGGAGAGGCTCCCTGAGCCCTCCCCAGAGGGAAGGGTTTGCACTGGGGGAGGGAAACAACTCCTCTGGAAACTGTCCTGTTGGGTTTTGTTGTTGTTTGTTGGGGAAAAAAACAATCTCCTGGTGAGGTGGTGACGTGGGGTGTTGCCCTTCCCTGCAGGCAAACACGAGGAGCAGCAGGTGGAAGGAGGGATCGTCTCCAAGAACTTCACCAAGAAAATCCAGTAGGTACCAGCGGCCCCAGGGTGCGGGGAGCAGGAGGGGTGCGAGGAGCCAGCACATCCCTGGGGTTCAGCAGGGCACGACAGGCTGACACCATCGTCAGCCCCAAAATACATCCCTGTGTGTGAATGTACATCTGTACATCCATGTCTGTCCCGGGATGATGTCAGTCAGATCGCTATCGTGTTGACTCACCATGCCGGCTCTCTTTGGCAGCAACAGCGGCACAGGGCAGGGGGAAGGCGAGTGTGGGGGCAGGCACTGGCCCCGCTGGGGCAGCCCCCGGCCACAGGGCTCCCGGGGATACCCCGCAGAGGCAGCAAAGTGCAAGCCACGGGAAGGGTTTGTCTGGCCGCTGGCAGCAGCTCAGCTTTGCTTTTCCAGCCCAGAGGAGCCCTGCGCATCCCGAGGTCCCGCGGGAAAGCTGGGGCGAGCGCCGCGCTCCTCCTGCCCGCACCGCGGCTCCTTTTACGGGCAAGGCCTGCGCCGCGGCGCCGCCATGATTTACTCCTGCTCTGCAGGAGCCCGAGCGGGGGTGACATCCCGTCAAACACATCTGCTGGGGAGATTAACCAGAGCGCCCGGAGGGGCCAGGAGGCCGCTGTAAATATCCCCGGCACATTCCCGGGCGCTACAGGAATAACCCAGGCTCTGCCGAGCCCCGCGCCGGGGCTGCCGGCTCCCCACGCGCCGGGGGTCCCACGTGGGCTCCCCAAGGGTCGATGCCCACCAGGGATGGGGGGATGCTGTGAGGTGGCCCCCCCCCACTCCCAAACCCTCTCTCACGTTTCCTTCCCTCCCGCAGGCTGCCCTACGAGGTGGACCCCGTCACGGTCTTTGCCTCCCTGTCGCCGGAGGGGCTGCTGATCATCGAGGCGCCCCAGATCCCCCCCTACCAGCAGTACGGCGAGGGCGGCTGCGGCAGCGAGATCCCCGTTGAGAGCCAGGAGGCCACCTGCGCCTGAGCGGCCACCCACGTCCCTCCCGGCAGCCCTCCTCCCCTGTCCCCTCTCCCCCCCGGACCCCCGCTCCCCCGTCCCCTGCGGCGCGGCGGCCGGGCAGCCCCCAGGAAGGGTGACGGGTGCCGCTCGCAGGGACAGCAGCACCCGCCACCCCCCGGGGGGACCAGTGGGGAGCCAGGGCACACAGACCGGGTGCCAGGCCACCGTCCCTGAGGGCCTGGAGCGGTCTGAGGTGCCGGTAGAGATTTTGTGCCCGTGGAGCTGAGCAGAACGGATGTCCTCGTTACGGTTATGTTGTGCTCTGGGTCGCTCAGATGGGATATTTATAACGATAGCAAAAAAGGGCCCTTTTTTCTCTCAAATAGACGTGGAATCCCGTAGCCCTGTGTCTTTTCCTCCTCCGTGGGTTGTTTTTTTGTTAAACTACATCTCTGCAAAGGACGCGCGTCCGGTGGCAGAGCTTGACGGCACGGCCTCCGTCCTGAGAAACGCAAACCGTCCGCGTGGTTCGAACGTTGGTTTTGGGGTTTGGTGTTTTGTTTTTTTTTTCTTTTTTTTTCCAAAGAGAATTTGTGCTTTTACTTGTCAGACCTAAGGAATAAAACCCAGTCGATGTTCTTAGCCTCCGCTTGTCAGGGCTGAGCCCGGCGGGGTGGGCGCAGGGCTGCGGGAGGGCGGTGGGGAGGAGTGGGGATGCCACCATGTGCCACCTCCCAGCCCAGCGCAGGGTCCTCCCCATGGGGGGAAGGAGGAGAGGGGTGTGTGGGGATGTTTGTGCTGATGGGCAGCTGAAGCATTTGCTCAAGCCTTTTCTGCAGCCTGTGAATGCCAAGTCCCGACTAACACTGTGCCAGAGAGGCACCAAGCCCAGCGAGGACCCTGGGCTCATCCTTTCCTTACCCTCTTGAGGGGCTGCAAATGTTTTTCCTGCTCGGGGATGCTAAATGAGCCTCGGAGCTGGGAAAGGCGAGTTGTATCATCCCCATTTCCATCTCACTCTGCCAGCTCCCCACCGGCAGCTCTGCAGGGCAGCACTTCCCAGCTAATTCCCCCGTGGAGGTACCAGCACAAGGTTTCTGCTGGGCTCTGGACACAACCTTAAAGCCATTCCCACGCGAAGCACCGGGTAAGATTTGTTCACACACTGCAATGCCCGGGGTCGGCAAAGCAGAGGTATCGATGGGCGGCGGGAGTTTTTCCATCGCTCTGCGCAGCACCTGGACCGGGCACCCGGTTTTCCATGTCAGCAGGACCTCGGAGTTAAAAATACAACCTCACATGATGCGCCGCAGCTCGTTCGGGCTGCGGTTACCAACAACAGCCCATCACGCGCCGTACACCCCGGCGCCGGGGGCCACGGTGGTACCCGCACTCCAGGTCACAGAGGGGCACCTGAGGGCTCTTGCCTTGGTTTTATATATTATATTCAATTTTCAACAGTTGTTACGGAGCTGGGACCCCCCAGGCAGGACACAACACCCCCAGGCCCATCAGCGGGAGCCAGCCCCGGGCTCAGCCATGGCAGCTCTGTCAGGCGCAGCTGTGAGCACAGCAATCTTTATGAATAAAATATAATCCTTGAAATGTAATACCAACACCAGGATGGAAAGCAAAAAAGTCATGAGTCACAGCTCCGGCCCTGTGTCCTCGTGCCACTTGGAGCTGTTGTGCCCCATGGGTGACACCTCTCCAGCACAAACTGTCCCTCTGCTTCCTCACCCCTTCAAAGAATTAATTTTTTCCAGTCTTTTGAAGAAAGATCCCCAGCCCCAACTCCAGTTTTGTCCCTGGCACCCCATCCCCTCGCTGTACTTTTCATGGGAAGGACCCTGGGGGAAGCACATGTGTCCCTGGGGTGACCCATCCATGGCTGGATGTGGTCCCGCAGAGCCCTGACTGTGCACCCCCTGGGTGGCAGAAGACGGCTGCCCCAGCAGGGACCAGCTGCAGCTCTGTGGGGGGAATTGGCCACAGCTGAGCACCTCGCCCACCCCAGGGTATATGGGGAGGTCCCCAGGCTGCAGCTGTAGTGGTGCTGGGACGAGGGGAGCCTGTGGGGCTGCAGCACGGGTAAGGGCTCCTAGCTTTCTCTCCTCCTGATCATGTGCTTTGGGGGAAGATTTTTTTTTCTTTAATCACTTTCTGTTTTATTTGGTTCTGCTCTCTGATGATTCCTTAATAATGTCCTATAAAGACCGCTGTAAGCTGCATTAGCAATAATTTCTTAATGGCTGAGGTTGGCATCGGCAATTAGCGCTGAGGACCTCTTACCCAGGCAGTGTGCTTGGACCCGTGCAGCCAGCAGCTTCTCAAGCTGCTGGATTGTCTGGAGTACCATAGACTAATGAAATAATTGCAAGTGGAGATCTGCTTTTTTTTTTTAACAACCTGATTATTGAAGTGAAGGAGGTTTTAAAACAAGTGATGGCTGCTGGTGTTTCTGCAAAAGGCAAAATAAGTTTGGAAATGCTGGGGTGTTTCTGTGTCAGCATCATCCTGTGTCTGAGGAGGATGGGGGGGAAAGGGGTGTTTCTGGTGTACCGGGGTGCTGCAGAGCCAAGGCTGGGGGAGCGGGAGCTGTTTGCTTATCCTCAGCCTGCGTGCGAGATAACAGCTTGCAGCCATTAGAACCGTAACACAAGGCTGTAATGGCCGCTCCGCCGATTACATTTCATGGGTTTATAGCGATTTCACTGCATCGGGTGGTGTCACAACACATCATGGCTTATGGCTTAATATTGGCTCTAATGGCGAACTGCTGTGTGCAGGATGTGGCTGTGGGCGAGCATCCCCTGGGCAGGGAGCAGTGGGCTCCCCGTGGGTCTGACCCCAGGGGCTTGGGAGGGACCGAGACCTGGGGCTGTGCGTTTTGGGACCCCTCTCATGTGGGAGAAGGGGCAGGACTGTGTTTGTCAGCAGTTCACCTGGCATAGGGCACCGCAGCTGCAGCAGCACCTCTCTACTAGCCCTGTCCAAATCACTCAGAGGCTGGTGCTCCCTTGGTTTTCCTTCGGGAACGGTGTTAGTCCTATCGACATCCACGTCATTCAATGCCAAATGATTTTTACTGCTGAAGGAGGTGGAGCAGCCATCCTAACCAAGCCTTTCAAATCTTGCTTTTAGAGCAATGCTGATGCCCCCAGCATGGGGCTGTGCCCCTGGCCAGGGAGGGGAGAGGAGCAGATGTGGGAAAGAGGGGTGTGGGGTTTTTTCTTTCTAAGAAGTCAGTTCTGATAAAACACACACTCCCATCTGAAAGGGGCTGATGTAATTAAGCAGTCAAGTGCTGGGCAATTAGCATGAGGCTCTTTGTTGCCATGGGTGCCAGGGCAGCAGCCGGAGCAGAAGCATGTGTGCCTGCTCTGGGGAGAGGAGATGCTGGGCTTGGGGCTGAGCGTGGAAACCCAGCAGCTCTTGATGGATCTCAATACCATAAGCTTGCAAGCTCAGCTCTAAGCCCTGGCAAAGCCCTCCTGGGCACCTGGGTGGGAGTTGCAGGTGGTTTGTGCTGCCTTTTTGTCTTGGGAAAGGTTTTTCTAGCTGCTTTATGGTGGTGACTCCTCCCGCAGCACAAGCGGGTGATTCCCGGAGCTGGGATGGGCTGATGGGGAGGGCTCGGGGCTGGGAACGCTGCGCAGTGAGATAAGGGGGCTGCGTCATGGGAAACCGGCCCCGGGGGACCGGCTGCCCGAACTGGCCACTGCAGACGGGCTGAAGGACGCGAAGAGATAAGGATAAGGTCACCGAGCCCTGGGAGAGCTCGCCAGGAGCCTTGGTTTGCAGGAGGCTGAATAAACCTCTCGGCCGTGTCCGTCCGTCTGTCCTGAGCTGCCGAGGAAGCCACAGGGACTCTGCCGGCACCACCGGCCCCCGGCAAGGCAGGAGCACAGGCCAGCGGGGCCGAGCAGTTTCTGAGCACCAGTTTACACCCCACCAGAGCCAGGCTGGGCGAGCACGTGTCTCCTCACAGGGCACCGGCTCCCAGCCTGTCCCAGAGGATTTATTTTCCTAAAATGGAAGCAAAAGCCGAATTGATTTATTTTGGTTGGCAGCATGCAGAGCAGGGTAAATAATCCACATGAAGCTCCAGAGCTGTCCGGATACACCAGGCATCTCCAGAGGCCCGGTTTCTTCTCCTAGAACTGGGTTGGTCTTATTTTCTGGCTCCCCAGCTCCTATGGCAGGAGCCGGCTCGTGCTTGGGCAGAGCCGTGGCCATGGCACAGCAGCTCCTAGAGCTGTGTCCGGCTCCGCTCTGGGCGAGTATCGCTCCCGCATCCACGCTGCCCTCGGCTCAGGTCACACTCGCTGGCTTGGCCCTCAGAGAGGTACTTGAGGTCTCCCACTCGTTCCCGGTGTGCTGTCAGATCCTGCTGCAGGGTCCTTGGGCGGCTACACAGACCCTGGGTGGCTAACAGGGATGTTTGTGCCTCTGGCTCTAGAAGCCTCTGCACAGCTCTGAGCCACGTGTGTGCCACGGGCGTGCAGGAGCTCAGCCTATTCTCCTCCAGCATCCCTCTCCCTCAGTCCCCCATGCCGCAGTCCTCCCCTCGGCCCCTCCAGGCAGCCTGCAGCTCTCTGGGCTCTTGCTCGGCAGCTGGTTTCTATTCCTGCAGGTTATCTATCTGGGTTTGCACAGGGGGGCTGAGGGAACACTTGTGGTTGTTTCTCCTTCCCAGAGCATCCCCTGGTTCCAGAGGGTTTCTTGCTACTTCTCATGCAAACCCAGGCCCCCTTGGTACAAGTCGGTCCCCTTTCCCCCAGAGAACGTCCCATAACCATCCAGGTGATTCTCTGCTAAAGCTGAGATTGTTTGGGGCTTCCATGTTTTTCTTTGGGAGTTTTTCTTCTGTTGGAGGTTTTGCTTTGTTGCAGTTTTGGTCTCTACTTGCAAAGCGAATCTTGGCTGCTTTACTTTGGATGTCTCCACAGGGAAGATTCTGCCACGTGATGGCTGTGGGGACAGAGAAGCAAAAACTTTTATTTTTCTCTAATGAAAGAACCCAATGTCATAGAAAAACCCACCCTGGCTGACCAGAGGGCTCTTCTATCTCTTTTAAATCAAAGCCTGGGAAGTTCAGCAGGAGCTCCTGGCCATGAACTGCCATGGCCACCCTGGGAGCAGACTGAGAAGTTCTTGAAGTTTTGCCCATCCCAGCAGAGAGAAGGGGAGGAGAGACCTCAGCAGCTAAAGCAATGCTGGTGGGGTGTTATGGCGTCGTGTTTGGGTGCTTCTGCCCATACCCATCTCGGGAGGGGACAGGGTGTGCTTTGGGGCTCAAGCCTGGTGACCCCCACCAGCAGCACTGACCCTCCTGGGTGGACACTGTGTGTGACCATGGTGTCAAGCATCACTAAACCCTTCATGGAGCTGCAGCTGCCCCCGGGCACTGTGATATCTAATTCCTCCCTCGAATAATGAGCTGTAGCCAGGGGGAAGGAGACTTTTCTCCTATTTGTTTTCTTTTGTCAGTCTTTAAACCCAGTTGCAAATGCTGCTGGTAATTAAGGGCTGTCTTGCCATTTGGGTGGCGTGCTGAAGTGCAACCTCCTGCTCCCAGCCAGATGCTCCACAGCAAACCCATCCTGGAGGAGAGGCAAATTTTGTCTTCATTTTCTCCTTTCATATGGCAACAAAAAGCTTCCTATCTGAGGCGGCCTTGGAAAGCTCTCCTTATTAAAAGACCTCCTTGAAACGTATTGTAGCAGCCAAGGAGGGTGGTTGTGAAGCACAAAAAGCCTGCAGAAGAGCTCATTAAAACAATAAATTACAACTAATTAGAATAAATCAAGCTAAATCATCTCCAGTGTTAAGGTAAAATGAGGTGTGAGTGAGTGTTTTTAATAAGGCCGGCACTAATCCCAGGCTCCTCTTTAAAGTGATGGCGAGTCCTGCTGCAGCGATGATCCTGCTGCTGGGACCAGGGTGAAAAAAGAGACCCAGACAAAGGCAAGGGGAAAGCGGAGCTAATGGGATTTTTTAATTGTTTCCCAATCTGAGCTTCCTGTCCCTAATTGCAGTGGGTTTGGGGGCGGTGCAGCACCCGCAGTGGCTCGCAGAGGGGCAGGCACAGGTTGAGGCACTCAGCTTTGGGGTTTTTTTCCTCTTCAATTTGCGATGCGCAAAGTGGCTGTGGGGGTTTGTTCCTCTCTGTCATATCACTTCATCACACACAGCCACAGCTAAATGACTTCTCTGCATAATTAGCAGTGAGATCATCGTGACCGCCTTGGCTCGGAGTCATTTCTCCTCTGGTTTCCAAAGAGCTGCTCAAAACAAGGGAGAGAAGGGAGGTGTGGGAGGAGGCAGCAGGATGGGTATCCTGCTTGTGCCCAGGCAGCCCCAGAGATGGGTGCTGGAGGGGGACACCTTGGACCCCTGCTCCTGCACCAGCTCAGGGAGGTTTGGGAGATCTCGATAGCATTAACACTCGAGTCAAAGGTCCCAGGGAGCAAAGACCAGCAGCACCAGCCTGACCCACACCGAGGATGGGGCTCGCTGCAAGCGGGGCACTGGGGAAAACCTTCTGCGATGTGTCAAACGCCCACATAGGACATCATTGACCAGAAGGTCTTTGAGCTGCCAAAGCAAAAGGTTTCCTGCTGAAATGAATGAATTGCTTCTGAAAGCACCTGGGTCGGCTCAGCCCTTGAGAACACAGAGGCCAGAGCCAGCATGGGCACTGGTGCCAGGGTCAGTGGTGATGCTGCCGAGACACCACGGCTTGAGCCTCCCTGGCTGCTGCCTCCCTCCAAGAAACGCGTGTTACTGCCAGTGCTGGGGAAACGTATTAGTCTCATTAGGCTTAAATGATTAGCTCCAGGCCTTGATAATGATACTTAATGGATCTAATATTTTTTTGGCGATGATGCTGTTGTGTACACTGATGTCTATCATTAATAACCTTCTTTAAACCTCCTTGCTTTCGCTGTCACTAATGATGTTCAAGCCCTTCTTATGCCTAAGCCCAATTAGCTGCCTACAAAGAGGCTTTGCCCCATGAAGAATGCCCGGCTGTGCCGGGAGGTGGGTGCTGATGTCTTGGGTTCCTGGGCAGGAGGATGTGTGGATTTGGCTGCAGGAGCCGCAGGGTGGTCAGGGCAGCCATGGTGGGTGCTGCTTTCTGCAGGAGGTGGTGGAAAGCCTCAGGGCAGCTCTGCTCTGTTCAAAACCCCCTTTCCAGTCACCCCAGGGTTCTGCAGGGGTGTCAACACCAGCCAGGGCCGCCTCACTACCCAAGTTTTATCACCTATTGGTGTCTGAATAGAGATGATGGACAGCAGGTGAGGGTGGTGAAGTCAAACATTGCTCGACATTTTTCCCAGGGGATGATAATGAATGCTTTGAGGAGTCAGTGTTTTCTCAGGGAAGGTGTATCTAAACCCAGGACTCGCCTGTTACTCCTAGACCAGACCTGTGTGGTCCTCACGCTGGATGCGGCCGGGTGGAAGAAGGAGCATCGCCACAGTCTCCAATCTCTCCCTGACACTTGCCGTCGTCCTTGGCAGGAGCAGCCTTGGCTGCTTCTCTGCTCCTCCCTGCCTGTGCCTCCTTCCCTTCCCCCTGCGACTTGATTAATCCATTAGGATTAACCTCTCTTTAACTCCTTGATTAGCTGCATTTTAAAACTCCATTTGTTTTCCTTTCTACATCAAGCCAGAGCTGAAAAAAGAGGCCATTCTGCAGCAATACTGATTTACTGCAATTTCTGAAAATCAGGGCGAGCGCCGCGAAGGCGTGCTCGGCATGTCAGCTCCTCCCTGGCGAGCTGCGAGGGGCTCCAGCCGGCAGGAGCCAGTCTGGGGAAGAGCACAAGGGAACCAGCATCCACCCGACTTCCCAGGGCTGGTTTCTGATGGTATCTGTGCAAACCTGGGAGATGCACCCTGAATTTCAAGGACTGGAAATAGCCCACTCTGTACCTTGGGTAAACTGAGGCCCCCATCAAGCAACGTGCGCTGGGTACCAAGGCTGATCCTCAGCCCTTAGATGGCTTTTTGGTCCCTTGGGGACGTCTGTTTCTCCACTGTAAATGTCCCTGATGT
Organism: Nyctibius grandis; assembly: GCF_013368605.1. Classification (NCBI taxonomy): domain Eukaryota; kingdom Metazoa; phylum Chordata; class Aves; order Nyctibiiformes; family Nyctibiidae; genus Nyctibius; species Nyctibius grandis. Next base: position 4,159,047 of record NC_090671.1, read on the forward strand.
CCCTGAACAGCACACAGTGGGAATTTCTGAAGATTTGGCTGTGTATCGCTGGTCATAGGCGTTTGCCCCAGGATTAGGGGATCTGCTTGTGCTGGCAGGGGTCGAGGCTCTGGCTGGAGCTCAGCAAAGCCAAGGCTTAGAGCTGGGGTCTGGGGTGTCCCTCTTGCCTGGCCGATGGCTGGGAGTCTCCCCTGGGGCTGGGGGGCTGAAGGAGGCGTCTCGTCCTGGCACCGAAGCCCCTCTCGCATCGAGCTGTGTTTTGGGGTCAGCTCTCTGCAAGGAGCAGCTTTCCCTGCAGCGGGCTGGGGCGAGTGCAGCAGGGATATCACGAGAGCCCTTCTCCCCTCCCAGGCTGCCCACTTGCAGGATGTTTATAAGGACCTTTCAGACTTCTCTAAGGTTTTGGAGTAGCTCAGGATGTTTCTAAGCTATTTTAGGGTGCACGAGTGGGAAATACAAATCACAGATGCATGCACCTGTGTGCACCCACACGCAATAGCCTACAGCTTCAAGTGTTTAGGCAAGCAGCTTGAAAGCTCTCCAAGGGAATTATCTTCCCATTACTGAAGCAAAACAAGAAAAAAACAAGCAGAAATTGGTACAAAACCAAGCAGAGGGATTTGTCTCATGGGACTGCGGTGCCCAAAGCTGGACTCTCCTGGATGGGTGGTGTTGGAACTGGGAAAGTCTCTCAGGAGATGTCTGTGAGCTGTCAAAATATATTATAAGCTGCAGCTGAGGTTTAAAAAGCTTCACACTGATGCACAATTTAGGGGAAGCATCTTGCATTTCCATAGCTATACAGCAAGACTTTCTGAAATTGCAATGATATGAGAAAATGTCTTTTAAAGTGGCACCCAGATGGTGGGGGGAAATTGTGCTGTTTGAATTCTCTTCAGATAAATTGAAGCTAAAGGGATGTTAAACATTTTATAGGCTTTTACCCCTGTTCCACCACCTGCTACTGAAATGACACCAGAGGAGTCATCAAACAGCAAGTGAGATCCTTAGAGCACCCTGCTCAGGGAATGGCCTCATCTCAATCTGCATCTGATGGCAATAACACTGAGAGACCCTGAACCCGGCAGGGTCAGGTCTGGGCTCTGAGGTGGAGGTTGGGATGCACATGGGGAGCAGGAGGGGCTGCAGGATTCAGGTTCCTCAGGGCCTTTTTGTGACCACGGTGTGAGCTCGGAGTGATGGGGAAAGGCTGTCGGACCCACAGAGCGATGGCTCTGGGGGTGCAGGTGAGGTGCTGCTCCTTGGAGCCAGCCCCAGAGTTCAGCCTCACTGTAAAACCAGGGCCCAGGTCGATGCAGGCAACCTTCGTGCTAACAAACCTGCTCACCCACTCTTGGCATTGGGATTTCGGGGGGGTGGGGTTTGCCCAAACCCATTTCTAAGCAGAGAAGGAGCAAACCCCAGGTGCCAGGGCTCAGCCTTGGGGTTTGCAGCGCGAGCAAGATGCAATGGCTGGAGCTGCACTTCTTGGAAAGCCACCTGCCATGGGATGTGCAGACCCTCAAATGCAAGAATAGAGCATTTGGCTATAAATCACCCCAATGCCAGCCATGCCCAGAGCCGTGCTGCTTTAGGGACAGGCTCTGTGCCCCCGGCTTCGAGATGATGCTGCAGAGACTCCCAGCCTCGCTCTGTGGGGCAGCAGGTTGTTCCCTTGTAGGTTTATTCCTTTCCCTCCCCTTCTTGGCATTCACAAGCAAGAAGCGTTTTCGCTCCTGAGCTAAATATGTCACTTTGTCCTGTAGCGGCTGCCAGGTTTTAAAAAGCTGGCAACTCGTGAAAGCACCGAGAGGACAAACGCCAATAGTTACGCACTCGTCTTCACCCAAGGAAGAAGAGCTGGGCTTTGCAGCTCTTTGCCTCTTGTTTTTGTTTTGAAAGTAAAATTAGCGTGTTTACCAGGTTGTTTATTTAAGCTGTTAGTCATGGCAAAAGAAACGTGTGCGGGCTGGTTTGGCTCCTCTGACGGGTCTCCCTTCCCCAGGGTAGGCTGGGGCGCTCGGGGCAGACCGTGAGCAATCGCAGCAAACGTGCCAGCCCTGGTTGTGTTGCCTCTCGGGAGGGTGAGTCGGGGTGACGGGAGAGTAGACCTGGGGATCCTGGGAAGCTCTTCCCCTGTCTGTACTTTCCCCCCCCGCTCATGCTGGTGAACACTGATGGGGCCAGCACCTGCACCCAGGGTCCTCTGACTCTCCTCTGGGTCAGAAACTGCTGCTCCAAGCCCCATCCAAGCCTGGTCTGCGTGGGGCAGCTGCCCTTTCAGCCCATCCCTGGGCAAGCTTTTACGGACACTTTATTATTATTATTTCCAGTGTTGTCAGGTTCATCACAGCAGATGGGTCCATCCGGCGGGCAGGGTGATGCTCCTGACGGGTGGTGAGATGTCTTTGTGCTTAACACGAAATGGAGGTCACTGGCGGGGTGTGTTGCGGTGTTTTTTCCAGTGTGGCAGAGCACTTCCCAGTTGGGATCTGGCTCGAGTTTTAGGAGAAGAGATCCCAGCAGTTATTTCAATGGCCTGAGCCCACAGGGAGCACATGCTCGCCAGCAGCATGGGCTTTCCGACACCCAGCAGCGCTGCGGAAAGCCATGAGGGCTGGGGCTAGGTATTTTTAAACAACCTGGGCTGGGCAGGCTTTGCCAGCGCGCTGCCTTTGCTTGTTATCTCTTCCTGCAATTACAGGATGACTCAGTGACAGCCATCCTGCGGCGTAACGCAAGAAGCTTCACGCAGGTACGGTGTGTGCAACACACGGCAACGCTTTCTGGTATGGCACGGTCCTGTCTTGTGTTATCACAGCTTGAGATGTTCAGCAAATAATTGGGATCTTTCCTTCAAGCGGCAGGTTATTCTGGAGGGGGGCAGCCACGTTATCTATTATACTCACGAAAACAGATAATAATAGTAATACCATTTGGCGGAGCGCTGTTAATGCAACAAAGCTGTCACTTGTCACCCAGAATGCTGCGTGTGGCAGCCTGTTAAAAAGAAAGTCAAACCCAGGCTGGCAGCAGCCAGCCCGAGCGTATCGCGGTCACTGCCGGGGCTCTGCGAGCGCGATCGTGTTTCCCCCGCGCCGGAGCCAGCAAGGATGTTCTGTACTGCTGAGCTACGCTGGCTCCGCTGCTGCAGCCCGTGACACGATCACTGGCAGGGCAGCAGCGACATCCCGGCGTGCTGTGGCTTGTAGGGACACCGATAGCACTGCCCGGGGTCTCGTGTTCGTGAGATGTCTGGTTTCTGGCAGGGATGCTCGCCGCGAGCCCTTCCGCCCGCCTCGCTGCCTGAGCTCACTCCCTCCCAAACCCACGCGCTGTGCAGAGGCCAGTCTTACCCAACGGACCTCAAATTTCTGTTGGGGTCAGGGGATGCTAAACCCATCCCACGGGATGTGCAGGGCGCAGGAGGAGCGGTGGGTGTGTGAGCCCCTCGGCTGTTCACCCCGCGGGATGGGCGGACGCTGCATCGCCCTGATGCACAGGCACAGCCGAGCTCCCAGACTGGGCAGCGTCGGCTCGTGGCTGGTAGTACCGGGCACTCATCTTTCTCTCTTTTTTTCCTTTAAAAAAGACATTTCAAATGTAAAAGCAACGTGAAGATGGGCAGTTACGAGTCTGGAAATGTATCATTAATGTACTAAGGGTATGAGAAGATTTCTGTAGGGATTCATCTCCACTGTATTTGCTCTACAGCGAGCCATAAACTTTCCAGGGGCACAAAAGTCTATTTTTTTCTCTTGAGGAATCTCGGCACTGACCCAGTGCATGTTTCCCCCAGGGGTCCAGACCCTGTGCACAGGCAGAGCCTGCTGCAGGCGGGAGGATGCTCACTGCATCCGCAACGAGAGCCACAGCAAACCTCCCCCCAGCCTCACCCACTTCATTTTCTTTTCATAACGGAGTGGAAAATGGAAAGCTCTGCCGAAGCGAAACGTCTCTCTCAAATCATCAGGTTATTTTTATGTGCATCTATATTTTCTTATGTGTGTGTAAATACCTCCCCTGCATACATACTTTTATCTCAAGGAGTGAAATAAAAATAGCTGGTGCCTGAAAGGGGAGCAGGTGAGGGGGCGGCTGCGCTTTTCGGAAGGATCTCTTCAAGGTTCGGAAACAGCGAAGCCGTGGTGATAACACGATCTGACAAAACCTCAGCTTCTCCGGGCCTGCGAGGAACAGTGTTAATGAAAGGGGCGTTAATGACTTTGCCTCTACGTTTCAATTTATTCCAACAAGCTGCAGGCAGGAGCGCAGGCTCAGTGCTGCACTTGGGGCAGTTTTGACAAGGTCCAAGCCTGCGTGTGCCGGGAATTGCTGCTCAGGGGCTCAGAAGAACAACCCCCCATCCCGCCGAGGCTGGGATGGCACAGAGGGATCCCCCACCTCGCCGGGCTGACAGCAGCACCCGCTTTGCCCTCGCCAGCCGCCGAGCCTGGTGCTTTCCCACGCCAAGCCCCGGCCCCACTGCTCTCCCCAGCCCTCCTGCTCCGCAAGCCCGGGCTGGGCGAGGCGCGGGGGGAGATGCTGCGTGACGCCGGGGGAGAGGAGCGTGCTGCAGCTTGATACACATGTTCTATAGGCTCTGCCTCTAAGTAGGACAGCAGCACGGAGAGATTTCTGAGAGCTCAAGATCTGCAAATGGAGGAGGAAATTTCCCTAGGGAATGCAAACAGGGAGGGTTATGGGATCTGGCAAAGCTGGTGCTGCATAACCCAGAGCCCTGCGTGCCCTGGCTTAGGATCATTTATTGTCATAGCTTCTCTTTTTTTTTTTTGTTTTTTTCTTTTTTTTTATTATAACAAAAGGAGGATTATGAAATACTTTGCTGTGGGAAGCGGTGTGGCTGGACGGTGGTGTGCACAGGGCATGGTGATGTTTGTCCAGGCTGAGCCCCTCCGACCCTCGGCACCAAACGGCTGGAGCGTTTCTGGCAGGACGGGACACATCCAGCTCCCGTCATGGTGTTGGAGCTCAAACTGCACCAGCTGAACTTTGGCCGAAGTGCTGTCCTCAGAAATAAAACCCTCGCATCTAATAATACCCGGGCTGCAACCTGCTCCCTGGTGAGCCTCTGCCAGCTGCTGCAGCCGGCTGGGGCACAGCGTTGTCGTGCAAAGTCACCGTCTCTGTCCTGACCGAAGGAGGCGAGGTCCCACGGGGCACTCAGGTCCGCCTCTCCCAGCCACCCCCTCAGGGGCCTTCCTGGGGTTGGAGTAACTGGGCTCAGAGCAGGCAAAGCCACCTCCTCCTCCTCCTGTTTGGGAAAGAGCTGGGAGGATTTCCAAACGCCTCCACTTGGCAGCTAATCCCCAACATCCCGGTAACGCACTGAAAGTCCATCCAAAGAAAGTTCAAGGCTTGTGTCCCTATAAATTGCATTGCTGGTCATCCTCCCCCCATAGAGCATCTTCCAGCTGCTGACCATGTCCCATCCATTAATTCCCAGTGAGGCCAATGCTGGATGCAGGTTGGAGATGTTTTGTCGAGAAAAGCTGAAAAAATTATCATTTTTTCCTGTAAGCTTCTGTGCTCCCACAACACCCGTGCTGCGCCCTGTCACGGCACCGGCACTGAAGCCAGCGCTGGGACATTGGCACGGGGACTTGGACAGCCCCCAGATGGCTTCTGCAAATGTTTGTGCCTTCGGTGCTCCGTGCACGGGCCTGTGTGCTGGGGCAGTTTACAGGTAACGCCTGGCAAAGGCACGTTGTTTGAAGCCAGCTCTTGGGGGGGTTGGCAATGTCCCACAAACCTCTTGCTGAGCAAGCTCCTGGCAGCCGTGAAGGTGGGATGGCACGGTGAGGGGCAGCGTGGCCTTTGGTAGCAGAGCATTGCCCTGCTCCGTGTTTCAGGCGTGGATTCACGCGGTACAATAAATGCCAGAGCCACTTTTGGTCCAGAGGGGCTCCGGTTGCTGTTACTGGGGTAGGTCAGACCATGGCCGAGCCGCCAGGTGCCGTTTCAGTGGTGGCCTCTCCCCAAGGGCAGTCAGAGCCGTTCCCTCTGTAGCAAAGCTGTTGGCAGTTCAAATTTAAGTCATTTGGAGTTTTTTTTGCAAAAACCACTTTCTCAGCAGCATCTTTTCCCACGGCAGAGGGTGAAACCCTGCCTTGGGGGGGAGGAAAGCGGGTGGCAGGCGGGTTTCGGCTGTTTTGGTGAGCGGCAGCAGCCCCTCTCCCCTTTTCACCCGTGTTGCATCAGCGCCGTGAAGACACTTTTCACTTAAATGGTGTGTGCTCGCAGCTCCTCTGAGTCATGCTGTTAGCAGAGAGCTCATAATTCTTCGTTTTTTTTCAAGTACAAATGTCTTTGAAAAAAGGCATTAAATAAAACACTTGACTGAGGTCCCGGCGGTGACTAATTCCCATGGTACGCCCCGCTCCAGCGTTAATCCTGCTGAGCTCACTGCGTGCTGGGGGGGGGCTCGCGCAGATCCTTGCAGGTGGAGGAGCAAATAAAAAGCTGAAGGTTGCATGAGAAGAGCTTGAAAGGGGCAGGCACAGGCTGCGGCGCTGGCACGATGGGGACAAACCCCAGCAGCGCCGGCATTCCCTGGGGGGCGCTTCGGTGTGAGCTGTGCTCTCGGTCCAAAGAAGGGGTACAGCCCAAAGCAGGGGTGTATCAAAAACTAAAGCTTCTGCCCAGAAGTTGATAGAGAGGTTTGAGGAGGGGGGAAATCACTCTCCATGGAAGAACTGGGAGGGGATGCTTTCGGTCCTTGACGGTCCTTGTCAGGGAGGTGGCAGCTTGAAGGACTCAAGAAAGGCGACTGTAAATCTGTATTAGTAAACGTGCTGCTTCCCACCAAATGAAAGCTGGCAAACCCAGAGCTCTGCTGAGCAATTAACCCCCCCAAGAACACCCCCCAGGCACATCACGAATGCTGGACACCCAAACCTCATGAAAGCCCCCGGGATGTGGCAGCAATGCTGGGGTGAACCCGCAACCCCCCTGGGTCCCTGCTGCCGAGCCACAGTCCCCAGCAAACCTTCCCCAGGAGTCCCTCTGGGCCTGGAGGAGACAGATAATTGCAGATGTCCCCAGGGCCAGGACAGGACTGTTGCTGAGGCTGACATTGCCACGCAGTCGGAGCCGAGCGCTGCCGCTGCTCTGTGCCGGGTGGCTCTGCACAGCCATGCCAGGACCTCTGCAAAACAACCCTGCCTTTGTTTGCTGCTCGGGTACCAGCGGAAAATAAGACCCTCATAGGGGACCTCTGCAAGACAAAGCAGCTCCTCCCCCCGACTTTGCTCTCCCCCCCCTTTACCTCAAAAGCCCCAGGAGCTGCGGAGCAGGAGGCAGCCCGTGGTCACCAGAACGGCTGCAGGACTGGGCATAACTAATTAGAGCCTCTATAAAATGACATCTATTTCCACAGATGGGAAGCTGCTTCCCCTTTTTATGGCTGCTTCAGTTAATTAGTTATCTCGGAGGTTGCATTTGCGTTCCCGGCTTTGTGAAATACCCTTTTGTTAACTACTTTTCATATACTTTTATGAAGTCGATCACTGAAACGGGCTCATTTATCTCACCAGTGACAGGCTGAGAGGCTTGCCCAGAGCTGCGTGCCAGATGCTGGGATTGTAAAATAATGTTTGGCTTGTCTGGTGTTTGGAAAGGAGACAGAAGGTGCAGGGCTGTGTGAGGAAAGTCCCAGGCTGCTAAAGCCAAGCTCTGGGTCTTGACAACTTCTACAAAAATGTCCAATCTGTTGCTTTTGGGCAGCTTGCAGGAGCTGGGGGTGGGGGGGATGATGCTCTTGTTGCCAGCCCTGGCTTTGACATCTCCATCTTCATCCCCTAGGATGTGCCCACACACACAGCATCCGATGGGAGCTGGGTGTGAGCATCCGACCTTCTTGAGCTTTATCTGCCCCATGTCCCCATGGGCAGGGAGGGTGCAGCTGGGGGGGTCCCCAGGAGCCCTCCCTGCCCGTGAGGAGCCTGGGGACACCCCAAAGCTGCTGCTCCAGCTGAGCCTGCTCCAGCCACGCTGCACATTTATCCTCCATTAGCGAGATCATGAGCAACAGCAGTGCTAATCGATTACCGTTGTTATTGCTAGGAAATGTTTGCAAAATCAATGTTTCCTCTGTAGCATATGCAATCAGGGGTTTTGTTGGTCGGCTGTTTTTCAGGCACATTTCTGCCATAAAGAGCGGAAAATGGTGGATAACTGCAAAGTACGATGCAATAGATTTCCCCATTCCTGGCGGCACAGCCGCCTTCTTTCTGTACAAGGCTCCGCAAATGCTCGAAGCAACCCGGCACACTTCGGCGTGCGCTGCCACACAGGGATGGAAACCTTCCCAGGTCACTTGCACGTGTTTAGGGACCATGCGAGATGTCCTCGGGCGTTACTGCAGGAGATACTTCCATTTGCCCTCCCCTTGCACCTCCCACTCAGGGTGCTGCTCGCCTCCCCGCTGCTCCACGCTGGTGATGTGTGTGCTAAATGCCCAAAGTGGGGTAGAGGAACTGGGTATGTGCTGCTGGCGGTGCTGGATTCGTGATTTCAGCAGGTTTTGGTGCTTTATGCGTTGTGGTCAGCACGCCAGGTCCACGAAGCCCTAAAACAGGGGGATGGTTGGGTGGGCTTGGCTGCCCCAGGGCATTTGCCAGGGACCCCGAAGGATGTTATGTTGAAAAAAGGGAACCATGCCATGGGTTCAGCCATCCCTCCATTCCAAGAGAGGTTTTTTTAGTGATGAAAACCCACACCTTTAAACTCAAACTTCAAAAATTCAGAGCACAGCACAATTGTTGGGGGGGAAATAAAGCCCAAAATACATAAATCTCTTTATTTTCTGCACCACTGAGTTTGTATTGGCCTGTTAGTTGATGCTCCTGAAGGTATCCGCTGGGATGCAACTATTATACATCCAAACTGTCACAAATGGAAATGTCGCTTTGAAAGACAAAGGGTAATTTATTGAGAAAAGGGTGTCATTTAGGTGGAAGGATGGAAGGAAAAGAGACAGTCGCTGCAGAACTGCCAAAAGAGAATACCAGATCCACTGATAGTCAGGGGACAGCTTTGAATTTTCAAGGCTGCCCTTGAGGGATAAGAAAATAAAAGCTAAGGACAAAAAAAAAAAAAAGTCTTAAATACAGTGACAGCAGAAACCTGAAGGATCACAGTAAAAAATGGGACTTTCTCCTCGCTAACAATAAGCGAGAAAAAGATAGCAATGTAATTTGTAAAAGCTGTTAAATTGCCACCAAAAATTGTAAGCTGGATGGAGAAATGACACGGGAGGAAAAAAGAAACAAATGCATGCCTGTCATTCCTGGGGTATTGCTTGAAAATGGGACTAGACGATGAACAGGGTGGCGGAGAAATGGAGCCAAGGAAGGGAAAAGCTGGGAGAACCCACCTGGCTCGGCAGAGCTGGTCACCCCAAGAGCTTTACCTAGGAGCCTTCACGGGCTGAACCCCCTGGCAGGTCTCAACCTGCTGCAGCGCAAGGTTCATCTGAGGCTTCTTCAAATGCAAACTAATCAGCAAAACTAATCAAGCATCAATTTCAGATGCAAAAGCGTCCCTGTATGGATGCAGAAGCACATTTTTAGGCATGAAGGCTGCTTTCAAAATCCCACTTTTTTATTTTTTCAGTTGGTGATTGCCTAGCAGATATTTCCCTTAAGTCCCCAGAGCTCAAATCCTGGTGCTAGATGAGATGTCGCCATTTGTATTAGGGAAGTCATCAACTCTAGTTCTTTCTCAAATGTTTTACTTGAAAACATGCTCATACAACCAGGTACTACAAAAGCAGGTGCTCAGAGGGTCGTCATTACCAAATTGTGTTATTTCTCATGGCGCTCTCGAACATTGGGTGTGGGAATATTTCTTTTCAGCTGGAAACATCTATGATTAAGCTGCAGCCAATGAGAAAAGTAGCAGAAATTGCATTTCCAGCTCCCCGATTTAGCAAATCAGTGGGAGAGTACCTCCTGGCCCCAACCTGCACATGGGTGGGAAGTTTCTCCTGAAAAACAAAGCAGTGCAAGACACCGCATTTTGGGGAACAATTCAGTCTGCAGAAAATAAAAATCCAGGGAGGAGAATGAGATTAGGGGGGATCCTTCCCGGTTGCAAATGACCCCCGAGTCCTCCTGCAGCCTCAGGGCCCCACAGCTCCGCTCCTCAGGCCACTGCTTACTGCTTCTGCCCTCTCACGTCTGGTCACGGCACTTAAATCAAAAGTCGTAATAGCAAAGAAGTGTTGGACAGATTAAAATGCAGGGAAATAATAGCAAGGGTGGAGTTTTTCGGGGTTGAGAGGAAAAACTGGGAGGAGGAAGGGAGGAGGTGTTTCTAGCTACCTCGTCCCTTTGGAGAGCTCACAGGATTCAAATGGTTGGACTGATATTGACAGGCTAAAAACTCAATCTGCTGGAAATCATACACCTCAAATAACGCGCTATCGCTGCTATCAGCCGTGTGTTTTCGGGCTGAATAGGTACAGTATTAAATTCATCTTGAGTTCTCATTTGCCACCAGTTACTGGTTCTTAAGGTTTGAGTGAAGTTTGAAAGGCTTTTACTGAAAACGGTTGTAGGAGGAGATTTGATGGGTTTTCTCAAGGGCTAAACAGCATCTGCCTGCGGCACCTGGACTGGGGGCTGGGGGTGCTCTGCCACACACTCCATGTTGCTGCCTGGGAGAGAAGCCAAGGATTTTTATATATATATATATATATATATGTGTGTATATATATATGATGAATATTAGCTTTGCTGTTATAATGACATCCAGGTCTCCCACCTCCCAGTGCTTTAACCACTGAGCCTTCTAACAGTGTTGTGAAGTAATAAAATTTTATCTAAAGGTGAAATACGTTATTTATGGCCCTGTCCTCCCTTGGCCACCACCTCTGGTGTCCCTAAGCTCGAGAGGACACTTGAGCTCATCCTTCAGTTAAAGGTGAAAAAGTTCAGCTCCATTGGTTACCTCATGCTTGGAGAAACCCTAAACTAGTTGCTGCCTCCTGGTGACACCCAGTGTGGGTTCTGTGGGAGGAATCCCTTTGCAACTCTCCCCCCAGGCCCCTCGGGGCTGGAGCAACGCTCGTGTGGCACCGCCACACAGCGCAGCCCCGTCCCTGAGGGTGAGCAAGTGCCCAGGTGGGGCACAGGGTGCCCCATGCACGGCCCCTGCTGCGATCCTCGCTCCTCGGCCGCCCCAAGGGCTCACTGCGCAGCCCTTGAGGTCAAGCCTGTACGACGGCCATTGCGCGGCCCCTTGTGCGCGCTCCCCTGCGCGGGCTCCCTGCGCAAGCGCGCAGCCCCAACGCGAGGGGCCGGCCCGGCCCGCCCCCCCCCGAGGCGGCTGAGGAGAGGGGTCGACCCTCGCCCCCCGCCCCCGCGGCACCGTGAGCAGGGAGGTGTTGGGGGGGAGTCTAGGCGGGTCCCCAGAGTTTGGGGAGGTGGGAGGCTCTTGGCGTCAGGGCTGCGGGCAGGGGAGGGTTGTGTTGTTGTTAGATATAAAGGACGGGTTTGTTCGTAATGAAACCTTTCAGAGGGAGGTGTGCTGGGTGTTACCCAGGAGACTGGTTAGGTTTTAGGTGTCCTGGCCTCCCAGGATTTTTTTTCTGTTGTTTGAGGGGCTGCTGAGGGGAATGAGACCTCATGTAGTGTGTGTTAGTGGCAGATTCTTCTGCTGAGCTACCCTTTAGAAAATTAAAAAGACTTGCTTCAGGGTTTGGGCAGCAGGTGTGTTTTTTCATGACTGGAAAACAAGTTTTTAATAACATTAGGAGTAAAAACACACAGGTTTCATTCTGAAACAATGCCAGTACCAGATGCACCTAAAAACTGCAGAGTTGAGGCACCTGCGGTAGCAAATGCAGGTAGGAGCAGCAGACTCAGGGCACCTGTGGTACAAAATGCACATAAGAGCAGCAGACTCAGGGCACCTGTGGTACCAGGTCCACCTAAGAATAGCAGAATCAAGGTGCTGGCAGCCACTAAAGCGTTGAATCCTCGAGATTTTGTGCGCATTCAGGCTTTGCCTGGCTTTCCTCAGAAGGAAGGAAAGGTCTTGGCCAGAAGCAGAACAATTTACAGAAGCAGTGAACCTCCAAGAGAACAAGTGTTCTGGGAAAACTACCACAGGAAGCAAAAGCAATTCACTCAGGGACACTTCACCCCCACTGGGAAGCCTTATCGGGAGCTTGGAGAGATTCTCTACACGGACCCAAAGAAACTCACCCTCTACTCTTTGGAGCAGCTTGCACAGGTAGGCCTGGCTTTCCTGGTTCTGATTTAAATGGAAAAGCAGGGAGGCTTTTCTTCGAGGTAAATTGGAAGCCCCTGCTTCCAGGGAAAGGAATCATTATTTCTGTTTAAAGAAAATAAATGTTTGAAACAATATTCCATGCCTTCCTGTGAATAATCACAATCTGATCTAGTATTTCATAATGGTACAGAACATTTGTAAACAAAGTGGGACTGCATTGATGTGTATATTGTGATTTGGGAACTGGTTTTTGAAACTGATCTTTGAAGTTCTTAATGAGAGCACTTAAAATGGAGCAGAGACAATAGCAGGAAAACATGGGTTAATGAGAGTGTACTTAAGGGAAAATACTCAGGGAATGATAACAAGCCTTGAAAATGGTGAGGAGGGGAATCTACTGAGGGTAAAGGATGGGTTAAAGAGCAGGAATGATAAATGGTGGCAGTCGAGGGGTGGGTAGACAGCTCAAAAGTTGAGCATAAGAATGGTATGAAGTGTAAAGTGTAATACAACTTACTTAGGCAGGGATGGCTTTGGAGGTAGTGGATTAATTATTTTTTATTTTACTTGTGTCTGAGTTTCAGGAAGGTTTAAGGAGATTAGCCAGGAGTGCCTGTGATAGTTTGATTGTGTGGTTATCATCTCCTGGCCTCAGTGCTGCATACTCACCAACTTTGTGGGTGTTGCACTGTCTCAAGTTGCTTTTAAATCAAGCTTGAATCATTAAACCACAGGGACAAGAACTCAGGCACTGATGAGCTTGCAGTGTTCTGCCATTTGTTTTCTTTTCCCCAGTGCTGTTGGTTCACAGAAGATCTGTAGCTCTCTTGAGTTTTCTGTGCTGTGTTGTGCAGAGAGCAGATTTTCCTCGTGGAAATGGTGTGAGGTCTCTCCAGCCTGTCTGTAACATCAGTCTCTGTGACTTTGAGCCTACACTTTGCTATGTGCTTTCTAATGGAGTGCACAAAAGATAGTCTCTGACAGCTGCAGCAGAAGCAGCGTGGTTATTACTCAGGGTAGGCAGAAAAGATTCTGTCCACCCACTACTTAATTTTCTGTTCTGATTGTGTGTGTTGCATTCAGAGTTTCAAGTTTTAGATCAAGTGTTTTAAGCTCTAAATAGACACTGGGTTGCATTCACTTTATTTTTACATACTATGTAAGGCAGCAACTTAACGTTGCTTCTTCATTCAGAGGCTTGTTTCTGTAAGTTACAACATCCAGCAAGTGTTGCCAGTGTTCTTGTTTTAACCTTTAACTTCTAAAACGTCTTTGCTTCTGAATATTAGAAGTTGTTTTAAAGATTTTTTTCCACTGCAGATGTAATCTTTAAAATTCTGATAATCCTGAAAATGGTTAATTTGTGGTGGTGGTGGTTGTTTTGGTATTGAAAAATGATGTCAGGATTTGATCCTTAAGGGTGCTCTGAAACCCAGTTGGAACTCAGCTATTTAACTTAACCAAATTAAAAGTATACAGTTTATACAGCAAATAAACGTTATGTAGGTCACTAAAGGTATGATTGTGGTTTATGCTTCAGATTCATGAAGCTGTCAGAGGGGATGTAGTCACACTGTCGTTCCTTTGTGGACAGCATGGCTAAAAGCACTAGATAGTCTTGAAAATCTCCTCAGACTAACCATTTTTGTTCCTTTTCCTAAAAGGTAATGGTTACTAAGTCGAAAAACTAAAACAAAAAAAAAAAATCCTGGCAATGAATCTGACCTGTTCTCTGCTTCCCTCCATCCCCACAAACTGGGGAAGGCCCAGGGATTTGGATTTCATGCTGCTCACACACCATGCTGCTCTCAATATTGAAGGTGCCAGTGTGCTCTGCAGGAATCTATTTATGTGTTTTTCAGAGACACTAGGACAAAAATTTATTTCTCTAGCCGAATTCTAAAAATACTTTGTATGTATTACCTGTATTTTCACTTTATATGGGTTATTTATCCCATTCCCACCCACAGCTATCAGTCCCCATAACATTTTGAATAACTGAGAAGATTGTAGATACTGGATACATCTAATTATAGGTGTCTGAGAGCATAACATTCCTGGTAGTAAAAATCACGATCTCCGATTAATGCATTTGCCTTCTGTGTTAGCATTTTCTTCAGCCACAAGTACAGCTGATGATTTGCAATGATGAATGACAGTAAAATTTGTAAACAACAAGAAGATGATAAAAGCCCTGTGAATTCAACAGGACTTGAGTATACTAATATGTGCTGGCAAATGCTAGTTTTTAAACTGATATTATTTAAAAAAAAACAGATTTTAAGATCTAAAAACACTTAAGTATTCTGGGATGGTTTTACAAAATGATATGGGCATAGGATGTTATATGTAATAATTGCACATTTAGGATGCTTTTTATATACTTGATGGCAACAAGTGTCTTCAGAAAAGGTGTATGTTCATGGATGCTTTTTGTGTCTTTATCAGGTAAATTTGGTATCTGAACATAGAGCTGATACTTGGCCGTTCTAACTGTTGCATTGGGAACTCTGCTGTTCTGTAGTCACACGGAGAACGTGGTGTCTGTCTTACAGTGAAAACACTAAGTAAAGCTCAGTCAATGCAGTGGAAGAATTGCACCCCACTGCAACAAAATAACCCCCTTCCAAACTACTAGCAGTACCAGTGAGGGATGGGGGAAGCTCAGGAATTGTAGCATTTGTGTTTTAAAAAAACCAAACAAAACAACTAAACCCCCTGCAAACCCCACAAAAACAACCCCAAACCCACAACAAGAAGGCTTCTTTTACCCGTCCTGTACAGTATTATCCAAGTGTAACTGAGTGACCAGCTTTCACAGTGATGTGGATTTTGTGACTCTTAGTTTTACATTGCCAGTTATCCCAACTTGTATCCCCAGTAGCGTCTCAGTGTTTTCAGATGTGCTTTATATGCGGTGGCTTTCTACATGTGCTATCTGCTGCCTACCACTATCTTTACGAGAAGAATGCTGAGCAGTTGAACGGGCCGTGTATTTGAACCAGAGCAGCTACACAAGCATCTTCCCAAGGGGTTTCAGGTTCTTGCCTTTTCAAAACTTGTTGGGGGGCTGGGGGTGGGGACGGAGACTCCCTGTGGGGCTGCCTGGTTCTGTGTTGTGTTAATATCAGTCCATACCCACGCCGCGAGACAGAGCCCGTCCAGCTTCCATTACGAGTAATTGGAAGTTACTTGTTCGGTTTGAGGTTTTTTCCTCTCTCAAAGGTCAGGTGTGCATTGCAGACAGCACTGATTCATTGAAAGTCAAAGAATGTACCTATCCAGACAGTAATTTTGATTTCCCAAGTGTCCAGAGCAATGTGTTAAAGGTCTCTTTCTTATTCCTTAATGTAACAGTGCATGGTGATGTTAGTCACCTTTTATCATGTTTATATAGCTTCTTTCCCTTAATTGCTATGACAAATTCATTTGCAAAACCTCTGAGGTGGCTTGTTGACTCTTTACGTGAAAGAAAGATGGCCTTTCTGACCAAGCCCAAAACCAATCCATGTCCACAAAATCTTGAGTATTATTAGTGTCAAAGCCTGCTCTGTACTTGTCAGAAAATTCTGTTCTGTAATTCTGTGCTTTAGGTAAATGGGTCACTAGGTAAGATTGACAACAGTATCAGCAATGAAAGGTTTTAAGCTGGAAACTGGAGAAGAAAACGGAGCAATTTCTTTCAAGATAAATTACACTGATGTTATTTGTTATTGCTGCAGTTAAAGATCTGTCAAGGTTTCCAATTTAAAACTCTACTTTCCAGAAGACTAAAAAGATGTATTTCAAGGCAGAACTTATAATGCGAAGAACCTTTTTCCTGCCAGCTCTGTGATGCGAAGGTCGGTCATAATTTCTTATCGCTCTGGGAAGAGCACGAAAACATTAGTGGGGGGTTGTCTTCCGAGTATCTACGAAATGGAGAAACTGGTCAGGCCAGACTACGCTGGTGTGGTGACATTCCTAATGGTTTCTGAATTGAGTAACCAATATAGGGTCACTGATCAACCCTGGTCTCACACCTGCATCTAAGAAGTGCTATGCCGAGTAATTTTTAAAGAAACAAACAACTCTCTTGTAGATTTAGAAGCAGACGCATAAATACCTTAAAACTTCCTATTTGAAGAACACAAAATTTCAACAAAATGCTAGTGAGAAAGAGGGTAGCACAGTATTTCTTTCCATTAACTATTCAACTTTGAAAGTGAAAAGCTACAAAATACTGATACTTTCTAGAGTATTTTTTTTTTCCATGTGAGCTATGAGGTAGAATATAAGGGTGAGTTATCACTGGGATGGCTGTTAGTCAGAAGTACCAAAGCATTGACAGAGATGTTCAGATTCAAGTGTCTCTTGCAGTATTTTGGTAGATTGTTGGCTGGTAAAATTGGACCCTTACACATCTTTACACTGCTTGCTAGAGGTGGTTTCAAAGTCTTTGTTGGCAAACATTTGAGTATCTCTTTAACAATTAAAAAATGCGTATTGGCAGCATGAAAGTGAGAATTTGGAGGTATGCTTTGTTTGCAACAGTTAATTCATATTTGATTTAAGGTTGGTGGTTTGTTTGTTTGTTTTTTTTTTTCCCCCCCCTCCCCTGCTTGTAGTATTTTGCCAGGCCCATCATGTCATGACAGTGTCAGTTCAGGAGCTGGTGTTTATAACGGCTGGTGTTTTGGACAGAAAAAAGGGAACAAGCAAGAAACAGGCAGGGTACAGAAGAGACTGTAGCAGTCCCAAATGATCCAAATTTATCTTGTT
Organism: Nyctibius grandis; assembly: GCF_013368605.1. NCBI lineage: Eukaryota > Metazoa > Chordata > Aves > Nyctibiiformes > Nyctibiidae > Nyctibius > Nyctibius grandis. The sequence goes on from NC_090671.1 coordinate 4,176,069, forward strand.
TGTCCTTGTGCATTTCTGATGAAAATTGGGAATGAAGATGGAAACACAAAATTATGCCCTTTATTCTTTTTTTGAAGCTATGACTGCGGTGCATCCCCCCCCCCATATGAAAATCAGTATGAAAACTAAAAGCGTCTGCAAAACTAGGTTTGTCTTTACCCTTCCCCTGCAATAGCTATATAGGTTGTGTCATGGCTTGCATAATCTTGTTTATCTGTTGCAGATCATGAACAAAATAAATTTCCTGAGTGCAACACAGTTAATATGGGAAACTTCTAATTTTCAATAAATTTATTTCCTTTTTTTTTCTTGCTTTCTGAAGTCACAACATTTTACAGCTGGTGATAAGTGTATGTGCTAGAAATGATCCAGGACAGAAGAGAAAGAAATAGGTTGCACAAGAAAAGTCAGTAGATGGAAAACTGCCCTTTATCAATTGACTACAGTTTATCACCTTGCTATTGCCAAAACATGTTAGTGATGTTAAGTACAGAGCATGTAAAAAGAGGGGGGAGGGGGGGAAAGGCAGATACAAGCACAGTGACACTGTGATTACAATTTCAAAGTTCATATTGTCTGAAAGACTGTCACCAGTGTGTGAGGCTTCCATTTGAAAGCCTACCATACAATGTGTATACAGGTATGCCTGACTTAGGTTTCCATGGAGATTTCTTGTACCTAATTAACATAGGTGGATTTTGCAGATAGTTTTTCTTAGGCCAACCTTCTCTAGTTTCCTTTTCTTGTTTTAATAGGTAAAAGGGTGTTGTTGTGGTGGTGGTGGTTTTTTTTTCTCCTTTGGTTTTAACCAGATACAAGTTGTAAGGTGTTTGGTTTTTTCTTCTTTCTGGAGTGAACATAGGGAAGGAGCTGTTCTGCTCAGTGTGTGTGTGGGGGGGGGAACTAACTGTGAGTATTATACCAATGACTTTTCCTACAAGCTTCATCACCTCTGTCAATAACTTATGTGTGCAAGACCTCAGCATGGTAATTATGAGGTGGAACAGAGTTCATGCATGTTATCCATCTGAGGTGATGTCTTTGCTTCACTTCTCAGGATGAAAGTTGATGTACACTTCCAGCTTTCTCCAGGGTCACTGTTAGCAACAAGCACGTGAAACTCTGGTTGTACGTGTTTTACGGATAATGTTGATTTCCAGTAAACAGAAGTTGCTCAAGTATTTTTTTAAATGTCTTCTGTAGCCTTTAACTATATTAGCAAGCATAACACTACACTGCTTTTCCTCTTAAAAATAGTAACAGATGCATTTCTTGTTGCAAAAGACAAACTCAGAGGGCATTTGGAAATGAACACAGAATCACAGAATCACAGAATGTTAGGGATTGGAAGGGACCTCGAAAGATCATCTAGTCCAATCCCCCTGCCGGGGCAGGATTGCCTAGACCATATCACACAGGAACGCGTCCAGGCGGGTTTTGAATGTCTCCAGAGAAGGAGACTCCACAACCTCTCTGGGCAGCCTGTTCCAGTGTTCAGTCACCCTTACAGTAAAGAAGTTTTTCCTCAAATTTAAGTGGAACCTCCTGTGCTCCAGCTTGCACCCATTGCCCCTTGTCCTGTCGAGGGATGTCACTGAGAAGAGCCTGGCTCCATCCTCTTGACACTTGCCCTTTACATATTTATAAACATTAATGAGGTCACCCCTCAGTCTCCTCTTCTCTAAGCTAAAGAGACCCAGCTCCCTCAGCCTCTCCTCATAAGGGAGATGTTCCACTCCCTTAATCATCTTCGTGGCTCTGCGCTGGACTCTCTCTAGCAGTTCCCTGTCCTTCTTGAACTGAGGGGCCCAGAACTGGACACAATACTCCAGATGCGGCCTCACCAGGGCAGAGTAGAGGGGGAGGAGAACCTCTCTCGATCTGCTGACCACACCCCTTCTAATACACCCCAGGATGCCATTGGCCTTCTTGGCCACAAGGGCACACTGCTGGCTCATGGTCATCCTGTTGTCCACTAGGACCCCCAGGTCCCTTTCTCCTACGCTGGTCTCCAACAGCTCTGCCCCCAACTTGTACTGGTACATGGGGTTGTTCTTGCCCAGATGCAGGACTCTACACTTGCCCTTGTTATATTTCATTAAATTTCTCCCCGCCCAACTCTCCAGCCTGTCCAGGTCTCTCTGAATGGCTGCGCAGCCTTCCGGCATCTCAGCCTCTCCTCCCAGTTTTGTGTCATCAGCGAACTTGCTGACAGCACACTCTAATCCCTCATCCAAGTCATTAATGAATATATTGAATAGAACTGGTCCCAGAACCGACCCTTGCGGAACTCCGCTAGACACAGACCTCCAACTGGACTCTGTCCCGCTGACCACTACTCTCTGGCTTCTTTCCTTCAACCAGTTTACAATCCACCTCACTACCCGATCATCCAGACCACACTTCCCCAGTTTAGCTGCGAGGATGCTGTGGGAGACTGTGTCAAAAGCTTTACTGAAATCGAGATAGACCACATCCACAGCTTTACCATCATCTATCCACCGGGTAACATCCTCATAAAAGGCTATCAAGTTGGTTGAGCAAGACTTCCCCTTGGTGAAGCCATGCTGAGTGCCCCTAATGATCCCCCTATCCTTGATGTGCCTAGAGACAGCACCAAGGACAAGTTGCTCCATCACCTTTCCGGGGATGGAGGTGAGGCTGACCGGTCTATAGTTACCCGGGTCCTCCTTCCTGCCCTTTTTGAAGACTGGAGTGACATTCGCTTTCCTCCAGTCCTCAGGCACCTCTCCCGTTGCCCACGACTTAGCAAAGATGATGGAGAGTGGCCTAGCAATGACTTCCGCCAGCTCCCTCAGCACCCGCGGGTGCATCCCATCAGGGCCCATGGATTTATGGACATCCAGGTTGCTTAATTGGTCCCTGACCCAGCCCTCATCTACCAAGACAGATTCCTCCTCTATCCTGACTTCTTCTGAGGCCGCAGGGGTCCAGGGCTCCTCAGGACAGCCTCCAACAGTATAGACAGAGGCAAAGAAGGCATTCAGTAACTCCGCCTTCTTTTTATCCTCTGTCTCCAGGACCCCCACCTCATTCATCAGTGGGCCTACATTGCCTCTAGTGTGGGTTTTAGCTGCAATGTATTTGAAGAAGCCCTTTCTGTTGTCCTTGACCTCTCTTGCCAGGTTTAATTCCAAGGAGGCCTTAGCTTTCCTAGTTGCCTCCCTACATCCTCTGACAACAGACTTATATTCCTCCCAAGTGGCCAGCCCCTCCTTCCACGATCTGTACACCTTCTTCTTCCACTTGAGTTTGCCCAGCAGTTCCCTGTTCAACCATGCAGGTCTCTTGGTCCCCTTCCTTGACTTCCTACCTGTTGGGATGCTCTGATCTTGAGCTCGGAAGAAGCAGTCCTTGAACGCTAACCAACTATCTTGGGCCCCCTTACCTTCTAGTACCCTGTCCCATGGGATTTCCCCTAGCAATTGCTTGAAAAGGCCAAAGTTGGCCCTCCTGAAGTTCAGGGTTGTGATTCTGCTAGCTATTCTGTTCCTGCCACATGAGATCCTGAACTCTACCATCTCATGGTCGCTACAACCAAGGCTGCCCTCAACCTTCACCTCTTCAACCAGACCCTCCTTGTTAGTGAGGATAAGATCCAGCAGCGCTCCTCTCCTAGTTGGCTCATCCACCATTTGCATCAGAAAGTTATCATCAATGCACTGGAGGAACCTCCTGGACTGAGGATGGCTGGCTGAGTAGGCCTCCCAGCAAATATCAGGGTAGTTGAAATCCCCCACAACAACCAGGCCCTGTAATTGCGAGACTGCTCTCAGCTGCCTGTAGAAGGCCTCATCACCCTCCTCATCCTGATCAGGTGGCCTGTAATAGACACCCACAACAGTATCACCCCTGCCAGCCTGCCCCTTAATTCGCACCCACAAACTCTCAACTCGCTCCTGATCCTCCTCTGGACAGAACTCAATACATTCTAGCTGCTCACTCACATAAAGAGCAACTCCACCACCTCTCCTTAGCGGCCTGTCTTTCCTGAACAGGACATAGCCATCCATGACCACATTCCAGTCATGCGAGGCGTCCCACCATGTCTCTGTAATTGCCACTAGATCATAGCCCCCCGACCGAACACGGATTTCTAACTCCTCCTGCTTATTCCCCATGCTGCGTGCATTGGTGTACAGGCATTTCAGGGAGCGAGCTGGGCACAGCGGTTTCATCCCAGATTCACCCCCTGACTTCACCCCAGGGGGATGGGGGGCCTCCTGGTCTACCTCAACACTAGAGCATTGCCCCAGTGGTGCAAGCCCAGCTACCACCCCATCCCCCTTCGAATCTAGTTTAAAGCTCTCCGAATGAGCCCTGCTAATTCCTGTCCCAGAACCCTTTTGCCCCTACGACATAAACCTTTCCCATGTATCACTGTCACGCCTGTTGCCTTATAAAACCAGCCATTATCAAAGAACCCAAAGCCCTGCCTGTAGCACCAGTCTCGTAGCCAGGCGTTAATAGCGAGAATCCTACTGTTCCATCCCACATCATCACCTGAAAATGGAAGGAGGGAGGAGAAAACAACTTGCGCCCCAGACTCTTTCACCAACCGTCCTAGGGCCTTGTAGTCTTTCTTCATTCCCCTCAGACTACGGGATGCAGCTTCTTCCCCACCTGTCTGGAAGATCAGCAGGGGGTAGTAGTCTGTGGCCTTCACCAGGTTGGGGAGTTGCCTGGTGATATCCCTGATTCGGGCTCTAGGCAGGCTGCAGACCTCCCTGTGATGGGGGTCAGCTCTGCATATTGGGCCCTCAGATCCCTTTAGAAAGGAGTCTCCAACCACTAAAACTCTTCTCTTCTTCCTTGTGGAGGAGGTAGCTATACGCCTGTCAGGTTTTTCTGACTGTGGTGGGACCTCTGATATAGGTTGCCTCTCCACCACATCCCCAATGGACGGGCTGTATTCCACTAGGGCTTCATATCTATTGCTCAGAGACACCTGTGGAGGCAAGGTAGGCAAGGAGGGCACTCGCCTTTTGCCACGGCCATAGACTTGCCTCCACTCACTCCTCTCCTCTAGGTTATCATTTTCCACCTGAGAGGGGCAGAGTACAGGGGTCCCTCGATCCTGGGAGCTCTCCGGCAGGTGCTCCCATTTTTGTTGCAGGGAGGGCAGAGCCTGGCTCCACCAGTCTATCTCCATTTCAGCCTCCCGAATGCTCCTAAGCCTTTCTACTTCGGCTTGAAGCCTTTCAACCTGGCTTTGCAGCTGTGCCGCTCGGCCAAGCAGATCATCTACCTGCTCACAGCGCACACAGCCCCCTGACACCACAGAGACGCTGTAGCATTCCCTGCAGCCCGCAACCTGCACCATCGCCTCCTTCCGTGGGAGCTCTGTCTGGGTTCCCACATCCATTTTGGTCTTCTTCCACCGGGTAGATACCATTGTTCTTCCACTGAGCTGGGAAATACCTGTTGGTGCCACCCCTGGTTCACAGCTCCTTGGCACCTTCCTCGCCTTGTGCACTGGGAGGGAGTCAGCGCCCTCCCCAACGAGCTGCAAACGACTGCAGCCTCTCCTGCCCTGGAGGAGCCTCTCCTGCCCTGGGACACACCCAGTCACTGCTGACTCACCCAGGCACTGCTGAGTCTCTCCCCTCTGGGCAGGGACTAGTCCCTGTCCTCCAGGGGGCTCTTTATCAACGATAACAGGGGGTGGAACGTTTAAATCGCCCACGGTGCCTCCGGCTACGCCCCCTCCTCTCCTGATTCGTTGCCGGGAACCTCCGGGTCCGGGGTCAGAGGGAAGCAGCTCGGGGCTGATGCTCGCGGGGGGCTCAGGGGGGGCCCAGAGCACGAAAAACCGCCCGGTTAAGCCCGATGTCGCCCTCGCCCCCGCACTAACCTTAAGTCGCTGCCGCCGCTTTCGCTGCTGCCGCCGCTTTCGCTGCTGCCGCCGCTTTTCGCTGCTGCCGCCGCTGTCAGCCATGAACAGCATCATGCCATCTCTCTCTCCTCTATGACTTTCTTCTCACCCATCCAAGGAGGCATTGACCCACCAGACAGTTGCAGTGTAATGATAATGTACCATTATATTGCTGCTTTTATGTACACGTTATTAAATGTTAGTAAGCCTGAATGGGTAAGGCCTGAGGGCATATTAGAAAGTGGTGAATAAGCAGACTGGATAATTTGGCTATGGAATAACAGGAAAGGGTATCGCTTTAGGAGACTGAACTAGGGGTCTGGAGCAGTTTGGTTATGTGAGAGTGGCACTTAAAGAGGATTGGAATGAAAGATAAACAGAAGCTGTGAAGTGAGATGATAGGTAATGGTGTCATCATAGACAGAACTGGAACAGAGCAAATGATGTAAGAAGGAAAGTTCCATTTTAGACATATTTTATCAAATGTGGATATATGCCTAAATTGCAGTAGCAGATAGTTTTTTTGCCTCCTTCACCAGATGTTACATCAGACTAGGCTGCTAGACTGTACACTGGCTACTGTTGGAAAGCCCATTCCCTTTTGTTAGCCAAAACCATAAATATATTTCTTTTAACTTGGGTTTAATTTAGGAGCCTGTACTAAAGAGTTGAAAAATGTCAGTCACACCATTTTTGAGGAACTAAAATTCTTATTGGTACATGTCCATGGGGAAATATTACATCATATTGCAGTAATTCTAGCAAGAGGATAACAACATTGCCAGCCAAGGGTTTGAGATTATTTAGCAGGCATAGTGAAGCTGTTGTTGATGCCGAATTTCTGAATTTCATTTTTTATTTTTATCTGTGATTTACTTTGCCACTGTAGTTACATGTCTGTTAGAAATTCTTGGCTAAAGCAGCAGTCCTTTAGTGCTGAAGTAGTTGGTTTTATTACTGTTAATCATAACACTGAAGCACTCATGTACTGAGAGTTTTGCTGAAAAGTTTTTCTTCGTGGCCTTGTGAGACTGACAATCATTACCTCTCTTGTACCTTTGGAGAAGGTGACTTAGAAAAGTGAATTATCTTAGCTAATTGCATATGGAAAATATAAACCTGGTATTATAGTGAAGAACTTCCTGATCCTCAGCTCTTGGTTTTTCCTGCCGGTGTTCTTGCTTTGTCTTTTAGAGTGTGAAACAAATGGTGATATAAATGAGACTAGAGATAGGGCATATGCTTATGGAACTGTAATTTTAAGATCGGGCTTTTTTTATTTGGTTAAGAGAGGTAGTTTTATTTTCTAGCATGAATATTAAATGTTAGGTGGTACTCCTGACCTATCCTAACTACGTGAAAATGTTATGTTCTGTAAAAGTAAAGGCTTTATGATCACTAAATTAGTTTGCCATATCTCCGCAACAGCAGCTAACCGGTAAGATCCACACAATCTCCATGCTATTAAGTTCAAAACAGTCTAATCAATTTCAAAAGTTCAGTTTCTGTTCCTAAAGGCTGCTTCCGTAATGAAGTAAGGGAAGCATATCAAATGTAATAATGCATTGTTATTAAGGTTTTAGTAAACTTGCCAAATGTCAGGCTGCTGGTACAGTCATGGTGCATTACACTTCTGTCATTACAGCTCGAGTTGTTGTTGTAGCGAATTGCAATGCTCACCTAGGTTTGGGAATCGATCTGCAATATCATGCCTGGGGCAGGAGACAAGTGCATTACAAAGGTTACACTTTACAGTGAATATGCAAAAAGTGAGATTTTTTTTTAACAGGTTTAATGTCTGCTTCTCTTAAACTGTTCATACAAATACTCTGTAGGTTACATAATGAAAGAAATGGACTGTTCCTTGTATTTGAAGAACCTGGTGCTCCCCTGGCTGCAGTGTGGCAGTTAAAAATGAACTTTTGCTAGCTGGTAACACTTTGTCAAATGGTTACTTTTGGGAGAAAACGGGAAAAAACCCCTTTGAGATTTGACTAGAAGTGCTATGTAAGAAATAAATGTTTGTTACTGTTCATGGGTATGATTGGTTTAGAACTTGCACTGGACAGTGATTCATGGATGAGTTTCTGGTTCCTGTGCCTTTGTGTCACTGATAGCACAAGGGAACGTTAATGCTGACCATACCAGCCACTGGAGGACTTTGCTAACGTCATGTTCAGTGGAGTTATGTCAGGAATGAATGTATGTGTACCAGAAATGTAACAAAATGTCTCAGGAGGTAAAGCCGAGCTCTTTTGCATATGTGGAACTTAGGAACCTCTTTGTGTGTGTGATCACCAGTAGGAAGTGGTAGGTATTTAATTAGGTGCAGGGGAGCATGAACAATGTGGGGAGTTTGGCTTGCAGAGGAAAACCGATGTGTGTAAAATCAGATTGGTGGTGTTTTGCTTTCCTTGAGACTGTACAGTGATGTATCTTAAATAGCAAGCGGTGGAAGGCAGTGCTTTCCATGGCTAGAGTAGCTTCTTATTATTCATGAAATGCCTATAGAAAGTGTTGAATGCACAACAGCAACGGGGGGAGGACAGTGAGCAGGGAGAGGAGGACATAATGGAATGTCACTACATTCCTTGTAGTATAATGTGACCTTTCCATTAAATTAACGTTATGCTATTTGCACAGAAGGAGAGCTAAGATAGAGAGTATTTTTAGGGAACAATAGTCAAGTTAATTAGGCAGCTATATAACTGTCACTCTTTACATCAAGAGCTCAAAAGCAGGGTACAGGGAATGGAGGTAGTAGCTATAATGTTACTTGGGATTGTGTTCATTTGGAAAAAGGAGTTACTTTGTGTTATTTGTGAAAACTAGGCTGTGCCATTGTTTGGGATACTGTAGCCTGGAACCTGTTTTTCTGGTGTATTAAGAGAGAGATTTTAATTTAATTCCTCCATGACTTACTGCTAAAAGGTTTATGTAACCTCTCTGCTAATCTAATGTGTAGAAAAGACAGATTCCACAGTCCGTATTGGTGTGGAACACTCAGATATTTCATGTAACTGTCTCTCAGTCTCAGTGGAGTAAGGCACAGTTCAAGTGAAACACTGCTAGATTTTGGTCTGCAAGCATTTGATTTCACACACACCTACACAGTTTCATTTAGGGGTCAAAAGATGCTTCATAAAGCTGTTGTGATGTATTTAAATTTGTAATCGCTCATTCATATGCTGTATCCATTACAAATCTTCCCTTTTTAAGAATGACTTTGACTTTTTAGTAAGTTTCCTTACTTATAAAAGTCAAAACATAGCTGTATTACCTCAGGTTCCAGATAACAATCAATACGTTTGACATAGAGACTGCGAAGCTGTTAGGGTTATTTGTAATATTTTCTCTGCTGAAATTAAAGTTAGGTTGCAGTAAATTACAGAACCCCCTGAAGCTCCTGGCCAATCGTAGTCACTGTGAGTGCACTCTACTGTGTCTTTGGCCCTGAACTAATGCCTGCGGCACTTCTGGGAGGGTGAAATCATGTCATTCCTCATCTGTTAGAGCAGTCCTTGGACTGCAATACTTCAGTCTGAAATGTATGTGCTTCAATAGTTTTGGCCTCAGTGCTTCCTTTCTCTCCTGCAGGTACAACCAATGCGTCCTGGTGATCAAACAGCCTCATTTGTCTTCCATACTGAGGATCCTGATCTGTCCAGGATTCCTAGGTGGCATCATTTGGTCCCACTGTGTGTCAACGCTTCCTTCTCAGTGCTTCAGGATCCTCATGTTTTTGAACTCTGCTGTCTCTCAGTTGATTCCTTCTGCTCCCCTCAAAGTCATTCTTCAACTGCTTGTACCCCTTGAATCTATTAGCTCCCAGTTCAGATAGAGGAAGACTTACAGCTTTATTAGATAACAAATGATCATCACAGCTAATTGTTTGCCCTGCTGTTTGGGGAGCTATTTATTTTAAGAATAAATGAAGTTATAACTATGGCTTAAAAATAAAGGACAAACATTATTTTTTTTTTTTCACTGGAGAGTTAATGGCAGAAAGTCAAACCTGTCATGTCTGACAGTTTTAGAATAGGACTTATACATATGGTTGAATTACCCCATGACTAGACTCTGATACCTTCTGTATTTTTAGTACTGGGGTCTGACCCCAGCTGCCAGGTGCTACTGGTCATCTTGATCTGTGGTCTGCAAACTGGGTGTGTTGGATATGTCAGAGAGGCTGTGACACAGTACTCAGGTATTGAATATCATCTTCTGGAGCCTACATGCAAAACACTCCCCATTAAAAATCACACGTGAGAGCCCAGCAGCAATGTTCCCCTCCCGTCACATAACCTGCTGCCAGTCACATGCCTGAATACAGGGGGATAGGAAATGGTAAAGGTCTGGAAGCCTGGTCATGGGTAACTCTTTGGGCTAGTACTTTCTTGCAGTGTAATGATATTGGCAGGTGCATTGACTGGCTGATGGAGAAAGTTGTGACTGCCATCGGTTCACAATGGTCAAGCATGACAACCTTAAGCCACAAGATAGTGGCAGTTTGCTGCTGACAAAGATTTTTGCCCAGAACGACTGAAATAGATGGATTGTGATTCATCTACAGTGTAATGACAGCATAACAGTAGGACTGAATTTAAAGAGAGTTTATATTTCCTTCCTAAATGTATTCTAAAGATGGTATTTATTGCTCTGTTTAGTGTTGATCAGTTATGCTAGAGCTAGAAGTATTTCACTTTCATACTTTTATTACATTGACAAAATAATTGAAAATCTATAACAGTTGTCTTGTAATTAAAACCCAAACATATTCTAGTCCAATTCCATTGTGATGGTTTTAAAAACTTGAAACTGATCTCCCTCTAGTTCTGAACCTGTTTTCCAAAGTGGACAGATTGTTCAAATAAAGGATCTGTTCAGTTGTACAAAGGAAGCCTTTTCTCTAAGGAGGCTTCTCAAATACATAGAACCAACACAATATTAGCTTAGAGCATATGGTTAAAATATTCTGTCCTTTATGCTGCTTTACCTTGTTGATACTTTATGTCTTAGGGTTATGTATTTATACATTTGAGAAAGTGAGAGCCTTTGTACTATAACAGAAACTCATTTAACTTTTCTGTTAACACCTGCACAGGTGATGTTATCTACAGATACCTACCACACACTGCTTCAATTTTTTTTTTTTATTAGGTTACCCTGAAATGTTAGAAATTAATTCCTGGAGTCAGTGTCAGCTAAACTGACAGTGGATCAAAGCTCTGAGACAAATTGCTCATTACAGTTCAGGGAGCTGAATCCTCTGTTCAGACAGCTGTACTGTCGCTGGAGGGTTCTCAGGCACTTCACCCGCAAGCTCTGCCTCCCCAAATGCTGCCGTTGTTGGTGAAGCTCGTAGGTGGATTTCTGTAAAATAAGCTTGTTTTAAACTCCCATCAGAGGCATTGCTATGTCTTGGAATTGTTATTTGTTTGGTTGGGTTTGTTTCTTGTCACCCTGTTTAGAGCTTGTGTCACTATGCAACAGCCTGAACTATAAACAATGATGTTAATCCATGAAAAATGAGAAATTTAAACGTTGGCAGGATTCTAGTGATCCCTATCCAGGTTCATCAGATGAAAGCTTTATTCTTATTTTTTTTCTGACTTTTTCTAAAAGCTCAGCAGCACGGAATCCACTCAACTTTGCTGTCTGACAGTCATAAATCACTCTTGCTGATAGTGAGCTCGCTTCATCTTTTAGTTAAAGCAGATAAAAACAGATTTAAAAAAAAAAAAACAAAAACAAAACAAACCAAGCAAACAATAAACACTTTCCAGATAGTCGCTTTGCTATTTCCATTAGCTCATCAGAAATGTTTCAATCCTTCCCTTTTAAGAAAGCTGCCTTTGGTAAAATATTGTGTACGTATTTTTTTTTCCCTTGAGGTATTTCACTTTCAGCTGTTCTCCTAAATTGCTGTTAGCTTATATAATCTATGCGAGACCTGAATTGGTGTGTGGCAGAAATTGGTGAGTCAGAGCAAGTTATCTGTGTAAGATAGAGGCTTTGGAGTACAGCTTTCCAGCACCTATTGGCTGTAACACTAATTGAATGAATGTAAGTCTTTGTGCTGTTTTGCTCAGAGGTCAGCTGGAAGACACTATTGCTTGAAAACTGTGATTTAATGGCTGTATGACATACAGCCTTAAAACTAATGGAATACAAAATAGAAAATCAAAACAAAGACAGTGCTTAAGGAGAACAGGCCACAGATGCAATGCAGTCTGTGCGTGCAGCTGGCACGGCTATCGCAAAATGCTTCGAAAATAGCTCTCCTTTGGAAAGTCAAGTTTTGGCAGTTTCGCTGTGGCTTATTGCCTTATTTATGGGTCGATGTTAGCAGTTTGGACTGAACTTCTTTGACAAGAAGTGTTGAGTAGTTCCTAAATATTAATACTTTTTTTTTTTTTTTAAGTCACAGATAAAATGGTATAGGGCTTTATTTGCAGATAACCTAGTCAAATCTATGCCAGAATGCTAGCTAACTTAATCAGATGAGCCAGGCTACACTAGGTACAAACAAGGGGGATGTGTGTGTGCATGCTTAAGTTTTAGTATAAATTAAAAATAGATAATGAAGACGGGGTATTTTTAGTTCAGTATGTTACATCTAAAACCCGTGCAGAGCTGTTTGCTAGGACCTTGGTGTATATATATAAAGGGTGTTTTGGATTTGTATCAGGATTAAAGGATACTCTGTAATCTTGCATAAAACATAGCCACTAAGATCCTTTTCTTGACATGTTCATCTCTCATGTTCGTCATGGGTGAAGTTGGTGCCAGCCAGTCTGTGGATAGATATTCATTCTGCTGTTGCAGTATGTACCATATTCATCCCTGTCAAAATATGGATTCAGTTAGGATCTTTATTCCAGCAGAGATTTTGACCCTTTGACAAAAATATGCTTGAGTGAAACTAAACAGTGTTTCAGAATTTGGTTATATTTTTGTTTGTAAACTTTGTATTTTCGGTTTACTTGGAGAGAAGGTACATTTATATAGCAACCGTTGTATACTCTTTATTTATGTAAAGTGTTACTGGAAAAATATTTTAAGAACTATATAAGTATTTTAATAATCTTAGTCTTCAACTTGCATCTGAAAATGCATGTTTGTTTTAGGGAAGCAACAGGAGTAGCTGCCTGGAAAAATATAATATGGGACTGACAGTTGCATATTATGACGCGCATGTGGTGAAAAGATGACTTTTTTTAGGGCTGGCAGATGCACTCTGTTCATTTTACAGGTCATTAAATTTCTCATTATACAAACTCAATCATTTGAATTTTTAAAATATGATTTAGAATATCCAAAAGATTAGACAGCGTGAAAGATAAATGTAGAAGTTTGAATTTTGAAAGACAAAACATGATTTGAAAAAATGATAGATAAATTCCATAATGATCCATTATTCTCATTGTGTAGCTACTCCATATGGAAGGTTACATTCTGACCTTAGGTATATCACTGCGTGCAGAGTAACATCAAACAAAAAGAATCTATATTTGCCAAGTGCCAAGCTGCTTAGAGATTCTCATTAATCTGCATTCTTAGAGAATCTGTAGCAGTAAGTTGTACATTGGGATATTTTCTATCTAGATATGGCTAGAAAACTGCATCCTTTTAAAAATGCTTTTATATGCTGTGATGACGGAAGAGAATTACTGTTACTAAACTGCTCTAACATTTCTTTGCAGAAATTTGTTTTTCCTAATCACCGAGTCTTAGCTGTCTTTGGAAATAAAAATTACTTCCTTCCTCTCCCCGCCGTGAACTGGATGTAATGTTTGTTTGCCAAAAGCTCGAGATCTATGGATAAGAGCTACCACTTTGGAAAAAAGTGGTTAGCTTTGATAACTATTTGGCTGGAGTAATAATGCACTTGGATTTCTTACTTGGACAGCAATCTGTTAGCACAGCTCTCCTCCATGGAAGTTTTCTTAGGAAAGCCATAGATGGAAGGCAGTGATGTTTAATCAGCTGAGCTTTCTGTTCATGTTGGCTTGCCATTATTTTCTTCCACAGAAATATGAGTCACTGTTATCCCAGAATAACAACGTTTAGAGTGCCATGAGTGAGCTGGGAAGACACCAGTGAAACAATTGCTCAAACAAGTTCAGACTTAATCTTTCCCTATACACTTGATACTTTCTTCTCCAATCACAATATTGCTGTTCAGCCTTTCCAGCACCTTGAGGCTGCTATTACATGAGGTTTAGATATTACTCAGCAAAAAACAGAGCTATGAAACAGAACACATGAGCTGAAGCATTTATCCGAAGCCTAAGACACTGCTGTTTCACTAGAATGTGTCATAGTCCCACAGCTAATTCTAGACTATCCATATGGATTGTCCAGAAATTAGCTTCTTGACATACCCCTAAGACTTCTCGGACCTTTAAATAAGGTAAGTACAGTCTTTCACGCTGATTAAGACGATGCTAGGCTTTATAGCTTCTTACCAAACTAGGTATATGGACCAAATAAATTGTCTGCTGCAGCAGGGCTTTGTTAAGTATGTGTGTTGATGTTACTGCTGCTTAGGTTAGTTCTGAGTAAATCAAACAATCTACAATTGGAGAAGTCCAAGATGGATCTCTTCTGCACAATCCTGAATAGGACACCCTCAGTCTTCATCATAGGAAGAAAGTTCATTACTAAGAGACGTTTTAAAGTTTTACTGTGAAAGTGGTTTGGTAATGTCCATTCTTTTTACTATGTCAAAGCTGAAGTAAAGCCTAGGATAGAGATGAAGATTATTGGCTTATTTTTGTGTCCTGTGAGTATAAAAATGCAAGCAAAAATCACTGTGGCTGTTGCAGTTATTCACAACTTTTCTCTAGAGAAGAATCATGGTAAAACACATTATAGCCTATTCCTTGCAAGCAAATAGGGTCCTGCAGACTGAAACAACAATAAATTATAGTGTTTTAGACCTCTGGTTATTGCTTTTCTAGCTCTTCAGTTGCCTACACACAGGCACCGAAACTTATTCTACTGTGATCTGAGAATAACCAGTTTTAATCATGGCAATGATGACTACATTTTGTACCACTTCTACTTTGGTACTTTGTATCAAAATAAACTTTGAAGTTTTGCAGATGCTGTCTGTGAGCAGCCAGTGTCATAGAGCTCTGGAAGCAAAGACATTTAGTCAAATAAACTTGTGGTTTTCTATGGCATTGCTATTCCCAGCCTCCACTGGTCCTGCCCATCCTCTTTAAGAACTGTTTCTGAAAATCACCTTATCCTTATACGCAGGGCATGAACCCTTTCTGGGTCTGGCTGCCCAGAGATCAGAGCTTAGTCCACTGTGAGGCTTCTAACAGTCATTATTCACATGAGACTGCTTTCAGACTTTGGCTTTGTCTATATGGGAGAAAATATGTATACCTCATCAAACTGAGACATCATGTAATTAGGAACTGAACATCCAGTAACTTGACTCTAAGTACCAGGAAAATTCTCTAGGCCCTTTCTCCTTTTTTTTTTTTTTGGTTTGTTTGGTTTTTTTTGTTGTTGTTGTTTTGTTTTGTGTTTGTTTTTTGAGTTTGTTTTTGTTTTTTTCCTAAAACTCAAATACAGGTGGATGCAATGAACTCTAATACACCTTACTTACATAAGCTATCGGGTGTTCTGAGATATCAGTAAAGCAAAATCACCCACATAAAGATGATAATTTTGAACTCAACTTTCTGGCGTGAAAGAGGTTTTCTAAAAGAAGTTATGAAAGTAACTGTCTTGGAGCTTGAAATAGAAGTTATTGGGACCGATCCACTGTGTGTTCTATTTACAAGGCAAAGCTGGGCTTGCTTGTGCATCCCCAATTGCTTCCAGAGGTGAATTTAACCATAATTAGTTGTTCATTCTACTGGTAGTTTTCCAGTCCCTATGCCAACTAAAAAGATGTTTTTTCTTTCTTAAGATCAAGGGAGTTCTGAGATCTAGTTTGTTTGAAATAATGTCCTTTAGAAAGCACAGCCAGCTCTTTCTTTCCTGCCAGTCTGGCATACTTGGCCAGCTGTTGTTTGAGAAAATGATGCCAGGAAGCCTGTCATATTGTATTTTTTAACGTGTTTTTCTTTGTTGTTGGGGTTTAAAGTTATTTTAGATCTTGTGAAAAATGCTCACTTAACGGTCTTTGCAGAATGAGATTTTCTTTTTATTGACAAAACCAGTAGGAGTGGTGCATGTTTGCTCCCAGGACCTCTCAGAGAATGCATTTTGGTGGGAATGGATGCAGTGATGATGATGGTTTTGGCCCCAAATCCATTTATTCGCTGAGTGGGCTACAGCAACTTGCAAGAAAAAAGACTCCAAAGCCAGTTTCTTTTACCTTGGGCTATATAGCATCTCTCTCTGCATTATGTTGTCACTTGAAATTTTTTTCCATTGTAGGACTGACAGCAAAATAGGAAGTAGCTCATCTTTCTGAGATTTTTTTTCTGGCCCAGTGATGGTACTTTAAGTAGAAGTCGGATCTGTTCCATTGAAAAAGTAAATAACTTTTTAGGCATGTCTGCACTTCAGTCAGACCTATTCAAAAACTGTAAGACATATATTCCTAGGGGAAAAAATAGTGTTGTAATATTGAGTTTTCAATAATTTTGAAATTCTAGCTAATGTGACTGTGGTTTTAGAGAACAAAGGCACTTTGCTGGATTGATCCTTCATCACCATCTTGTCTTTTCTGTCTAATGTGTAGAGGTTATATGTAATTCATGTTGGTGGGACTGGAATGATGTACTACCCCTGTGTGAAGGACTTAGTCTATGCATGAGCTTAAGGTATAAGCTGGGCAGGAAAGGAAGAAGGAATTAGTTATTGCTAGAGAAATAGTGTATCTCAAAAAGACAGTTTACTATTTAAAAATCGGTGATATTGCCATCTTCCTAAACTGCCTAATTTCTTTACCTTTTTTGATTGTATGTTTTTAAGGCCTCTCTTTTTGCTCATGCTAATTGTATGTATGTGAAACATTTATTTAAGCTATTCGGACAGCACAGGGTAGTGTGAAGATTATTACACAGTAGAGTCCTTTGAGGCTTCTGAGCCAGTTTAGCACTTTGCAGTCCTTTGCCATTGCCAGCTGAAGTAACTCCTGACTATAGGGACCTGTGAGAGAGAAGCAGAAGAACATCCTAGAAAAATTAGTGCTTATCTACAGGCCACCTTGATGCTACTTCCTTGGTGCTGTGAAATCTACTAGACCATAGAATTTAATCTCAAGCTAAACCAGCTCTGCTGTGAAGCAGGATAAAGCAGATGATCACTGTCAGGGACCGTGTGAGGAACTCGCTAACCGGTCAGTTGAGCCAGTCATCTCAGCATATTTGCTACAAATCTAGATGTGGATTTCTGGAGATGGAAAATGGCCATTCTGCTTCCCTCCAAGAACAAATCAAAGCAAAGGTCACATCAGAGTGAAATTTCTTTTACTCGGCCCATAAAATAAACAGATTGTCCTGCTCACATATAAATGCCAAGGCTTTTAAAGGAACTGTTTGAAACTCTGAAGATCTTAAGGTCCATGAGGAGTTGCGACAAGACAGATGAAAAACGCAGAGGGCAAGGTGTCAACAGCACTTTAACTTCAGTGCTCAGCATCCACAGGAAGAATAGTTGTGGAATGTTAAACTAAAACGTGGTTGAGAAGAAAGGAGGAGGTTCAGAAATTTGCCTCCTTTAACGTTTTTCAGTGATAGTGACAAATGCTGTAAGATTCAGACTGTGGGAGGTGATCTGGGACTTCCAGACCAAGATGCAAGCTTTTGGCTTCACAGACCTGCTTTCAATACCCCTCACTTCCAGTTTGTGTTGTGTGTGACCAGGGACAAGTCACCTTGTTCTACTTTCATTTTTCATACATACAAAGAGGATAATTCCACCCTCCTACTTGACAAGAATGTTGTAAGGATGCATGTCTTAAAGGTGGTAAACTGCTAAACTACTATAGTAATGGGGACCATGTAAGTATTACAGATAGGCAGGCTTTGGAGTCTTCACTGCTACTGGATGCTGTTGTAGTCCCTCCATCTCTGCCTAGCCAGAAGACTATGTCCCATCCATCACACTCGGAGCCAGCCGTGCTTAGCTACACATTTGTGACCTCCAGATGTGATTATTACTACTCATATCTGGGAATGAAGCCAAAGGAGAGGTAAGATCTTGCTCTGTTTTATTAACACACTGACAAGAATAAGTGCTGTGCCTACATTGGTGTTTACTAGATAAAAGCCAGCACGGGAGAAACCATGGAAGTTCAGAAGGAAACAGGAGGTCTTGGGTTTTTGTGTGCTTTTTTTTTTTGATCCCTGAGTAATGACGGGACAATTTGAAACTCAAACAACATAGTAAAGAGTTAACAATCTTCACAACTGAGAACAGTGAGCAATGGCCAAAAACAAGCATTAACTTCTGCATGCACTGCTTGGTT
This sequence comes from Nyctibius grandis, assembly GCF_013368605.1. Lineage (NCBI taxonomy): Eukaryota > Metazoa > Chordata > Aves > Nyctibiiformes > Nyctibiidae > Nyctibius > Nyctibius grandis. Next base: position 4,194,410 of record NC_090671.1, read on the forward strand.
GTTGAACCGATAGCCTTCACCTTCCTTTTTTTTTTTTTTTTTTTTTCTTTCTTCTTTCTTCTGTAAGAGAGACGTATTTGATTGCTCTTAATCACAGCAGTGTTTTAGTTTTGTGGTAGTTTTCAACTTTGGTGTTCTTTGTCCTCTACCAGGTGGCAGTCATCATGCTTTTTATTCTGTTTTTTATTGATTTGGTCAAAAGTAATTAAAGAGATAATTTGTTCTCAATTACATTTCCTTGAATTTCCTGGGGCTGGTAACTCTGCTCTCCAGCTGTGTCTTCCCCCAACACCTTCTCAAATTAACTTTGTTCTCACTATGAAATAAAACAGAGTAGTATGTTCTTTTGTTTGTTTGTTGCTTTTGGATTGAATAGAGACTCTGTGCTGTAGCAGATATCGATCTGATAATTTTATTAGCTACTCCTGCCTTGGTTCATGAACTTTCATGTTTTCAGCATAGCATTCCAATAAGAAATCCTGTGTTAGACTAGCAGAAGTAAGGAACTAATTTTTTAGAGATGTTTTTTTATAGATGTTTCTGCTTTCTGAGTGTCCTTTGTGCCTAAAGAGTTCTTTTCAGCACTTTTGTAATCTATTTTAAACTCTACTAAATGCAAAAAGGAAGTGAGCACTATGAAAAAAAGAAAACCCTTTTCTTTAGTTTAACACAGATTACATTAATTTCTAGTAGAGTGGATTTTTGGCAATCCAAAATGTCTTTGGGACATTTGGTTTTCTGGAAGATTTGGGGAGAACATTTGTAATTCTGACTTCAGTAGGGGAAAATATCTAGAAAACATTAGCTATGGCTGAGCAATATTTTCATTGCCAGCATGCAATCAAAACTGAATAAAAGGCTTTGGGAGTACTGCATATAGCTAAACTACTGGCATGTTGCCCAGAGACCATGTAAATGGCAGAAACAGAAGACAGAAATATAAGCAGTATAAAAAGAGATGTCATACAGTAGCGATAATTTTTTTTTTTTCCTTGTTTGTTTGCATTGACTTCCAAGGACACTTTTCAAAATTTTCAAATCACACTTTTTTCCAGTCATCTTAATGAAAAGAGTTTATGGAGACTAAAGATGGCAGCTCAAATAATGTAGTTGCTTAAAGGGTTAAAAGTAACTGTAGGGGAAATGCCTGACAACAATGCTATTAAAACTGAAATGTGATCCAAATATTTTACGAAACTTACCAAACTTACCAGAATTGGGGAAATAGTCTTTGGAGACAAGAAAATAAAAAGAGAATTTCTCTAAGGAGTATGATAAACGGAGGGAAGCTGATGGAATAAACAATACCAAGCTATTCGAGCTGGTTTTGCTATGAAAACAACAGTCCTTCTGTACCTACGCTTTTCATCACTATAATAGCTGAATACTTCATAAATGTTAGTGAAAGAGAAGTGTTATTTTTTTCCCATTTCAGACACAGGGAGTGGAGGCACAATGAGCTGCGGAGTTTGTACTAAAATTCATTGTAGTCAAAAAAAAAAAAAAAAGGCTTCTGCTAGCTGGGATAAGGTGTTAAATGTTTTATTTAGGATGTCAGAGGAAATTTCTGACAAGAGGTGAAATTGAATCTACTTATTCCAAATTTCGTTCTCATGCCTTCACTAGCAGACAACCTTTCTCTCACTTTTCAGCTGCCTCCTTCCATTTTCTTGATACGTCTACACTGACAGTAATGTGTTCATTGGAGTGCAGAACAGGACTGGAACTCCCTCGCTCATGAGAACTGCCCATGGTAAAACAGTGGGATGAGTGCCCCTTTCCGTCAACAGCGGGACCATTTCTGACCAGAGACCAAGGAATGGGAGCTGCTGCAGTAGGTCTTATCAAGTGCTTCTCTTGGCAACAGAGATTCTCAACTGCAAAGTGCTTTGCATTATTGATATAATACAGCACAACCTTAACAAATCAGGTATCTTGTCTTCGCTGATACATATTTATATCTGCAGATTTAGTTGTGGCTTTTTTTTTTTTAAGCTGAAGCACTGAAATAGCATTACTCTTAAAGAAATCTTGATTTTCTGCAATATATTCTTAGTGAAGGTCTTTGCCTCAGAGCCTCTTGTGTTTAACTGAGAATTCTCTTTTGGTCCTGATGTCTGTTCCATGTTCCCACATTCCAGTGAAAGGGCAGAAAGGGTAAGCAAGGGTAAGTGAGCAGCAGCAGTAAAAGAAAAAAAAAATCCTGAGTACTTGGCTAGAATACTGCCTTTAAAATTCAACATTTAGAATCCCACCTGCAGAGCAGCAGTAGTCATCTCTATATGTAGTGCTTCACCAAAGTTTTCTAAACATTTTTGTAAAATTAAAAAATATATTTCACCAGGTCACTCTTGCATTTATATGACTAAATGTTGGCTTGTGATGAGGCTGTGCTGATTTATTTTCATCAAAACACATTCACAGTTTGCGAATGTAATCATAGTGCTCCTATTCAAGTGATGTATTAGAAGGAAAAAGAGTGCCACAGGTGTGTCAGTCTGCTATTTTTGACAATAACATATAAGCTAAATGAGTTACCCAGAATGAAAAAACTTCAGGAATTGCCGAGGGAATGGGTTCTTTCACCAGCTTAAAAAAAGAATTTGCAAATGTACAACCTAAAGGCGTGTTTATTGTACCTCGACTCTCCATCTATAGATGGCATACACAGCACCAACTCAGGCTATTTCCACAATAAGATCTGGAGAAGAAAGTTGGAAATTCTCAAAACTTAGAGAATGACACCTGCAAAGGTGACAGGTGTATTAAATGGAGACAATGTTTAGTAAAAGGAAGGATTTGTCAGAGTTGAACGAGTTTTAATCTCCAGAATTATTTAGAAAAGAAAGTGGAAGCATTTGGGAATTGTTAGGATAAAATCTAGAGTGTCTGCAGGCGGTGGTTTGCAATTGAAACAAGCTATTCAAAAGAATTTGTAAATCCAAAAATACTTCAGGAGCCTTCAGTTTTCTTTCTGAAGATGAAGAGGACGCACAAAGAGGAGCTGTCTGAGGCAGTCAGCAGGAATGCCAGGGCTTCCTGTGTGCCATTAGCCACGGAAAGGGGTCACCTCCAGGTCCGCTATAGACAATCAGATGGCATCGAGCTCCACCTACTGCAATATTTCTGTAGTTCATTCCACCTGGAGCTGCTGGATGCAATCTCAAGAAAAACGACCATAATCATTTTCATGGAAAACATTTGGGTCATTTCCTCATGTGATCTCGCTTTAAGATGATGTTTCATATATTACTTTATGATTTTTTTTTTTTGTTTAAAATTGTTTCTTACGTATGGAGTTGTATGAGATTTTGTTACTTCACTATAATGAAATCAGGAAATGATCACTGAAACAGGCCTTTTGATGGCTTAAAAGCAAATTAGATGAACTATGATGAAAGTCTTCACAAGTTGGAAATGCTAAAAGAAACCCAACCCTCAAAAGGCAAAGATTGTTCAGATTGTCATGATAATATATTGTTGAGTTTAACAAATTACACATACCAGTATTGTTTTCTCTTGTATTTTTGTATCTGCACTGCAAATTAAAAAGATAGTTCTGCTGTTCTATAATTATGTACTGTTACTGTTTTAAGCCTAGATTGCACCTTTTCAGTACATGATGTAGTAATGAAAGATAATGTTGTAGAAAAGGAAGCTATTCCCTTCTGTTTTCTGCGATAAGGCTGACTGAATCACATTATCGGTGCCTGAGTGGAGGAGGTGGTGTATGCGATACCTCCCTCCCTGAGCAACTCTGCAAAGGTTAGGTAGGTTCACAGCTCTTTCCTTTCCTTATGAACTGGCAGAGCTGGCTGGCCAGAGGTAGGATGCAGGGAAATGTTGCACCTGAGAAAACTTTTCTTCAGTGCTCTGTGGCATTAGACACTTGAATGAATATAGCTGAATGGATCCAGACCCTATACTAGTGGCCAGCGTACTGCTGCCTTCAAGCCATTGAAACCTTTGGGCTACATTCCACCACTCTTCCTTCCCTTGAGTAGTAAGTTATTCTGAGAGACTCTCAATTGGTTTTAATCATGTCATGAAAGGTATCGCCAGGTATAAAAACAATGGTACCTGGGCATTGTCAACATTTTGCTGCTTCTGCAGGGGGAAAAAAAAGAAGTCAGGAGCAAAGCAGACTGGAAATTCTGCTGTTTCTGGAGTATAAGATGCTTCTGCTCGAAGTCCAAAGCAGTTTTCTTCTAGGTTTCTCTTTAAATACAGATAATGTGTGCAATTTAAAAAAAAAAAGTCCCACCAGCATCAGTCTGCTGTATGCTATTCCTGTAGCGGAGATGATGAGGAAACTGGCACACGTTTATGGTTTTTGGTTGTGTTGCTTATTGCACTATGGGACGATGCTGTGGTGGTTGGCATTAGAGATTACAAATAGACATGCAACGCAGAGAAGATAGCCATATGGAAATGGTAACAGAAAAGAGAAAGGAGATTGAAGGATGTCCAAATACTTAGAATTTATTGGGTTTTTCATTGTGCTCTCAAAAAAATGTAGCCCTCTGTAATTACTGTTTCCATATCCTTCTAGCCTGAGCACCATACGCTGCTGAGTGATCTAAAGTCTTTTATTAATCTACCTATATATTTTTTTTTAATAGGAAGGAATATGTCTTCCTTCCACTTGAATAAACTGGTGGTTGAAGGAGGACTAAAAGTGTGCTTGTGTTTGACTTAAGGGCTTTTTGTGAGCCTGTGCCTTCACTGTGGGTGAAAGCAGACCTAAGAATAGTGGTCTATCACAGTGTGTATCTTCAGGGAAGAGCAATTACAGGTAAGTAATTTCCTATTCCTGGTTTTGGAAATTGGATTTTGTTTTTATGTTAGATACAGCAGTCTATATAACAGTTTTCCAAGAGAGAATTTACATTTTCTAAGCATTTAAGTATAGTAATTTAGAAAGCATGTATGCGTTTTGCACAGTAGCTTGTCAGCAGGTACTTCATATGAGAATCTAATTGTGCACCAAAGTTACTTAGTGACATTTTAAGTTTTTCTACAATAGACTAGCCATTATTTTTGCTTTAGTTTGCATCTCTGTAGAAAAATTTATTTGCACCACTTAATTTTGAAAATTATGACCTGCTACAGTATGGGTAACTAGCCATATTTCAAATATGATTGCATGTTTTTGTTCATTTTTTAGGAACCAGTGAAAAAACATGTGCAGGAAAAAACACCCAAAGAAGTGGCTGAGATTACTACTATCAAGTACTCTTTCAATCCAGAGGTGAGACTACTGGTGAAGCTGTGATTCAAGATGAAGTTAAAGAAGGCACCAGACAAACATAGTTTTAATTATAAATATGTTTGCTGAATTTAAGGTTTAAAGCCTTACTGTACATAAGGAACCAGCCTGTTGCTGACCGATGAACACTTCATAGGTTTTCTCTAGTAAAACTCCTCCTGAAGGTATCATAAAAAAATCACTGATGAGTGAGATGTAGGGTTCTATTGTAATTTGGTAAAAATAGTGTTCTGAAAACTCAGTTTAGCTGTGTTAGTTATTCCGTGCATCAGTTCTAGAAGACTGACCTTTAAACTATATTACAGTTTAGCACAGAAATGGCTAATACGTTCAAAATGACTTTTTATTTCAAAAATTCCTATTTTTATTAAAGTACATAGGTCAATATTACACATCTTTTAATCTCAAAAACCTGAAGCTGAAAGGACTGTTCCTTTGGGTGTTATGTAGAGCTGCACAAATAACAGTTGTTGAAGATCTAGCCTATACCCAGTTTTTCAGCCTTTGCCCGGTGTGACCTTAACCTACAATTTTAAATATTGAAAGGCCTGGAGATAGTTTTACTTAAATGCCACTTTTTGGTCAGCACAGAACAGTTACTGTGGTGAGTCTGTACTAACTCATCCAGGACCACCCAAGTGTGTGTCTTCTCAGTCTCTGCACACCAGCACTATGCCTCCCAACGGACAGCACTTTAGCCACGCGCTTTTTGCACATGGAGCACTGCCTCAGCTGCGTATTTTATTACCTAACACATCAAAAACACTGCATATGCACAGCATGCAATCATAATTCTGTGAAATCGATGCAGCTGTTCTCTGGAAACCCAAAGGGTACTTCTGAGCCAGGGCTAGTTCAACAACAGATAAAGCTTTCATCTCCCACGTATTTCAGTTCCATAGCTGCTCAAAAGAAAAAATGTTGCAGGCATTTTGAACAATGTACTCAGTAGGTGATTTTAGTTCCCTTACGTAAAATTGCTGACCTGGTTTGTACACTCTTATAAAATAAGAGGGAAAGAAAATAATAAAACCATTATGTTCTGTGCTCCAAAACCAGCTCTGTCTGTGGAGCTTTTCTTATTGTTTTGGTTTTTTTACAAGTGACAGCCTCCTTGTGTTGAGTCTGATTGAAAATTTTTCTGGGTTGGGACTTCTAAAAGATTTCTCTCCCATGCATACTTTTGTAGTTTGTCAGTGCATAAGCACTCACAGCAGTCATTCCTTAAGTCTAGGCCACTGAACAATCTCTTCTTCCTGTCTCATAGTTTAATGAACATCATGGGTGCTTAACTGCCTGTACGATCTCTGTCAAACTTGAAGTCAGCCAATGAGTTAAGAGCTGTTGGAACACGCAGGCATGCACAGCAGTGTCCTAGGGCTTGTTTACATGCTTGTGAAATGACACAATGCTGTCCCAGATGATGATGATCTCGGAAAATATTTGGTGATTAAAACTGAACCCTGAGACTGCACATACCTTCTCTATGCTAAGCTCTTCTTAATTAATACTGTAATATTTATTTTCAAGTTGATTACTTTCAGTCTGATCCACCGGAACCAGTGAAGAGGGTTTCCCCATTTAGAGAAACAGGAAAGGAGCTGAGGACTCTTACTAAAGCTCTAGCTCACTCAAGGTAAGGGAATCCAGAGCACACAGAAATGGGCCAGTCAAGGCTAAAGGAATCTTTAGTTCTGCAGTGGCAGCAGTTGAATTACAGGAGAAATAATCAGCTGTACTAACAGCTTAGAAAAGATGGGTTACAATTCTTCCTTTATAGGCTTTATGTATACTCAAAATGTTATCAATGCTGCATGAGGAATGATTGTTTGATAGCTCTGTCTATCAATAGTACACTATATTGTTTTAGTGTTCTTTATAAAGGTGCTTATAACTTCTTTGTAGACACAATGTTGTGCCAAGATTAAGTAGTCAATAAAGTAGCCAAAAATGAACCAATAAAGCAGTCAAAAATGAGCAATGTTAGGACGTATTATGTCCATTATGTGATGGAAAATCTCAGTGAAAATATCTACCACTATTATAGACATACCTGCATGGACTCATTTGGAATCTACCAACTTGGGTCTAGGGAAGATACTGACATGGAAGGAATAGATTTTTGTGCCCTTTATCTGATGGATAGTGATCTGTTATAATAGGACACGGATTTGGGATCCTATATGGCTTTTAGCTAGCAGAGTTTGGACAGCAACCACTACTTGTTTTATGGGACAGACCACAGAACGTAGCTGAGTGTGCATGCTTTTCCGAGAAAGTATCTCCTATTACCACTGGACACAATAAACTACTTTCCCAGCAGGGCATTTCTTATGGTCTCATTAAAAAGAAAAAAATCAAAGCAAAAAACCACAAAACCCAAGGAGGTCTATTGGGGATAGGCTTTAGCAAAGGAGTACTCTCCCGTTTAGGCACACACACTCTTAAAAGTACTTAGGCTGTGTTGTCACCCATGTTTCACCATTGTCACTGCAGGTGGTGTTTATTTGACAAGATTGAAGCTTCAATATGCTTTTCTGTTGCAATCACACATTCTGATTGCACTCCAAACTTGCCTGCAGAGACCATTCACTCTATTTGCTCAGTATTAGCTTAAACAGTTGCTAAACTGCATAATAAGCCTTGCAGTAGGTGACTCTAGGGTTTTCTAAATTTTCCTGAAACCTCCTAGCTTTCTTGATGTGAGTGTTAAGCTAAGAAATGAGATTCATTTGCAACCGAAACAGCAAGCAGTAGTACAAGAAGATGATTTACATCTGGCAAGGTTTAGTTACAGCCTGCTGCAAATAAAACTGACAAATTACCACTGCCAGCCCCAGCAGGGTACAAATTACTCAAGTGTTTACAAGGTTCCTAGACTTCAAGTCTTTGAAGAGCATTCACTAGATAAAAATAGTTGAATTAAAGCAAGCAGCAGTAAGGCACACATCTATATAAAAATGTAATTATTAAGTTAAATCTAAGCAAATATGGCAGTCAAGAGAACACGTGGTATTGTATCAGCATAATATGTTGAAGACAAATTAGACTCTTGCACTGTTTGGCTGAGATTAACTGCATAAAAGTCAAGGAAGTTAGAGAAAAGTAGCTTCTTCACATGTACTACTGTAGAGGAATCAGAACTTTACATTTTGCAATAATGTAGTGTTTTTACGTATTCCCAGATTCTCACATCGGAGTAATTTCTAAATTTTATACTAGTTACTTGTGATAACAAATATCACATTCTTCCCTTTTATCCTTCTCTGCCCCCAATTATTTTTATTATTCACTTTTAGTGAATTTTCACTTGATAAACTTGGCCAAAAACAGTAATAAACTGTAAACAAAATAATAAACGCTGTGTACTTTGAAGGTTGGATAAGCCATTTTAGTAAAGCATGACTCATTTTTGCCATAAATGCACTGTTAGTTATGTTTGACTGCCTGCATTCACTGTTCATTGCTAAGTTTCAGTGGGATTGTCTCCTTGAGGTCAAGTTCTAAGGTCTAGGTTCTTTTGGTGATAATCTGCCAAAGATCAGTTTACTTCTTGATATATGAATTGCAGGTGCTTGGAGCTTGCTTTTGGTTGCTTTACATTCTTTGTTTTCAAATGAGTAAGACAAAAAATTCTTGCAAGTGTTCTGTAGGATGAAAATTACCATCACCAGTGGTACTAAAAGGCTCAATTTTTTTAAATATTAACAAATTTATTTGTAGACATTTGGATGAAGCAGGCTGCACCACTCATTTCATTACAATTTACAGTTTGAACAAATGAAGTGTCATTTTGTTAGTAGGTTGACATGAGGAGGTCTTGATTTGATACTTTTTGGGAAACATGCTTTTGAGATGCCATTAGGAGCTACATGGTGTTTTTGTGTACCTGAGATGTTTAGGATCAGCTGAGCTTTTCTACAGCATTGAAATTCTCTCCAAATCAGTAGATTGAGTGAGTTTCTAATCCTATAATTGTAGAAACCTATGAAATTAAATTTGATTTTACAAAAACTTAGATCATCTTTGAGACTATAGTGAGTAACATGACATAGGAGTGCTTTCGCCAAAGGTGGTGGTTTGGGCCTTTTATGTGAGGGACTAAAGCTGAAGGATTCAGTGCCATGAAAAGACATGCCTTGCAAAGTTAGCCTTTTCATGTGCTGAAGAAGCACCACATAGGATTAACAGTGGTACAAACTTAAGCTGGACACGATTTGTCCATGCCAGAAGGGAAAAAAGTAGATTGCCTCTCTACACAGTCTGTTTCTTCTGCTCCATGTTTCTGAGCATTACAGCACTGTGTTGAGTGCTATATGGGGAGGTCAGAAATGGTGTGGGTGGTGGCAGCGTGGGGCAAGATATTGACCTTAACTTTTGGGTGAGCAGCTAACTTTTTACATACCTTTGTGCAAATCACTTGACCCCTCTGCAGCTCTGTCAAGTAACTTGTAGATTGGGATTGGAAGCTAGGCAATGTATCTGAACTAAACTCACTGCATAAATATATAGCTTTTAAATTGGCATGGATGGTAGAGTGTGAATGAGGATTGCTTTTGTTACTGAAAGCAAAAAATTTTTTTTTTACGTAGAGGGCATATTTTTTCTTACCATTTTCATTTAAATTATTTTTAAATTTTTAATCTTATTACTACTATTTTATACTTTTAGGGATGCTAGTTTGACAAGTCTTACAATGCCTAGCACTCAAGTACATGCAGGCATTGTCTTATTCATCTTTGCAGCACTGCTAGGTATTAGGTGGATACATTTTATTACTCTCATAGGTAAAATTACGAATAAAGTCAAATTGGGGATGTAAGATTAATTATCACTGGAAGAGCTACAGTTGGAACTCGGGTGTGTCATGTAAGTAGATGCTTTACTTATTCTTCTAAATTTCAGTGATGCCTCTGTTTCTCCGATTTTTATTTTTGTTTTCAAAATTGGCCTACTAAATTAGAAGCTCCAGGGAAAGACTTCTTAAGAGATCCAGCCCATTACTCTGGGTGAGTGCAGTTGTTTCCTCTAACAGATGAAGTGTTTAGTCTAGCCTACTTTTAACTGAAGACATTTCTGTTTCCTGCACCACATCATGATAAATGCAGATTTGCCTTTCACTGCATTTTTAATGGTAATGCAATCTGCAAAATTATGTTAAATATAGACTTTCAATGATGCGGATAGATTTGATCCTAACGTGTTTTGATGTATCTTTTCTCTGAGTGATTAAAATCCCAGATTTTAGTCTTTCTTCCCTCCCCACCTCTAGAAGCCAGTACCGCTAAAGGGACAAACAAGATTACATTCCTTTGTGTACATTATCAGCAGAATTGTTTAAGTCCTCATCAGTTGTACCTGCACTACACCTGCAGAGGATAGTGATGTTGTGCAATTGTTCTTAAATATCTAATTTAGCTTGCAGAATCCTTTTCACTGCTGATGAAGAAGATGGAAAGAACCCAACTCCACTTGAATATCCCAAGCAGAGTTTGAAGGGCTGATAAGTAAGAAAATACCTACCTATTAAAGCATCTCCAACTCTGCCATCTTCTTCTAGTCCCATAAATTTAATATGCAGTTGCATTCAGAACTAGCTTCATGTGATTTCAAATGCCTGGGTGGAGATATTCCTGACCACAAGTTTTCCATGACAATTGAAATGGATGGAAGATGAAGAAAGGGAAGACTTAATCTTGTGCTGCTGCACAAATAAATGTATATTTACTTTGTACATTTACTGAACAGTAAATGATATATTTACATGCATTTGTTTTTTGAAGATCAGAAGTTTAGCATGGTCAGGGCCTAGTCAAAACTGCTTAGTACACTCAGGAGAAATGTGCCTTTTAGCTCCTCTGTAGGCAATGGTCACTTTTATATTCGTTTCTGGGAAAGCAGTGTTGTCTGAATAAATGCTCAAATGAAGTTTGCCTTTCATATCGTGTAATACCACACATTCTTTACATTGTATCCCAGTAGTGATACTGTAACACACCTAACATAATTTGTTCTATTTATTGTGGCAATTAAATCATGAATCCTACATATTTTATATTATTTAAGAAGTGAAGTATGATATGAGCTATAATGACCATGGAGAAATTTGCTTGAGAAAAGTCAGGGAAACAGATTTTTGAAATATGAACACTCTCTAATGTTTTCTGAAATGCAGAGTAGCCAAATTACCCAGTATGCAGTAAAATATCCAGCAGACTTAATACCTGGAAATTGAAGGTATATGTTAAACTTTTTTTAATTTTTATTATGTAAGCCTGGAAATTCTTTAAGTGTCATTGTATGACCTTTTAACAATGAAAATGTGCTATAGCCATTCATATTGAGTGTTTGCACAATGTTACCTTGACTAAATCTGCAGGTAGAAAAAAGAACAGTAAGAAGAGCAAAGAACTCAAACCCACAGACTTTTTGACTAAATATTGAGACATGACGTTGTGGGAAAAGATAATTTCAAGTGAGAATGACTGACTGCTGGTTTAGAGCAAAGGACATGTCAGCAATAGTTCTTATTAACAATTTCAGACTATAGAAAAGGAGCTATTTTAGAGGAAAAAAAAAGAAGCAGAATGGAAAATGCAAGAAAGAAAGAAGAAAACTGGAGTTTTCTTCTACAGAGCAGCAACTTTTAATTTCAATTAAAGCAATCAAGCTAGCAGAGCAGCATGCTAATACGTAATACAGGGAATCAGTGAACAGCAATGGCCTTTGTGGATTTGGTTTTTGCTGCTTTTCCTCCTGATTGGAAAGGAACACCCAGCAGTTGTCTTAATTGGATGTTAATTGATACATATTCACAGGAAGTGGGTCTGTGATCTTGCAGCTTGTTTGTATGAAAGAGCATAATGGAACACACTGTGAGGAAGTTTTTTAATGATCACAGTGACATAGCACAGTAGTATGAATTTTAAAATTATGTCAAAAATGTTTGAAGAGTCATTACCAGAACAGACTTAGTTGCATTCATAAAGCTTTAGTATTTTACCTTACATATTAAAAGCATAATTAAACTGAAGATAAACCTTATAATTATGACCTCATACCTCCTCTCAGTAATACTCTCTTATACTTCCTTGAGTCCTCATGATGATATAAAACAGGATGATGACCAAATGCAAAGGTTGCTCAAACTCATCTTTCAAAACTATCAGTCACTAGTCTCAAGTAGAAAGTTGTACCAGTGCTCTCCTACTGATGAGTTGTACCCAGTCGCTTTAGGGAGACACCTGTCAGCTCTCAGATAACATTTTACCTAAACACAGCATTAACATGTAGGAAGGAATTTTTTATCTTTGTGGAGCATAAAATGAAAAACCATTTGGGAAATCTGTAGACAATGATCATTCTGCTTCCTTTGGAGATCAATACATCTTACTTCCAGTGGAGACTGCCCATGTAGACACAAAATAGCTCTGACTTACTTGACTAAGTACTTCCCAATGTCAGATTCAGTGGGTGCAACACAGTATGGCAGAAAAGACACCACCTTTGTCCTTCATTCAGATATCTTTAGCTTTGAGCTAAGAATTATGTTTTCATTTCTGCAGTAGGAAATCTTCTATTGCTATTCTTAGTAAAACTAAGCAAGCTCAAGAAACACAGCCCCTTTGAAATGACATTCAGCTCTGAGGGAGATCCTCTCTTATTGCTTTGTTCCAATGACATCTGTAAATGGGATCCAGAAGTAATGTTAAGTAATCCACACTTGCATGAGGGTGTATTGTGTGAGAAGCAAGAAAGGAGAAGTCTTTATAACAAATTGTAGGAAGATGTAGGAACAGTTACACAGCAAAAAGAGATTACCAAAGCATTAGAAGCTTGTAGTGGTTAATTCATAATAAAAGCAGGTTGCCATAAATCACTTCTGTAGAAGCCATGAAGACCATTCAAGGGTACTGGAAATACTCTTATTGTTAAACATCGCCACAAAAAGTAGTGCTTAAAAATAAGCATATTGTTTTAAATGAGACTAGCTGAAAATACTTTATTTGTGATAGAAACTGGAAACACTGTGCAGTGACAGTCATCTAAGCATAGGTGCACATGTAAAACTGACAAGTTGTGGTCATCCTCAGCCAGTGATGTCTAGGAATTGGCAGCTTTGAGCTGCAAGCTCAGAGGGAAAGTGTCCCTGCCGTTCCGTGAGCCAGTCAAGCCTTTACTTGCAAAAAGGGCATGTTAAACCTCTGTGTTACATTTCCCATAGTTTGAAGAAACTGGCTCACATACATCTGTTTTACTGTGCTGTGCTAGTTAAATAAAACTAATGTCAACCTGCTGGCAGTTTAACAGTGTTCAACTGGCTGCTTTTTATGTTTTAAATTAGAAACTGGATGGCTCTTTAAAATGGTTTAAGTTTCCTGAAGGCAGACCTCTAAAAGTCACTCTGTGTGCAGAAAGCCCAGCCTCTCCTAATGCATTCTTTATGCCTGCAACAACAGTTAGACTGACTGTTACCCGAAGAGCAGTTTCTCCTACTTATTTTCCTGCTAGTGGCTGTGTAGTTGACTTTAATACAAAAGTGTTTAAATTTTGTGATTGAAAAGGCAGCAACTACTGAAAGATTTTTAAATGGCAAGAAATGTGTTATTTTTGGAGTTTTGGTTATAACCTTGTCTGTCCATACCTGTGAAGGTATTCCAATCCTATTCTAATATATGCAGACAAAAAAGATGTTAGTGTTTAGAGGTCATGGTAAGTTGGTATTCCTTGTTGCATATGGTTTACTGGTAGGTAGAACAGTGGGAGTATGTAAGAGCAGGGTGGAGAGGCAACGTAGAGTTAAGAAGCAAAGAAGAGAGTGAGGCAATACTACCTGAGAAGTGAAATCTATATCTGCCAATATGTTTCCAATGTATTTAATACTTCATAATGTCAGTTGCTTGGAAACCAGTGTTTTGTGCCTTTTTGCTGCTTGGCAGAAATCACTCTAATTGGCATGTTTCTAGCACTGTCACTGCTGGCAATTTGCAGCCGGTATTTTTTTTCCAGAAGCAAAATTTTTCTTTTACATGAATGATGGCTCACATTAGTTAGACAGCAGTCATGGGCAAAGGCAACCATTTAAGTGTATGATGTATGAATCATTATCATCAATCACTGGAAAGACTGCTATTTCCACTAACACTTCTGCCTTTCCAGGCTGTTCGTTTGAGTCTCAATCTCCTTTCCTTTTGTGACAAAATATGTTTGTATATGTTTGAAATTTCATAAGTGGAAATAGTTCATTGCTTATTAGATTTTACTGTCTATCTAAACACAACAGTCTAATCCCATGTATTATGATACACAATGACACAACTTCCGTTTTATTATATGTTCAAAAAGACAGACCCTCCAGTACTACAGTGACCCCTAAAACTAGGTAAGAGCATAAATTTCAGGTTTAATCCACATGAAGCAAGCTTCCTGCTCTCACTGCTTCCTTCAGTGGATATTACTTTGAATTCTTCAGGATATAAATATTCATCAGCCTCATTTGAGATTTGTGATGGGACCACAGCTCATGATGGCACGGCTGCAAGTAATGCTAAGTGTTCATTTAGAAGAATTATACTGTTTTAGTCCACGATTTTAGCCTGTAATCTTCAGAATACACTTTAGCTCTATTTACTGTAGTTTCGAAGTTACTGCCTCCTGTGCTTTCTGTTTTATACAGAAATGGATTGTTGTATTACTTTTTCTGCTATAGAAAATATTTACTCAGAATGCTCTTAAGTGGCAGTGTGCATAAAATTGCACTTGCTTTTCACCTGGGAAGCCTTAGCTCAATATTCGGTTTGTTACTAGCGCAACAAGTTAGGCAGTGCCCAGCTGATGTGCACCTTGCAACATCCTCAGTGGTGTCTGGCCTTCTGCCCAAAGAGGAGCTTTCACTGGGCTAGTAGGGAGTGGTGCAGCTGCAGACTGAAATGCTTTTATGAAAATCTAGGAAATGGCATTTAGAAAGCCTGTGATCTCAGTGGCTTTCAGAGAAATGCCACATTGGTTTCATTTATATTTACAATTGGCCAGAAGCCTCTGGAAAAGGCTAAATGCTTTCTGTGTAGCGTCTAGTGCAGGAGATGTTTTGTCACTCACTTTATTCATATAAAGGCTGTATCCATTAAGATAAGAAAACTGAATAAGCCATTTTATGAAGCAGTGGCTAACAATTTCCATGATGAGAGAAATATGTACGTAGTTAAATTGTTTGACAGATACATAGTTATTTTACTTACAGCTCACCATGATCATAATAGAATGTTCCGCCTCAGAGAGACAATCAAACTGGTATAAATAGACTGCAACTTCTTTGCACCTCAGGTGATGGGACAGAAGGAGATTAGCAGAAAGAGTTAATGAGACTGAAGCACCCCAGTAACATCACCCACTGCACTGAATACAGGTGCTTAGTAGAGGGACAGCCCATGTGGGTGTGCAGCCTTCTGCCCATCTCTAGCAGTTCTGTTGTGAGCAAGGATTTGGCATCACGTTTGGGAGTGCATGTCATTGTGTTAGGAAACGATCTCCCACTGAATTTGTTTTGCATACACAGTAGATGTGAGATTGTTAACTGTAAAATTTGATCTTCTGGGACAAATACATCCTTAGTATGATTCATTTGAATTCAGTGAAGATGACCCAGTGTACTTAAACAAGATATATTTAAACAGGATTTAAAAAATCCTGGTGAATATCTAGCTTGTCTTTACCCTGATGGAAAGGTTTCTGGCATTATTATTATAGCTGCTTGATGTTTTTCTAGCACCTAAATTATAATTGAGACAAATTTATGATTTCCTTTTATTTTTGTGAGTAATTTCTTACTCAAAGGCATCAAAAATCCCAAATCATAGCAGTAAAAGTTCAATTCCCCGATACTTTAATGACGTTGTATTACAATTAACTGATGACCTTGATTCCCTAAAGGATTTCAAGAGTAATTTAATAAGTACATAGTTACACCAAGCACTGAAAATATGCTTGCAACCAATTTTCTGTATGTGTAGACACTACTGGGTCACTCCTCTGTGCATGTCATTGACCCTATCTATAATAATATATTCCTGTAGAGAAAACTTGAAGTATTCCATGGTACGTTGTTACTGCTCAGGAAGCTCTTCTTTAATTTTCATGCTGATAAAGACATTAACTTAGAAAAATAAGACAAATTCTTTTGTCTGAACGGCAGTTGAAAATCTGTGTTGTGACTACAGTTGACTGAAGCTCAATTACTTTAATAAATGTATTCCAAATTTCATCTCGATTACATTTGCATATTAATGAACGATTCTCACCTACTTGTCAAATAGTCAGCCCAGCTAAATTTATTAAGTTATTGTATAAACAGGGTATTGTGATGCCAGGTTTTAACTGGAGAAATATTTGATGTCCTATTCCAGCAACATACGATAAATCTATAGTGTAGAAAAGTAGATTGGTCATCTCTGTATTTTAAGATTGGATTTATTTTACTGTTTTCCTGACAAGAGTCCATAAACCTTTAGGGTCATTCATAAATATCCCAGAAATAATTCTATGGAATTATGAGAGGATTTTTTTTGTTTAAATCAGGTAGTTATTACAGCTTTTCTATGTGCTGCATTTCTGTTAATCCTCTTTTATTTCTTTTTCCATACTTGGAGAGTGTAGAGCTACTTTTTATAATATCTGGCACTTCAAGGAAGTCATAGGCTAAAAATGTTCATTCACAAGCGTGCATAACATTTCCTGTTGGTATATGAGAGTGATCACTGATTTTGGTATGCACACATTAAAGCTTTCTATATTAGATAAACCTTAAAAAAAAATCTACTGATTGTACTTGCCATTTATGCATCTTTCTCCAATAATACTGGTTATGGCTGTTGGTGTAAAAGAACTTCCTAGTTTATAATTATCTTTCTCTACCACTTGTCTTTGGTTCATGTCATAACCTCATTGTTCACTTTTTGTGGCATTGTAACACACAGCTACAGCAGGGGTTTTGGTCTTTAGGAAGGAATGCTTATATTAGTGTGTGCAGAAATGTAGAAAAAGCACTATGAAGGGGAAAAATATTTTTACATACAAATATCTTGGTAGTTGACAGAAGGAGAGAGAGAGAAAACTACTGGAAATGGACATCAAGAATTCAAGGCCATGAAACATTTTCTAGTATTCCAAGAGAAGTCTGTTATGCAAAATACTAGGTTCTTATGGAAAACATTAAGCCAGTCTGACATGACTCTGAAATCCTTATGTTCTCTGAAGCATGCAGCATTTCTTATCCGGGACATCTCATTTGCTTATTTTTTTTTTTCTTTTTCTGAAGTTAGTATAGAAATATCTAGCAGACAAGTTGTTATATACTTGAACTGGAAATGTTTTCAGGCTGGTATTTATAGTTGCTGGACTTAAAATAATGTCAAGAAGACCAAAAACACAATCCCAAAACCATTAAATTGTGCAAGTGATTTTTTCATCAAGGGAAGCAAGGAGGGAGTAAACTGCTCCCCTTGAGAACTAGTGAATTTGGTGCCTGAAATTTGCAACTGATGTGTGACCTTCATGTACTTTAATATATGTCTGGTAAGAAAAAGGAGTTATTACTTCTCAGTAAAATAAATAAGGCCTAGCTTTCACGCCTAGATTGTGTTTGAAAGAATCAATACAGCCGGATGACGCTTGATTCAAAAGTCAGCAACACATTAACTTAAAGGGATGTGTCCTAGGCCTGGATAGTATACTTGTCTGACTTGGATCAGTGCTACATTCTTGCTAACGTTTTAATCAAAGGCTGTAGAGTCATTGTGTGCCATATCCCTTTCACTGCCCTAGCTCACCTTTTCTTTTTTTTCTTACCTGTCATCCTACAGGGAGTGCATCATGGTTTCTTTATTTTCTTCTCTTGCAGTAATACCCTGCCTGTTGTCTTCAGCTCACCCACAGGCTTCACTGCCAGCTTCCGTGTTACTAACAATGCAGCCTTCTGACAGCAAGTGGAATTTAGCCTCTTCAGGGCCGTGCCTGTCAGGCTGTAACAACTGAGTTAAGACAGTGAGGGGCCCAATGGTCAATTGGCTGCTATAAATTAGAATTAGGCAGGGAGTTTTTAAATCAAGTAGTGGACAAAGTGATGCTGAGTTCAAGACATCCAGTAGTTAACTTGTGTGGTGCTGAAAGAGTTAAGGGAAAGATCTCCCAGTTCATATTGGGGATTGTTGTCCTTTGTTATCATACTGCAGAAGGAAATACTAATGTTGAACTCTTGAATACAGAAGAATGTGAAATCTCGGTTAAAAATTAAGTTGGTGGGCAACAGAGAAATTAATCAATTTGATAATGTGTCTTTAGTACACTGACCAGCTTGTGATGATTTTTGGCAGGCATCACGTCAATTCTGTGAAGCAAGGTGGAGAATACTTTCACATACTTCACCAAGAGTCACTAGAGAGGAAGAACACTGGAACAGGCTGCCCAGAGAGGTTGTGGAGTCTCCTTCTCTGGAGACATTCAAAACCCGCCTGGACGCGTTCCTGTGTGATATGATCTAGGTAATCCTGCTCCGGCAGGGGGATTGGACTAGATGATCTTTCGAGGTCCCTTCCAATCCCTAACATTCTGTGATTCTTTAACCCACTGAAAGCAGGCTGGCAGGCTCAGGGCACAAGATGGAGAACTGAGTTCCAGCCACCCAAATACTCCTCTGATGCAGAGGACTCAGAGGAAGAAACATGTAAGTCAACTGAGAGGGCTTTTGGTGGTCCGAGGGCAGTGGTTTTAAAAAGCAACAATTTCCAGTTTCTGGCATTACTTGGTATTCAGGCAGAATATTACTACTTGTGTGAACTAGAAAGAGAAAATACCTAAAATGTGGGTAAGTAAGCTGCTGTAAACTTAGCAAGCATGCAAAAACAATGCTTGAGGTGCTGTTTAAAAAGGAGGAAGTTCAGAAGGCAGAACATTAGTGACCTCAGGAGAAGTTTCATAGCCAACTCGGAACTGATTCTCTGAGGAGAAAAGGAGGAGGCCTGGTGAGTTTGTGCCATGCTTTTGTTCCCACAATGGGACCACAGCATTAAGAATAAAAGACTTGCATTCAGCAGAATAAGTGGTTTAGTTTGTAGAGTGGGTTTCTTTGCTAGTTCAGACATATTACTTCCACCTTCTTCAGGTTTTCTCTCCATTTGATCATTAGATAGTCTTTAATCCTTTGGCTCATGCAGGTCTCTTCAGTGCACCTCTAATGCCTGTTGTAACGCTGTAGTCTTCCATTTGTCAAACCTCACTAGGTGATAAGATGATTAAATTCTTGCTCAGCAGGACAGAGCAGCTCTTCTAGAGGTAACACACCTTTGGGAGCCTTATTGCATCAAAAGCTCATCCATGTCTAACAGTCTTTTCTGATGAGTTTGTGGCTTTTGTCACTCCCAGGTACCAGCTTCCTCTCATTCACCTTTCTTCCATGACTGACTCTCAACTTGGAAAACTCAGTCTCCAGAGTCATCTGAGATGCAACCACACCCTAGTGTCACAGTGGGACAACAATATGTAACCATTATTAAAAAAATAAGAAATAAAATATTTCCTGTTAGTAAGACATGCAGACCAAAAAGTTAGTAAGTAGTACAGACAGGCTGAGAGATTCTGAAGAGAAAAGTGTTACATTTACTAGAGTAATATTTAATATCCAACATTCTAAATGGTCACTAACTGAACAGCTAGAAAAGGTGGGAAAGGAATAGAGTATTACTGAGAGATAGTGTCATGGAAGGAGAAAAGGTATAGGGTATTAGTCAAAGTGGTTTGGAATCTTAGCCTCTGTCGGCATCACTTAAAACTTTCTTCTTACCTTAAACAAGTCACCTACAGCTGTATTATTTAAATGGCACTATGAAGCACTTTGATCCTCGGTTAATGAAGGCCACATGAACATTTTAGGTAACCAGGATTATTTAATTAAAAAAAAAAAAATTGAATGCATAAGAACCTCCCTGAAAGCTTTTTGTAAACTCCGTGCTGATTCTTTTTGATATGTAGCTATTCTGTCTACACATAACTGAGCTAATCCACATTTATGGCAGACAAATAATTTATTACACATAGAAAAAATACCATTGCCTTTATTATTGTGACCATTCAGATTACTGAAGTCATTTACTTTCTTCTATAAGGAAAGCCGCCTTTCTTCAGCAAGGCTGACCTAAAAAGATTTAACATTCCTCTTTCCTTTATGAAGGTATACCTGCATAGGCAAAATTATCTTCATCTAGGTTTGACTTCTCCTAGCAGTAAAAAAAGCTTTTACTGGTTCAGAGTATACCAGACTTGTGGGTGAATACTGACAAAGCCACTTTAATCCTACGTCTGCACCAGGATTTTTGGCAGTTGTAAAAATGTATTTAAAAAAACTAACCTAAAAATCTATACTAGCAAAAGTTCCTAGTGTAAACATGATATCCTTTAATATTTTCAATGTGCTGCTTAAAACTAATATTAATTGAGAGTTGAAATTAATTTTTAGAGGAAAGACCTCTAACATCTGCCAACATTTCTAAGAGGGAAATCATTAAACTTGATGATCAGATGTCAAAATTAGGGAGTCTTTTGGAGAATTTTCTCAACTCTGGAATGTGTTGGGTGGGACAGGAGTACACGCGGAATCGCGTGTGAAACAAGAAATGCATGACTTTGCCAGGTGTGCCTTTACTCACTTAAACTGTCCCATGTGACTTGCACACATGCAGGAACCCTGCCAGTATGCGTTGGTTCCAGTTGTGTGCTGTTATACATATGCTTGGCTGCAGAGGTAAGCAGTTTAATAAGGGGGAGGGGGGGGAAGCCTCGATACATTGAACATAATCATTATTGAACATAATTTTACAGGCACATCTTGAAACTCTGGCCTCATGTGCATATAATCCCCCTGATGCCATTGGCATGATACCAACAGAAAACAAATGTAATGGAATGTAGCCAGTGTCTCAGTGTCTTTTCTCAAACAAATCAGTCATGTTATTTCATCTGCCCCCAAATTAGATTTCACGTAAATGCCTAATTGCTAATAATATGTAGTAGTATAAATATGTAACTACAGATAATACCATATCTATAATTCATAAAGTACTGTGAACATATTGGAAATAAATAATAATTCTATATCCTGGTAAACATTAATATCAGGTTTGGTCCTCTGTTATTGCAAGTTGCAGAACTAGAAGAAAATACTGAGCTACCCCAGTCAAATTTAGTTGTGTTTTCTTTCCTTTTTCTCTTTTGGTTAGTAATTATGCAAATTAAATACATGTAGTAATAGACATATGTATATTCCCATAGCCTTCCCTTGGAGGGTTATCCCAGTGAACTCAACAGGAGTTCCACACACATTATAATTACAGAACAAAGCCAGCTATTAAGTGATATTTAGTAGCTGGTTTTATTCTATCAATTATGCATGACAGTGATGGGTACTTGTAAAAGATGCATTGCTTCTGAACTTTTATACAGTTAAAAGTAAATATTAATTTAAGTTCCCAACATTTTTAGTCAATATATCATATTGACCTGACATGTATTTGAATTATGAGTGTTTGGTAAAACAGTGAGCAGTTTATGCTCTGATTTGCAGGGCAGAGCTCTTCAATGCTGTTCTGTTCCCTCTGGGTATTCTCAGTCAAGACAAACTGTGCCTATGTATAACAGAGGTGGCAGAGTAGCATTATGTAGAATTAGCCTGATAAACCGGAGGGGAGGATCAGTCCAGTATGTATTGTGGATGAGTTTTTCACCCCTTTACATATTAGGACCAGCCAATAGACTGGGATAAAAGAAACAGTTTGTCAGCAAGCCTCACAGATACAGGCTGACAGCGGAGTATAAATGTGTAAGGCTCTGGGTTCACTTCCACGTTCTGAAGTAGTGCAGTCCCTTGCTGTACACTTCCTTCTGCTCTCTGCTGCTGTCTCCAACCACCACTTCTCTCCTTCAATGTCATTTGAACTGATCTGCATACACACATACTTCATTACACAGTTACCATGGAAAATTAAGTTTACATTTAGATCACACAGTCTCCATCTGCACAAAACGAGAGTTTTTTAAATGTGGTGAAGGAAGCAAGCTTAGAACACTAATCTGCTTTGAAAAACCTTTGACTGATTAGGTGGGGACTGAATGATAAATGAGACTACCTCCGCAGTGAGCTGTTGTTATACCACAGCTGCAAGGACTGCAGCTTCCTCGTTTACCTTTGTCAGCATGATGTACATTTAAACTTTTGGACCAGTATAGGTCTTCATTTAGCCAATAGCAAGGAAAAATCAAACTTTTATGAACCTGCTGCCATTTCTATCCATGCAATCTTGCTATACTGGAGAAAATACTTCAGTACTTGCACAGAGGAAGTTGAGAGCGTAATCTGGCCCAGTACATACATGATAGTTCATAGAATGACTGTGCTTTTCTTAAGATCTTCTTCACTTGTGACTGTAACTTACTCATGGCTTATACACCTTGCATTTTCTTTCCATTTCTTGTAAACAAGGATATACATCATAGTAGTGGTCAGCCATCATTTACTCTCCACTTATTGCATTTCTTAAAAGAACTTATAATAAAATCAAGACTCTCAAAATGGAAAGCTCACTAAATTGTTTTCACTTAGGGACCCTGGTGGTTGTAAAAAAAACAATAAAAGAAATTGAAGAGGAAAAGTTAGCAACATACATGTGGGAGCACTTTATTACAAACACAAAGGTAACGTCATTGTTAATTTCTTCCTTGGGACCTAATCCAACTTCTCAAGCATTTGTTTTGTTGCTTAACTGAACTCCATGATGCCACATTTTATGCTCTGGATCTTGTGACTGTGGGCTACTTGTCTCTCTAGGTTTTGAAGAATAACAATTTGATACTAGGTAATAGGAAAAGCAGTATGTAGCTGATCGTAACTGTGGCTTGGTCTAAGTGGTAAGTACTGCTGTGGGAAGAATTAATTATTCATCTAAAAAATAACCAGTCTCTTGTTTGCTTTTGCCCCTGTTTTATGACCTAGAGTCACGTAGCAGTACTTGTTCACACAAATAGATCTGTTTCAGTCAAATGGGTATTTCAGACTAGTGTCCTGGACGCCTTATTCTAGTAAGTTCTAGTCATGATTTGTTTGGTTGCCTTTTTACACGAAATTTAAAGGTAAATTCGGAAACAAATGCCAAATGTTGAGGCCTTTAAAGAAGGCAGGATTCACTTGCCACGTTCAAAGGAGAGCCCAGGAAAGGAGGAAACAAGCAATTCAGATTAAAACCTTTTAAAAGAAAGTTAATACCTGAGAGGAAATTAAACACTAGAAATTTATCTGTAACACTTGGTAACTGTTTTATTATCTTTCTGAAACCACAGAAACACTTTTCTTTTTGAAACTACTGAATTGACTGGAGGAAAATGAAGGGAGAATGAGTGATGCTTAGGAGCATAACTAGGAGAGCTCAATAAAGAAACAGTGGGTTTCTCACTCTGTAGCATATCTTACATTTTGATCTTCAGCAGTTTGCTTGAGCTTTTAGTTCCTATAAGGCTAAATTAAACAAGTCTTACGAAGTGCTTTTAGAACCCCAGGTGAGGCACTCTTAGAAATATGAGCTGTTGTTACATGCAGACTATTTGCTCTTGTGATTTGTCAACACATGCAGCTCATACCCTCATGACATAATTAAAATGGTTCGATAGAAGATTACGATTTCTGTTGGGGAATAAGCACCAAAAGTTATGAAACTTTTAAAAGACAAAGATTGTGTTTTTATGCAAATCTTTTTCCTGCTGTTAGCAAACAGAGAGAGAGGGAAAGTCAGCAAGTCACAAAAATAACGGAGTTGTTTCTAAATAGGAGGCTTTCCAATTTTTCCATATGGTCTTACCAGTTCTCTAAAGTCAGGTCCAAATGAACATAAGCAGAAGAAACCAAAGTGCATGTCAGCCTTGATGTATCTTTTAGCATTTACATTGCTGAGAATTTTTTTTCTCCTTGAATTAATGACAATTTCCTTTCTGTCATGTATGCTAATATTACTTGAACACTGCTTTTCATATTTGATATGAAACTTCTAGTGGAAATATTTGGTTCCTTCAGGGGCACTTGCTTTATAATGCATATTGTTCTGATTATCAAACCTGCAGAATTCAGTCTGCTTTCAGACTTCAGTTTTACAGTCCTGACACAGGAAATTCATTTGCCAGGTTATTTGGTGTTGGGAGGAGACCTGAACATTCATCAAACCACTTTGACCTATTCTTCCCTGTACATGAGAAGGTTGCTCTGTTACCAACCCTCTCTGCAGCTGCAGTGTTACTTGTTTACAAATTAGCTTAATCTGTTGGCATTAATGCTATAGCAGAAGAGTATTGAAGAAAGATAACAAAATGAAGGAGGTCATACCCAAGAAATCACTAGCTTGTTTGAAGTCACTGGAGAAAAATCTATGCGATTACAGGAGGACCAGAAGGATTTAATACTGGAATTAGTTACAGAAATATGATTCTTTATTGCCAAATCACTATAGAAAACCCTTCCTTTCTATTCATTTTTTCTTCTATGTACAGAAACGCACCTGGAAAGCATGATACAGTCCACTTAGCAGGATGATAAACAAGACATCTACTCTAGGTATCTCTCAGCTTAGCGTTCAGTCATCTCCCCGTGGTCAAACCCCTCATGGTGGTGAAACTTCCACTGTACTTTGCTCTGAAGACAATGTCAAGATTAATGTAGCTTCATCTGATGTTATGAGTGAGTCAGCACAAGCTAAAGAACAACCACCTCTTTTCCCCCGTAAGTTGCTTTTCTTGACTGCCAGTATCAAATGGATTTGCTTTCAGTGTTGCTAGGGAGAACCTACGTCAAAGACACTGCTAGATGTACCAGTGTATTTCTTTTCAGGCATATGGAACTTTGTACAAGTCTCTCTGCTTCCTCCCTGTTAGCAAATTGGTTTAAAGACAATATAATCCCATGTGAATATTAAGTAAGAGTTTTAATTAATATTCAGTTACAGCAGTTGTATAATCAGACTGTCATCTACATCTATAAGGTCCAACAGGCAAACAGTGAAACTGTTCTCTGCCATAACCATGTGATCCACTGAATACGTATCTGTCTGACTTAGGGACTTCTGTTTAACTTAGGGGTTTTTTACTGTGTCTTCCTCCTACTCATACATCAGTGATTACCTGTGCTTGATAGACCTGACAGAATAGTTTGTTAGCTCTGCATTGTGTTTCAGTACAAAGCTAGGTAATCTTAAGCTTTTCCCTTCCTTCTAAGTAAAGCTGAACCAGAAAAGCACGTTAGCATATAGTACTGCTAATTACCTTTTAATTGATATTTATATTATCATTAGTAGGCTGACGACATGCTCTGCTAGACT
This sequence comes from Nyctibius grandis, assembly GCF_013368605.1. Lineage (NCBI taxonomy): Eukaryota > Metazoa > Chordata > Aves > Nyctibiiformes > Nyctibiidae > Nyctibius > Nyctibius grandis. Next base: position 4,220,078 of record NC_090671.1, read on the forward strand.
CTAAATTACCACTCAGGAAGGAGCTCTTGGGGTCATTTGGGGATAGTTCTGTGAACGTTCAGTAGCTATCAAAAAGGCATGGAGAACCCTAAGAATGAAGTGGAAGACAAAGCAGAAAACATGTTATGCAAAAATACAGATGTTTTGTATGTGCTTCTTCAGTATGTGTGTGTGCAGATCGGTTCAAATGACATACGTTTTCTTCACGCTGAGAAGTAAAATGTGAGACCTGTATCTGAGAGATTAAACACTAACTGGATTTTATTCCCAAAGCTTTCCAGCCAGCAGTTTAGCTTTGAATTCTCAGTCAAAAATATACTTTTAAAAGAGCAGTTATAAATATTTGTGCAAAGGATCTTAATTATAAAACTTATGCCTGAATTTGGGGCTTTTCTTTGGGATTGATCCATGTCTTTTCAATTGATTTATCATTGTTAGATCCCTGCAAAACAGGTAAATATTAGTACCCCATTTCACAGGTGATTAACTAAGGCATAGAAATCAAGGTCAGGTGAAATTACTATGTTGTTCTTTGCTGGTTTTCTCTTTTCTAATTAACGTTTGACTAGCTCACAGCTATGGAGGTTAATATTTAAAAAATATTATGAATATAGACAAACTTTTGAGTATTTGTTTTTCCAGTTTCTCTAGCTCCAAGGAGAACTGGAACAGATTCTAATGCTACAAAATGGAGGGCAGAGAGGTATTGTGCCCTCTGCTCCTGTTGATCAGCTAAAAAGAGGAGTTATATCTTTGTGGTATTAGCCCTGGTTTGCTTTCTGTCATCCCTCTCCAAAATCTGCCAACAGGACTGCTTTCAGGACTGACTTTAGACAACTCAACTGATCTTGGAGAAAACATCAAATGCAGCCACTGCTTTGTGTAGCCCTTTTCCCCCAAAGCACCATTATCTGCAGAGTAGATGGCTTTTGGATATCCAGCTACTCAATCTGCCCAAGTGGTAACCATAAATAGAAAGGACTGGATTCTACCAAGAAGGATTCTGACACTGCACACCAAGAACAGATGAGATTTGTATGTACCCTTAGCTCAGTTTGAGCAGAGGCTCCCTGCCCATGTCCATGTCAGGTTCCAGACTCTGTGGGGTCAGCCTTTGTATTCAAACTGCTCCTCCACTCTAGAAGGTTCAGTGGTGTAGCCAGCGTCTTACAGGCTTACACTTTGAGACTAGTAAGGTCACAGTGGAGCCATCATTAGAAGCAGTCAGTGCTAGAACTTAGGAGATTCTGACTGGGACCTTGGCACTCTTGAAACTCACCTGGCCACAGCTAATAGAGGATCTTCAATACAAGCATGGTTCTTAAAACTTCAGCTCATTAGCTGGTGCCCAGCAACACGTTCCATCCATGTCTTACATTTATAAATTCACAGTATAATATTCAGATCTGTACTTTTAAGAAGTAGAAATAGTTTGTGCTGCTATTTAACACAGTCAACATTCAGCAATCATTTTCCATTATACCATATGTGGTGCTTCACAAAAATATAGGAAAAGGACCTTTTGAATTTGGGGTTTACAGCTTCAAGGTGTTGAGTGCTCAGTAAAATGTCACTTATTACCATGTAGGACATATTGAGTACCTCAGAGGATGACTTAGAATTTGACGGCTAACACTGGCATTTTTAATAACAAGTGTGACAATTGTTTTACTGCATGAGTGATTGGAGGGAATAACACAGAGAAGATGGCCACCTCAATGTCTCTCCAGGATTTGGGCAGAGAAGGAAAACAAAGATGTCAATAGTGAGTTAAATTGGCTTTCCAGGTATTCAAGGGAGAGGAGAATACACGCATTCACATTACAGGGGAAGGCAGAAAGGAAGTAAGGAGCGTTATTAGTGAGAGATCTGCTCAAAGGTGGGTAATCTGGAAACTGTAGCCAATGAAGGCTACAGGACATGTCTTAAGTTTTAGTGGATGCTGATAAGGAGACACAGAGAGGGAATTAGATACCTGTTGATGTTAAATGTATTAAATCCCATATGACATTTAAAAGAAGAATCGCAAAGTGATACGGTAGACTTAGACATTCAGAAGACTTGATAGTTATGCCAGTAGAATGCTAACAGCACAGTACCGGAACTGAAAATGGACTTTCCGCATAGTTTGTTAAAATCTACCTGTTTTTCTAATCCACCATTTTTATAAGCATCTAATGTAAAAAATATTTAATCTTTTCAACTTGCTGGGTTTTTTTCCACAGCTGAAAGAACAAAGCTTATGTTTTCAAAAGTGATTAATGAACTGGGTGCATTTGTATTTGGGTACCTATCTTGAAAACTCTTTAAAAAGCTGCTTTTTTTGAAGAAACTTTAATTTTTCAGGCCAGCGTATATGACTTCCTCTCTGCAATGAAGAGAGAAATGCACTATTGAGTTGGCATGCTTTTACAGAATTTTTTTTTATCAGCCTTACAGAAAGTCATCCAAGTAACACATGAAGATGTGTCAAAAGATGGGTATAACAAGAAGATAGGGTTAAGATGACTGGACTGCAGCGGTATGTTACCTGATGGGTTTCTGAATGACTAGGAGAAGCAACTCATCAGGACAGAGGTTATGCTTTTTTTTTTTTTTTTACCCCGATCAACTGAATTCATCATTCAGATGATTTTTTGGCACGGGTGGCAGAACAGCCCATTTTACTGCTGTGCAAGCAGTATGTATTTTCTGGAAAATACCCCATGAATCTTGCCTTTGCAAACGGAAGAGATCTTATGCTCCAGCAGCTTTGTAAAAAAAGCAATGTTCTATCATATTCCCGTAGAATTGTTTCTGTCTCTACCTTTGCATTTTTCAGTAGTCGCTCTATAACATTTCCAGCTAAGCGTACATTAGATGTGTTCCCTCATTACTCAGTTCTGCAGTGGTTGCCATAGCTATAAGATCAATGTGACAAACTACTCTTACAATTAGACTTTGCTGAAGCATGTTTTCCCTTGAGTTGAGGTCAAGAGAAATAAATTTTGTACCTCGATAGCTCTAGCAAGTCTGTAATATTAAGAATATTTTATCAGCACCTGTAGAATTTTTCACCTTCTGGAGAAGGCATATTGTGCACTCTTTTAAACCTTGTCGTGTCTTGCAGTTTGTTGCAAGTGGTTCAGAAGAATTACAGAGTAAACATGCCATTCATTAAGGACCAAGAGAGTGTAATATCAAGGAAGCAGAGGCCCAGAAGGCAGGGGTAAGGGTACAAATCTGTGTTTGAAGCACATTATATGCTATATAAACTCAGCGGTCTGTGTGGAAAGCATTTGGCATGCAAATATCAGGGAGCATTTTATTACGTGAGACCAGAGCAGGCCAGTGAAATCTTGAAGCACATTTAGTACATTTCAATGCAGTGTGAAGGCACTTTCCTGGAAGGCTGTGACTGGAATGAAAGATGGTAAAAATCCAAATTTGATATAATTTAAAATTTGTTGTTCATCAAATTCTTTCATAAATTTGATGAATTAAGAAAAACTGTAAATTATATTAAATTTGGATTTTTACTGAGAATAAGGAGATCTCAAAATTTGTGGGCTCACATCACTGTATGTTCTGAGCAACACGGGTGCTTACCACAAAATGGTTACCACAAGATGTTAATTTGAGTTTTCTGTGTTGTTTTAGTTGCAGCTGCCATATCAGCTCTTTCATTAAAAGCAGATCTAACTTGTGTGCCGATATGAGGCAAAAGTTCACAGCAGTACGTGAAGAAGCAGCTTGTTGGTTACATGATACGCTAGAGAGCCTTGACAGGTAGGAAGAGACTGTTTTCTCTATACTCTTAAAACACTAGACACCTTCTGACTAGATTTTAGGACTTGTCTTCAGGCCTTTTAAAGATGCATTTATGTGGCTTGACATTAAAATAAGAATATAGGGATGTTGACAGAAAGCTTTATGACTGTGTACAAAAAGTATATTACAGGTTAAATATTAACAGCAGTTGTTTTGGGATATTTCTGAATGACTTTTCTGGAAATAGTTTTGCTAAAAACATTGGATATATTTACTTTGGACGTCATAGTCCTTTTCACATGAAGACAGAATAATAAATTCAGGCCACATACAATCCTTATGGCTGTCTTGTGTATTCAGTTCGGAGATCACTGTATTTTTCTTTGTTACTTTGACTCTTCTCATAGTAACAGTTGCAATGTCCTCTCTCAAGGCCTTTTCCTACATCAGTGACATTTCTACCCAGTTGACCAGCCAAAGCCTGTCATCCTTTTCCTTTCACCCAGAAACATACATCTGTGATGTTTATGTGAATTCTTTTGTCTCAGTAAGCATCAGACCTGAGATCCTTCTCTACATTGCTGTTCTGAAGGGTGTTCTAGGCACAGTTTTCTTTCCCCCCTCTCACTTCTTCCTTTCTTCCATTCTTCTGTTCCATTTTATACTTAGATTTTTTTTTGTCTCCAGAGGTTTCCTTATCTGGAGCTGGCTCCTTGTTTTCTTCCCTGAGCAGCTGCTGTGACTGCATAAGGAACTAATCATTCCAGCATCCTGCAGTATGGAAGGACAAGTCAGATGGAAACTTACTACTTGAAGATGAGAGAGAGATTGTATAAATGTACATGGGTTAGATTCACAACTTCTTACTGAACTGAACATTCACAGTACTAAAACTGATGGCAAAGGAGACTTTGATTTTAGCTGTCCATCCATGTTAAAAAGAAAAATATTTCCCTGCCTTTTTTTATCAACTGCACATGGGTAATACTGCAACACTTACAAGGGCAAGTAGAGTAATCACCTAAATGCTTCTCAGTACAGCAATTCTGCAGATTACTAGTGTTTTATGTTTGAAAGGATATTAGCTGTATCCAGTGATCAGCTTCCAGATACACACCAGAAATAGCCTACCACAATACCTCAGCAAGCTCACAGCGCGTTCCCTACTAGCCTGTCCATGAGAAGTCCTTGGGCATGGGATTACAGAGTATGCAAACTGCATCGAATGCTTCTGGTTTTTTCTTCAGCCTGTCTTCTTTTGCTCTCCTTGCTAGTGAGCTTTCCATCCTTCATAATTTGAGATAATAAAACATTCATTTCTAATATCAGGTCTAAAATGCAGGTGGCCCAGGAACACATCAGTCGTGTTAATGAATAAACCTAGTCTTGGCCTATCTGGCAGAACTCTGGTTTTAATTGTCAAACATATATGCTCCAGCTTCTGGCATGTAAATAAGCCCTGAAACTGCAGTAGATGCGGTTTTGCTTTTATAATTCTGCTAGAAGAAGCCTTAATTTGGACAAAGCTGCATGAGTATAAAGGAGACTATACCAATATGACGTTTTACTTTTCCCCCATGCAAGAATGTTACTACAAGTCTGCTGTTCCTTCGTATGAAAATCGTGCTTCCACAGTGAGGAGGCTGTCTGGCTTTGACTGTGCCAGAGTAGTTAGATGAGCATGAGTTAGAGGCTTTCTATGCCAGGCCTGTTCTGTGAAGTGCTGTCCATGAGGGGTATGAAGAGTGAGAGAGACAAGGCTCGTGAACCCCTTCGTGGAGACACAATGTCATGACACAAACGGCTTTCACCACACCACTTGTTTCATTTACAATAGGGCTGTTTTTTCCCATACTCTTGCAAACACTGCCTTGCCAAGAAAGCTGAATCACAGCAGGAACACTTCACTAGTATATGCTGTCAGTCTAGTTGTCTTATCTCTCTCTTGAAGTGAGAAAAAAACAAAAATAATATAAAATATGAACAGTGCGATGTAAGAGTACGTTGAACGTAGCTTCCTTTCTCAAATGAAATATCTTAATGCATGGATGGGTTATAAAAGGCCTGTGTGTGACATGGTTACGGTAACCTGGGTTAATCTAGCCAGTGATAATAAGGAGTTGGCTATACAGCCATACCCATACTAGCAGTGTACTACTGAGTGTAGAACTGGCCCTAGTGAAAATGAGAACCTACGTGTTTCCTTTTTTACTGGTTTAAGGAGGAAATTCGTCACCCCTCTCCTGCTGTCCCATTAACACGTATCCTAAACTGGAGGGAGTCAGCACTTCCTGCTGATGTGCTGCCAAATCCTCAGCCCTTTGCAATGAAAGCCACAGCCCACCCCATCATGCACAGTCTAGAAAGGTTTGGGACGTCATTCTCCAGGACCGTCAAAGCAGCACTGTGGAATTTACACAGAACATTAAAAAAAAAAAAAGGCAGTCTTTTCATAAGTGTTATTTTTATTGTAATGTGTAATTCTCCTTTTGAATCTCTATATTCAGAGTGAAAACGGTAAAGACTGCATGTTACAGTGCACTTACATCAGTGAGATTTATGTCAGCACGTAGAGGCGAACGATGATAGCACAGGGAAAAGGGACAGTAAAGAGAATCAGAAAGTATGTCACATCGGGCACTGATTGCACAGGAAAATCTGTAGAGGCTAAACATAACAGAGAAAAGATGAAGTGGACAAATCTGTGGTAAAATGGAAACATTTGTTAGGATTTTATTATTTGCTTTCATACTCAAGTTTGTCATCCAAAATTTAAATGAACAATGAAGAAGCATCTATTTCAATGCCCTGGAAAGGGAATTGGTGCACAAGTCCAATAAAGTAAAGCGCTTCCGCATTATTCACTCGGAATTACACAGAGTGTTGCATTCCCTGAAGAGCCATTTTTAACGTGGAAGCTGTGGAGGTGGTGCAGTGGCAGAAAAGCCAGGCAAACCCAGAGTTATTAATCAGATATGCATTTGTTCCCATGGCTTCTCTTTTATTGCTGCTGTTCTTTCTGCTAAAGGTTTCCTGTATTGCTTGCCAGACTCCCAGTCTGTGAAGAGTGACCATTATGTACAGAAAATCTTAAAGAAACTGGAAAAATATGGCAAGGCTTCTGACTTGAAAATTCATCCAGACACCTTTCTTAAGGCTCTGGCTGATCTACAGGTGTGGGAGCTGTGTTCTCCAGAAATTGCTGCAGCTGTGGAGGTGAGATGAGTCCAGTTCTTGATTCTCTGTGTGATGAGGGTGGGGAGAGCAAGCACCTATGGGTGAAATTCATGCAGTGGAAAGTTACCAGATGAAATCACTTAGGATCTCACTAAATGAAGATGCTACTATTCACCTTTTACAAGGCACTTTGAACTCCTCAGAAGACAGACATTACGACAAGCATTGGATTATTAATCATTATAATTTTATTACTACGTAATTGTTGATTTATTTACTGCCACAGTGAAAGTGACATCTGTTATAAATTGTTGGGAGACTTGAAGAGAAACATTAATTTACTGTGCCCTGAAAAGGCCTGTCATTCCTAGTAGTTACATCCCTGAGCTATTCAAGTAATACGTCACTGATCCAGGAACTCTGCAGATATTTGTTTTGCTTCAGTAACATTAAACAAAACAATCTGCTTCTCAAGATCTTAAGTTGGGCTCACCTCTGGTAGTTCTAGAAGCCATTGGCAGAAAAGGACACAAGAAAGGGAAGAGAATATCTTTAGAATGTATACTGCTATGTAGTCTAACCAGGTAACTAAAAAAAAAGGCAATGATGCCACCTTGTGTTTTTTGTTCTCATGACAGTTATTTCCCCTAATCTACAAGACCAACAGAAATCTGAGAGGCTGCAGGTTACTGTGCATCTTACATATATCGAGTGTTATCATGCCTTACAAAGGCAAAGATTTAGCACCTGACATGTCGAGATCAGACTACCTGTATTTTCTTGATGTCTTATAGAAAGAGACATTTTGTCTTGTGCCCTGATTTGCATAGTCACTAATCAGAGAGATAACCTTGCCTTAATATTCAATATATATGTCTCTGTTGCTTGCTGTTCTTTTTAGATCTATTTCTTTGCTGTTGCCATTCTGTTCCCTTTGCATTTTTGATCCCTCATATTAGTGCAATAGTAATAGAGAAAAACATGTGAGCATAGCTGAATCTCCTATCTACTTATTTGTAAGTCTTTCAGAAGTAGCCACAGAGGAAGGAGGACCTTGGTGCTCCTTTTGACTGGAATAGATAAGAAAACTGTCGTATTTTAGGAGCAAGAAGAGCATCACTGAATATGACCTGGCTGATACTGATAGAGGTTCTAGATGAAGTTCTTATTTAGCTTCAAGTTGCTTTAATGTATGTACTGCAATGGTAGGTAGAAGACAGACACAAGTTTAAAACACAAAAACTTGAATTGGAAGGATTCAGGACATAAATTGCAATGAAGATTGTAGAGTTTTCCTTTTAATTCATTTTAGAGCATATCCAGCTGTTCTGAAAGTTGCATTAAAAATGTTTTGGTGATATAAAGCACTATATTAACTGTTTGCAGAAGCCATTACATTCGTTCTGTTGTCACGCATATTTTCCCACATGTTATCTCTCTCTTACACATAAATCAAAAGCTCAGGAAAGAACTTTTTTTCTGTTTCAGTTCATATGTGAAAGTATTGTGCAGATGCCAGAAGAGGATTTCAGTGAGTGGTTTCAGACGAGAGTAGCCCCCCTCAGTGCACAGTCCTCCACCTTTTAATCAAATGGCCAGATGAGATGGTTTTCCAGCTACAAACTGTCTTCAAGCAGAAAACTACTGCCTGTTGAGGTCTGCCTCAAGGAAGACTGGGGAAGGGAAGTTAACTTCAGGAAGTCCCACGGACCACTCTTGCACAACTGAAATTTGTCCCTCTACAGTGCTCCACTGGCTGTAATCGGCCATAGAAAATAAAAGCTAAATACTGTTGCTCCTTCCTGTATGATGTCTTGTATAACAAGCATCTACTCAGTATGGACATGCTCATTTCCATATCTGAATAGCATTGTCTCTGTTTGCTCTTCATTTTAGCTCTTCTTTATAAAAAATATCCCAAGCACAGGGTAGTTGTAAGCTTTAAGACAATTCTTTTTTTGCATTAATTATTTTTTTTGTAATTTGGACAGGGTTTTTTTGCATTGAGTTTATTCTGTAGTTACTCTGTGGTTATAGATTAATTCTTGCCTTATTAAAATCAGTAGTGAAAAACCAAGCATCCTTAGATGCATTTCCCAGGTTTTTGCCTGAAGATATGTTTTCCCTTGATTACCTTAGCATACGTTTGCCATTACCCTGCTGGGTAAGACAGTAGAATGATACCCCTGAACTCTCAGACAGTGATAAATACATTATCTTTGTGAACCTGTCTGGGCTTAACCATGTATTTCATGGTGGGTCACAATTGCTGGGCGATGGAATCAGTGACCTTCTAAGCTGATGATCTTAATGAGCTGCTTACCTGCCTGTCAAAGCTTCCAGAGGACTCACTGGGGAGAAATGCTGTTGATCATTCAGCCACAATAAGGGGAAACAATGCCAGCTTAGGGTCCAGGTGAGTACAGTGACTGATGTGTAATATTTTATTGATTAATGGCCTTATTTTGTCCCCTTCCTTATTATGAAGAGATAAATGTTTTTCAAGGAAAAGAGTCAAGAACACAGATTAATTTGACTTACAGCCATCAGAGAAAAGTAAGCTCTTAAAGTTCTGTTGCGCTCCCACTTTTCTCATTCTATATGTGGCGGTAATAACCTAGCATTTGTACAGGTAGTGAAGCCATATTTTTCCCTGTCCATGGTTTGTGGTTTTTTTTTTTCCTTCCATCTCAAAATCCAGTGGCAAACTTCCCTCCAAAACTCTGTAGGACTGACCTAGTGCTCAGTGAAACTGGTGGCAGTGCTTCTGCCAGGAGAGCAGGATGAGGTCTCATTCTGACCTGTGAGACCTCAACTCCACTGTTCACTGTGTCCTTCCATTTCTTTTAGCTTCCTTGCAGCCCTCCATGGGTTTTGAGAAACTCAAATTCTGCTGTGCTTTTGGGATCATCTCACCATGATCTGAGTCAAGTTTCATTCTCAGTGCTGTTGCATTACCCTGTGGTTAACAGCTGATATTACATGCAAACAAAAAGAAATCTTAATTTAGCAGCTTGGGAGCTCCTGGTTGAACTGTGGTTACACAAGGTAAAACCTTCACCTTGGTCCTTCCTCATTATATGGAACTGCAGATACAAGGTAATCCTCAGCTTACACCTCTGTGAAACTGAAATAAGAACGTTTTGCTGGGTCTCACTAGTAGCAGGGCAGAAAGTTATTGTTACATGAGAATTGCTTGGACATTAGGCTGACAGGTGTTACAGGAAAACTCATCAATTAAAATAGTAAGTAATGCCTCTTTCAGCATTCACCCTTCCCTTCTGCTTCACAATGGTTCTGAAATTGTCATCTCTGCTCTCTTTTCATAGGAAAGATTTCACCATGGTAGAAAAGAACCCAACCTTAATTTCCTCCTCCTGAAAAGATCATGAACAGCTGATCACGAGAAGCTGGGAGGACATAATGGGGCCTGAAGCACCCTGAAATTGCTGTTTCTTGTACTTTTCTTAATTGTCTGTCATTGGCTGATGTCAAAGTTGGGATGTAGGTGCATTTTGTTTTACCTGATGCTTGTGTTTTATGACAAAATTGGAGAGGGAGGGAAAAGTTGAGGCTGTTGAGTAACAGTCCAGCATACCAGTGTCACTGTAGCACGTTTGAAGTTGTATTTATCTATTCATCAGGGTAACAGGAAGCAGAAAGGATATTCAGCCCTTTCAACAGTGAGAAGGGAGGAATGCTCTTTTGCTGCTATGTCAGAAGAGCAGCGAAACAGCAGCATTCATCCCATTGAACCAGCCACTGGGTTCCACGTTTTGGGGATGCCACCACAGCTGACTGTGACTCTCTTCCTCTTCGCAGTAAGTGGCCATTTCCATACTAAAGTGCCTAGATTATTCTGCAGTCGAGAAGGGAAATAAAGGGCATATTCCACTGGAAGGGAAAGAATTTGCTCTTGCACAAAGCAGAGCAACCTCAAAGCTAACTTCTTCCCATCAGAATATGCCTTCCATAGGAGCTGGCATGCTGCAGCTCACAAATCTCCTGCAGGCTTCAGACTGATTACTGCATCAGCCCCACACAATTACATTCTTTTCAATGATGTCGGTCCTGATCAACAATGTCAGTTTTCAAGATTCTGATTTTTCCATTGTTGAACTAGGCTTTTGCAGTGCACTTCACAGGGGCAGGATTAGACCCTAAAGGAGGGAAAGGCTGAAAAAGGAAGCCTTTTTTCTTTGTTGACTTGTCTTTCATTTTTTTCCCCTGGCAAATGGTTGTTTACTTTCTATGTGATTTATATAGCTTTTTATTAGGGTAGCTATATTTTAGTACATTACATTGTAAATTATATGCAACTGTATATGATGGATTTAGTCATTGCGCTATAAATTGTAGTGGATTTTTAAAAGAATCCATCATGGTTGGCAACTGGGACATCTAATTTATTTCTAGTGCCAGATTACTATAACAGTCATCAAAACATTGTCTTGCACAGATAGTTTATTACAACATTTCTCAGAATATTCTAACAAATACTTGCCTTTAAGAGGCTCTTTCCTACCTGTGGTTCTTCAAACCATGTTTATAAAGTAGCGCAGGTTGCAGCTAAAGGAAATACGTATGGTCTATAATGAAAACTTCACACAAAAAGTGTGAAGGGACAATTATAATGTCCAACTGTTCCCATTTGTTGTAGAAAAAGAGGAAGAACTGTGACCCATATAATCTAAGTGGCTGAAATAAAAATGACAAAACCAAGCTTTTGCTCTTGAAAAAAAAATAGACTTGATTACAGCACGCTTGCAGTGCATCCTGCTGCACCCTTGTAAAAATAATCCAGGACGTGATCAAGGGCTGAATATTGTTCAACGTTTTGAAAAGCCCTCTCCAAATTCTACAAGAGAATTACCAGATTTTCTCATGCATGAAGTGTATAAAGAAAATACTGGAATTATTAAACAAAACAATCATTTAGTATGGAAACTGTGTGGGGATGAGTAATGAGACTCCTTAGTCATAGGCAAGGAACGTTAGCTAGCTAGTTGTTCTCTACAGTGTCAGCCCCCTCTATAGCTGAAGGGGACGAGAAGCCCTTCACCCACACAGAAATCCAGAAGTACCTGTACCCACACAAGGTAGGGTAGTTACTCTTGATTCTGGTCATTTCTGGAGAAGCAGTTGTCTTGCCGTTAGCTATAGAGAGGGCTGAGAGAAATCACCTGACTAGAGGTATATGGCTAAAGCTCAGTTTTCTGAGGTCCCTCCAAGGAGCATTTTGAAAGAGGCATCTTTTCTGTGGTAGTATTGCATCTGGATTTTTGACAGCCATGGAGCATAGCATGGCAATTCTATCCCAAAACAGAGTATTTGTGTATTTATCAGTCTGATGTGTTGATGTCTACCCAATCAGTAGCTTTATCAGTGGTGCAGCTTGACTTGACATCACAGAGGACAGGTTTTTTTGAAAGGGTCATAAAGTAATGTATAAATGAGGAAAAAGAATCATGTCCTGTTCTGTCTACATCCAGGTTATTTTCTGGTGGGTTTCACATCACAGAAACAGGGTTTCAGTTGCTTTTTTCCCATTAGATGATTTCCTGATGCAATAGTCAAATGAGCTCTGGGCCATGTTCACCAGTGCACTCTAGGCCACTGCAATTACGTTGTAATAAAGCTGGAGTGGCATTGATCAGTCAGATCCAAATTTGATGACTGTTCTAATTACTGTATTTGGGAATCCTTAATGAAAGAAGAGTACATGTGTATATGTGTGAGAGAAGAAGAGATGATTCCTGTGGGATGCTACACAATGGAAAAGTGCTAAGTATATTAATTATTTATAGAACAATTAGTATTCAGCTTATCCCACAAGTTCAGATCTGAGTTCAGATACAAACTTTCCCTAATGGGTACATTTAGCCTTTTGGTTCAAGCCCTACTCGTAAGTAACATAACTAACCTAGTCCAGACACAGAACAATACGCGTAGCCATGCCTGTGTTTTGCTCTTGTTTACATTGTGTGAAGCTGGAGCTGATCCAGAGAAGTCTATGAAGAGATCCCAGACTCACTGTGGGGTGAGTGAGAACTGATTAAATTCATTGTTTGTGTCAAATGCCTTAATTAACAGAATAAGATTAAATAATCCTGAAACACTTTCATAAACATTTGAATTTATGAAAAATATTCAAAACAGCAATTTTCAGTTATTTGCTAGTACAAATTATTTTGCAATTTCTTTGATAGTACAAATACCACTCAAGCTGGCAAAATTGTTCAAATTCTTCAACTAACAGGTCTGTTAAAAATGCTTTCAGGAGCTCCTAGAAAATAAATATTCATTAATATTTCCAAAATTTACAGTCCTGCATTGCACAGACACATCTGAAATGAATTCTAATAGCAGGAAATCTGAAGAATTGGGTGCCCAGTTTAAAACAAGAAAGATATGATTGAGAAGGTGTCTGCTATTAAACCCCCTAGTAGTAACTATTCCTAGAAGAAAATAGGTAAAATTAGATTTAATAATGGCTAACTCTAAGCAGCAAATCCAAATGTGAGTTCAGTCAGGCTAAGGTCCTTGGGATTTTTTTCAGAAAAAAAGTGTCTCTATTGCCAATGTGTAAGGAAGAGGGCAGGGTGAGAGCCAGAGTCAAAGCTATTAAGTCAACACCAGCAATTAAGTTAATGCCAGCAGAGTGGCACTTTGGGTGTGTTCTTCTCCACATGGATTCTAAAGGAATTTTCGCTTAGCTGAGCTGTGATGCTCTGTTTTCAGATGGTTAAAGTGAGGTAAGATAAATCCTGCCATTTCAGTGCTACAAAGGAACCCCTACAACAGACTGTCTTGTCAATCATAAGGAGAAAATCTTCCAAGAACATGAACTCATTTGCAGGGAAATGGAACACTGAGATAAAACAAGGGCTTCTTGCAGCACACCACAGGTCACCCACAGCACTGAGCAGATGCGCATTGCTGTCTGAGCCGGCATAACAGATCCTTTAATGTTGATATGTGACTAAATCAGACAGGTCAGAAGCCAGGAGACAGATAGATCATATAAAGACGTCTTCACACGTGTTTAAGCGCTAGCAGGTTTGCACAGTCCACTTTTTTATTGACTTCAAATTATGATAGTACTTCAGATTATCAGTGAATGAAAAAACAATCTCAGACTGTGAAGGAAACTTGCACTTTTATCTAAACATTTCCCTGTTCACATATTTATTTACCATGAATAATTTATCAAAGTCAACAGCTCATCATGGATCTTTTGATGTTTGCAAAGACACAGCCCACAATTATAGTCCACAATGAAAAGTAAGAGTATACAGCTGCAAGGTTAAAGTTGCAAAGTTATGTTTATACTAAGGAAGGCATTTCTCTCTCAATACCTATTACAGCATCAGTGTACACTAATCCCAGTGGTAGAATAACGCATCAGCCCCACAGACACTGGTGACTCAGTAATACCCACAGAAATACAATAGCAAAGAGTCCTGATCCACCAAACCATTCTCTGATTCTAAGTTGTCTCTGTCTTCTTTATAAGTCCACCCACTACTGTGCCTTCCATGAGAATCACCATCAAAATTATTCTTGTAACTCCTTGACTACAGTATTCAGTTAAATAATACAGCAGCTCCCTGTCTTAGGACAACTGTAACTGTGTGAATATTTAATATGTATGAAAACCAGTAAACTGTACCTATCTGATTCAACCTCATAAATTAATAACACCTTTGCTAGGCTCCCACTGAATCAACTGGAATTTAAGGGCCCTCAAGTAAGCTTAGTTTCTATCTCCTGGATAAAGGATTTTTAGTTTGCCATTACCCAGCACTGCCCAAGTGGAATTTATTAATATTCTGTGATACTGTCAATAGAGAAACTTACTTCAGAGCTAGGAACAACTGTCCCTATGATAGCTTATTACAACAATTTCCTTTGTGTAATGTTGACAAAGAGTTTGATCCAAATATTCATTTTGAATTGCTAAATGATAGGTAGCAGTAAGCAGCCTAAAGCAGCCTCCCAAATCTCTCCCTTCTCATTTCTTTTCATGCATAAGTAAGTTTAGCACTTCCAACATGCCTGTACAAATTGCTTCTATCTACAAGCTCCACTATATAAACAACATTATCACACGAACAGCAGCTAGGAGATACCAAAGCATCTAAAATCAAAAGCATAATGGCTACTTCCCAAAGCCTGCCAGTAAACCTTCATGGTCCAGCTGTGTTGGAGTCCCACAATGGATTACAATAGATTTCTTTCTTTTTGCACGTCTTGAAACTGTAGTAGTCCTGCATTCCTTAGTACTGCTTAGTCATCTGCTGTACCTGTTTTACTCATTAACATAATCTCCATTTTTATCCACATTTTCTCTTGGTTAATAGTAGTATATTCTCTGCCGTCACACTGAGGCTATGTCTTTATTCCTTATTCTGAGTTACTCCTTGTTCTGAGTCCGGGATGAAATGTCACACTCACGTAAACATTCTGTATTTGTAATAAGAAGTTTCCTAGGAGCCAGCCAAATAAGATTAGAAAAGATTATCTGAAGATCAATAACAACCAGGGCAGCTCTTCTCTTGTATATCACCCCATTCAGGATTCTCTGTAACTTCTGTTCAACTCTAACTGCAATATAGAATCTAAAATATGGCTTCTCTTGTAATGTTAAGAACCAGGCACAGAGTTCTGGTCCAAAACCTGAAAACCCCAAACTGTGGAGGTATTTGGATTTAAGGCCTCAAAAAAAAAAAAAAAAAAAAAAGGATAGAATGTTTTCTGCAGCTGAAGCTCACGCAGAAGTAAGAAGGACAGTTCACCTCAGTTCACTATACATAGAGGCTTCTAAGCAAAAACCTATCAGTGCAAAGCAAATTTGGACACTGAAATGTACAAAATGTACAGAAGAAAGGACTGATGTAGCAGTAAGCCTGCAAAGAGGAAAAGCTGGAGACCCTGGAGACACTGGTTTGTGTGGTGTTGCTGACTGGGAACAGACAGGAAGTCATTTCCCTCCAATAGCTGCTTGGGTGACACAGATTTCTTTGTAACTTACTAGCAACAGGAACCAATAACGCAGTTCTGTCTTTGTTCCTTCATAGCCACAGTCTCTGAGTTTGTGAAGTGTTGTTAAATGGCCTGACAATCATGAGAATGAACAGCAAGCAGAGGAGGGATGTTCCCACATACTTACCAAGACTAAAATGACCAGATAATAAATTGTCTTTAAAAATAAAACGGTGGCTTAGTTTTCCCCTGCTCTGCTGTAGAAGAATACTTCTGTACAAGCAGTTACTAAAACAAGCTGAAATACTACTTTTTGGAATACGGGAGGCTTCCATCCAATCTTGTGTGTCCCATCTGCAGGTGATCCCCCTTTTGGGGACGTGGAGCGTCGGAGCATTGAGCTACATGACAGCAGTACCGGCCCTGCTGGGTGTACATAGCCTTAATCCCTGTGGGCTTGCTTGTTCTGTTTGTAAGACAGAGATGGTTTTTGCTGTCATGAGATATTGAGATGAAGAATATGAAGAATTTTAAATTACTGTGCAATGGATTCAGTATGAGAATTTCAGACATTGAATTACTTAATTTCCAGTTTATAGTTTTCTCTTCCCTTGGGATTACAAGGTAGTCAGGTTTACTGTTCTCTCAGGAAGGCTAAATGTTGAAAGATGCTTGGGAGGATTTTTTCTTTAGATTTGTAGAACTCAGCTTGGAGCCTTCTGTGGCCATTGACTGTTACTGTGACCTCCTTCCGTGAAAGTGGTGTTTAAGTCTGGGTGGGGAAAGGTTCCTGCGAACATCTTGTCTGCTATATTTAGACAGGCTTGAGTCCATGATCTAGCCAGAGAACAACAGTTCTTTAGAAAAGTATAGAAGTGTTGCTCACAGGTCTCCTTTATTGTTTCTATAGTCCTTTTTTCTGTTTAATAACCCAGAAGGGTTGGAAAGAGAGGCAATGAGAGGCAGCTGTGTGACCATACTGAGAAATAACAGATAGTTTGTTTTAGAAAGACACTGTTTGCATTACTGTCAGGCTACTATTCCTCCACTGGGCACACTGTACTCTCTTAAAAGTTTTCAGTTACTCTCTTTTTTTTTTTCTAAGAGTAGTTGGGAAGGAGCAATGTGCTCATTTTTGCCATAGGAGAGCAGAGAGCATGATCTGAAATTAGGTTTGTTGAATGTCTCCAGCTCTGTTGCATAAGGATTGATTGTGCTAATCAAACACAGTCCCATGTGAGGCCAGTTTGGTGACATATTGCCACATTGTTCCAGCAAGAACTGTGATCTGGAAATGCCTCCCTCACCTTAGACTGAGCTGGGGAAGCCTAGCCCATCTGACCAGTCTCTCAGGCCAGTGCAAGGTCCTAGCAGCACCTTCTGATGTGACTCTGCGCTTGAGAAGAGTTCATAGTGCCTAGGATTTGCAGACTCTGCTCTCTTAGTGCTGTGGAGAACCAATGAGGAAGCTCCTTGTATCATGTTGTCTGGACATACATGTTAGTCCCAAACAATCTCTGAGCATTAAACCATCATTTTTGATCTTTATGTGGACTTTGACTTGTGTGTGCAGACACTGGAACTTCTTTCCAGAACCACTGCGACCCATGAACATGCCTTTGAGGAGAGTCCTGGCAGCCAGCAATACAGCAAAGCGTGGTGGAGAGACCATATTCTGCCTTGCAACAAATCCTGCTGTCAAGCTATAGCACCCTCTGAAATCAGGGGAAGACGACCTTTAAAAAAAAAGTCTTGAAACTGTCATGTCTCTAGCCCATCTGCTTTGCCCATCATGATAAGCAATTTATCCAGCATCTTGCCTTACTCCTATCACTGGGAAAATCTCTGCTCTGTGCAGAGTGATCAGTTTCTTTTTCAAGACTCGGCTTGAAGTGCAAGGCTGTAAGCAAGAATATTGGATACTCTGGCTCTTTCTCTTGGAGGGCTATTTTTATGGTTGTTCTCCATGGACCTACATCTTAAAACTCTCGCTTAATGTTCTTAAATAATTTTCACAGCTTTCTGATGAGCCATCTCAGCTCAGTGGTTCTTCCCTCTGAGGGAACCTTTCCCAGGTTCTCAGGAATATGACTACCCTCCATCCCTGCAGTCTGTGAAACCAAACTATTGGCTGAATACCTCCCTCTTTTTTTTACCTCAGTAAGTGGCTACAAGTCAGTGCCATTTAAAATTTAATCAGTCTTGTCCTAACAGGATATATTTCTTGGATTTTAACCCATCTTCTACATAAAACAAACCACTAAATTCAGCTACAGTAACTGCCTCATGACACAACCTTTGTCTCAAGAACCTCTTAATGAGCTCTCATTATCACAAATTGTCCCTGAATATCTATAATATCTTTTGTAGCTCCACACTTCTCACCACTTCCTGTCTCCTGCTTTCTTTACAATGCATTAGCATCCCTTAGCAGCCTCATTTGAACAATTAAACTTGGCTGTTTCTAGAAACGCACAAGGAACCTCAGGTTCTACTATTAGCTCTGTGTCTTTGAGAGACCTGGGAAGGGATTCACGTGGTCCAACTTAACAGAGCCCAGATTCCTCCTACAGTTATGGTCCTCAGAGAAAGATTTAGTGCAGGCTGTTGGCCTGATGTGATTGGTAACTCCATCAGTCTCTGAATCACCCTCTCAGAGGTCCCCCATAAAGGCGCTTAAACTAAATGTCTGACATTAGAAAGCAAGAATCTACATCCTTTCCTCATACCCCAGTTTCAAGTCTCCCTGGCTAATCTCTGCACACCACTTTGCCTCTCTGTAGAGTTGATGTGCCAGCAGCTTTTTCTTGTGCTTGTTTATGTTCAACATTAATGCTTCAAACTGCCCTGTGTGACCTGGATGTTCCCATTCACGTGCCTCATAATAGGTTCTTACTTACCTGTGAGTGTTTCAACTACAAGCAGACAAACTCAAATTCATTTTGCCATTACAATGTTTCCCTGGAAGTGTTCTCATGGATTAAAGGCTTGTGCGGCCCTGGAAGATGCTGATCCCTTGCAGAGGGTACATCCGTGGCCTCCGTCCCTACTGAAATCAATTCTAAAAGTAATTGAGTGGTGTGATGCGAACTGTGTTTTCTGAGCTTGTCTGGTGATTGTGTTTTAAGTCCCCCGAGAACAAACATATCAGAGATTTTACAGCTACAAAGAGCTTGTGCCTGAGCACTAATGGGTACATTGGCAAGCAGATGTAATTTGGTATTTCTCACTCTTTCCTAAAGATGTAGAATATTTTCTTCTGACGTTTTGATAGATCAGCAGATTCTCATTCCATGTTATATTCCAGGCATGCAGCTGAGGTCTATGAAAGTAAAAATACTGCACCTATATTTCTTATGTCTTTACTGTGTTGATTGCATTTTATCTTGTAGGATAACATCCAGAAATGGGAAACTGTGGCTCCATTCAAGTCAGTTGCAAAACTCCGAGTGACAAAAGTAGCTCATTCATAAAACTCGAAGCACACCTTACTATTTTCTGTAACTTTCATTAATGAAATGATCTCAGGAGGAGCCAGACAGAGCACAATCTCAACTCCAGCCTTCATCTGATCAGAACTCTCTCCATTTTGCTGAAACTCCATGCAGGTATAAAGTTCTTTTTTCTTATAGCGATGGCAGAAACAGCCTGTTCCTTTCTGGGTGCAGGCTGTCATACCTTTTCCTCACCAAAACTATGCTGGAAGCAGATCTTTATTTACTTGTTGTGTGGGTTGTGTTTTTTTTTCCATACAGTAGGTTTTGGAAATGATAAAGATTCATTTCCTTGCTCCCTCTCCTGCATCCCCCAAAGTGGATTTCACCTTACAGATGTTATGTTCAGTAAGGACTGAATCACATGCTAAAAATTGGCCAAAATACTCTAGGCCTGAGACACCAAAATGTTGATTATTTTTGGCCAATCTTTAATGTTTTTGCTAAATCACTGGGGTTAGGACATGACAAATTCAGCCCAGACCAAAGGAAATGCCTTTGTCGACTTTATGCCACTTGCTGATGGAGCTCACTGACACGAGAAATGACAGTCTAGGAACGCAGCGCAGTTCTCCCCGGGGGTAGTGCCGACTCAGTAAAAGTTGTTTAACTGCAAACAGTTAAAAAGTTTCGGAAAAGACGGGACAGCCGAAGGCCGTGGGGCTGCGGACCGCGCTGTGCCAGCGGCGGCGGCGGCTCCTCGGGGCAGGACGGGGCTGGCCCGGGGAACGCCGCCCGCTCCGGCCGGCCGCAGCCGGGACGCGGTGCGGGAAACTCTCGACGGTGCTTGGTTGGTTTTGCTTTTTTCCGGTTTCTCCCGCGAATTTACTCCGGGGTTAAAAGACTTCGCGCAGAAGGAGCTGTCCGCGGGCACCCCCGCCCCGCCCCGCCCCGCAGCGCCGCCGGTGCCCGTCCCGGGGAGGCGCCGCTCCGCTCCGCGCCGGGCGGCTCCCTTGGCTCCGCGCCGGGCGGCTCCTGCGCTGGCGGCTCCCTGCGCTCGCCGCCGCGGGGTCACGCCTGCCCGGGGCGCGGCGCTGGGCTTTCCGAGCCGCCCGCCCGCCGCACCGCAGCCCCATGTCCGCGCTCCCCGCCGGTGCCGACATCAAGAGGGCTCTGGAGAACAGCCCCGAGACCAACATCGAGGATGACCTGCCCGACGGGCCGCCGCGGCCGCGGCCCAAGAACTACCTGCTCCTCAGCATCCTCGCCTGCTTCTGTCCCGCCTATCCCGTCAACATCGTCGCCTTCGTCTTCGCTGTCATGGTGAGTGGCACCCGCCGGGTGCCCAAGCGACCTTCGGCTTGGGGTCGGGTGTTTGGCGAGGCGACCTCCGGCTCGGCGCGGCGCTCCCGGCAGGTCCTGCCCGGGGGCCGGGGGAGCTGTCAGGGTAACGGGCATCCAGCCGCCTTTGGAACCACTTGTCCCTGGCGCGTGTGGACAAAGTTGGGCGAGGCAGCGAGCCTGAGAGCATCAGCGGGCTCAGGCAGGGTGGCCACTTAGCTATCCCGGCTGCAGATATAAAATGTGAAGTGAAAGGCAGATCAAATCAAGTTTTCAATATCAGGCTGCGTAAGGGAGGGAGGTTTATCCCAATTAATGGGATTTGTTACTTCAACTAACTTGTACACTGAATTGGACATAGTGTCTATGTGTGAAAGTGGCAATTGAGGAGCAGAAATCAGATTTGCGAAGGAACAGACGGGGTTTCTACTTCAGCTAATCAAATAAAATAGAAGTGTGTTTTTTCCAGGAGGCAAGTTTTTTAGCTTGATGCTATTTGCTAGAATAATACACACAACAATGACTGTAGGTTGTTGGCAAAAACCCTTATAAAATTGAATATCGAGTACACTGAGAGAGCAGCCTTACTCCTACAACCCTTAATTAATTTGCATAGTCCTTAATAATCCAGCAATCCCATTAACTTCAAAAGGATTGCTCGACTAGAATCTTCTTCTCTGAGTTAAAAGTTGCAGAGTCAGATCCAGACTTTTCTAATAGGATACATGATCAGTGTAATCAGTAATACTGCAATGTATTTCTGTTGTTCAGAAGCTGAAAAGGGTTTAAAACATGTCATGTATTTTCATCCTTTTTTTCTGACAGCCAGGCTGAAAAGGTAAGTAAAAATATAGTTGTTTCTTTTTGCAATTAAGTATAAGAATAATATCTAAAATATACTAAAGCACACTCTTTTGAAATTAGTTAGATTGATCAGAAATCACATTGCATAAGCTGGAAATTTACTTAAAGGAGCTATTCCAAAGCCATCTTCACAACCTTTTTTGTCCAGATAAGTATTAGCTGTCATTTTATTATTTTCTGTGTTTGTTTTCTTTGTTGTTAACTTAACTATACAATATGCTCTTTTCCTTGATTTGGGAAGATTTGGTTCTGCTGGTACCCAGCATCCTTTCTGTCTGTGGACACTTAGGGTGCTCTATAAAGTAATGAGAGCTGATCATCTGGGGCTGTGAGCATCTGTTGACTGTGACAGTGCTTTCACCAAAGCACCGGGGCTGCACAGAAGTTAATTGTCAAGGACAGAATTTGGCCTCTAAAGCTTTTTGCACCCCATATGGAGAAATCTCCACCCACACCTCAGTTGAAGTTCATGCAGGCTTTTGGAGTCAGGCTTAAGTAACTGTCACCAGGGGATATGTAGAAACCAGGGTGGGAAGAGCACTTCCTGAATGCTAAACAGTCTGTGCAGGTCTCAGCTGCCCACTCCCTTAAGGGAGGAAACAAAAAAACAAACCAATAACCTGCACTGTATGTGAATCCCTTCTGTTTCAATATAATTCTTAACCGTTTTAGGTTAAGTCTCCTTTTCCACGAAAATAACATGTCCAACTTCTTTTCCACAGCCCGATTCTTCTGCCTTTTAGAGCTGCAACCTGTAACTGCTCCATTAACCTCAACTCCGGGTTCTGCATTTTAACCTCGGCTGGTTTTATTTCCACTTCTGCTGGGATCTACATCCCTCCCTCAGTTTCTCAGCTTGTTTCCTAGAGTTGTGAAGGGTTAACACTGAGATACAAGAGTGGATTGTTTTCTTTTCTTACAGAAGATACATTTATAGTCTGCAGAGCTTGCCTGAGATCTTGTGTCAGAAGAGATACAGACCCATAAAAGTGGAGTTCTTTATAGATTTCCACTGCCTAGAATAGGCCTGGAAGGAGGAGTCCTGTTGGCTTCTAGAGGGGCATGGTGTTTGCCTGTGTCATGTCCTCCTTAAGTGCTCTCAATTCAGGCAATGTTTTCACTCTAAAAGTAGAGTCTGGGCTCTAACACACCCCCGAATTAAATGACAGATTTGTCTTCGGTCTCTTCTGTCTCTTCTGCTGCCCCATTTACAACTCTAGCACTGGTTTCCTCACTTCTTTATCACCTTTGGGAGCACAAACCTTACCATTTCAGATCTTACCTTCTTGACTATATTTTTAGAATCAACCTCTCCCAAGCTCCCCCTGTTGTGATAATAACCTTTTCTCGTTCCTTGCCTTCTCTGTGAAAGAAATCTTTTTCTTACGACGGGTAAGAGGATAGCTGGTAGAATGGACACTTAATGGCATCAGTGTGATGATATATTGGTATTACAAGAGCAGCCCCCTCAAACTAGTTGGTGTCACTGGCAGGTGTGAGGGTTGCTTGGCAGTTTTAGCAAATGGAGATCTGTTTTCCACAGGGTCCTGGCCAGGACTCCTGGCTGTAGAATTACTGTTCTCCTCAGTATTCCTCTGCAGTTCCAGCCAGATGCTGTCAGTTCTGCTTCCTGATGCTTCTAGCAGCTGTATTGTGTTGCTGTATGATTAGGTGGCTCACTCAACCCCAGAGGTGCCTCACTCAGACTTTCCTTATTCTTTCTCACATAGGTGAGACGACAGGCATCAGGGCAGGACTGTGGGATGCAGGTGCCAAGTCAGGAGGCTTCTATGACAGAAGAGACTTCTCTGATGCAAGGCTGTGGATAGGCAGTGTGTCACTGGGCTCTTTGGCTCCTTATCTGCAGTGGTGTCTTTCCCCCCTGTTGTGAACCTAAAGAGCACTTAGCTGGCAGTGAACTGCCAGTTGTATCTGAGAACTGGCTCAGGTGGACTGGCTGCACCTGACTCATGAAATCAGAGCTAGAGGGAGGCTGTGGGACAACTCTGAAAAATGAATCGGTTAGATATTTCTAATACCAGCACTGAGGTCTGATAGCTGAATGCATTTTGTTGGCCTTTCTCAGTTACAGCACCTTAGTTGTCTTTATTTCAAAGGTATGTATGTCAGCCTACTAATCTACTTCCATAGGGCCTTAGATGTGTAACAACTTCAAAACAGTCTCTCAAAAGCTGTTTCTCCCTGATTGTGTGCTCCCAACTCCCTCTTTATGTTGACACTTTTCTGTTTAATCATTTGCATGTTTCAAACAACATCTGTGGTCAAGCTGTGCAATCTTGGCTCATCTGCCTCTGATAGTAACAAGTTCTTTGACTGCCTGTTACCCTCGGATTCAGATGCCTTGTCTGTATATTAGTTTCCTTAAGCAGACGCAATGAGCAAGAGGGTGGTAGAAGTCATGGAACAGCAAAGGATGGAACTTGGTTTCTGAGGGGGTCACTGCTCCTAATTGGGATTGTAATGAGCCATGTACAGTGTGTTGGCTTTGGTCAGGTCAGTGGCTAGCCTAGTGACCACTGACCTGTACAGCTGTACTTCTCTTTAGTGAGAAAGTTTATTTGGAAAGTTTATTATTTATACAGCTTTTTTTAAGTAGCTTTTAGGTACCTGGACATCTAACACCGTATGGGACAGCCTGTACCTACCTCAGGAGTATTAAACAAAAAGGGTCAACAGCTGTTCTTAGACATTTTTACATAGCCCTTACCTCTGCAAACTGGTAAGCTTTTCCTCTGCAACACCACTTTCAACCTGTCCTCAGAGACGCAGAAGTCCAGCACTTGTTTGCATGTCTCCTATACAGCCTGCAGAGCAAAGTCCCCTTTCATTGTGTCCTGCTCATCACCTGCCTGTTTCATTTGCCAAAAAGCAGAGATCAAGCCTGGTTCTGAATTGCTCCCCAAGTCCCCCCTCTTCTTTCTCTTTCCCTGAAGTTGTTCTCACAGTGAGGAGTCACACTGAGCCAGCATGTCTCATTCTTCCTTTGGTCTGAACTTGAGAGAGTGTCTCATTTCCAGGCACAGCCAAATAAGGTTTGTTACAGGCTGGCTCATGGAAAGCACAGAAAATGTTGATCAGAGAACCTCAGTCTGGTCTGCCCAGCTTTGTAGGAGATGTAGAGGAGGATTTCTGAAGTAATTCAGTATTCTTTCTGCTTTTGCCATAAACGGTGCTCTGGGAACGTGGAACAGAAAATGCATGTTAGAAGGGATTAATAGTTTGTAGCTAATTCAGCAAATTTCTGTTCATATGAGGTTGTTTCATTGTTGAACTGAGAATATCTTTTGTAAATAGATGTGTGTGAACCTGATGAAGTCACTGAGATTGCTCAAGTAAATAAGCAGCTGCGGAACTGTAGCTTTAATTTAGTTTATTGACTTCATAGTGAGCGAGGTAGCAGAAACCTGAGAAATCATATGGTATTAGGTTGGAAATGGCTGAAATTTATTTGAAAAGTTGGACAGACCAAATGTCGCACACAGATACTGTATTCTGTATATATTGCCTAGCCCTGGGAAATAAACAGATGTAACATTTAAGGCTTTAGCAGTTAATGTTGTCTATGTCTAACATTGAAAACTGAAAGCTTGATCTAAGGGCCTTTTGAAGCAGACGGAAGTAAGTGGATTTCAAAGAGCTTTGCATCAGACCCCAACTACTCCCACAAACCTCTTTATTTTTTCTTGAATGCTGTCTAAGTTATGCCATTTAATTTAAACCTCTTAATAAAGAAACTTTTGTCTCCTTCCTGTCTCTCCCAAATCCTCTTCTTTATCATTAATGCTGTTTTGCTCCTCTTCATCGTGGATTTGTATTAAAATGACATTATTTATTAAAGTGTACAGGGTGAATTATTTATGCAGTACCTGCAGAAATCACACAGACTTTCTCCAGACTTCCTAAATACATTAGTAAAATTGCACAGAACTGCAAGGTGGTGCTGCCATGTCTTGCTTACAACTCTGTCTCAATCTTGAGACCACATGTACGGGGAACTGAGCTTAGAGGGTTTGCAGGACCACTCTCTAGTTGTCATGCGAAGTGAGTCCTTTGATGGGCGGGGAGAACAAAGTACAGGGCTGGGGTGCCAGTGATGCTTCTCCATGTTTCTGCCTGTAGCCACAGTCACATTCATAGTTGTTGACAGAGGCAGAAGGAGAAGTCAGCCTGCTCAAGACCAAGCCAAGCCATGTTTCTCCCAGTACTCCTTTTATTGACCTTCCTGAACGTATTTTGAGAAAAACTAAGAAAACTTTTCTCCTGTAGACAGGACTGCTGAAAACAGTGGAGTAACTTAGGTGAGAGGAACTGTGCCAGCCACCCTTTGTAACAGGAGGCCGCACTGGCGGAGAATCAGAGGTGACATCATCCTATTTGACTATGTGTTTGTGTCCATCTCTGATTTCCATCTCTTCCCTCTTTCCCCACTATATCCTTTAAGTCCACTAGCCAACCTCAATGAAATTTGACAGCAGAGCAGAGGAATTAGCAATATTCTTTAGGGAAATAAAATAGAGAAATGTTTAGGCATGTAGGCTTCCAGGAAGAGAAGAAATCTATCAGTGCTCTCTTTAAGGGCAAGAGTGCATCATCAGCTCAGCCTTTCTTAGACACCAGAGAATAAGTACCTGCACTTATCCTTGAGATGCAATTCTAGGAATATGGGCTTCATTGCTTTGGGACTGTCTTGGCACCAGTGATCTTACTGCAGTGCTAACACCAAGGATGCATCTAGCCCATTAACTTCTGTGTACTCACTAATTGACGGAACACACACAGATAACGTCCCTAATTATTTTTCTCTTTGGGGAAAAAAGGCTCTACAACAATGCTTGATATCCTCTGAAGTTCATTCCTTTCCTGCTCTCCACAGCCTCGGATCTTTTCTCTATTGAATTAGCTGTTGTTCTGTCTTTGCTACAAAAAGGGATTCAGAACTAAAGCACTCTCATAATAGCACTTGGTGATACCTCATGCAGTCATTTTCTAAAGACAATCTGAATTACTTAGTCTGCAGAACAGTTCACTTGATCAGGTCCTTCTATTTTTTCCCCTGCACCTCCCATTTCTGGGATAGTTCCTGGAATACTTAGGAGATACTAAAGAACAGGTCATAACCTGTTTCCCCGAGGAAGTATGCTGAGATAGTTCAATAGTGGAATCTGATAAATAAACCTGGACTCAATGTCATGATTTATGAACTCAAACTCTCCTGAACTTACAAAATAATTCTTAGTAATAATGCTCTTTTTAAAAATTCTTTGATAGTATCTTATTCTTGGGAAGAAGTAACTACAAACTGTGTTAGACTCGTGTACTAGAATACTTCAGTGTCCTCCACTGAATCTTTTCTTTTAAAAATATGGACTACTTAAAACAAAAATTAATTCAGAAAATCCTACAGTCTGTCTCACAAAAGACTAGAAGATCAGAGTGGTCCTATCGCACTTAGCAATCTCTGCATGTAATGAATATAAAGCATCTGCTAAATCATGGCTGGATAGAGATAAACTCAAGTCTGTTGAGATAATATCCATATGTCTGATGCATACCTCAGGATGTATGTGACAGTAATTATCACTGTGTTCCAAAAATGCAAAGGGACCGAATTTCTAGCCTGTGAAGATGGCACTCAGATGTTTTGTTCAGATGATGTGTATTTCTTTGTTTTGTTTTGTTTTGTTTTGTTTTTCCCACCACCAGCAAACTACCTATTAATCCTTCAAACTTTGTTTTGAAAAGTAAAACGTTGGAGAAATAGGAAATCAGTAAGCTTTTTTTAAGAAGTTTTCCTAAGGCTTTCTGTAAAAAAGCAGCCTATTAATGCTCCTTTTCATGCTTATGGTCCTAAGAAGCATAAGAGTTTATTTCATTGCAAGTGAAGTGGCCAACTAACAGTTCGCATGTACTACAAAAATATTTCTAGAGATAAAAGCCACTGATTTATGGAAGTGGGTGGATTAGAGTTGATTTGACAGCTTTTATGCTGCTGTGTACAAGAAAAGTCATCATGAATATAGCCTCACCACTAAAAATAAAAGAGCTGTAGTCGCAATGAAATGTACTGAAAATGAGTGGAACAGAAAACCAGACTCCCGGCTTGCCTTGGACTGTTGGCAGGGGGTGTTTATGTTTACAAAGCAAATCAC
Source organism: Nyctibius grandis (assembly GCF_013368605.1). Classification (NCBI taxonomy): domain Eukaryota; kingdom Metazoa; phylum Chordata; class Aves; order Nyctibiiformes; family Nyctibiidae; genus Nyctibius; species Nyctibius grandis. The sequence goes on from NC_090671.1 coordinate 4,247,799, forward strand.
CCTTTTCCAAAGTCCTTTCTACAGCACCAATGTGCACAGAACTTAATGTTACTTCAAAGTAGTCACATGGGTTTGTGTACAGATTTCTGTTTAAAAAAAAGTCACAGACTGTCTGTTTCTCTTCTACAGGCTTTAAACAGTTATAATCAAGGAGATATCGAAGGGTCAAAAAGACTGGGTCGCAATGCACTCTGGGTTGCTGTTGCATCAATTATCATTGGCCTTGTCATCATCGGAATCTATTGCGTAGTTCATTTCACAACGGTAAGCAAAATGCTACTAGTTCTAATGCAAGTAATTCTTCTCTGTGCATGGGCTTCAGAACACGAAACTAAAGATTATCAGAACTATCTACTAATGTTAAAATTTAGAGATGCATGCATGTTTTCTAAAAGGGCAATTTTTATTTATTTTGCAATTTAGAAATTTCTGTTGTCTGTGGTTAAATGCAAACAACTGTGTCTTAGCAGCAGCAGATTTTCTAGAAACTCTTGCAGCTCCCATAGGTTTTTCCAATTAGGTTGGTTTTTGTGCCCGTTAGTTTCATCATCTGCAAGATTAAGTGCATAGAGATCCTTAGATTTTAGGTAATAAAGTCCCCAGGTGCTAATTTTCAGTTTCATAACCTGTCCAACATATCTTTAAACGTTGCAAAGAGAGCATGACAGTCAATTACTATTTTACTGTTTGATATTAAGGTGATCATAACTATATCAAAAGTGACCACAAATGTAATTTTGACTCGGCTTGCTGTGGGAGAGGGTCGCTCCCTTTCAGTGCTGTGTAGTTGACTTGCCTTCGTACACCTGGAATGATAGCAAAGCAGCTCAACAAATGAATCTCTGCATACACAGATGGATCATAAACTTATTTGGAAAAAAGGGACAAAAGTAATTAGGTTATTAATATCCTTTCTTAAGGTTATGCAACAGTATGTTCTTTTCTCCATAGTAGTGTGCACTTCTCATTAAAATAACCTATTTAAATCAATTTATTATTGGCTGTTTTGGTTGGAGAGCCTTTCAGTGCAGTTACAAACTTATGTATAAACTATAAACAGAGATCACCTCATCCACCACTGAAACACAAACATCTTCAGGGAGTGGAATGGAGTAGCTGATTAAACATGTACAACCTTTTCAGACAAAAATTTGAAGTACGCCATGTTGAACTGCAGGGAAGTTAGTGGAGACGGGGTCCATTTCTGTAGGATATTAGTGGATGGTGCCGCAGAATCAGAAGCTTACTGTATATTCATTAATTTCCCATGCATTTTGCAAGTATGAATCTCTCTTTGGTTCGGCTTGTGTTCAGTTTGTTCAGCCCTCACAGATTTAAAACCAAGTCACTTCAGGCTGGGTATGCCAAGTTTTGTAATTGACAGCAGCAGTAAATTCCTCTGTTCACTTCTACTACCTTACTCATCATTTCTCAGACAGGGATAGCAGCTCAATATTTTTTTTTAAAGTAGGAGGAGAGCAGGGCAGCATGAGGACTGGCAGATAACACTGGACTGAAGCATTCACGTTAACCAGGGCATACTACCTACACTTAGTTGTAGTCAGCTCCTGCTACAGTGAGGACCCTGTGTGCTGAATGTATGAATGCTTCTTTGTGCTCACTGCCAGTTACTAGTGGTAATTAGCACTTTATATCTAGCTAGTATTTGTAAGCACCTCTCTCTCTCCTACCGTCAAGGAAATAAGGAGCAGTAAATCAGTATAATAGAACTTTATGTTTTTTTCTTAAGTTTTGTCTTTTGAGGATTTTTTAAAGTTGGTTTTGATTTTGGGTTGTTTTTTTTTAACAGAAAAATCTCTGTTAGATGGAAGCATTGCCAGGTGCCTGGGAACCCTCAGCACACTGCTGGGATATTAATTTCTGTATTCAGTGAATAGTTTCCTTAGAGGTCTCTTGGCCAAATGGTACCTTGAGTTTTGTGAGGACTCAAGGTTTACTGGATTCACCCTGCTCTCTGGCTTTCCCATGTCTTTACCACACCCCTTCTCCCTCTCATTTGTCACCCTCCAAAGAGCCTTTGCTTCTAAGAAAGTGTTTGATGGGAGCAACAGTCTTTATTCTTCTGATGTGAAGATGAGTGCACAGGAGCACCCAGCCGGCCTTTCCACCCTCCATGCTTTCCTGAGTCCCCTTTGTTGCCTTACTCTTGGACATTTATATTTTGTACTAAATTGTCTTCGAGTTTGACATGCCATTGGTGTGGATGGCATTGCATGCTCCATGCAGTTATCTCACATCCGTTTGTACCTTGGTCATGATTATTTACTAAGAGCCACTTTGCACTTCACTAATGTGAAGTGATTGCAAATTACTTCTATGCTAACTTTAATATGTATGCTTCAGTATTAGTAAGATAGTACAAAATAGCCTTAATAGGATAATATGATGGTCAGCCCTGTAATTGATTTATTTGATTACCATTAAGCACAGATTTGATGTTTCCATGACCTACACAAGCATTTTCCCTGAAAGTTAATTTAGACTTCTGCAATATGTATAAAAAGCTTGACCCTTCCAGGATTCATTACTGTGTGTTTTATCCACATGAAATTCATCACCTACCGTATTACTCAGTTGCTCCTGGAATGGGGTGCTGCAAAGACAGCTGTTTGCTCTGACCCAGTATATTCTTATGCTCCTTCATGCCTTCATGAATCCTGTTAGTAGCCTTTCCACTGACTTGAATGGATTTAGAGTCAGCCTTCCTGTCTCTTCCTAAGTATTTTGATCAGCAAAAGCTAATAATTTTGTCAGTGAATGAGGGCTCTCCAGTAGTTCACTATCTGTGTTTTCAGAGCAGTCTCCAAATTTTTGGAGCAGATTCCAAATTCTGTTTTGTTTTGCTTTTTGATAACACAGGACATTTCGTGTCTTTGGATTTTGTTTGAGTCCCACTGGCAGGATTTAGGAAAACACAATCCTGAGCTGGAACCCTCCTGCTTAAGTGGAGACCCCAAGTATCCCAAATGCTTTTCTTAACTGGATCTCAACATGTCATATTCTATTTCATGCAACCATAGGAATCACGCATTCTTATTCCATTGCTGGGTTTCCTGCATAGCCTGTTAGTAGTCTGAAACAATATGCAGCTTCTTACAGCACATTTAGACTTTCTCTAGTGTCTGAGTGACGCTTGACAGCACTGCTCAGGGCAGAACTAGAGCTCACGTGAGTTTTGCTTCCTAATTGAGCCACAAAGCATGTCATATAAAGCCCATGTCTTTTGTGCACCTCTCTAGGGGTTCTCTGCAGTCTAGGCAAGTAGGAGTGAGTCAAGCAGAAATGTGGAGAACTAGTAAGTGGTGTTAGAGTGAAGTAAAGACAAGAGCTATTTAATGCTTTCATAGAGGAGTGTGAACTTCTGACCCCTTCTTTAATCTCACTTAATCTAGAACTTCACCCCAAGGAAGTCACAGAAATACCACCTGTCAGCATGACTTCGAAGGCAGACAGAGAGACAGCCAGGCTGTGCAGCAAGTACGAGGTTATACTGTTTCATAATCAGTAGGGTCTTAAATCAAGCATATGTGCAGTAATGCAACATTGGTAATTAGTGGTAGAAGGAAAAGGAGTAAGCATTTAGTCTGTGAGCCAGGGACAGCTGTATACATACATTTTTCTTACTAACTTAGAAATAATTCTTCAGGGGGAAAAGGCATGCAAGATTATTTTTGTCTCTGCTGTCCCCTTCCTGAGGCTGTCAAAAGCCTTTGCAGCCATTTCACTGAGTGACTGTCTCTCTTTCAGAGACAGAATAAACCGAGGGCCAGTAAGATGACAGGAATGACACAGCCAGCTTCCAGATCTTTACATTGCCAGTCCTGTTCTCTGTACCTTACCATAGGAAAAAAAGAGTCGAGCAAAACTACCTGCCTTTCGCTGCAGGGATTGACCTGCCAGTAACTGCTGGAGCACGAAGTCTGAAGTCAGGGCATTCCTATTGTCTTCTACCCACGTTAATTCTTGGGGTCCACCTAGCCAGTGGAGCTCATACTGCTGCTTTTCTCTCAGTAAGGGCGCTAACTGATTATCTCCTTGATACCCTACCTCTTTTTACTGGATTTGTAAAAACGTAAGATCTTAAAGTCCTCTACCTGTCTATCAAATGTGTTCAGTCAGCTCAGAGGCTAAGTAGTGGGCAGACACATGTTGGTGCAGAGGCAACGTGATTACATCAGCCTCATTTCCTTAACAAACCATATTAAAAATTCTGGTCCAGTTGTTTAATCTGTGCATGGAGGAAATGTCCCCGCAATAGACTCTGTCCACTGGAGTCCTGAGTAGCATCCAAGAGACAATCAACAAAGGAGTTAATGCTGTCTGCAGGATATATTTAGTGTTTAGTGCCTCATGTCCTAGATCCCTTTTTAAGGAGCTGCTAAAAGGTAGCTGCTTGCTGGAGAAGGTATCTCAGGACTCCAGCAGAGAGCCCAGCATCCAGGGACAAGCCAGTGAGATCAGTACATCCACAGGTAATGCCTGAGACCTACCCCCAACACAAGAATTTGAGGGAACTTCTCAAATCTTTCCTCTCCTAATGCAGATGCACAAGAGAGGTTACCCAGTCCTTTTAAAACCTCTGTCATGTATTGCTGTTGTATTTACCTGTTGTATTTACCAAGTTGTCTACTGCTGAAAGTATTGTTCTTGGTTTTATGTACCACTTTAAGGAAGCAGAGATGCTGTTGACCTCATGAAAATTTGTCAAATAAGAGCCCATTTACTGACATTGAAAGATCCTAACTTGCATTAATTCAGGTAACCCAGTTTAAAAATTCAGTTCAGATTGACAGATGACCGGTGCCATTAGAAGCTTAGCTCTTTGATTCAAAACTGTATTGAACCACTAATCTAAGAGAACAAGAGAACAAGTGCCACTAATGTGGCATAATGTATCCATTAGATCTGTAGAATTAATAATTTAAACTCACAAGGCAAACTCTCTGTCTTTTCCTCCTTTAAAAATACATATTTCTGTGTCCTTGCAGCATGCTATCTGAAGACCAGGACTGCACTTGGAGGATATCATCGTGTAAATCTCGGGAGGGGAGAAAGAAGAAGAGAAGAAAACCCTTCATTCCAGACTGTTAGATTTGACCCTGCAAGTCTGCAGAGGCATGTTGCTGGTGGATGAACTGATAGTCCAGTTAGTTAATCAGCATGGCATGACCAGGTTTTCAAAATTATTGATTTACGAGGAATCTCAGTATAAAGCAGCATTTTCTCTTTTACCCTAATGTATAATGAGATCTTGCCCTAACAACTCCCTTTTCTCTCATTTACATGGAATGTATGCTGGATCCATGATGTTCCCCGGCTGACCCTAGCCAGACAAAGCCAACATATTTAGACTGTTTATAGTGCACAATGTAAGATCTGATGCACAGCCCGCTGAAGCTAGTAGAAGAATTCCTGTTGCCTCAGTGGGTTTTGGATCAGGCCATCAAGGACTTTTTTATTCCTTTAAAATAGTCTCAACATAACACAAGCGTAACCATGGGTTTGTGATTTTATCCTGTTATGTGGTTTTATAATATCATGGGCATACGCTGACTCAGAAGCTGCTTTCTTCTGTCATTCTCAGCTTTTAGGTCTTTACCTTGGATTTTTAACCACCTGGGACCGATTTCAGTCACTTGATTATTAAGAGACACTCTTCTTCCATAGCATCCATGTTTTTCTTAATGATTTTTTTTGTTTTATCGTCTTTCATTGTTGAACTCCCTTGACTTAGCTCTAGTCTTGCATTAAAGTTGCACTTATCCTGTTTTCCTCTTTGAACTTCACATATGTAAAAAGTTCCTATTTTTTTTATCTGACAAAGATCATCTTTTTAAATAGATGTTCTTCTTCATCCCTTTGTTATTGTTCCTCTAGCAAGTCACATAGTTCCGTTGTGTTCTGCTTTGTTCATGTCTTTTTTTGTTTAGTTCATCCTCTCATCTTACTATGAATTGTCTGTATATCAATGCAGTTAGAGAAGGACGGACTTTTGTACCCTTATTGATGTTACATAGACTCTTGCTGATCCCAAGATATTACTTAGTGAAGAGCCTTAGGTTACAGAACTGATGACCTCTAAATTACTGCAGTTTCTTGATACCTTATGAAAATTTGGCATGAGACAGCTGGTTTTTATTAGCTGAAAACTGTTTGAAAGAATATATTTGTTTTGTCACACAAATATTTCACGTATAAAGGAGTAAGCTCTGGTGAGCATTAAGACAGCTGCATCTTCAGCGGTTGTTGCTCCATCTGCTTTAATTATTACTACATCTTGAAGCAAGCTATGCCAACTTACACTTATTCTTCTTGCACTAACATAAATCCGGACCGACTGCCCAGAAATGCGTGGGAGTTTTGCAGGTGCAAGTGAGAAAAGAATCACGCCTGGCAGGAGCACAACTACCTATTAAAAAAAATAATAATCTCCCAGAAACCTTTACCTGTCAAAGCATATGCCTGGAAATAGCATGTATTTTCTGTGCCTTGGTATTATACTTCTAATGTGCTTTTTTGCTTTTCTTTCTGCCAAATTCTGTTTTTCATTGAAGTCAGTGATGCAGCACTTATCCTTAATTACTCCAGTACAAAACTTCATGAACACTGGTGAAATTGGTTGATTTCTTCAGCATTTACACTGATCGAATTTGTCCACGTGGGAATCTTGCCACTGATTTTGATGATCCCAAGAACTGGCTGTTGTGTGAACTCCTCTTTGGTTTTTGAATACTATTTCAATGGTCTGATATGTCTTGTGGGACTTTTAGTAGCTTGCCTTATTATCAGATATGATAGAACTGTCATTGAGAAGTGGAATAAAATTACTTTTAATTCATGTCCATTTTGGTATGTGGGAAGTGTCTTTCCTAAGTTTTGTTGCCTCTTCTATTTTAAAGAGTAATATCCCTTTTTCTAACCCCTTGGACAGTTTCAGAATAAAGTAAATCAAAGCAAAATCAGGATTTCTGGCCTACATGGTTCTATACAACTATTTTGTACTGTAGCTAGTACATTCAGAAGTTACTAGAGATCAGTTAATGCTCGAAATACCAGCAAGGTAGGCTCTTTGCTTCATTTTCAAAATAGCATCTAGAAAGTGTTGAGGCCTTTTCAAAATGGTCCCTTGGTCGTTTCTTCAGGGCTTTCCTACCATGAGGGGAAGGTGGTCAAATGAGGTCACCAAAGGAGGTCTCTCAGCAAGTAACAGAGGTCAGATTTCCACCAGCTTGAATTGCTGGCATCAAAGTAAACCCCATTGCATTGCTGTAGTAATAGTTTTCTACATCAGTGTACTAAAAATCAGTATGTAGAAAAAGTTTCATCGTTCTGCAAAATATTAAACTCCAGTACTGTAAAGTAAACCATAGCTAGTGTAGTGGTGTGATGGGAAGAAAGATTTCCAAAGTTATTTGGGCACTAGAGGATAGAGATAGGCAACCTGAAGTGTTTTTTGAAAGTGCCTAACAAGGGTTTAGATCAATGGGAGCTAGACACCTGACTTGTTCAGATGCTTTTGAAAATCATACTGGAAATCTAACTTGCATCTTGATGCTCATAAATATCTTTGAAGTCTCGCTCTTAAATATAATTGAGAATTGAGCCATTGTATCTTCAGTGCTTCTGAAGATAAATGTTGCTACCTTACAGTGCTATTGATTGGTATAAAAATAAAGGCTTTATATTAAACCACTTAATGTGACAGAGAGGGGAAAATGCAGCAATTCCTATAATGTCCTTTAGTGCTTCTATGTCATAGGTAATCTTATTTTTGCTTTACTAATGTACTGGTATCAGTTCTCTTCATTTATTTATGTTTACATAAATTTTCAACCATGTTTGAGAAATGCAGTCAAACACAGGTTGTGCTAGAAATGAGTATGGTCCTTGTACGACCAAATCATTCTGTTGTAGGTGTGACAGACCCATGCAAAGTGAGGTATCAGACATAGGGAAGCTAAATGACATTTTACTGCTCAAATCAGCAAGACCCCTGGTGATAGCAGTGGGTGTGGAAGGCAGAATGCAGTTGTCTGACAAGGAATTTGTACCTGCTTTATATTTTGAGGGGCATATGAACAAATTTCATTATCTGTGACAGGCTCTGCAGATTACCTGTTCTTCATCATCATGCATCTAGTTTTGGATTTGGCCCATTATTATTCTGCATGGCACCTACCAGATTTTGGTGGGGGGAAAAAAAAGAGCTGTCATATGTATGCGCTGAATTATGTTATTTCATGAAATAGGCGGGGAAAAAGCAGTAAAATGTGTTTCAACTCAGGATCTGTGTCCTGGGCAGGTGAACAGAATCTTCCTTCCACAAGGCTGCTCCAGACTTCCATGTTTTGATGCAGCCTTCCTGCATGCTGAAGGCACCAACTCATGCCTGAAGTCCAGCTTTTCCTTCCTGCATGTATTACAGGCAGGGACAGATGGAAACTTGAAATTGCTGGCCTCAGCTCCTGGATCATGTTAGCGTCTTTCGCTTCTTACAGGGCAGCTGCATTCTGCAAAACAGCAGTGTGCATGTATCTTGATATGTAACCCTAGAAGAAGGCTTCTAAATATAAGAGGAGTTTCTTTGCTGCCGTATGAAGGGGGTCAGCCAGACGCTTAAACAACATGTGGTGTGTGTTTCATTAGATTGCACAGCAAAAAAAGAAAAAAAAACCACAAAAATCAAGGGGATAATATGAAATTAAATTCTTAGGGTGCCTCCCTGCAGGCACACCTAGGAGTTTACAGCTTGTGACTTGAAGATCTGCACTAGCTCTTCAATTTATGTGGTTGCAACCACAATCCATGAACAGTGTGGCTCGAGGCTCCAGAAGCTGTTGCTTTTGTACCTGTATCTTTGGATATGTGCTCACAGTGTGAACTGTGTTCTGCCTTTCAGCCTGGAGATAGGTTGTATCTGATTGCTACCACAGTGTCCATCACTCTCAGAATCAGTCCAGATGCACCTGCTGGAACAGTGTGCAAGCATCTCTCTCTAGGCTCATTTCCTTACCTGGACCCTAACTTTGTCTACCAGTTATTTAAGATGGATTTTGTTACTGATTTGCATCAGTAGGGGAGAGACTGGGTCATCTTCCCAGTTAGTTTTTACTTCGTGTGCATTGTGTGTGCACATATGCACAAGAGGATGCATTTGAAGGACTGGATTCCCCAAAGCAAGTTAGATTTAAATACAAAGAAAGTCACTGGATTGATTTCAGGCTAAGCTGATAAGCCACATCCAGGTTACTTGACAGCTGTTCAGGAGCCTTTATAGAATGTGTTATTTCGTGGAGGGAAGAGTCCACATTACCAAATCTTCACTCCTGATAATGGGGTAAACTAAGAGGAAGTTGAATAAATGTAGAACCTACCCTGACTTTGGAGGAGAGACCTCCAGGCAAAGCCAGAGACGTCAGAAGGCCTGCACAGGGTAGTCTGCATGGCTGCTGCCTAACCTGCAGCACTTCTGACACAGAGCCCTCAGTCTTTCATGGGCAGTATCTGCATGCTGAAAAACTACTTGAATGTTGGTTTCCTCTTACTATCCTCCTGTCTTCAGCCTAATTTTTAATTAGTAGGTCTCTGAAGGTGTGCAGTGTTATGTTGGTGTAGAGGAGATGAGAAGAGATGCAATGGTCTATGAGTGATTTTTATGTGTGCTCACAATTTTCTGTTTCCCAAGCACAACGGCATGTTCTGCATGCACAGCAACAGCATGTGTCCCTGAAATGTGAGTGAGCCTTTAAGGAGGCTGCCCAGCTTCCTCTGCATCACTCCCTGGCAGCCTGGCAAAATGGGCTAAATTCAGAAGTGACCTAAAAGGAGGGGAGGAGGTTTGGAAACAGATCACTCTGCCAATGTAAAGATGGAGGAATAAACTTGGGAGCCCAAGGTAGCAAGGAAGGTTAGGGTAAGAAATTTAACCTTGAAGTTTCTGCAGTTAAATTTATCCTGTCTTGAACTCTAGGAAGTTGTGCTGCTGCTCCCACCTAACTCACTCTCCACGGCACAGAAGCTACAAGAAGCATTTCCTCATATGTCCTTTATAATGTGATTTATGGCATGTCTGAATTTGATCTACTAGCTCATGACTGAGGATGGCTCTTGTTTTCGTCATATCTAGCTGTAGGGCTGAGTCAGCTTCCACTTCGCTTGCAGTGACTTCTCTTTGGCTAAAGAAGCTTGCGTCACATCAAGGAAAAAGAACTTTGCCATATATTAACAGATTCATCAGGACTTTCAACTGCACAGCCTGAGACTTTAGGCCACTGCATTTCTTTTTCAACACATACTCTGGGGTAAGAGAAGGGGAAACTCCACTGAAATTAAGGGATGCACACCAGAGCAGGCTGTGTGGTAATGGTGAGCCATGGCAGCCTCGTGTACACATACCTCAACCAGTGTTCAGTGAGGGCTTAACTACCTTTTGATTTTAACCAACTCCAGGAGATAATCCAAACAGTGAAAATGAGATTCTGGCCTAGAGCACAAGTGGTTGGTGAGTGCCATCCCTTCCCTGGGGCTAGCGCAAGAGTTTAGCTTTGACTTTTTGTGCCTGAAAGGTTTATAAGGCCATTCTTCACCCCATTTAATCAAAGACATACATTCCTCTAACACAGGTGGCTCCTGACCTCAGATCTATGCTGTTTGGTCCTTACTTTCTTTAAAAATGAGTCAGCAGATGAAGAAAAACGGTAAGTGATATCTCCAAGGGGGTAGAATGACTCAGTAGTAAAGATGTCTCTTCACTTGACCCCTCAGCCTTTACAGCACCGAAAGTGCTCCATCATGATTGTTGGAACTTTGACAAAGTCTGCCGAGTCTCATGAACTTATGAGCCAAGAAGCAAAATGCCTTAAAATTAATTTCTGAATCAGATGCTCTGTGTGAGTTTTAATAGTCAGGCCAGGTCTAGTTCATGTTTATTAAAGAAGGTAGATGTGAGTAAGGGAAAAAGGAGCTGACCTTTGCTTGTGGCTAGTGACATGGTAAATAACACAGAGACCATGTGGCTCTTCATATGCTGCAGGTGTTTTACGAGCATCTCCTTTTAAAAGCTCACATTGCCCTGTGAGGTGGTGTAGCACAGTCATGACACCTGATAAAGCATTTAATCAATTACTTTTATCTTGTGTTTTTTCAAGGGAATTTCTTATTCAAAATTATTCAGTTACGTTTTCCCCTGATGCTTTTACCCCCCATCCTTCCATTTGCGGTTCAAACTGTTGTTGTGATTCACCATACAATTTCCATGATACCACTTCTTTTTCCTGAGCAGACAACCGTAAATCCTAGGGCATTCACGTTGTTGGTGTGATTGCTAATACCAAGATCTCATATTTGGTTTTGTGATGTCTAAATTTAATGTTCACTTAAAGTGAGTATTTGTTCCATGGGTGTGTGGGTAGTGGACACAAGCAGGGTCCTGAATACCCCAGAACAAAATAATCTGCATTTTTGAATTTGTATTTAACTAAAAGATTTTTCCAATATTCACCCAACCTAGCGTCGCCTTCCTTTGGCTGATGGAAAGCTAATAGCTAAAGGCAAAAGTGATTAAGAGTTTTCTTGAAGGTCATGCTGGCAGTTAGTGTCAGAGGCAAGAAGGAGATTTTTATCTAATTCTTTCTCTCCTTCTCAGTGAAAATGCTTACAGTCACTATTCTTGGGCGTCCCCCAAAATTGCAAGGCATTGTACACAGCTAAACAGCTAAGGAACAAATTATTCTGGTACCAGTGTCAGGAGTGCTTAGCAAGGGCTCAGCCTAAGTGGGCTGCTGCTGTGTCCTCTGTCTGAGAGATACGGCAGTTTAGAAAACTAGAGAGAGTTGTCATGATAAATTGTTTCAATGGCCAGTGATACCTCTGATATTCTCACTAGGGAAGTGAACCAGGAACCTCATTTGTGACACATATGAAAGTCTTGATGGAAGAATGTGAACCGGCTCCCCATCTGTTACATCCTCACCTGGCAGTAAGAAAAAGAAGGTTAAGATAGGTATGTAAAGGGGCAGGAGTAGAAAAGGTATTCTGTAGTCTTCCTTTGGAATGTGGAGGCTGGTCCTGGATGGAGAGGAAGAGGGGGAGTTTTTATGCCCTTCAGGTTGCAGAGCGTGGAAGGAGGCAAAAAGTCACAGGTGCTGTTAAAGGGAGGAGCAAAACTCCAGGGTTCCAGAAAATCAGTGGGTGGATGAGCTCTGCAGGCCCTTGATGGCGTATCTGTGGCTAATCTCTCGCTTCCCACATCTCCTGCATTAACAGGGATTAATTCCCTGTAAGGGAATCTTGCTCCCACTCAAGCTGATAGGAGAAATCAATACTCCAGTGCGTGTGAGGACCATGCATACAGACGTGCCTGTGAGGAGGCAGGGTGATGATTTAGTGGGCAGCAGTGGTAAGCCCCGCATGTAAGACTCACCGTTCATGGTGTAATGTCATCCAGCCCTCACAATTCATGGGGAGCAGGCACCTCACAAAAAGAGTTACAGGCTGATTGCTCAAGGACTGTTCTACACCCACCTGTCACGACTGACAGTGAGGGAAGACAAGAATCAGGGTTGAAGAGGAAGCAGTCACGGGGAAAAGAGGGAGGAGAAGGCAGCAACAGTGGAGCCCAACCACCAAGAGGTTGAGATGGCTGTGTCCATTGCCTCTGTCCTGTCCACAGGCTGGTAACTCCCAAAGGTTTTGGCATGTAGCACACCATGGATGGATGGTTCATCACCGTATAGGGAGGAACCATCACATTTGAATACCAGAACTTTAAATTGAATGATGCTTGGACCTACCATAGACTAGTTACCACAGCCTCATGAGCTATTAGCAGTTCTTATCCTGCAGTTTATTACCTATCTGTGGTTCTCAGAAGTAACAAAAAACATTGCAAAGAAGTGAGGATGGGCCCCAAAGTGAAGGTACTGTTGCTTGCAATGAATCTGTCTGGCTGTTGTGCTCCTACTGGGAAAGTGGTGGACAAGACATGGTAGAGTATATCTCCAACCTACACTGCAGACAGTTCTGCAGATACCACCAGCACACACAGAGGCGTATGCATTCGTGCTAGCCAAAAAAGAACTGGGCAGAGCAAAACAGTTGGGTTTGGAGACAAAGAATTCCGGAGTGCTAAGCTGTGTGAAATACCAAAATAACAACAGCTGCATTTTATAGCAGGGTTAACTGCTCTGCAGGGGCTGGGGAAGAGCTGCCCACACGCATTCCCCTCACACCCGCGCTGGCAGGCTGTCCCGTGCCGAGGTGTTCTACCCATGAAAGACAAACTAGGAGCAGCTGTTCCTCAAAACATGCTGCGGGAGCCAGCCGTGCACTCGCGATTAGGCACGGTGAATCTGTCTATCCCGGCAGAATTCTTCCCACAGTGTAGCAGCATGCCACAAGGATACACTTCGTTTTGGTAGGAATCCTTCTGTCTGTTTGCAGGTTGCTTCGATTGGTTAAGAAAAACACTCCAATTTCCTTGTAAAGAGAACTGCCGACCCAGGAACCTGCAGTCCTCGCGACTTAATGCCTGTTAGAAAAGTAGAAGAAAGACAGCGACAGCTGATGAAGAGCAAAGGGTAAAATGAGATAATGTAACTGGAAATGCTTAGAGAAACATGTTAGAGAAATATACGAGTGTAATTTCATTTGGGAAACATTTATTGGTTAAAGACTTAAATTTCCATCTGTGCTTCCTCAGAGGAGAGAGAGCCGTGTGCTGGTGGTTTCACAGTCTGCTCTGACCACCTAAGGGTGGCTCTTGGTCCCGTTTCATGAAGAGGGGAGATGGTTTATTGCCTACTCCCAGCCCTGGTGCTCACTCATCTGCGCTTCTCCTGCAGATCCAAAACCTCCCCGGGGCGGTGGTTTGCAGAAAGCATCTCCGGGAGGCAGGTACAGAGCAGCACGCTGCGCCGCTGGCCTCGCACCTGCGGCACCAGTTTAGCAGTTACACTAAGTAGGTCCGGGATAGCCCTGGGGGGACGGGCGGCAGAGCCGGGGGCCGGGTGCAGGCTGCCCGGGAACGGCCTCGGCCGCTGCGGGGCCTGGGCCGGGGGCCGGCCCGGAACTTGCGCGCCGGGCTCGGGTTCTCCCCGGGGCCGCGGCCCGGAGCGCGGCCGGGCGGAAGCGGAAGCGCCTGGGCGGCGGTGGAGGGGCGGCGGCGGGCTCTGGCGGCGGGCGGTGGGTTACCGCGGGCGGGCAGGGCCGGGCGGGAGGCTCCGGGCAGGTGGCCGGGAGTGGGGCCGCGGGGGGAGGCGGGGTCCCGGCGGCTGCTACGGGGACGGCGGGGCCGGGGCGGGTTGCTATGGGGATGGCGGGGCCGGTGCCCCCCGGCGGCAAGGCCCGGGGTTTGCCGTCCGTGCGAGGAGCCGGCGGTCCCGGTGCGCGGGGCTGCCGAGGTGCTGTGCGGTGCGGCCTTGGTAACGGCCTCCCGGGCGCCCTCGGGGGATCCGTGCCGGCTGCCGGTGCGCTCCGCGGTCCGGGCAGCGGCGGGTGGCGGAGGCGGGGGCTGCCCGGCCGCTCGGGTCCGGGCGTGCATCGGCTCGGCAGAGGGAACACACGGTGCGTTTGCTGACGGGAGCTGCGGGGGCTGCTCGGCTCCCTTCGGGCCGGCTCGCAGAACCAGCGGGTCGCTATTTGAAGAGGACACGGACCGCTCGGAGCTGTTGCAGTTTCACATAGCCCGTTAACATTTGCACGTGTACCTGCTTTTTGTCGTGCCAATTAAACTATTGAGTTGTTTATTTGCTTAAGCCGTGCGTGCTGAGACTGGTTTCAGGTTGTGACCGAGCTGAGCTCTGTACGGTTGGAAGTTGGGCAATGTCTGTAACTGGAGTTTACAGGAACCAGGGCAATATCCCCTGCCCGTGCTCATGCCCTGCTCTGCGCTCTGCCAGGCCCTGTTTGTACAGTTCCACACGGCCTCCTCGGCCGCGTCTACGTTGCTGCTCTTCACCAATAAGTCGTCTCTCAGCTAAGACGTGGCATTCACATCCAGTGTCATCCCAATGTGGCCCCGCAGGCTGAGGAGCGGGAGGGTGTGTTGTGTTTCCTGCACAGCAGGCCCCTGCCTCTCCAGAGAAAAGCAGAGACTGGAGGAAGCCTCCCGTGGAGCGTCAGCAGGAGTGTGCTGTTTGTGCTGTAGAGCCACTATAAGGATCCTCAGCAGGTTGTCATCTGAGATAACTTTATTTTCTAATGAAGTCACATTTCTAGTTGACTGGTTTTGAAGCATGCTGGTGGAAAGTTCTACTGATGTTTCAACTGATGTGGTAGAACATTATATGTATGGGTGTTCAGAAGACAGAAGAACAAGCGCTTGGCTTGGGAAGACAGAATACCGGTGTGCTGCAGTGACAGATACCTGCTTGGTCAACTTTTAGAGTGGCTGAGTCTTGCAGAGATGCTAGGATATTGAACTGGAGCACATTATTAAGAGTAGCTAAAGATTGTCATTTAGTGTCTTTGTTCTGAGTGTGATACAATTTACAGATGCTAGCATTTTGGTTTCATCAAGTGTCTTAGACTCTTCAACTCAGAAGCAGAGCCCAGGTCTACTGATGAGCCTGCTTTCCTGCCTGGTGGTGTTCTGCCTTCAAAAGCACATGTGCTAATCTGGATTTTCCTGTGCTTTTAGGTCCTTAACAATGGGGAACACAAGCAGCGAGCGAGCTGGACTGGAGCGTCATGGGCATAAGGCATCCCGAGGTGAGAACTCAGGAGGAGCCATCAGTACGAAAGAGGGTGATAGACCAAAAATTTTAATGGACAGCCCTGAAGATGCAGACTTGTTCCATTCAGAGGAAATGAAGGTATTGCTGGTTTGTTCTTGTCTTCTAACATTGCTAGCTTGGGAATGCCGTCCCGTTGTGCTGTTAGCAACCTTCAGTAATTCAATCATTGAGTTTACACACAGACTTGATGATTTCCCTTGCTTCCCACGCTAAGGAGAGACGTTGCTTTGATGTCCAAGCAGATACAGTGAGTGTAATGTCATGGTTTCCAGCAAGAATTAATTGTAGAAAAACTAAAATGTAACCGTCTCAAAGCTCTTCCCCAGTTCTAGGTACAGTGCCCCAGCTTCCTTTGGATCCTTAATGCTCTTGTAGTCACCAGTGACATTTTACCTGTCTATTATTTTCCATATTAAAAAATCTGTTAACGGGATTTTTGCTCAGTGTTAGATGGGTTGTTAGAAACATCTTGCTGTGTATTGTGTTTTATAAGAATATCTAACAGAAAATTACACTTAGATTTTGAGTATTGGACGGAGCTGTTTCCTATAGACAACTCATAATCTTTCTGCCAACTACAAATTTTGTGCCTACGGTATTTGTATAATTTAAATGCTTCTTAAGTGTGTTTCTTCTTAATTATTTTTCTCCCTCTTCTTATATCTGTGTATTTTGAAAACTGTTGTGAGCTCAAGTGATTTATTTTTAACCTAATTTAGGCTGGAGGGAGGGGGGATTATTTTGCCTTCTACTCTTTCTGCAAGTTTGGAAGGCTTTAACATCATTGCAGAGTTTGTGCAAATGAACTTGTGAACAGCATCTAGAAATGCTGTTTCTAATCTTCATCTGACAAAAACTACTTGTAGACTTGTACCTTAGAGAATCGTGCCTGAGTGCAAAAAGGCCTTCAGTAAAATATAGGTTGTCCAAGCCTGCCGGGAAAGAACTCCTTTTGATTAAGACGTTGTGCTTGCAGGCTCCGTTGGAGAAAGAAGAATTCCTAGCTTGGCAGCAAGATCTGGAAGTGAATGATAAAACTCCCACTCAAGCTCGACCAACAGTCTTTCGCTGGACTGGAGGAGGGAAAGAAGTTTATTTATCTGGGTCCTTCAACAACTGGAGTAAAATCCCTCTGACAAGGAGGTAACAAACTGCTGCTGCTGTATCGGTGATAGATTGGTATTGTGCTTGGATTTACCACTTCCCTGCTTCTCTTCTCAAGCCCTTGATGAGAATCTGACTTTCTGATTCTTGGATGGCACAGGCTGAAAGTTGAGCTGTTTTGAAGGAGTGATTTGTTCACTAGGCACCATGCATGAATGACCCGAAGCAACCCTTGTTGTGCAGTCTGCTGCCTGGGGTAGCGGTGGGGTACGTAAGGTGAAGTTGGCTTTCAGCATAGTGTCTTTGATGGCACAGGTACTTTCTTGCCATATCCTTGGCTTTTGCCCAGCTCAAAGGGTCCAGATTCTGCTTAGGAAACTGTGAGCCCGGGACACCTGCTGATAAACTACATCAACGGGAGAATCAATCTGTGTTAAGGTACCAAGTGCTTTTTGCTGCCAGAGAGCTCTGGAGCTCTGCTTAATTTTGTACCTGAGTAAGTATTACATTTAAACCAAAGTTTTTTCAAAAATTTAAGACTTAATGGATGGCGGAGAGTCTGAATTTAACTGTTGATCTGAGTCCTGTTCTCTGTCACCTATGACATACCCATGAAAGATTGGTCTCCTGCCAGTTTCTGGTGTTTCTCATCTCAGTGAGTGGCTGCTTGCATTGTCATTGTTGCAGGCTGATGTCTTAATTTCTTAGGAAACTTGAGGGAGGAGCATAGTGGCCTGATGAAATGGTATTGGGAGGATTGTTCTGTGCATGAACAATGGAAAATAAATTATCAAGACAGGAGCTGGAAAAAAACACTACTGGAACATCAGTATTACTGTTGTACTCTAAGTAGAAAGCCCGGGAGATGGGAAATGGTGAAATAAATCTGGAAGAAGGGCAAAAATGTCTCTTTACCAAAAAAAAAGAGAGGTGACAGGTTTGTCTCTTGTCAGATTAGGTATTCTTGGAAAGGAGGTATTTGGACCTCCTTAGAGGCTGGATAAAATCATGTTGCTGAATCAAATATGCTCAAGTAGAAGAGTTCATTATTCCAAACTGAAATTTCAAATCCACCTCTGTGATGATATGCTTGTGCTCCTTACCTGAGAAGAAGTGGAGAGAGGCATTGTGTGGCCTGTTTGAATTGTTCACATGGCATCAACTGTTTCTCAGCTTCTGAGGTGCTGATAAAGACCTCTGAAGAATGAGGAAGTTCACAGGACAGGAGTATCAAAATCACTAAGCAGCAGCTGTTCAGACCCAAAGAACTCACAAGTATTGAGTTGCTGCTTTCATCGTCTAGTCATTGTTCATTCATTTCAGAGGCATTTGTGAAATGCAATTTATGATGGTAAATACTGAAAGGCAAGGAAATGTGAGTAAGCTGAGCTTGTTCCATCAACAGGAGTCTCGCAGATAAAATGAAGTCTCACAAGTAATGTGAAGACATGAGGATGACTTTACAAAAGCTCAGTGCCAATTCCTTGATGCCAGGAATATGTGGATCCTAATTAGATGTATTAGATCCAAATGTGGATAGTAATTTTGAATGTGTTGGGACTTACTGTCACAGAATAAAGGATCATTACCATTAACCTTAGTTTGATTCTTCACCTTTAGATTGCATCAGAGACTCTCTTAAACGTGGCACTGCCTTTTTCAGTTTTGCATGCAGAGGAGGCTTGTGTTCTGTGTTGCAGTGTTTGTCACAGTCTGTAGATTGATGTGCTTTTCAGAATATTTCAGGGCTGATTGTTTGTCTTAAATTCCAGTCACAATAACTTCGTGGCCATCCTGGACCTGCCAGAAGGAGAGCACCAATACAAGTTCTTTGTGGATGGGCAGTGGACGCACGATCCTTCAGAGGTAATGTTTGCTTTGACTCGCTGTGTGTATTCACTGAGGCATCTGAAGAGGAGACTGGTTTCCCTACCAATAGCTGGCCTTTTCAGAGAGAAGGTATTTATTGGTTAACAACAGAAGCTGTTTAAGCTGGTGAGAGAGATATTTGTGATCCCAGCTGACCTAGGTGGTGGCATCAGACTGATGGAGGTTTTGTAACAAACAGGTGACAAGGTTCTCTTGGGTACTGGCTTATAAGATGTGGTGAGCTTTCTTGTCTAGTGCCAAACTATCTTTTAAAGTGCTGTAGCATTGCTGACCTCCCAGATCTCTCTGTGCTATACTTGCTATCATCTGTGCCAGAATGTTGCTATTGCTGCTCTAGATCTTTTCATAGTCCAGTAATTGTGCCAAAATCTACCAGGCCTTTCCTCCCTCCTCTGCTGTAAAATGAGCTTTAACCCTAGCCCACCCAGCAGTCCCGACCTGCTTCAGAATTAATCATTCACTGGTGCTGGTTCCAGTCTTCCTGCTGTCTTGGCAAACCTTACAGAACCTCACAGAATTTACCTTGCAGTAAATTTAGCTCTTTGAACTCTCTGCCTTGGACAGCAGCCTTAGCTTTAGTAGTAAACCAGCAATACCAACCGTAAGCTGTCCTACATCAGGCCATGCAGATCTTAGCCTGACTCTGAAAGACCTGCAGAAGCTAGAACTAAAGCTTAGCTCCTTGTGTCATCACTGTTAACTTTAGCCCAATCCTGATCCTAGCCTCATCTATCACCCAAGTATTTATTGAGTGCTGTGGACGTAGCAGTTTCAACTGACATATGCACCCCCCCTCGTCCTCAATCCTGCGCTTGCTCTTAACCTAACACTATCTGAGCCATGGGGAGCTCTTTTCCTATTTGGTACTAGCATATTTTAAAAGCAATATATTACATTCTTGGTAATGCTGATCGTGTAGTTTTGAGAATCTTATAGTCCTGCAAGCTTTTTTATTCTGACTTTTGTATGTTATTTCTTCCCAGCCAATAGTAACCAGCCAGCTAGGTACCATCAACAACATCATACAGGTGAAGAAAACTGACTTTGAAGTATTCGATGCTTTGATGGTGGACTCCCAAAAATGTTCAGACATGTCTGGTATGAGCTTACTGGTAATTTTATATCATGTTTTTTAGAGCTGTTAAAAATTTCATCTTCCTGTTTGTCTGGAGTTAAAAGCTCCAGTATAGGTTAATCTCCACTTTCGTCAGGCCCCGTGGATGTGTGCGGGAATCACAAATGCACAAAGGAAGAATATGGGATGCATAAAGGAGGAAGCCTCTGGCAGAGCAACACAGGTCACTGTAGATCTGATTAGGGGGTAGTCCTGGGTGCTTAACAGCTGTTTGTTTGCCGCTGTGATGTGACATGGCTGTTCCAAGTGCACTCAGTGGTACAACACCAAACCAGTGTTGACAGCCTGCCTTGCTCCTAATTCCATCCTCCTCTAAGGAGGTGGGCCGAGGAGGCCAGAAGTTGCACATTAAGAGGCAGAAATTAGGTGCATCTTAGTAGTGCTAACACAGGCTCAGGAATATATCATATCCTCACAGTTTAGTATAAATTATCTGTATCTTAGAATAATACAAAAACGCTATTTTTGCCTGAAGTTTTATATCCTGGTGTAACAGAAGAGAGGTAAGATTTAGCTTGAGTCCTCTCTGAGATCAGCCTTGCCATGTGTTCTGTATAGACCTTTGTAGGGATGGAGACCATGATTGAAGTAGTACCTTGCATCCTCCTTCAGAATACCTGTCCTTTGAATCTGAGGCAGAAGGTGTGTTTGGTTGGTGTTTGCTATATGCAGCTTTCCTCTGGACAAAGCCTTTTTGGAGAAAGAGTGTGATTTGTGAGACTTGGAGGAGATTCTAGTGGATGCCTTCCTGCCACATGCTGTATCAACCTTTCCTTATATTGCTTTAGACTCCCTTAGAGGTAATGTTGTGGAGCAATGTTTGCTATTAAGTGTTTGCAGGAGGAGTGCTGGGCAGCGATGACAGTGAGGTTCTGTAGTGCAGCAGGGCCCTCAGAACTCCACCTCCCACGTTTTCACAGCTAGTCTCAAGTCAGACAGACTTTGGATGTCTTAAATCACTTCTTGGGCAGTGACTGATCCTCTGGCACTGCGTCAGCTCCCGTAGTTCTTGTACTTACATGCCATTGATTTCTTTTGGCTGCATGTTCCTGGATGTGAAAATCAACTTGGTACCAGTAAAAACATACCTATAAAGAGCAGATATTCTTACAGACTGTTTAAATATTTAACATCTCTCTGGCAGAGCTGTCAAGTTCACCCCCAGGACCGTACCACCAGGAGCCCTATGTTTGTAAGGCAGAGGAGCGCTTTAAATCACCACCTATTCTCCCCCCCCACCTGCTGCAGGTCATCCTGAATAAGGACACAGGCATTTCTGTGAGTACCTTAGTTTGTTTTGCCTTGAGGCCTTGAGGGTGTGAACAGATGGGGGGAAAAATCTGGGTACAGACAGGGGACAGGGAGGAGAAACCTTAGAATAGCTGCCATGTTGGTGAATTCCTTATTACATATGTCCAGATGGATCCATCTGGAGTAAATTTATTTTTCTACTTGACTCTCTTCAAAATTGAAAAGAAAACTAGATTTCTGTTTTACTCCCAGAAACCCTGATCTTCCCACTGCAACACTTAAAATATCAGAAGCACCTAAGAAATAATTGAGGTCTGTTTCATGATCTCAATGAGTATGCAGAGGGTTTCACCCTGGAGGGATCTTGGATTGCTCTGAAGCTTTGTCTGTGTTTGTTGCTGGGCTCAGCGTAAGCAGCAGGGATGTGTTTGAGGGTGTGGCGCGCTACAGGCGGTGTTTATCACCCACCAGCTGTGATGAGTAAGCTGTGAGTTCTGTTATTTTCACACTGTCTCACTTTCTCTTTTTTCCAGTGCGATCCCGCTCTACTCCCTGAACCCAACCACGTCATGTTGAACCACCTCTACGCACTTTCTATCAAGGTGAGAGGCCAGGGCACGTTCTTCACACTTGCAGCTTTTAGATAACTCTGTTTCTCACCTGTTTTCCATCTCCTGTAGGATGGAGTGATGGTGCTTAGTGCTACACATCGTTACAAGAAGAAATACGTGACTACTTTGCTGTACAAGCCAATATGAACATCACAATAGTTTGTGACCAATTGTTCTGGGCCAGTGCAGTCTCAGAAAAAAAATTATTCCCTTAACCAAATGTACTCCTGCTCTGCAAATGAACGCTGATTTCGTATTGTTTCTGAGACTTCCAGGTTCTCCTATATTTGCCTTATTTCCCTATTCTCACCTTGGAAGCTCTTGGAGATGGCAGCTTCGTGGCAACTAGACAGATGGCAAAGGTGTCAGTGCCCACTGTCAGCTCAGTTAAAAAAACACCAGTTTAATTAGGGTGTAAAATGTGAGGGCAGCAACAAATTAAAGACCTTTAGCCGTGAGGCAGACTGTAAGAAGTAAACAAGCCAGCCTAAAGTCTAGAAGGTTCAGGATTCTTGTGGAATCTCGTTTGAGCTCAACACTCGGCAAAAGCAAGCCCATGACTGCTTTTGTAACTCATCAAACACACAATTATTTCAGTAGCAAGTTCCAAACTTGCATGGCTGAAATAAGTGTGAATATTGATGATCTTTTTTGTAGCAGCCTTTCTAGGCAAAAATCAGCGACACAATCACCTACAAGGTCATTTTTATTTCACGGCAGACTGGGGTGCACTGTTGCTACTGTGAATAGCTCTGTAGTTTTTCTCTTCATGAGAACTGAAATATGACTTTTCCCCTGTGGAATTTCTGGTAAAGACAGTTGTTTTTAATGGCTGGATTTTTCTGTAAATCGTAAACGTGTCTTGCAGTAATCTGCTTTTTGAAACCAATTTCTCTTGCTGTCACTGATAAGAACTTCCTTAAGCTGGGAGAGGTCACTGTGAGGAAATGGATGTATTCAGTTTAGGGATTAGTTCTTCAGTAACAGCCCGAAGGTGACTGTAAGTCAACTGGATCCCAGTGGCCAAACTTGCCCCTTGGGGTAAGCAGTTGCAGCGTGCTGGATGCGGCAGCACTGCACCCTGCTGTGCCCAGGGCTGGAGCCGGGCCTCCGCTCCAGGTTGCAGCGTTGGCCGCGGGTGTAAAATCCTTGGTGCTTCCACAGCCAGGGCTGTGGGGATCTCTGCCACTTTTTATGCTGTTTGTATTTTCTAAGCGATTATAGTAACGCCAGGGTGCCTGTACTTGGTACTCGCAGCCTGTTTTATCCCAAAACAAATGCAACATTAATGCAAAACCGCCTGCCAGCGTGCCTGGGCCTGCCCCAGAGGAGCCAGCTCAGGAGGTGACCCGCTGGGTCCTTCCTGCTGTGTGGGTTTTGGTGCCTTAGAGTGCCAGTGACTGTGCCAATGACTGATAGCCAGCCCCCGATGGCTGTGGGACGAGCCCATAGCACAAGTAAGGAGTCTGAGCGGGGCCAAAGCTGCAGCAGCCAGCAGTTGGCGGAACCAGCCCCCGTGGGAGGGTGGGTTGCCACCCTCGGATCTGTTCACTAGCCTTGTTGCAATATCCTGAGTAGCTCAGTAGATCTGGGTCTAGTGCAATGGTTTTCTCTGAAAACTCTTTCTTCATTCTGTGCTATGGGTAGTATTTGGTGTTCTGAAATACGGAATTGCTTTTGTTTTCAGCCTCTTAAGAAACAAATAAAACATTTTTCAAGAAAAGTGAGTGATTTGCTTTGTTATCCTTCCCATCTTTGGTAACCTCAGCTTCCTCGGTTGTGATTTCTTTTGTGAGTCCTTGATTACAGTTTTATGCCTTGGTGGACTGGGCAAGCTTTTCATTCATAGGTGCAGCTTGAAACACTTTGTCCACTTGCAGTTAATGAGGGAAGATGGCGGAGGTGTTAGTGTGTGTTTTGTGATGTAAAGTTTACAGGAAGAGCAAGAGGCCAATTGCCATCAGTTCCTTAGGGCTGAAAAGCTTGGTGTTGGCCTGACGCCTCCTGTCAGCCTCTGTTCCAGCCAGCCACGCTTCAAGCAGACTTTTTTCCCCAAGCTTTTCTCCTTGACAGCATGTGGTTGTGGGCTGGTGTCACAGGCATTGGCTTAGGCTGTGCAGTGGGACAGCCTGCACCCTCGGTGGTGGTTGTTGTTAGCACCAGACAGCGCTGACTTGTGAGGAGGTCAGGGTAGGGGCGGTGGAATGCGGGGTCAGGGCTAGTGCCTGCAGAGCAGCGTGTGCTGCAGGGAGGCCTGCGTGCTTGGCCAGGGGAGACAGAGGCTCCTTTTAGCCTGAGCTGGTTGTGTCAGGGCAGTAAACAACGATGCATCAAGAGAGCAGGGAGAGGAGGGTGGGACAGTGCCAGTTAAGTGATTTACCAGGAGTGGATTTTGTTGAAATGCAAACTCACTCAGTGAGAACACCTGGAAGGTTAAATGCAGGAGTAGATAACTGTGTGACCACAGCCGTTCTTGGTCAGTTCCCTGCCATAGAGAAACCTGATGCTTAAATATTAGATAATGGTTAATAACGGCTTCTCCTGCCACAGCGGCATCAGCAAAGGTGTGCCAGGTCCCGACGGCTTGTAGCACAATGGCACTATTGCACGGACACGGCGTGGGGGCGGGGGGGGAGGGTCTCTTTTGCCATGCTCTGCTGCGGGGTAACAAAAGCGGCCATGGGCTGTTAGCTGAGCTGTGCAGGGGCCGGAAGGAGGGCGCAGGGCCTGCGGCTTGAGGAGCTGCGAGCCCTGGTCCTGGCTCTGCTCATGGCTGTGCGTGGGGGGTGCGCAGGGGGCTGGGAGCGCTTGGGTGGACACTGCGGGCCAAGGCACCGGCAGTAAGTGCTCCTGGAGCTCACCGTGGGGCTGAGCTGTGCGTTGCAGGGTGCGGAGTAGAGGGTATGTGCTATGGAAGCAAACTCGGAGCCGGTGTTTGTGCAGCACTGGGGCTGTGTGGTAGGATAAGCATCAGCAGAGGAGAGGCAAGTGTTGGGATTTTTTTTTTTTTTTTTTTTTTTTCAGCTGTGTTCCAAGAAAAGTAGATGTGAGCGTGTATTGGCAGCCAGAAGTTATGCCATGAGGCCTCTGAAATGCTTTTAGTGGCAGCAGGACAATGATACCACAAGTTTCTTATTTGACTGACCTAGAATTAATGTTTTGCTAGAAGGGGAGCTTAGAGGTAGCTTAATGAGTTTGATTTGTTATTTGTCTCAGTTGCAAAACAAATTCTTCACAAGTCAAAGACTAAAGAAGCAGAAACTTTGAGAGATGGAAACCAGAAAGGGAGGTGAAAGTAGGGCAAGACTTAATGGTATTTATGGACTTGGTCTCAATTAGTTTTGTGCATGTTTTTCCACTTATATGCATGACTCACTCTAGGCTTTTCATCAGTGCTGGTACGGTGGAACCACAGAACCAAGTGTTTTATAGAAAGGTTGGTTTGGTTGTTTTAAGAACCAAATACTTTATAGAAGTGTGTGTTTGCTTTAATTTGCAGCCTCTAGCCACGACCCAGATGGTAAAGCACGTGGTGCACAGGGTGCAGGCAGCACTGCACCATTAGCTTTTGCAGCCCTAGAAAAGCTTTGTTTGCCTCAGAAGCCGGGGTGAGGGGCCCAGGCCTGGTGGCCAGTGGGTGGCCCAGCCAGCACCTGATGGCTTGCAATGGTCATTATGCTGTGACCGCCTCCACCTGCCTCTGCTTGTTGGGGCGAGTGAGCACAGCTGCCCACAGCCCCAGGGGCCTCTCCCAGAGGTTCATGGCAAGGTGACAGAGGTGTGGGCATCCCTGGCATCTGTGCCCTCAACTACCCCCTCCCAGGAGCCACAACCTTCCTCCAGGTAAGCCACAGCCCCCCCTCGGCCCCCCGATCCCTTTCTTTTCAGCAGGAGCATCTGCCGGAGAGCTGGCTCCTGGCAGGGCAGGGGGCTCACAAAGGCAGAGGTAGGCTGGGTGCTTTGGGTTTTGCTGGGGGGTGGGTTTGGGGGTGTCTGTCTATTTTTTTTTTGGCTAGGTTGTTTTGTGCTTGGCAGGTGAATGCAGTAGATCAATCGCACTGCATTCCCTGATTGTAATGGGATGAGTCGAATCCCTCCGAAGGCAAGAGCTGGATCAAGAGCTGGATTTATTAGCTCGCTTACGTTCCCCACCCACATCTCCCAGTCTGTGCTGTTATGTTTATTCTTGGCTGTTGCTAGGAGAGCACATTTTTTAAGTAGAGGCAGAGACTTTTGTTACAGTCATTTCTGGGACTCTTGAGTAAGCCCTTACATTCGGTGTCTACAGCAGAAATAACAAGAGCTCCCTGCCCTCCCCGACCCCCTAAATTTCAGCCCAGCGTGTGGTGGTCAAGCTGACAGTGGATTTACGTGGGGTTCTTGGTAATCAAAAGGCTCAGTAAATAATTTTTTTTTTTTACTCCACCAGTTTCTGGATTATTTTAGTTTTGTTACAATTCTGGTCATGCATCATAGGACTGCAACAATGAGCTTTAAATAAGTATTCTTTGTGCACAGTAAAATAGAAATAAAGGAACATTGAACAAGTTAGCATTTCATCATATACATCAGAGTAGGCACAATAGATAAATCAAGCAGCTTGGGTTTTATGTAGAGCACTTTCATGAAGAATGGCATGTAGGCCAAAATGTAAGAGGAGCTATTAGTAACCCGCCCCCACACCCACCAAAGAGCCCTTTATTGGGGGTAGGGGGGTGGGCATGTGCACAAAACCAAAACCACTGAACAGTAGGAGGACAAATTAAGTTACTGTAGGCAGCAGTGTGAATATTAAAAACCTCTTCCCGTGAAAGAATACTTCAGACCCTGTAAAAACTGGTTCAGTTAAAAATAGATGTATTTACATTTAAGTCTGATCTAGCAAGTTTTCCCAGCAGGTGTAAGTTAAGATGTACAGTAACTCTGCAGGTTGTACTCAATCGGACTCCATTTGTGAATGTTTTTGTTTTTAAGTTGCAGCTATTAGGCCTTAAAGCACCAGCATATTACAGCGGTGGGATGAGGAACTCTCGCTGTCCGCTTTGCTACCAGTACATTGCTGGGATAAATCCCAAACCTGTCATTAGATCACACTCTTGTTAATTAAGATGGTTTTTTTCCAGCTCAGGATGTGTGGGTCATTTACCAGGGCGAGATTGTTTTCCCAGATACTCACATGTGTCTTACCTCTACCCCAGCACTAGTTAAGTACGTGAGGGCAGAATTTAGCTGTCGGTGTTTGCAGCTGACTGCTGCTATAGTAAACTGGACAAATCCACCTGGTTTAGTTCATACGAACATGCTTTGTTTTTGTGAAGCCACTTATGCTCCTTGTTCAGGGAATGACGACTATTAAAATGCTAAATCTTGTCAGGGTTAGCTCTTTGGTCAGCTCTGACGCCTGGGGGTCACACAGCCTCTCATGCGGGTGCAATGGGAGGATGGCTCGTGTCACTCTCTAGAGAAGGAAGCGTTCATTTCACCATGCCAGTCAAGATAGTTATTTGTTTTATTTGGTTATCGTTCAACAACAAAGTTCAGTACGTTCCAGGTGGAGCTTTGAACTGTCCCTCTGGTTCCCTCCCTTGTCAATAATAAAAAGGTAATGAAGAAAAATCCTGTACTTTTTTAGAGACCTAAAACCTCATTGATGCTAACGAGCTTCAGTTGCAACTTAATGTTACAGTAGTTCTTCATGGGAGCGAGGAGGACTACGCTGAGGCCCCTCCGTGTCTGAAGATGGCTGTCCACAACCACCAGTAAAACAAAAAAGCTAGTGTTGAAAAACGCACAGTTTACAATAAAAAAGTAGAAACCAATTCAATTCCTTTTTGTTACGAATATAAAGTTTCTTGTAAATATGTACAGTCCTTTGAGCTATTTCTATAGCAGGAAGCATTTCACGAACAAGACACAAGATATACACTTTCAGGACTCAACAAGCCCATTGCTGAGGTCTCGAAGATCTTCCATGAGATGCAAAGATTTAAAGACTGATCTCAGTGACCTTTCAAAAGATTCAGACCAGGAGACAAAAACTTTCACCAAGTTTCCTGCCAAATCATCTGACCTACAATAACCCAACAGACAAGAGAACGGAATACAATACTCATGGAACTCGCCAAAGGACACCGACAAGGCATTTGAATTTTTAGGGGTTTCTAGAACAGGTTAGCACAGGCTTGCAAGGGACTAGCAGAAGTTTAAGAGTGTGGCCAAGGGAAGATTGGATGCAGTTTTGCTCTTTCCAGTTGTAAAGAACAGGGTTGTTCACGCTGAATGTTGCTATGGCAGATTGACTGGTCAAAACCTGCTTTGAAAATCATTTGCTCTCTGCTTCATGTTCACAGCAAAAGAGAATAGAAAGCAATAGATGGCTCGAGGTCAGATACGCAGCAGCAGAGGCGAAGGTGTGGTCAGTAACCGCTAAAGCTGCTCATTGTGAGTGTCCTCGTGTGCCGTGACACGTGGTTCTGGCTGCATGGCAAGGTACAGCCCGCAGGAAGAGCCAGCCCTGGGCTGCTCTTCTCCCTGGGGGACGTGAGCCTGTCAGGGCTGCGGAGTCATTGCTGACTGGACCATGGTCAATGCTGAGAGGAGAACACAAGTGTGACTGTAATTCTGGTCATAGAATAAGGCTTGTTAACTCTTCCTTGCCAAATTTCCAGAGTAATTAACAGTTATTTTGCAGCGTAATCTAAAGGTTTCGGTTAACTTACAAGTGAGGTACAATACACTACTCAGCAAAGCAACCTAAAAGGAGAGAGCAGCCAGTGATGGTGCAGCAGCATGCAGTGAACTGTCATGCAGAAGACCTGGATAAAGTCTTACACCCCAGTAGCTTATAGGTAATGCACTTTGTCTCAGGGCTGGGCACGTGGGATCGTTTAAAGCAGGGTTCTTCCCTCCCCCTCAGAGCTGCTCTAGAGCAATTTTAGTGAGAACAAAATAACTTTCAGAAGTGGCAGGTGAACAGACTAATCAGAAGTAATTTTTCTTGTGTTCTGGAGAGAATATCCAATCACACCTTCTGCTGAAAGACTCGCTCACCTTGGCCCTTCTGTTTCCAGGCCATCAGGATTCCCAGCACATCTCAGAACTATGATCAATTATCTGGTCAGGGGTGCTAACCACATTAAAGACCTGGGGTGGGGCTCTACTCCCGTTTAATTTCCTTGATGAACTACTAGGGACTAAAGTGAATACAAAAAGTTCATGAACTGCTTGAAAGAGTAACAGTAGTACAAAGTGCAAAAAACAGGAGTGCAGGAAAGTGCAGAGAAATTAACTGAGATGCGAACGATCTTCAAAAGCGTCACGCCTCCCGCTGCGGAGCTAGCTTGGCCCAGGAGTGCTGTTTTGGTAACTGGGCAGCAGACAGAGCGAGTGCATATACTCAGTGTATTTCCTTTTTTTTCCTGCAGGTCAAGATGAGTAACTTTGTCTAGCTGAGACTTACACTGAAGACTGGTCCCAGACCTGGCAGGGAAATAAAATGACAGTTACCAGTCACACGTATTTTCCTCACATACACCCAGGTGCCAGCAGCAGTACATCACCTAACTGCTACTGCTGCACGAGCGTGTACGCCTGCTTGCTTCTAGGCGGCTTAATTCTTAAACCACTGACAAAGGCAAGTACTATCAGCATCACTCTGAACACAGCAGGCTCCCAGTTCCTTTCTCCAGATACTGTTCCCCTTCAAGTTCTCAGTAATTTGATTTCTGTTGGTAAATGCGCCTTTGCCTTCAGATCTGGAGGACTTCAGCCGTTCCAGAGTCACGCTGCTTTTGCAGTTACAGAACTAGCCCAAGGGAAGGTGTTCACAGGGCCAGCGAGTTACACCATGTGTGCTCTGCTTTAATAGAGGGGGCGAGATTTGATTTGCTCTTGTACTTTACAGTACCATCAGCCCTGCTGCAGTCCATGCCTTTTCCTGAGAACAGAGAGGTTCTCCAGGCTCCTGACTTACCTTATTGACTTGAGCAAGAGGAGTTCTGGCACCACTCACAGGCATCCGTCCTCGGCTGCTCTCCTCAAACAGTCGGCCAGGGGATCTTTCTCTGCGGGTGCTCAGAAGCCGGCCTGGAGATTTCTCCCTCTCCAGGGGTCGCCCAGGTGACTTGTCCCTCCGCAGCTCTGTCCTTCCCTCGCGGTACCGATGTGGTGTGCTTGGTTCTCGAGGGTGGCTTGGACCTTCCGGTGGTCCTGGGCTTGATGCTACCCGCTTGGTTATGTGCTCGTTGTATGTGGGCGGACCTCTCTTGTTAGGGCTACTGTCATTCAAAAATAATGGACGCGAACAGCTGAGCGACAAAAACCTCATGTTACATTTTCTTTTAGCAAAAACGTAACTTTCCCCAAACACCCAGCAGTGTTCAGGTGAAAAAGCATCAGATCCCCCTGAGCCAAGGTTGAAAGTCCAAAGATATTTTGATAGCTGAGCATCTGTTACGTTAGCAACACTAGTAAAGTGCCTTAATGAATTGCTAATGTAAGTCCTGTCTCTGTAACAGCCCACAAAGTTCACATTTCCATACATTTAAGTATACTTTTCCATATAGAAGTACGCTAGAATTCGATATATGCCTTTTCACATACAAGATTTTCAGTAGCTCCACGTAGGATGAGCTGTAAGCCTCAATTTCTCAGTTTCCAACGCACAGTGGCACTATGAACCCCCCGTATTTATTCACCTGTCTGAAGTATCGCTGTTCTGCTGAACAGCACACCGCCCTGTCACAGCTGCCCAGCGCTGTCGCCCTGAGGCGTACACATTATTCGAGAGGAAGGGGCTCTTGCTTTAGAGATTGTCACAGTCAGTCGATGTTTAGTGTCATAGCAATAGCACCTGAGCTCACCAAGCTCTGAAGTCACAGCTTTATCAACATAAAAGTAACCCAGCTGAAGATCACAAAGCAGTTGTGGAGGGGATTACCCACCTATTCCTACAGAGTTAATGTTTCTTTGCCATAGGACACGAGGACCATATCAGAGGGACTTCATCATACCTGCGCGTGGCAGAAGATCCTCTGTGGTGCTGCTCATTGTTGGTCTCCTTCACTAGATTGCCCTTACAGCAAATCACCCTTAATTTGTCTTGGTAGGAGGAGGCCAAGTAGATCGCTCCAGATGAAATCGCAGGCCCGAGATACCGTGGGTTTGGTATCTCCAAGTGAGCTCGTGCAGGAGTTCTGGGTAAAATTGCAGGAAAAAGTCTTTACAATGACAACACTGCACCTTT
Source organism: Nyctibius grandis (assembly GCF_013368605.1). Lineage (NCBI taxonomy): Eukaryota > Metazoa > Chordata > Aves > Nyctibiiformes > Nyctibiidae > Nyctibius > Nyctibius grandis. Next base: position 4,278,789 of record NC_090671.1, read on the forward strand.
TCCTGGCAAGCACACGTATTCTTGCAGCACATGCTGCTCAAAGCCATGAAAAGAGAACAGCTTACCCTAGAGAAGCTCGTGCCTGAATCTCGATCACTTCAAGGGAATTGAAATGGGTCACAAACAGATAGGGCTCCCTGTAGGCTGAAGGAGCGTCACAGAGGGAGGAAAAACACAAAATAAAATTCTCTGTTAAAAACTTGTAACAAGCATCAGTCAGCACAAGAGAGCCTCACAGCCCTGGGGAAAACTAAGGGAACAATGTTTTCTGTAATAAGACATTGACACTATTACTAAATAGGGAGATTCAAGCTGAAAAAAATTGTTGCTTTGAAACTCTCTGTATCAAGAATTTTACTAACCAAAGTATCATGAAAAAGGCATTAAAAACAGACTATGAACTGAGCACAATCCCATTAGGCAGTGCCAAAGGCCCCAGGGAACCACACTGACATTGTATATTCTATTTCGAAAACTTTCAAGCATCATTAAAAGTTCCACTATCCCGTTCCACCGCTGTCAGGCCAGGAACATTAAGGAAATATAACTTTGGTTTAGTTTTCCTCAGATTGTTTCTACTACTTCAGAAGGTCTGCCCTTTGGATTTACAATGGCAGGGAAGAGGAAAGGGAAGCACTGAGTGAAGAATCCCTGTCCCACAAGGATGCCTCCCCATTTCAATAATTTCCGTAATCCAAGTGAACGTCCCTCAACACTTACCGAAAGCTAAGGGCAAGCGATTCCATTTCAGGTCATCTGTCCTACTGCGTCTTCCATAGGAATCCACAAAGACACCAAACTCTGCCAAGAAAAGTCACGCCATGTCATGAGCACGTGCCTGAATTTTATTCATTTGTTTTTGAAGGGACAAAGGCAATTAATTGACCCTGGGCTTTTCAGCAAGGACGTACTTGGGTACCTCCTGGCAGCTCACGTACCAGAGAGCAAGTGTAGTGCAACAACCGCCCGACCATACACCACTTACCATGGAAACACAGCAGATACTCCTCTCTCTGCCCCGCTGGGTTCACTTGGATGATACTGACTGGAAAGCTGTTGGTGGAAGCAGCAAACACAGCAGAGGCCAAAGTGTGGTCATTTTTATCCAGAAACTCTGCAAAGAGAATGGAGAAAACCAGCTTGATCAGCACCAACTTTTTTTTCCTAAACTGCTTTAGGAAAGCCCCACCAAAAGAATCTGTGGAGCCACTTGGTGTGTTCCTCAGGAAACGTCTCCTACCCTCCAGCGTATACTGCTTCATCTCAATTTCATAGAACTTGTTGGTTCCAATGATGATGCTGTAAGTGGTCAAATGGATGCAGCTGCAAGGCTCAGAGGTTTCGATCTCCTGGAAAAGAGGAAAGTAGGACCGACATTAGTTCCCTATAACAGTTTACAGATTTTGCTTATTCTGGAAGGTTATATACTGCCACATTTATCTTTATGAAAGGGAGAGATGGGAGCCTCAAAGTCACTCACAGTCTCTCAAAAGCGTATGGAAAAGTACCCTTGCTAGGAGAAAAAGTTGTGTTTTGTTGGAAGTGGTACTTGCTTGAATATAGACTTGCACATCAACTCGACTCCAGGTGCCACCCCTAATAAGAACCGCTTTCTTTTGGAAGAATATGCTATGCTGGACGATATTCTTCTGCTCTGTAGCTCAGTTTTCTGGAGCAGTAGGGAGCAGCTCCCTGCTTACAGTAGGTCACAGCCATGCCAGTGGCTGCACGTCTGAACAGTGTCTGGCGATGACATAAGACCAGGACCGAGCAGTTAGGGTTGAATGACAGACTTGTCACTAGGAAGCCTGTCAGACAAAACTGCCCCAGCTCCAGAGTAGCTGTGCTAGAACAATCACTTCCTAGCCTGGAAGGAAGTCACCAGGAATCGGGGCAGCTGCTAGAAAGGCAGACAGAAGATCCTAAGACAACTGCAGCAGGATTGACCCCAGTCAAGTCCCAGACTCTTTATAACGTGTGGAACAAAACTCTTGTCAGTAGGCACGTCCATCACTGCGATGTTCCCAACAGAAGGAATCAGCTCACTGAAGCATCTCTGCTGTTAACACTTAAGAAATTCGCTTGATGGCTCCTTAAGCAAAAGGAAGACAAACACACACAATCTTCCTTCCTTCTTTGTACAACGTAACACAGATACGTTGTCCACCAAGACCTGCATTGCGATTGAACAGCTAGGATAGCTCTGCAGGTTAGCCTGACACAACACGCAGATCCCCAGATCTTCTGAGGACAAGATTCCTTGCATAATTCCTAGTTTAGCTGGAAATTGAGTTGGCAGAACAGAAGAGCATATTCTGGGCTTGCTGCCATCTTGTTAGGATCTAAATTCAGTTGTCTGGATTAGTGAAGATAAGGAAAACCTGCCTTCTAGAGCACGCCTTTGCATGTTCTGCATGTACGCCCTTGCCAAGGCACTGGGCACTACGAAGGTGAACAGCAGCATAAACGGAGGACGGTGACGGTACATCTTCAGTGTGTCCTGCCAGCTGCTGCTCCACTGTGAGCAAGAGTTGATATCAGCTGTAATGCTTGGAGATGTTCCAGGTTTGCTGGCATCCACACTGTTTGTGCCAAGATCTTCTCCATCAAACACGTCTTTACTTCCAAGGAGGCCAGCATCTGACTTACTGTGCCGACCCTGCCCTTACAGCAGTGCCAGAGGAACACTCAGTGGGGATAAAAGCTTCAGTCAAGCTGTAAATTGAACCGGTGCCTTCAAAGTAACTGCAGAAGCTCACAGGGGTATGTAGTTTGACCTGAACATCCCTTAATTTGTGAACTGGAGAGGAGATGAGTTTCTGGGTACCAGCCCATTTTAAGGCGGGGAGTGTTTAAACTCTCTGTTCTGAGGAGAGACCACCCCTAATATTTTGGTTTTTTTCTGCATGTGTATGAGCATATAAAATTTATTCATGACAATTCAGGCCTTGTCTTCAGGAGGAATTGCAGGTTAGATGCTCAGAGCATCATCTGCCCGCAGCTGGCTGGCTGAGTTGCTGTAGTTCTGCTTTTCGTACCCGTGTGAGAGCCACACCTCACTGCCTCATTTGCTGGCCAGGAGAAAGTACACATATATCAGGGTAAGTACGGGAAACAGCTGCCTATCCCGTGGTGGAATAATCCCAAAGAGCCTTTGGTTTTCACTGGTACAGTACACAAATTCAGATACCCATTGCTTCCTTAACTGCAAAGATGAGAGAAGTAATTTGTTATGGATTTCTCCAAAGACAACAGAGGTGAGGGAACACTGCTGGATGATTAAGGAGAAAGCCTTTATTGGGTAAGTAAGTGCGGGTATGATTACAGCTGAGTCCTGCATCTCAAAAAAAAAATCACCGTTCTCTCCTGCATCTCTCCAAATGTGCCACCTCTTATTAAAGAAAATCGCTGCCTACTCCATTTTAGCGCATGTTGCAACTTGTTATTATTTTAGCTGACAAACAAATGTTCTTATGCATGCAAAAAGGTTTCAGATGTTTGCTCCAAAGCAAAGTCTCAGTGCAATATGTGCATTACCTTAGCTGCTGCAGGGAATTACTAAGCTTACCTTTCTGATACAGAACTTGCTCAAGCTCTCATTGTATCGCAGCACAACCACTTTATTGGGCATGGCTGCACAGATACAAAGACCATTCTCAACCTGTAAGGAAGATTACAAGCATAGTTCAGGATGGTAATACAGAGTAAATTCTAATGCTGAGCGTGTGAAACGGATCTGAGTACCTCTTGCCACAAAAAGAACTTTGCAGAGATAAGTGAGTACATTTTTAATAGGGTAGTTATTGAGAATTAGTGAAATAATGAAAAGCCTCTTCACATTCTCAAAACAGAACGTGAATTTGAACTGCTTCTATGATTTCTTTTATACTTGAAAGAAGTTAATAAAAAATTCAAAGGTTTTCCACAGAAGAATGTTTCATTAAAAGGGATAAGAAATTCAAATGGGTTAGGGTCTAAATTTTAACCCCTGAAACTGTTAATTTAAACATCACTTTGAAATGAATGCTGTTCAGTTTGTGATCAAAGTAGTCTGGAGAAGTCATTGTTAAAGAGAATTTTTGCTGTGGCTAAATGTTCTGTCCTAAAACTGGGAATTAATGTAAATATCAAGTGTTCTCGAGTGACGCAAACACCTCAGTACATTTGCTAGCCCGGAAACTGTTACATGACATTCGAGAACAGTGGATGGAATTCACTAATTATAAATCTCAAAATTGAAGTCAACTGTAAGGAGGAGGCAGTTATACTGTGCTATGCTGTATTTCTTATTATGTAGCACTTTAGGCTATACCATCATGTCATCCTGACTGAATTTATTCATATTAGTAGTAGATCCTCCATACTGTCGCCAGCTCAGCCTCCTTGCAGCCCCTATACTCTTCTTATTTGAAGAAAAAGATTTAAAACAAGAATATGGACCTTGGATTTGTTGCCAGTGAAATACAGGTGCTGATTTCATTAATATTAAACCCAGTGCAGTCTAAAGGGTGGTCTGGGGGCACGAGGGAGCTCTATCCTACCTTGCCAGCAGCAAAAAGGTGACATCCTTTGACAGCCTCAAAGACATTTGGTGAGATATCGGGCTGGGCTGGGAGGTGAGACTGGGCTAGAGATTGCTTCACTTTCTTTACATCAACAAGACACAGAGCCCTTTCTTCTCCTGGAAACACAAATGGTTACATCTCGTCAAGGGAAAACTCCCTTTTCTCTACAAAAGTCTGTTCTGTTACCTAAGCAGCAGCTTATCATCACAGGCTGTTACTGTGGTAACAGTCACAAGGCACCATGCAGAATTCATTCCATATTATTCCTATTAAAAGTGAAACAGAAAACTTACAAAAAACCCAACCACACAAGAGGCAGTAAAGCCACTGGGAGAACAGCCCTTCTCTCCATGGGTTATTAGTGTTGCCAAGGTCTAGTAGATCACAATAACAGTGGCCTCATTAGGACACTATTCAAAATTAGCCAAGGAGTTTTATTTTACCCTGCAGAACTTCTTAAAGTAAAAGGTGCTGTAGCTTCTCTGTGCCAACAGAACTGGCAATGGATTTCCGAGAAGTGCCCTAATAAATTGCATTATAGATCAAGCCCAATTCCTCTCAGAAGGCTAGTGATACCCTAACGTAGCCTTCTCCTAATTTTGTATGAGATTTTCTTTTTCCAAATGCTTTTTTCTCTACCACCCTGAAACAAATAAAGCACGGACAGCTTAAATCTTTACAAGGGGAAAAATGCAGAACAAACAGAACAAGAGAGACAATTTGTTTTCCATTCCCTACAAGTGTCATATAGACATTTGATATTTTGGGCCTTCTGCTGAAGATACGCCCTAATGTTCAGCATGCCTACATCAGTGTAGGAAGGATTATCTCTGGAAAACCACAGATGGAGACATTAAAGCTGATCTTCCTTTCATAAGAGAATCTTAAACCATGAAAGAAGTCCCAATTTTGTTACATGGATTAGTGTTTAGAGCAAGAGAGGTTAAGAGTTGTTGGCCCTAGGCCACTGATCACATCATGGGGCTGAAATGGTTAACCACATTAAAAAGAAAGGTTATGTAGTGATTAGGAAAAGATATGCTCACTGATCAGCTCAACACTTTTTCAATTGAACTTGAAGTGACAACTAACCCCTAAGCTGGAAATGTTTTGTCTCTGGTTCCTCCCTCCCTCAGCCTTGGAAACTGAGAAATCACTTTCTCCTGAAGGTTTAACTGAGCCTTCATTCACATATCCATTTCAAGAAAGCCTCAGACAACACTGTGTTAACCACAGTAACTGATTCCTGGCAACATACTGACAAAAAAAAGAAAAAAGCCTGTAATGAATCTAAAGAGAAGCCTGGCCCTTTGGCACTGCAGTACTCCTAGCAGCACAAAGCAATTACCATACATTTACTGCAGGACAAACGGTAACATCTAGCCCCCTACCTGCAATCATGAGTAGCTTCTCCAGATCCTTGATGAGGTGAATTTGGAAGACAGCACCCATTCCTGGGATGTGCGTTAAGGAATTCTTCAGTACATTCAGGGCATAGAGACCTTCTTCTGCACCCACCAGCACTACCTACAGTGGCAACAGGAAAACCATACAAATAGCACTACACAAGGAGAACAAGGAATGCTCCAAGGGCAAACGGGAACAAGACTGTTCACCAGTGAAAAGAAAAAAACAACCAACAAACAAGTCTATAATTACACATACTGCCCTTAAGATACTGCTTCCATAAATGAAATATCCAATACTCAGGAAGGCCCAGCTGAGCATTGTCATTACCTGGTCACTGAAGGGCATTGTGCAATTTATATCCAAACGCTCTTCACCCTCTAGCTTCAGCAGGGAGTTTCCCAGCAACTTCTGCAAATGACAAAAAGATTTTTTTTGTTGTTGAGTTGATCTTTCTCTCTTTCTCTATTAATATTTTAATACTGTAAGGTCATTTCAGACAGGAAAAAAGCTTGGCACAGATTTTTTTTTTTTCTCAGAAAGCTAAAAGTTGCAGGGACACTGCCTCCAAAAGAACTGGTAAACTTTTATCTACCTGAAACGTAGTCAGGCAAACCGATCAGAATTAACCTAAACTCGGACAGAATCTATTGTTGTCCCTGTCCTTTCCATTTCCCCTAGCCTCCTGCAATGGAGCACTGACATTTTCCTATGGGAAGGATTAAAAAAACGTCCAAATGTTGATGTGAGCATGTATTTTTCTCAGAGACAAAAGGAATGCTAGCATGAGAAAAGAGACTATTTCCTGCTAGTCAGATATTCCCTACCTCCAGAGCTAACATTTTAATATGCAATGCCATGGAACCAAATCTCCCTTTATCAGAAAACAGAGAGTTATCAGTGCAACGATGATGAAAAAGTCTATCCAAACCCAAACCAACTCCATTTAACCTCTTATTCTTATCAGGAATAAAACTTAAACACACACACACCCCTCCCCCCGCCAAGAAACAAAAAACCCAACCCCATAAGAATGGGAGAGGAGGGAGGGAGCTTTTGGTTAGTTCTTTATTTCAAGGTTTGCTCATTCCATGGGGCACATTATGGGATGGGATTTAAACCATGTCCTAACTGCTCTTTCTTCCTTTTCTGTTTGCTGGAATTACAGAGATGTAATTTTGGGATCCTCTTACTGTACTCTCCAAGCCTAAAGAAGGATATTGTACATAAAGCATCAGTCTCACAATGAACTAGTTTCCTGGTACTCATATTGTAAATCATAATGCAGAAGTAATAACTTACCTGCAGTTCAACCTCAGTAAGTCAAATACCGAAAAATTATTTTTCAAAACTCTGCTCCCTCCCAGAATATTTTATGATTAAATGAAACTTTTATACTCACAGCATCAGCCTCAGCTTTTTCTCTGGAAACTCTCCCACCTGCCACTATTGATTCCAGTGCTGTGACCCAGCGCTGTTTGTCAGGGAAGCTGGGTGCTAACAGGTAGAGTGTTCTACCAGGCCAGCAAGTGGTGTGTGGATGAGACTCCAATTTTAGGATATATGGCACATCTGAGATGTTATATAGATAGAATAAGACTTAGATTAGTTTTTGAAATATTGTCAGTGGACTTAAAATCAACACCTTTCAGCCTCATTGGAGAGAAGTTGTATTTATCATGATGTGTTACCATGGCAATTTATACATAGGTTTCTCCTTTACAGGTCCTGCACAGGCTAGCTACTTAAAGCTAAATATTAGCTGGATGTATGCGATCCACCCATACAAGGCTGTCTCTATTAAATAAAAACAATTTCTTGTCTTTTATTCAAAAGAGAAAGAAATACCATTGTGAAAAAAGGTACAGAACCAGCCACTTTAGACTAAAGTTTTCCCTGTACTGGTCAAGAAAAATCTGTAAAAACTGGTTATGGAAACCTTTGTTTTTAACAGTCTGTATCCTTTAATGTTGAAGTCAAGACATACATAATCTTTTCATCAGTTCTAGTCAATACATACAAATCAAAACATCAACATTTTTTCATAATAAGAGACTGTATACACCCCGCAGTATTTCTAAGTTAATGACTTTCTGGTGAGAGCACAATGGTGGCATGAATTATGACACTTCACACTTGATAGAGAGCATTGAGAGAATAAATTTAAATAAACCGAGTGCTTTTAAGTATGTTACAAAACTCATTTACTTCCATTTGGCTTGATGATTATGTTATTCACAGTTCAACTACCATGACAGAAGCAACCGCCTATGTGTAACTAAATCTAGATGACTGACCTGTTCACCTAATTCAAATAGAGGTAACCTCAAATTACACAGTTACAGAGTGAAAGTTAAAGGGAGGAAATTCTGTTCAGCCAAACAGAATGCCAGCTGATGGCAAGCCAGATGAAATCCATTTGACCTCACCTACACAAGATTCTCACCTGTCTTTGCTGTATTGGTAAGTTCAGTAGCTCCTACAGCTCCATGAACAGTTACATCACCGTCAGGAAGGCAGAGCTCAAATTCCTCCAGAGGCCTCTGTCCAGCTGCAGGGAGAATGGGGAGATGGGTTAAGAAAGAACACGTAAGTAGCAAGAAAATAATTGTGATGGCAAAATGAAGTGGATACACGCTGGATGTTTCACAGCTGGATTATTATGACATACCAGCTAACAAAACTGTTAAGGATCTAGAAAAACAACAATGTTGCCTTATTACAGAAGATTTAGCTGAATTAGGTATGGCCACAGCTAACAGTAACAATCTTTAAGCCTCTCAACTCACCAAACAATATCTGAAGATTAAAAAAAAAGTTCTTCCTAGAAATGCTAAGTTACCTTCTCTTGCTTCTGCATCATAAATGAGCACTTTCGTTCCTTCCAGGACAATATACTTCCTGTCCCAGCCCTGTTGCCCACGTTTATTATTCCTGGAGAAAATAAGCACAAAGCCATGTCGGATTTTCTGCTTGGATTCTGAAGAAAACAAGCATGCAACCCCTAGAAAGACAAATTTCACTGGTAGTAAGCAATTGTAATGGGCATGTACCAATTATCACATTGTAAGAGCCAGGATGATATAAGGAACTGTTCCAAATACTTCAGCACCTGATAGGGCACCGAGATTCATGTTTATACCTTGGCACTTTCATCCATCCTTCAAGACGCAGACTGCTGCTTGGCTCCTTCAGCTGCAGACCAGGAGAATTCATTTTATCCCGGCAGAATGCTTCAGAGAAGTGTGTGGCATATTCTGTTGGCAGTCCACAAGTAGCTGGCAAGCAAGTTGAACATTTTGGGTGACACATCACCTGGCATTCTGACAAAAGGACAGAGAAAAACTTCTGTTAAATGACAGAAAAATCATGACACAGCTGCCTCAACTTCTAATGCACCAACCCCAGCTTTTCCGAGAATCTCCTTCTACTCTAAACCATCAGATGTTTTCTAATGTAGAATGTTTGCACCAACTAGTTTCCAAGTCTTCACACTTGGTCCTTTCTTCAGCTTTCACTGAAAATCTGTTCTAGTCGGCTGATGCTTTTTCATTCTACCGTCCAGGTACACTTTGTTTGTGCACACACTCTGCCCTTACCCAGACACTTGGATGCTTGCCGTCCGAAGTGCACAGTATCCAGACACACCGCACATTTTGTTGCTCTCATATTTAGCCCCACGTTAAAGCGATGTGGGATATTATGATGCATTCGCTCTTTCAGGCGTCGGCTGTACTCTGGAAGGGACAAAATTTATTATCAGGATGAAAACTGTGATAGGGACGAAAATTACAGTAGGTTTTGGCATTTTAAGGCCCAGGTAATAACAAGTGACTACATATCTCCATCAAAGCCCTGCTGAATGTAGACACTATTTTCCTTTACAATTGGCGCATCTGAAGCGACGTCACCACCTCAGTAATTACCTCATACAGATGCATAGAAAGTGCTGCATGAACAGCCTGTAGAACTGAAATGGCCAATGTTTGGTGTAGCAAGATGGTGTCAATCAAACCACCTAAATTTCAAGTCTGCACTCAGCTCCAATTCTTATGTGCTAAATTAATCTCTCGATTTTGCTTATAGCTAACAAACCCATCAACACCTATGCTGCTGTAACCAATACACAGCAGGCTGTCCCCATACAGCCTCCATGCTAACCATCGGTGCCAGTATAACTTAAAGCATACCTAAAATCCCTGGCAGTGGATCTATATTGATCTATATGCTTCAAGGCAGGGTCTCTTACTGGTGACCACGATCCTCCTCCCTGCCCACGACCTGCCTCTGAGGACATCTTCCCATGCCATGTCACCCCGTGCCTCCCCAGCTATCTGTGGTGGCTGGACCAGTTTGTGGGTTCTGGCTTTTCCCAGCTAAATGCTGGAGGTTTTAGTTCAGAGCCTCTGGGTCCAACACTCACTCTGGAATACCGTTTAACTACGAATAAATGAGCAGAGCCCTCAATCCTTTAATTTTGTCTGATGATCCTCTCCCCTCCATTCTCAAGGATAGGGAAGGCTATCCCCTTTTTCTAGTTAATACAAAATTGATGTCGTCTTTGACCTGGTATCTTCCTTTTATCCCTAACCAAAGTCTTTTCTCTTTACTAAAAGGTCTTGATAGAAACTTTCTGTTCAGCAGAACAAATCTGCAGTTTAGACAAGTAAAAATGTTAACAGCTAAGGAAACAGCCATAAATCTTTTTGATCAATGCAGAGAGTAGTACAGAAAACATATTCCTTTGCAAAACACATGCACTTAAAACAATTCATGCTAATAATTACCTCATTGCTGAAGTTTTCAGAAATAAATTACATAATGCAAATAGAGAATTCTACGCCAAAACCAAAACTTACCATCTAATATTCCTGTCATGAAAAAAATCTGGTTTTGAAACTTAAAAAGAATGAGATAGCATTGAAATAGTAAACAGAAAAACAGTAGTAGAAAAGTTCACCAAGAACCTACCCTCTGGCGTGGAGGATTCCTTCCTGCGACTGGAGGGTGGAGCTAGCAAACTGATCGGAGTAGGCTGATGCTCTGGTGAGCGGACTATGGCAGACATGATGATCTGCTGCCTGGCTGTGGCTGGAGTAGATGGATGAGGGTGGTCTGATATTTTCCGATGAGCAGCTATAGATGAGATAAATGCCACTCATTAACATAACCAATACGAAACTCTAGTTCATAGCAGTGGTTCTGTGAAACCATTCACTGGTTACAACTCACAGAAAAAAAGTATAGCCTTACTGCATCTTCACAGCAGTAGGTAAGAATTAAACGACATATGTTACTGCTATAGTGGCACACAATTAAAGGCACGTTTTCAGACCAAAAACGTGCGTCTCCTTCCAGATTCACCTTTTCTGTTAACCCCTACCTTCTTCACGAGCAGATCTGAGTTCAATGCGTGTTTTCTGTAGAGCCTCCTCCAGCTCAGCAGAACGAGCCTTCTCCTTCTCCAGTGCCACTTTCAGCTCATTGTATTGCAGGGGAACCTGTGTGGGTAAAGAAGGGTCCTCTTTCCGCCGACTAAACAGGCCCTAGCAACAGAAACACACAGACAACTCCTAACTCCTAGTAAGAGATGGCTTGAACTAGGCAAAGTGAAACTAGCCAGTGGCAGTCCGGCCAGAGGGCCTAATGGTAATTCTGATATGCGTAAGGATGGATTTTTAGTTCATACTGGCACTGGAGAGAAAATGTTGAGATATGGATTAATTTAAAGAGGGACGTACATTACCTGTTAGTACTCACACCTTGGGTTTCCAAAAGCATCTAAACAGAGGATCTCAAAATACGTGGTTAAAATTAAATTACTTAATACAAAATGACAGAACGGCTTATGACAACAACGTGACACAAGTCACATCGGCTGACTAATCAATCCTATGCTGTAGCTACAAGACAACCACTCTAGATACACAATATGTTCCTACACACAAACATACTTAGCATTAAAAAAAGAGAAAGCACAGTTAAAATTCTGTATTCCTACAGCCTCACTAAGGTGCAGCTACTGGCTTGTAACCTAAGTATTGTAGGAATAACAAAATACTGGAAAAGCCACAGGGAACACATTCTGCCTAGTAAAGTTTGCGTTCAGCAATTCAAAATGCTCTTAAATGAGGACACATTTGTCTTACACAAAGAAAGAGAAAACAGAATATTATGAATACACAGCACATAACTAATCACAAAACCATCATTTAATTCCATGCTTCTCAAACCTTTCTCACCCACCTTTTTCTTTTTCGCTGGCTGGTCCATCTTTGCCTGCAGGAAATCAATGAGTTTGGTTTGCTGAGAAATAGTGCCCTCCATTTTCACTTTTTCATGGGAATAGAGAACCTGTGAACCATGCACACATGTAAGAATTTCATCTTAACAGAAGAAGCAGGTAACTCAACAGCAGAACAGAGCTAAAAAACAGTACAAGGAAAGTGTCACACTGTAACAGTAGATCACTCCCTGTGGGGTTTTAGGATGGGGAGCACAGAGTCCTGCCCACTGTTCCCTCACCCTCACCTGAATGTTTTCCAGCTGATATTCCAGGTCACTTCTTTCAGTCTTCAGAAGATCTGCTCGATCTAGAGCCTCTTGCAGACCTTGAGTTAGGCGGAAGATGTGATTCTTTTGCAGATCCATTTGCTGCTGCAGCTTTGCCTGCTGTTAACAGGAAAACAAAAGCCAGTGTTTTGGTTTGTTTGCTTGTTTTTAAATAAAAGCTATTGAATGTTATCACTCCTTGTGAAATAAATATCATTGCAGAACTAAAAAGTATACAGACAATTCTTTAAAAGCTGTAAAATTACAATATTCTAGAAGTTTTCCTTCCTTTCAGAATGCATTATGACTAAACAAGCATTTCTATGTAGTGTATTTATATTAATTTGTAGCAACACCATTTCTTTCAACTGCATGTTCAAGTTATTTGCTTTTTTAAGCACTTAAAATCTTGTAATTGTTAATAAGACTGCACATACATGAATTTCTCGATGCCATTTTCTCAAGCTCTCTATACAATCACCAGAAGCCATCTCAGCACTTTGTAATAAAAAACCCTTTCCTATAAACCAGAATAAACTCCCTCTTCTATAGTCATATGAGATAAGGAAAATTATGTCCAATTGTTTACATCTTTGTCTCCAACTAAAACCAGAAAAGGGCACATGATAAACTACTCCTAGTTCTTTCAGGTTTTATACTTTCTTGATGAGAAAGTCCTTGAGTATGAAAACCATTAATGCTCATGTCGTGAAGCAAGAGCTAGAAATCTTTCACTGTGATGCACAATGGAGTTCTCAATTCTGGGATAACTTGTCAGTACCCCAAGAACTCCAAAAGGCTCCAATTGCCCTGTCTAACTGCTGGTAACCACCCTTCCCCTGAAACCCCCCTCTGCAACCTCCTCCCCCCACTACCCAGCTCTGGCTGCCTGCATTCAGTGTCTCACTGATACGGTGCAGGTGTGTAACCTTGGATCAGACTTCTGTGAAGCAAGCTAAATTATGAAAAAAGAGCCTTGAGAAGCCTCACCTGTGGCCTGCACCCAGGCACCCTCAGCACATTGGCTCCAGAGCTGTTTTTAAGCTATGGTCCTTGCACTTGGTCTCGTCAGAGCTCTGTTGTAAGAATGCTGTGCCTGGGAACAGACCTTGCCTTGCAGACCTGACCTAGGATGTGCCTCATCACTACAGGCTTCTGTAGTGATCACTGGGCTGCTGGCTGAACCTGAACCTTCACCGAACCTGCTCTGCTCTTCTTGTTCAGGTACTGTGCCCACTGGCTGCAAGGTTCCTGTCCTTGCCTAACTTGCTGTCACCCTTGGCTCCCAGCTCACCTGCCCTTGAGGAGCTGTTCACTTTTACTGCTCCCTGACATGACCACACACTTTGCAAAGTTTTAAGTAAAACCAAAACCTCCAACTTTATTAATCTCCCCAGTTATACAGAAGAAGGATGGATATGTAATACTGCTAATCACACAACTTCAGCCCTTCAAGAGGCGGAACATTCTTCTGAAGTTATAACATGAATTTCCAAGGTTACCTCCTCCAGAAGCCTCTGCTTGAGCTCCCTTTCTGTCTCAAGCTTCTGCTGTAAACTGCGTGCATTCATCTCCAACATAGCGTGCTTCTTCTCCAGGTCATTGAGCTAGGCAGGTGGGATAGATGGTCAGAATAACATTGAACACTAACAAATAGTTCCACAATCTTAAAATCCAACTTCACCAAGCACACACTAAACAAAAATGATATAATTATCCTTTACTTACTATAAGGGGGAAAACCAACCAAACAACATTTTGGTATGCCATTGCTCAAATGCAGATATCAAGTTATTGAAGGACTTCATTGTACACTCCAAGCATCACAGGCTGCTTTCTGCTTTAGTCTTTTTCAAAAGGAAATCCAGGGCTTTGCCTTGAAGATAGAATCCTATTCTATGACCTCCAGTCTTTTTAATTTGCTCTAACATCTTGAAAAAGCTGCTCAAGACCACATTTCTACAAGTAATATCTCTAGAAAAGTATCTCACCTAATTATGGAAGTCTAGGGTTGAAAGTTACTTACCTTGTCAGACAGGCTCTCAGCTTTGAGTTTTTGTTCCTTTAGTGCTTGCTGGAGGGCTAGAATCTCTGCCTTGTGTTCTTTGACAGCTAGTTCTACCACCTGGCGAGATTCAGTAATACGTTGATCTGCTCTCACTCTGTATTAAAATGGAAAATAGTGTTACCTAACTCCTTTCTGGGCTTGACCTCTTCCCAGCATGCAGTGGCATCAATAACTCTTTCAGGGGTTTGCCTCAAATTCAAGATGTCACTTCAAAAGCCAGACTGTCTCCTGAAACACTTTTGTGTTATATAACCCTGTTCCTGCCCCTGCTAGAACTACAGCCTGAAAATTTCAAGACCCCCACAGGAATGGCTAGGAGCAAAGACTATTTTTCCATATAATAAAGTAGAAGATAATAAATCAAGACATTTTATAAATTATAATGATAAATACCGCTCCCCACAAATCGCTCACTTGCAAAGAAACAAAAGGAACAATATCACTGCTGAATGACTACTAACTAATAAACCATTTTTAGAACTACCTCACAAGAATTTATATTTAGTTCCAACTCCCATATCTTACTCTAAATATAATTTTTGTACTAGGTTCTATAGAGCATTTTCATAAAAGTTAATAAAAAGAGGAGGAGGGGTAGAGACCTGCTCTGTTTCTCAGTATCCAGCAGCCTCTGCAACTCTCTAACTCGACATTCAAACTGGGACTTCTCATCCCCTAGAACATTTCTCCATGCTTCCCACTGACGCTCTTTCTCCAAGAGTTCATCATTCAGGGCCTCCAAGTCCATTACTTGCTCTTCCAGCATTGTACATGTTGTCTTCAAGGCCTCCATAGTCTAAAAATAAATCCTCCTATCAATTCTCACATCCCACATCAAGCGTGCACTTTAAGCTTCAGCCTTACCATTTAAATTACAGTACATGCAAATTGGCAGCAAACATAAGCTGGTAAATCACAACCCATTTATTTCAAGGCTTCCATACATTCACTTGTGATTGCCGTTAATGTCAGTTCTATCTCATCATGAGAATTTTAAAATTTCCAGGGTCACAAAATGAAAATGAATAATTCTAACTTACAATATCCTCAGAGTGCAATATTTCTATCAAATTGCATAAAAATACAATGGGAAATACCAAAAATTTCCATTCACTCAACTGCTCAGAGAAGGAAGGCTTAAACGATAAATGGTTTAAGCCATTGCCCCTGGAAGCATATTCATTCCTTATAGGTTTCCAGATTTAGAAGAATTTTTTGCCTTTCAGATAATTGGCTGGCTATCACGAACAGGTTGTGATCCAGACTTAAAGCCTTACTTGTTTCTGACTGGTAAGCTGCATTTCTCTCTCAGTGATCTCCCGACGGAGATGGTCAACTTCACTTCGCAACTGGACAACCTCATCATTGGCCCCTGAGGCCTCATCAAGTTGTTTGGACAGGAAGAAATTCTGATTGTTCAGTTCGGCATTGTCTTCACTGAGCTGGTTCAGCTGCTCTTCCAAATCTGTAATCACCTGGAAAGAAAAAGAAATTAAATTACCTGTCAGTGAGTACAGTGTTTTGAAAAAGTGTTCTCCTCTCACACAACCATTTATTGCCAAGCAACGAGACAACCTGGATTTTATTTTTTTTCAAATGTAAACAAAAGCAATATTGTAATGGTAGATTTTATGCACAGGAGTGTACTTTGATTAGGAATAGAGTTTTGTTTCTTACAGAAAATAGCTTGATTTTTTTTTATTTGGTTTAGAGTATAATATGCTGCAATGCAATTTATTATTTGAGAGAGAACTGTCACATCTAAAGCACTGGACTGGGAATCATGAGTTCTGGTTGTGTTCTCAGATCTGCTGCTGACTTACAGTGTGCCTTTGCCAAAGCACTCTAGCTTTCTTTGCCTCCATTTCCCCTTAAGTGAAATGAGGCCAATACCTCTCTCTGAGGCTTTCGTTTAAGAAAACTGAACAAGGGGTGCACTGGAGGCAGTACAACCTGATGAACCTGCCTAGCAGGCGTTTCCATTACTACATGTAACACTGTAGGTAACCAGGGAGGGCAGAAAAAATTTAAGAAATATATTCTATCAAAGTAACAGCATTATGGAGGGCAGCACGGGATATATGAAGAAAGAAGTAAGTATGGCAGCACAACAGACTAACAGAAAATCAGTGAAAAGCAAAAATTCCAGGACAATAGCCTTGCCTTTAATGAAGTGGAAGCCACCACTTGTTTAATCAGAATACCATTATACTATATGCTTTAAACCACATTCCCCTTCAATTTAAAGAAAAATATGAACAACGGTGAGCCATTTTCACAGTCCCATTTGATTTTTATGAATGAAAGGCCATGAACACTGGATGGATGAATACCTAACTCAAAAACAACGTCATCACAGAAAAGAAAGGAACCTCAGTATAATCTTGAAATCTGCTTAATAAAAACAATTTCAGAAACTGGAAAGCTCTATACAATTCATATTCAACTCTTACAAATATGTTCTAGAGGCATTTTTGCCTAGATGTCAAAGAAAAGTGAATAAGATAGTTTATTAAATGGGAAAAATTAAAATTCCAGAGCACAGTTGGCCACATATTCAAATTTAAATGTTCCAATTTCCTACACAAGCCAAGGACTTAAATATCTAAAGCAGCAGAGCACAGAGCATACAGCTCTTCTCAGCTGCCTGGAAAGATGACAACCATTTCTTTTTGAAGAATCTGTAACGCATACATTGGCAGCCTTTTACCGTGCCTCTCCTAGATCTAAATTAACAGTATTTGATGTTTAAACTGCCAGCAGAAAAAGTCCAACTGACATTACTCCCTGCTGGGTGAAGGGGAGTTCCTGCTACCCATATGTTTAGGGTCAAATCAAAATGATTCACACTCTAAAACACAACATTTCTAATGAAAACCTGATCGTGTGGTTGTTTCCTGAGCGCTGTTACTGCCCTATTCAAAATGCATTTTATTCTGTGTTGTATGCATCAGGTTTTCACAGAACAGAGACCGTATCATAAGGATGTGTTAGTGTCTATATTGCTGTAGGGATAAGAACTTAGAAATGTATTTATATAAACAAAAAGGAACAAAAGAACACTTGTTTTTACAGTGTTTGACCTGCCATTCTTACAAGGAACATCTGAGATTTCTACTAACTGCCAGATACGATAATAACTCTTTTTTTCCTACTTGGTTTTATTTTTATGTTTAACCATACCACATATCTATGCAGTTCTAAGATATCTTTTATACATCCATGGTTTCTTCCACATATATTTTATATATTAAGTACTTTCTATAAAAATTATTAAACTAGTTTTGAAATACAAGAAAGCAGAGATGGGGGAACACAAAACTGATACAGTGACATGCAGAGTTAATATGTCAAACTACTTAATTCATTTTTTAAAACTGGCTGTATTTCAAGTTGATTTTATCCCTTAAAGGCTGGAAGTTAAGCTCCCATTCGCCTTTATTCTATGTTCTGAGATTCTGACTTCTTTCCTTGAATATAACTGAAGTTAAACCAGACCGTTTTAATTTCCCTGTTACATTTCACCTAGTAGGATATTTCTGGAAAACTTAAGACAAATAACAAAGCAATTAAGAAACAAGGGTTCCAGAAGAAGTGATGTGATCTCATTTCTTAAATATTTTCCTAAGAGTATATTTATTGACAATTCCAAAATGGCTTGGCTTAAGTTACAAATATATTCTAACCTATATAAAGTAATCTATACAGATCGATAGATTTATATTTTTTTAAAGAGAGAAAATTTTTTCTTCTCAGTACAATTTTCCTTTTTTTCATGGGGAAAGGGGAAATTTGTTGACAAATCCAATTTTTAAAAGCTATCTGCAGCTATGCATAACCCAACAGGGTTACAGAGTTTATAAATACTATAAAGCCTAAATAGTAATGGGTAATACTGACACAGGAAAATGAGACGTGGTGTGATATGCCTGTGCTGGGAACCAAGAAGAAAGAAAACACAGATTAAAAACTCATATTTGATAGGAGATGTTGTCTTAGGCATACATACATACATACAACCTATGACAGAATCCTGTACCTGAAAAGACTTAACTTTAGGTATTTTGCTTTTCATTTAAGGAAATCCCCAGGCAAAAAAACCCCAAATAAACCAAGCAACCAACCCTGAGCTATTCTGGAGTTAAATTTCTAAGTACATTAAAGGAAAGTCTGTAAGAAAACACTATTATATCCTTTAGAAACCCATAATATAATTACAAAAATCTTCATATTTAAAGTTTATAAAAGAACAAAACACTTGAAAGCTTGGAAAAGCAATTCTAGACAATCTAGGCTGCCTTATCTGTGCCACTGTATCACTCACAGAGCGACTGAAATTTTCTCATCTATCTATGCACATCTTCATCACAACTAATCCACAAAATAGAGATAGCATCTAAGTACACCACGCTAATCTTGGCAGGTTGTTCACTACATGCCACATCTAAGCACACAACTTATCTTTATACCGATTCAGAAGACTGTATCTCATTCTTAAATATTACAGAGCAACCCAAGCTAACAGCTCTTCAGCAAAAGTGACCGTATTCAGCACAATTCCCTCCCCATTGCAGAGTTTCAGAAAAACAAAGTGTTCCTCTATTGGGAGATTGCACAGACTCACAGCTATTATACCTGGCCCTACCAACTTCTCCAGGCATGGATCACAAATTAAGTGTCACAGCAACAAGCAGTTCAGGGCCATCACGGTTAGGTTTGCATATCAGACACGAAGTACAGATTTTTAATCCATATGCTCCATATATCAAAACCACAGACAAAATAATGAGGGAAAGGAGAAAAGGAAGCAGTTTTAGAATACTAACTGCAGCTTGCAAACTTCTCCATAACCTTATTCCTTCGCGAAGACGTCTCAGTTCTCAGATGCCACCAACAAACGTGCAGGAAAATGCCAGGCCACAGCAAGGTTAACTGGTTCAGGATGCTATCAGCAGCATGTTATTTGGAGTTTAATGCAATTTTTCGTACAACCTTAATTCCGAACTTCCAGACTAATGCATAGTTTTACTCTATCCATTTCCACTCCTCCCCACCCCCACTAATCTTTACTAGAAAGAGAGCTGTCGGAAGTAAATAGGAAAAAAGAAAAAGCTAGCTCTCAACCCCAAGTTATTGTGAGGAGGAAGAAGAGCAGGCATCAGACTCACTTCATCTTAACCTACTCTCATGTAGATCCAAGAGACAAAGCTTTTCTAGCAGAGAAGTACCAAGCACTGGAATGGAGCAGAGCACCAAGCCTCTTAATGAACACAGCTGCAGCTAGATACCAGTCTTGTATCTCTACCTGTTAACGAACTCCTCACTGTCTTCCCCTTTTCGTAGTCAGACAACATCTGTGACTTGAAACACACCTCACACGGAGATCTCAGTCTCCAAAAACTCATCATGGCTTAGCTTGAGGGACATGCTGTCGTTAGTAGCTGCAGAGTAGTAGGACATTGCACAGTCTGCATTTCTCTCCTTCCCACACCAACCCATTAGTGAAACATAGAGTCTCCTGTGCTCCTCCATCCTAGTTCCCAGAAGATGAGCTGCTTCTACCAACCACAAGCCTCATCCTCAAATAATGATGATGTCGTCGTCCACAGTGAAGGTCCCATTAGCCTCTTTCACCGCAACACCTCATCAACACCCTAGAAGTCTCTGACTTTTTGTCAGGCTACAAAAACTACAAAGCTCCATTTTTGCCTATAACTGGCATCTGCCACCACATTTTCTGTGAAATGAGAGTCAGGGATAACCCCTCCCACCCAACAGCCATTTTTTTTCCTTTTTTCACAAATTTAACAAAGCCATATAAAAGTTTTTGCCTGGGTATTAGCCTTATTACAGTGTGCAAGATCCCTTTACTCTGAAACATCATTTAGCATCAAAGTATATAACATCTTTAGACACAATTTTGGAAGTTCTCAAGAACACAGATTATCCTTGTATGCCAACACATTGAGCTAATGTGGAATCAGGATCTTAGACGGAAGTTAGCAGGACTTCATGCGTGACTAAAATTACACATGTGCCTAACGGGCTTGCAGATTTAATGTCTCAATATCCAATCTCGTAGACAAGCGCAGAATCAAACCTGTTAATGCTTAAGATAGGAACACAAGATGATGACAAAAGAACCTCAAGGAGGGAAGATAAACCTTGTTTTATTGGAGAAATCTTGAATAAATGGAAATGCAATATCCAATTAGTGTTAAGAAATGCCACTCTCCTTGCTAGAGTAAAAGCAACAGCCTGTACCTGAAAAAAACTAGAAGATTCAGATGGTGGTTCCCTTGAATAGCAACAGTACTTTACTAAGCTAAGTGCAAATACTTCATAGGATTTTTTTCTTCTAAATATTTATAGACTTCACCGCTCACTTACTGAATGTTTTCTTTTTGAAACAATCTACTATTATTTAGATAACTTAGTTGTATTTTTAACTTCAAATATGTTGATGATCCAACAAAAAGCCATAATTAAGAGGCAGTTGGAAACAACTGACATATATGTAAATTTTCCTATTTATGAAAATGCCTTTTATTTCTACATCTTCTTCCGATTGTCTGGAAAATACTTTTAACACTCAAATGGATCATATTTTTGATAGAATAATTCTTTAAATGTAGGGAACTAGTCCTCCCTCAACAGATTTGCTGGATGAGCTATCATTATGAGAAGATTATGATAAAATATTGCTCTTCACGTGTGCCCACATGCATCTGTATGTATGTACAGCAGGTACTACAATTTACAATTTTTATTGTAATTACATATCCTATTATTTCTTGCACAACTGAGACATAGAGAAAGCAAATGCTAGCATTTTCTTTTTGACCCCCAATAATAAAAGAGAGATGTCACAAGATGAAAAAATGCAGAGCTATCAGAGCAACTGAATATAAATTCACAAACAAGGCAGAAATTACGACGAACAACATAGCAATGGCCTCTGTGTATGCACCCCAAAACACAGCAAATTTAAAATGAACAAATAGAAGAACCTAAAAAATGCCTCCTTGGTCAGAGACCTCAGCAAAAGGAAGAACAAGAGTGCAATGAGGGTACAAGGAAAGCAGACACACATTTGAGGTGTAAGCCTTCTCTCCAATCGGAAGCTGTGAGCTTTCTGAAGCTAGATAAACAGAAGAAATACCAAAGAAAGTAGATCAAATATTTTTATTTATCTTTTGAATACTGTGAAAGTACTGAAGTAATTCAATCTTTCAATTTTTTTCCCTGCCTAATCTTATTTTCATAATTCTTATGCTGTTTTGGGCTTCTCAATAAGATTAAATAAAAAATAATTCCATACCAAAGTTTGCCAGACTACTTCAAGGAGTTTGTCTCAGCTTAAAAAGGATATCCTTTAAAAACTTGCTGGAAGAATAAACCCACTCATTAATATGCTGCATAAGTAGCAGCATATTACAATTATTCCCTTGAAGTGCTATCTTATTTTAAAAGGAGTATAAATTCTAGTCACCTTCAAGTAGAATCACATGGGCACCAAAAAGCAAAGCCTGCATCATACTGGTCACAATCAGATAAAAATGAGGTTGAAACATCTGGCAAAGGCACCATAATAAATGTTCCCTGATCACTCACTGTCAATAGGAGATTGTCCTGTATTTTCTCTCAGTGCTCCTCAGTGGATAGGATGGACAGCTAGAACTACTCATAACACAGAACAAGATCGTTTCTATCCATGGTCAATTAAATTATACATGCATTCCTCTGGGCTGGAAAGAGAATGTATGATGAGCATGTATTATTCATTTAGGAACTATTTAATTAATTTCTTATTGATGAGGATGTCTGATCCCACTTAGCCCACTGAAGGGCCTTACAATGCACAACACTTTTAGAAATCCTTTTATGCAGAACCTTTGAAGCTCTCAACATTCTTGAAACGTTACGGTCACTCTTCTCTGCTGGAGATTGTTCACCACACTTACAGAGCCAAAGTGTTACCAGATAACGAGTTGGAACCTCTAAAAGGCAGCCTACCATGCAGCGGAAAGAAGCTACAGATTTTCCACAACTGGTTTTTGGCTGCATGGAGATCACAAAAGCATTTTCATAGAAAGATGTCGTTCTGTACAAAGTGAAAGACAGAACAAAAGAAGAAAGCTATGGATGTAAGATACATGATAGCACATGTGGAGCTAGAGGATCAATCTAAGTAAATGAAGAAGGGAATAAAAAGTAAAGTTTCTTGTGCAGGATTGCTTTTAGATAGAGGTTAACACACTTTGGTATGCTCTACTTCCTCATTTCTTCATATCAGTATATTCTACGGACAGAACAGAAGAATCCCCTTGCTTAGTGCTAAAGAGCAACTGAGGAAAACAGAGTAACTCTAATCCTGAAAAGAAAGATGAAAACTAGTACAATAGATACTTAGTCCTACAGCATGAAAAATTAAGTTTGAGGAAATTACTGGAATTAGGGAAACAATCAAGATTAAAAAAACGGCAATTAAGTCCTGCTTACAGGGTGGGGTAAGGAGAAAAAGCCTAGAAAGATTGGCAATTGTTGCTCATCCAGAGGACTGTGGTCCTTTTGTAATTCATATCACTGGAAGACAGATGTTTCATCAAGCATTTTAAGTCTGAAGACTGTTAATCTGCAAGAATCCATATTGATTGACAAACTCTCGGACATCTAGATTGATGAAATTAATCTAAAAACATGTCAAAAGCTCTCAAGCAATAGAAGGTGCAAATTAAGATCCTAGAGCCCTCTCTGCCCTTTGAGCAGATGACTACATGTCAATATATTATTTGGAACCCTAACATTTATTGCCTCTTCAAACAGTGTTAAAGTCCTCCT
Source organism: Nyctibius grandis (assembly GCF_013368605.1). Classification (NCBI taxonomy): domain Eukaryota; kingdom Metazoa; phylum Chordata; class Aves; order Nyctibiiformes; family Nyctibiidae; genus Nyctibius; species Nyctibius grandis. Next base: position 4,302,222 of record NC_090671.1, read on the forward strand.
TAAGACCCTCTTCCACTCTGGCCTATGTCTACAATGCAGCTCAGGATTTGGACAGGTAAATCTTTTCTTCTTGCAAGCGGAAAAGATCTTCACCTACAACCATTTTTTGCAGCTGCTACACCATTCTTATTAGCTGCACTGCAATGAGATATTTTAATTTACTTTCTTCTCCAAAAAGAAGAATAGTGTCAATTTCATGATCAGACTAAAACCTCAAAATTGAGGTTTACCTGAAACCTAAAAGAAATCAAATCCAATCCATCTAGCTCCTACTAACGCCTTGAAGCCAGAAGTCCACATTAGGAACTAGTGTCATCAAGGATTAAATAAGTAAAGTGTTTGTTTCCTTATCCTTAATTTCAAAATAATTCAATGATCTGTATTTAATACTCACTGTGCAGCTATTACGAAGGGCTTCAAATTTACGCTGGATTTCATCTCTATGTGCCTAAAGGAGGTAAGAAGTTAATCATCAATTTTTCATACATTAGAATTTGAATCCAACAGCTGTTGCTAAAAAAACTGCAGAACAATCTACCAGCAAGCAAAGTTTGGAAGGCAGATGCTGCAGGCTATGAAAGCACTCTGTAGTGGCAAAGAACTGATTAGCAAAAGTCACATCCTACTTAATCAAAATACACTTACACTCCCAATTCCCAACTACTTTAGAAAAAGTACAAACTCGAGAATGGAATCATGTAAAAGGTTCCATCTGAAATGGTCACCAGAAGACGTGTCAATTCCATGTTAAGTTTGTACATTCTTGACATTTAAATTTGAGTTGGTTTTACTTCCATATCCAGATTGGTATTTCATATAAAATAAATACTGCATACAATTTAACGCTTGCAAAGAAAAAACTACGATGAAGTATTATGCAAGCTATCCCAAACAGCTCTGCCAATCTACCTGAATCCTACCAGAAAGTGCCATTTAATCCTGAGCCTCTCTAAAAAGCAGTGACGAAACATAACAATCAATTCTTTGGAAGACAGCATCCAAAGTATGGAAAAGTGCAAACACTTATTTTCAATAAGGCAGTATTGCATGCACCATTTTACCTCCTAATTTACAAGCAAAGCAAGCATGACAAAGCAAAAGTTCTTGTTTCAGCCTCATGGCCTCTCTCAAAATTCATCAAACTGATTTAACAAGTGTCTAATGTCACAAGCTATCTGAAAACTTAACAAATGAAAGGTTAGTGCACTAGCACGTCCAGCCACCTTTCTTCATTCAGAGCATTTTCCTTAGAGCCAAGAGACTAAACAGGAAAAAAACTGTTCAGCAGAAGTCAAATATGAGAGCTAAAAAGCTATCTTACCACAACAGGCAATGTGAAAAATAAAAAAAAAGTATATTAAAAAATCTGTAACAGAAATGCTCCCAAGCCCACCAAACTGGACTATCTTACAACAGCTGCTCCAAAAGCACTACCATTTTGCCAAATTAACTGAAGCAATAACTGAGTGAACACAGGTCATAAATAATCATCTGTTTCAGTAATGGTGCAAGGTGAAGATGTCAAGTACATCACCATCCCGTTGGCAGTGGTATTAGTTGTTATACAAAGTTTTCAGCTGGGAGTGGATCGCCTCAGTTTTGAGCAAAAACCAAACTGATGCCATGTTCTATTCAGTTATTCTTAAGCCTTGATGTCGCTGCTGTACTTTCCCAGCACATCCCTGCTTTAAAACATCTCTGAGTGAACGGTTCTCCCATTCATCTACCCAAAGCATCAACATAACACAAGCACCTATCTCAGCTGAGCCCACCATCCCTTCCAAAAAATCATAGAATGGTTTGGGAAAATAGCAATGGCAGAAATATTCGGAACAGTTCTTTGATCAAACTCCACTGGAGCAAGAGAATGCACATTTTCAACACTTCAAAATAACTGGATTTGAAGGTCATTAAGGACTGCTGCTCAATGGGGGTCAGCTGGTAGCAGGTCATATACTCTCCCCTCTCTCCCCCCACAGCCCTGGGAATCTTTCATGAAGGAAATATTTCTTAGAATCAAGTAGTTTCAAAGCATTTTTTTGTACTCAAGAGACAGCAATCAGCAGCATAGAATTTAGAATTCCATTTACTGGGAACAGGGGGAAAAAAAAAAAGGCGGGAGGGAGGTGGGAACTGAACTTTTGTTTCGTTTATATCATTCACACACCTCACCAGAGACTGCAAGACACACATGACAATTTTTAATGAAATAGCATTGGAATAAAATTATGTGCTAACAACACTATTTTCCGAGGAATTTGTTGGGTTTTTTTTTCCTGAATAAGCATCCTCAAAGCAGGATAACTGATAGGAAAAAAAAATCATCAAAACATCTACGAACAAGTACTTTCAAACTCATGAGATATTAAATAAGTAAATCACAGAGTAAAACTCCTAACAATGACAATTTCGCATGCAACTTTCACCTCATCACAAAAGTACTAATGCTCTTACAAACAATCAATCAGTTTTGGCAGCAATGAACCACTATTAGGAAGCATTCATATGGTTAAAGATAATAAGGCGGACAAAACTTGACGTTGTAGCCATTCCTGCCTCTATCAACACAAGGCACAATTCACATCCTGTTCTGAAAATTAAAACTTAAATAGCATAAATTCATTTTAACCTCTTTATGAAACATGCACCTACATAATTCTAATCTGTATATAGCTCGTAGTATGAATTTTAGGGCTCACCGTAAGAGCTTGAATCTCTTCCTCTGCCTCAGCTGTAGTCTCCTCTAGTTCGGTTTTGGCTTCGCGGAGCTGATTCTCCAGGGCTGTCCGTGCAGCCTGCAGCCCAGTAATTTGAGATTCCCGCTCCTGGAGTGTCAGCTGCAATTCTGTCAACTGCCTTTTGAGTTCCAGCTTTTGTTCTTCATGCTCTAGACCAACCTGAAGAAAGAAAAAGTAGCATCCAAATATAAGTTACTGACAAAGAAAATATAGGCAATGTAATCTCATTTCAGACCTCACTTTACGATGCCATTGCCATGTCTATCCCAAAAATCACATCTTGACAGATTGCTTAAGTCATTGAGAACTCAAGGACGCAGCTTTGTCTACTACCTAAAAATTACTTGTTTGGTTTGAAAAAGGTTAAAAGCAACCTGGCATTTTGAAACAAGGGCACAAGAATAGTCCCAGCTGTGACTCCAATAGCACATATCAAACGTTGACGTAAAAAGCTAACAGTTGAAGTAGTTTGTGATTAACTTTCTTCACTGAAATTAAGAATCTTTAGGAATCTTTATTTGAGAACCTTTAGGCATAAACATCAATACTAGTCTTTACGTGTATGTAAACATTACATACACTTTGCAATTGACTTTAATTTTTCCTTTTCCCTTCAGATTCTTTTGAAAGAAACCAACCAGATCATCTAGCTCTGGGTTTATTTGAATGGCTTCTGTTGAAGGTTTTAGTGAGGCATACTCAGGGATAAACATGTCATTTCCAGAAACGGATAAGAAATGAACAAGCAGCAGAACAGATCTCAGTGCTCAAAATCAATTCCAAACCTTAGCACCTTCTTCAGGCTGTCTGCTATCCCAAGTGAATCTGTCTGTTGTGCTGTAGATGGGCGACAAGCCTGCCAGAAATCTTACACTGGTCCCAACCAAATTCCGATCAAACAAGGACATGTGTTGGTCGTCCAACCCTCTTAGCTAAAGGCAAGATTTCAGTCTTAGCTGAAAATTAGTGGAGTGAGACTGGAGAAGGTAAAAGAAGACTTGAAGTGGATCCAAACTAGTTGATACAAAACTAAAAATGAAGCACAGCTCACAAATCTTTAAAAACGCATTTTTTCACATTACTCTTAGGTTTCCTTTCCAGAGAACTTCTGAAAAATGTGTGTGAGGAAACAGGTCTCCTGTTTTCTTACAGCAATTCTGTTGTGTCCTTTGCTTTCTATTCTGTAGACTCTAAGGCTATGGTTAAGCTGGTCATTGTACATAGCTAAGCTTTTATTCTCTACCCCATAACCACTCTAGCTGTACAACATTACAAGGATATTGTACAAAAACCTATAAATACGACTCTGAGAAAGCAAGATGATCTAAAAGCTCAGATTCAGTTACATCTAAGAATGACAAATCCTTAATACTTACTTTTATCTCCTTCTAATGAGCAATTTTTAATTTTTTAAATTTTTTTTTTCATCCTAGAGAAAAAAAAGTACTGCTAGACCAAACTTAATTAATACACCTTAAAATACTATTTTTCTATGACACACAGAACTAAACCAACTGAATTCTAGTTCTCACTATAATATTCAAAATGGGGTAGATTCAAGTAAGTTTGTTTGGAGGGATGAAACCCAAGTTTTCACCTCTCGCAGCCTAGTCTCTAACTCCAGGAGGCGGTTCTTGTCAGTGTGATCTTGGTGACTCATCTTTTCCAATTGTTCTTCTAATTTTCGATTCTGGGCCTCTAACTTTCCAGCTTGTGTTTCCAAGTAGAACTTCTGTTGCCTGAGCTCGGAAATCATCTCCTCTTGGGCTTTCCTGATAAAAGAAAAGCACAAGTGACAAACCCAAAATGTCTTTAACATACATCCTTTCACTGGGGTGAAGTAAGGAAGAATATACACAAGTATCCTGGCAAGTAGAATAGTTAAGTTTATAGCTTAAATTCTACATCCCAAATGAAAAAAAAAAAAGATTCAACTCTTTATTCCTGTCTGCAAAAGATCCATGTACTAGTGTATTCATGAACATATGCCCAGAGCACTGAAATTCCATGTTTGCAAGTTGCACAGAAAAATTAATCTTTTACATGGCAATCTATAACAATATTTAAGCTACAGTTCATTCTTCTCTTCTCACCAATTCCTTATTATATGTTTTTCTATACAGGAAAAATAAATGCTAAGAATAGTTGTTTTCACACAATATATTTCCGTGAGATAAGAGAAACCCTGTGGTTTAGGGTTGGGGGCGTAGTGTGCTGTGGGTTGTTTTGTTGGGGTTTTTTCAAGTTGTAATGGACCTGGAACTTGACCTACATTGAAGTGAAGCTTTGTTGTCTCTGATCAAAGTCTTAATCTACAAAGTGAACAAAAATAATTACTTGTGCTCATAAGAATTTTGAGAGCTGGCAATGTTTAATTATTATCATAAGAATTTGAACTGGACACCCTCATTTAAAAAAAAAAAAAAAAGGAAAAAAGATCTTTCTACATTATTTACAATTCCTGGAATTATTTAATCATGCATTGGAAAATTCTGCCTCATAGTGTGCTACTTAGAAGTCTCACAAAGCTCTACATATATTAATGAATTAATATTTTAAGGAGTTCACTGAGAGATAAGCTGTTATTAATCCTATCCCAGAGAAATTATGTGGGTTGCCCAAGATCAAATAGGAAGACTTAACAAAACTAAAAATAGAACTTAAGTCTTCTGACTCACATTTCTGTGCATTGCACAGAAAAATCACCCTTCACCCCTTTTTTTAATTTACTTCTACAGATTATTGCCAGCCAGAACTGCCAAATGGTGTTCTTTCACTTCCTACTGTTTACTGGGCTATCTTCTCAGGAACCTGATAATCATTAGTTTCCTCAGATACTGATGGAGCAAAAGCTAACAGAGTTCCACTCTCCTCTGAAGGGTTTAATCACTAGTTCTCTTCAAACATGCTCAGATTAGCTGTAGCTTTTGTGGATTCAAAATTCAGTCCAACAACAGATTTATACATTTTCACCGCCACAATTCACAAAATAAGCACAAATTCATTAGCTATCTGCATGCACAATACAGCATTTCTCTTAAAATGTTGTTAATTCTGTACTATCTTCTACCAATCCTGCAAAATTACGTTATTTGACAATATGTCTCTCAATAATCTATTCTAAGTCGTATGTTAAAACATTATTATATTTTTTTCTTGTTTCCTATGGATCTCCAGTGAAGTGTCCTGCTCTCACAGAGGATGCATCTAGCTCAGCTAAGTTCTTACACTCAGTTCAGCACTGACTGTGACGCTAGAACTTGCACATGCTTCCCAGGTACACATTGAGACAACACTTCTGTTTTATTTCAGACTGAAGGTAAATTATGGCTTTTGCTGCCTCAGCAAACTTCCTGGGTGATTAACTGGAGGTCATCTGGAGCATAAAGCAACACAATTAAATTTCTCAGGTATTTCTGTGAATATTTTTGGCTGCTCAGGCTAAATTAACTTGCTAGATATTTGAAATATAACAAAATTGGAGCTATTACATATCTGGAGGCATAATCACCACTGAAAAGGAAAAAACCCAAAGCAACTCTTTCCCAACATTCATCCTTGCTTGATTCTATTCAATATTATAGGTGAATCTATCCAAGCGCTTCCCACAGAGGCACTACCTGACATCGCACCCAGCAGCTGACGGACACTGAAAACCTTTCTGTAGACAGCCAAAGTTGATGAATCTCTTAACTCAGTAAGAGCATATACTGCTTTAGCCCTACCTTGCAGGACATACTGAACAATCTGTGCTTTTTCCTATATTTGAAGTAGAATGCCTTTAAGACATTCATGAAGGAAAAACATCATTATAAGGACAAGGAATCTCAGCTAAAATCCAAAGGCAAATAAAGTTCAGGCAGACAAAAAGATCTGACACAGAAGATTTCCTCTGTGTTTAATAAATAAGAATTCACCACAGGAACAATTGCTGATTACACACTGATTCAAGATGATATTAGATCTTGACCAGTAGTATACCCCCAAAACACTGAACTGACTATTACACTGGTATTAGTGTAACTAATTAGAACTAAAGAGAAGCTCAAGTCAAGAAGGCAATAGAGATATATGCAAGTGCTATATGGGTTAGAAAGAAAACAAAATCAATTGAAGCAGCATTCTGAAGCTGAAGCATCTCCTACTTCACATTACTTCTGCCTGTTTCAGTAGCAAAATATCTCACTCTTGCAATCAGTAATTCAAAAACATGCAGAAAAACTCTTGGCTTAAAAATCTAGTTTTCTTACTTGTCTTCTCACCCATCAGGGCAGGATGGAATGTTTGTGAAAGAAAGGTGTTTAATGTTTTCAATTTCAACATCATGTAACTGTCACAGGAACCAGGGAAAATATAAATCTATCAGCAGTATGTATGTTCAAAAAAGGAATATATGCTTCTCCAGAGGTATTTTAGACATTAAAATTATTAGTATTCATTTAACATATTTGGTAAACCTGCATGAAGCACCAGCCTTAGGAAAGGCTCCAAAGCAAACATTGTAATACAAACCAATTTTCCTAGTCATGTTTGAAGAAACACAAAACACGCAGTGAACCGCAACTATTTGAAGAACAAGCGTATTTTTGCATCACTGAAAAACAAGCAGGGAGCACAGCAGGCCTGCAAAAAAAGAACCACTTTTACATTAAGAGAACAGATCTTACTGAGAACTGTTCAGTAGCGACCAGTACAACCGCAGCTGCTATACTTACATGTTCCTCTGGGTAAAAAGGCTGCTGTTTGCTGCCAGTTTATTGGCCTCAGACAATTCCACTATTCTCTGCTCCAGTGACCTGATCTTCGAATCCATTGCATTGATCATCTGAAACAGAGCAATGTGCCTTGAGACTGCACAATAGAATTGATTATAAAAACGTTTAAAAAAAGTCTGAATTTTTCCAGAAACAAAAAGATGTGAAAGAAAACCGATCAAATGGCCAAAAGAGCATCACAGATGCAATTACTGGAGCTATTTACAACTACTTTCTACTGCTTTAATATTAGGAGAAAGCAACCATTACATAATCAATGCACAAAATGATGGGTATACAGCAGGCTACATGGCTACTTTTAAGGAAATATTCTTGACGATACCTTGAACTAAAAAAGCGTGTCTTTTAAAATTAGTATTAATCAGTGGATTTCCTTCAGAACAGCTCAGCAGCACTCCAAAACCTCAAACAAGATTATCTTGCTTGACATCAGTCTCAGAAAGCTACTTTTAAAATGCTTTGATTTCCAATTCAACTATACATACCGCCTTCTGTTCAGCCAGGACTTTACATTTCTCATGTGCTTCTTCTTCATGTCTTCTGAGCATATTCTCAAGTGCTTCCTTATCTGCAAGATCTTTCTTCATCTGATTTTCCAACACCTAAATGAAGACATTTCTTTTGTCTAAATCATATCTGTTTCACTGGGCAAAGGGCAAGCAGAAAGAAAATCATCAAGAAAGACAGAATTTTTTTTAAACAATTGATCATATCTCAAGCAAAATTAAACCCAAGATGCAATTGCATGAAATCCATGGAAGAGCAAGCTCCAAAAAAGAACACTCCCTCGGCTATCTCTGAAGACTGAATTTAATGATGTAATTTTATGAAAACATGGAGATACTGTAGGTTTTTTTAATTGTTATTTTAAGTTATACAAACTATGTTCAAGAAAATGAAACAGGAAAACTGTATACCCCAATATGTATAGTAGATGAAGTAAGGAAGTGCACATCCTTTGGCTGCCCTACCAATATGGCTCAGAAGTAATGCGTAAGTTCCGTAAGTATGCATGAGAAGGCAACTGAGACCTCATGAGTTCTTCAAGTTGGAGACACCAAATGAAAGAGCTAAGTAAAAGGACTCAAGTAACTACTTGTTACATTTTTTAAAAATGCATGTTATGAACATATTTCCAGAGCTTTACATCAGTTGTTCAACTGAAGGTCATTTCCTTCAAAGACAAGTTTTCAAAGGCACCCAAAAATTTGTTACAGGCTCTTGTTGGAACATACCAAGTCTGGACACCACAGGATATTTTTTACTGTTCCAGTTACAAACATCCCATGTCCTCTTTCATCCTTTTGAACCTCCTTCACCCGGCTTCCTGACTCCTCCTACTAAACCCTGTATCATATGTCCCCGTAACACACTGGCTCTCTTTTTCTTTTAATTCTTTCTCCAATCCCTATCCTCTTTTCCAGTTTTTATGTGACCACTTCTCCTTTCCCAACATCTGCCTCTGATCTTCCTGCTTTTTATTACTCTCCTCTCATTACTGATTACCACATGCTTTGGTTTGCCAGGAAACCTTCTTAATTCTCTTTTTTCCTTCATATTTCTCCCATAGAAATTCCTTCTCTCCTCTTAAATACTACATCCTCTCACATTTAAGCTGAAATGTAGAATTAAAGTCCTGGGTAAAACGTATTAGATAAAGATTGCTGAAGACAGATTATGCTTAGTAGAAACAAAGATCCTTACAAAATGCATTTACTGGCTGATGTACTGCAGGTTCTTTAGAAAAATCCTTAGCCAGTGCACATACTCCTATTTCCCAATTTGGTTTTCCTAATTTTAGATGGTGTCTATGATTCTATTTCTAACTGTTTGTTAAAGTCTTATGCTACCCTGGAAAAGACAAAAACAAAGTGGGCAGTTTCTGTGGCTCCTTGGCAGATGTTACAGCTCCAAGAAGATGGAATTTCAGAAATGCTCTAGTATTTGCTGAATTTAAAACTTGCAGGTAGGCTGTGTGAATAGTGTCAGAAAACCATCAGTAGGAACTGAAAGCGTTTTCAGGATGTGGGATCCAACAGCATTAAGTAAGAATTATTTAGTCAGCAATAGTCAAATTATAATCAACAACTCCATTCCTATAGTTCTGGTTTCAAATACCACCTGTTTAATGCAGTGCTAAAGACAGAGAAGGTACAATGGCATGGACTAGAAGAAAAACTCAATCAGATTTCACTAAGGTCTCTGAACATTTCAGTAGTGGTAAGCAAGAAGGCAACACATAAGGCAAAGCAATGAGAGCCTAAAGGCAACTGTTTTTCCCTGAACCCATTCTACCCATCAAAGCTTGTAGGAAGATGATAAGAAGATATTTTTACTTTGAGTTTTTCCTCATAGAATTGTTCCTTCTGTTTCAGCTGCAACTCCAGATGTTGTGCTGAGATCTGAGCCTCACGATGCTTTTCTTCTAGCTCCTAAAAGCAGCAGAGATTCATATTCAGACATAAAGAAATAGTAGGTGCTGTGTGTATGTGTTACACAGGTACCAAACATTCATTCATTCCCTTTTTAAAGCTTCACACTATACAAATCCCAAGACCAGGGCTGTTGTAGTAAAAAAACATTATGAGAGCTGCACATTATCAGTTTTAAGCTTTGCATATTGCTGCTGACCCATCTTCTGTAGAGCAGATATACTGCTAAAGACAAAGATTTCTACTTCCACGGTAAGAATCTCCATTTCCCAGTAAAATATTCCCAAAGATCGGCCAAGGATGTTTTGTGAAAACAAGCAGTTATAAACATTTTATAACTGCAGTGGCATCACAGGAAGTTCAGCTCTATTTTTAACAAGGTCTCTCACTTGTTTTCTCACAGAAGACCTCAATAATGGGGCACTGCTGTCTATGCTTTTCATTCTACATTCATAGAGTGGGAATAGTATTTACTTTGCTATATTCCTCAGACGAATGTTGTCAGAATAACTATTTATAAACTGCTTTGCAAATGAAAAGTACAGGATGTAACATACCAGAATATTTTTAACCTCTTAACTTCACATCAGATAGTTTGAGCCGTGTACAGTAAGGACTTAAATAATGTTGCACCTCAGAAGTTAGCTAGTTCTGCTGTCTGACTATTATTCGGGATATATCTATAATCACCTTTCAACAGGACACCTCGCAAGGGCTCAGCTTAGAACTTTATGCTCATTGTCATATTTGCCATTCCAACAATTTCCTTAGAACACGAGGCAGATCCAGGTCTGTCATTCACTACCACTGGACTGACTCTTGCATAGACAAGTTCAGGTTTGGGGATGCATCCAGGTCTCCTGTCTGCCTTCATTACTGCATAGCACAGGAAAATTTCCTGACATTTCTACTTCAGCTCTCTTCATATTCTCTTTTCTGATCTTTCTCATCTTGAAAACATACAAAGATTTTTTTTCTCCAGTAATTGCAATAGGCCTTTTTTTCCAGAAGTGAGAATCAAAGGGGACATTCACCAAAAGTAGGTCATCTACAGTGCCTAGTACCCGACACTTCTGCAAGGAATGGAGATTGCTGCTTTTTGCAATTGAAATATGTCTCCCAGCAACGAGAGGGACAACTCATCCCCTCCAGAAGCCCACACGTTTCAGGTCCTGGCAGAGAATCAGACAACCAAATCAGCAGCAGCTTCAAAGCTACCAGCATCAGACTGCTCATATTGTAGCAGAAGCTTCACCAGTTTCTGCAGTGGCACTTAACAGCCAGTGTGGGCTTAACAAGGTAATCTCTTACCACTCCAGTTCTCACTTACTATTCTCTATTTAGCACTTTGTTATTAGCATCATAGCAATCATCTACACTTTCAAGTAGTAGTAAGTATCTTCTCTAACTTGTTTCATAGAATCATAAAATCATAGAATGGTTTTGGTCGGAAGGAACCTTAAAGACCATCTAGTTCCAGCCCCCCTGCCACAGGCAGGGACACCTTCCACCAGACCAGGTTGCTCCAAGCCCCATCCAGCCTGGCCTTGAACACTGCCAGGGAGGGGGCAGCCACAGCTTCTCTGGGCAACCTGGGCCAGTGTCTCACCACCCTCACTGTAAAGAATTTCTTCCTGATATCCAATCTAAATCTCCCCTCTTTCAGTTTAAAACCGTGACCCCTCATCCTATTGCTCCATGCCCTTGTAAAAAGTCCCTCTCCAGCTTTCCTGTAGGCCCCCTTCAGGTACTGGAAGGTGCTATAAGGTCTCCCTGGAGCCTTCTCTCCTCCAGGCTGAACAGCCCCAACTCTCTCAGCCTGTCTTCATAGGAGAGGTGCTCCAGCCCTCTGATCATCTTCATGGCCTCCTCTGGACTCACTCCAACAGCTCCATGTCCTTCTTATGTTGGGGGCCCCAGAGCTGGACATAGCACTGCAGGTGGGGTCTCATGAGACCAGAGCAGAGGGGCAGAATCACCTCCCTGAACCTGCTGGCCACGCTGCTTTTGATGCAGCCCAGGATATGGTTGGCTCTCTGGGCTGCAAGCGCACATTGCCAGGTCATGTTGAGCTTCTCATCAACCATCACCCCCAAGTCCTTCTCATCAGGGCTGCTCTCAATCCATTTTCATATTGGCAACACAGAAAGAGAACTCATGAGAAACGCAAAATTAATTTAATTATTCTACTATAAAATTATGCTTCCTGTCCCAGGGAAGTAAACGGTAGAAACACCCTCTGCTCGGTTCACTGTAGACTGGCGTACCAACTCACTATAAAGATGTAACAGGTTTAACAAGGAGAGGAACAAGAAATTGCCAACAGAGAAGGTATGTGTGAAAATGGATTCCTGACAAATACTATCTTTGGAGAGGAACAGTTTAGATGACTAATTTCTCTCTGCTTTAAAATGTAAGCATTTCAAGTAGATCTGACCTCTAAATTCCTTTGTCATTTAGTGTAAAAGCTAGATATCAATGTTTTTATTGTTGCAGTAGCCTGTCCCGAGAATGTTTTACTTCTGAAACAATCATTAGGTAATTAATTTAAATATTACTAAGTTGACTTAAAAGTGCTCCCACGGAGACAACTAGAATTTTGAAGTGTATTAAGACTAAAGATACAGGACTGAGTTTGTAACTAAAGGTGCAAATAGAATTTGAGTGCTTAAGCTTTCTCCAGTATGACCGGTACAAGAAACAAATCCCTTCATTCATCAATTTCCACCTTATTCAATGCAATTCTGTCTTCCATTCCTTTCCTACCCCTTTCTTACAAACTCTTACCCTTTATCTTTCATTTTCACCTCTGCTCACCAGAATTTTTTCTGCCATCTGTTGAATCTGTTGAGATTTAGTTTGAATATCCTCCTTTAGACGGTTTTCTCTTCGTTCCACAGTCTCTAATCTCTTCACCTGATTCTCCAGAGAATGGCGCCGTTCCTGTAGAGCAATTATTAACTGCCATTTAGACTAACCAACTGTGCATTATCACAAAGCAATGAGTAGTTTTTCTAGAAAACGTCAGCTGAAGCAGTCAATATACAGTTGTCTTTTATATTTGAAATCCTCATCATGCCTCAAATCCCTTATGCTAACCACATGCCCTTATTGACACTTCACTGAAAGTAAAAAGCCTCTGAGTTTTATTCAAATAAATATATGCTTTTTAATTAAAAATGGATTGATGTCTAACATCACTTTCCCATGAATAGTTACTACAGGAATACAAGCTGTTCAGTCATCCAGATGAGGGTTCCTAAACCAAGACACATCCCAATAACTAATTTACCCTAGATAGACATTCTCCACTCACTTCCGCTTCAAGCAATTTCTTCTTCATGCTTTCATTAGAATCTTCCCGATTCTGCAGTTTCTCTAACTCCTTCTCAGCTCTCTCCTTTGCTTGACGGATATTCTGAAGAAGTTCGGTTGCCTCTGAGCTAGCTTTCACAGCCTAAAGGTCCAAAGGAAGAAAAAAAAGGGTATTATAAGAAAAACACACACACACACAAACTTGATATGTGAAAAGTTCACAACCTTGAGATGGTCAACATTCTGAATAAAATTGCTACAGAACTTTGGCCTAGCGGTCTAAAATTAAGGCAACCTACAAATATGTGCAGAAAGCCAAATTCTAACTTCTGTTACATAATTCTTTTGTTTCAAAAGATCCAGGAGATCTACATATTTGTCTTGCTGTACTGCAAGTTTCTAATTGTCTCTATGTATTGAAAGCAAAGCCTGCCTTCAAATTCAGCTCAAGTTCTTGCAAAGAACTCACAAAATACTCTTACTAAACACTAGGAGAATAACCTGTTGGCTTACAGATAATTCCTTAGAATTAATGAAAGGAGAAAAGGGGAGGGGGGATTAAAATATGACTGTTTCGAAACATTAGAAGTACTATTTCTACATAGTTTTGGCCTCCTATTCATATTCTAGATCACTAATCCCTGAAAAAGCCCCCTCAGTACATGCTGTTGTGAACCCTTATGATTTAACATTTTTTTCTGTGAATAACTAAACCGGAAAGTGATTTTGCAATTAAAACAGAGTACACTGGGAGAATAAACCAAGGCCAATATATATTTTACTAGTGAGTTAAAACATCTGAACCCTGTTTTTGAAGCAAGGGATTGGTGCATTGCATACAGCATACACAAACTGGCCTTTTAAATTAGAATTTCTCTACACTACTCCAGTTCTTACTCAGCTTCATTTGTGAAAATAAACACTGTTGACATGTCTCGAGAGCCAAAAGCATATTGAGAACACCAATGATTTCAGATACCAGTTCCCACCCCCTTTTCCTTATCATCCCCCATGCTATGACTATTTCTATTTTTGAAGATAAAACAAAGTTCATCCCTCCTCTGCCTTAAGGTTTCACTGGAAAATCTTGTGGAAAATTCACTTTCACCACCCAGACATTACCTTTGTCAGCTTTTCCTGCAGCTCCTGGATTTTGGCCTGCTGCTCTGTATTGATCTACAGTTAAATAAAAAGATGGGGGGAAAGAGTGTCATAAAACCAAAAAGGAAAAAATGTTCTCTACTTATGATACCATATTTATTTTAATTCACTTCCCAAAAATCTTCGTTTCTCCCTATGAATTCCAACACACCAAAATGCTCCTTGGCACACTCCTACTTTACTAACTTCTGGTTGATTTCATATTTTGGTCACCAAGTAGATTGTTCAGTGTGAGAATACTCAGAATTCTTTTTCTTTTTCACTTCCTATTCTTTACTCATAAAGAAAACCCTTATTTATCACTAAGCTAACTCCAAACTCAGATTACACATAATGGCCTGTCTTTGCCTACCTTCCGAACACAATCCATTAAGAACAGGATATCCAGAAACAGCTTTACATCAAATCAGAAAGAACAGTGAATTACAACAAGAAAAAGATTAAAAAAAAAAAATAGGGAGGGATGTGAGGCTGTGCATGCCATTGACTAGCCAAAGACACTCTTGGTTTCTGTGCATAGTATGAAAGACCCAGGAAGCAAACTCCTGGACACTGAGGTAGCATACCTTCTCCAGTTTGCAATACAACTCTCCTGCTTCACTTTTTCCTTGATCTTTAACCTGTAACTTAAATACAAAATATGTAAGAGTCTCAGGAAAAGTTGTAGTACACTGGTCTTCTAGCCAGTCATCACCTCATGCAATTTAAACACAAGCAGTTACACAAAGTATAAATTACATTATTTCGAGTGTACAATTGAAAGGCATTTTGTATTGTTTGTACAAATCACGCTAATCCTTAGAAGACACACACACAACTTGTGTGTGTGTATGTGTGTAAAACAGCACTAGAAATTCAAGCAAGCATTAGCCCCCTCTCCCATGACGCCTAAACTACCTTTTGCAGTTTGTTGTGACATTCAGTAGCTTTACGTTTGAATTCTTCAGCTGCCAGTCGGGACTCTCTCAACTCCGATTCATAAAGATCACTACGCCTGCGAGCTGAGATAAGATCCTCTTCTAATTGATTCATCATCAACCTCATTTCTTCTACTTGAGCTTGATATTCCTGTAGTTGTGGTGGAAGGGAAGCAAAAGGTATTACATTTTAGAGGCAACAGGGGATACTTGGAGCAGCAGATCCCAGAATACTGATTGCAGGCAAGAGGCACATTTAAGAATATGTGGAAGAAAAGTACAGTACAAAATAAAACACTAAGAGCTAAATAAAATATCATATCTGTGGTGTTCTGGTTTGAGTCTTGCCATTTTCAAGTCAATACCTCATAAAGTCAAAACATTGACTTTTTGAGAGTGCCTTCACTGCAGGAACACATACATACATCCACATACAAATGATAAAAACTACTTACATTTCTAATTTCTGAAACAGAAATGTGCCTTTGAGTTGACGTCTCTACTAAATGCCCAGATGCTCCCTCAAGATATATTTTCTCAGGCTGATAACATGACAATTACCACAGATCTGCACAGCTTGGGTAAAAGGGAAGAAGGAGAAGCAGAGGGGTAGCATACTGTGGCTTCTAGCTATCGGTTATTTTCTCTTGACAAAGTTAAAAAGGATCATATTGCTCTGTATGGAAGACAACCTAAAATCAAATATTAACTTAGAAAAACTGTCTAAATTGCCCATAGAAGGTATTTGCCTATATAGGCAGAAATAATGATTCCCCATGCAGGACACTCTAAGATAGAGCATTTCGATGGGGAAGGTGGGAGAAGAAAAGAACATTTGAACTGACTATCTCAATGAGACTGGGTACTCAAACTGAGACTGGCTCCTAGAGATTGCTTCTTGTATCTTCACTGGAAAAAAAAGAATTCCGTTATGTTTGTTTAGCATTTACTTAGTCCTGTAAGTATACATTTCATAAAATTACTCTAAACAAACAAAAAAAAACCCACAAAAAACAAAACCAAAAACAAAGTATTTTTTGTAAAGCTGAGAACAAGTAGAAAACATGCACATCAAGAGCTAGGAAAAAAGATGATGAAGGACTGACAGTGGGGGAGTCTATCTTTCTTTCCATTTTAATATCTTACAATATGCCTGACTACCCCCATATTCAAAAGAGTAACTGTCTCATGACAAAATCAGGTTTGTCATCACTCCTTCCAGACAGCCAGCTGCCTTTAGTTAGACAAGTGACTGCATGAACACTGACCCTAATGTCAGGCTGTGATTCTCTAGCAACATGGAGAGCTTATGCAGATACATAAAGAAGGTGGGCCTTTAACAGGTTGCTTTACTGTCCGTTACGGGGAGCATCCAGAATGGCACTTTGGTTCGTAATTCCCAGTTTGGTTCTCCAGTTTGTAAGGCAGACAGAGGACCTACTCTTTCCAGTTAGTTTCTCTATGGATGAAATTTATTCTCTTGCTGGAAAGAATTAGAGCCTTTTTATAAGTGTGCATATATTAACTCAAATATTCGTTTCATACAAATACATTTGTGAATAAAAAAGGCAGAATGGTTTGAAGGAATACACGTTCTGCTCAGAAATCATGTGTTAAGACTTCCTAAAATACTCGGCCTTTTTATTAGCAAAAACTTGACCAAAGGATTACAGGTATGACTATACTTGCCACTGTGAAAATGAGTATTTGGGAAGGGAGGAGAATGGGGAGGGAGAAAAGAAAGAAGAAGAGGAGATAATTAGTAATATTTCAGTTTTTCTTGTTTCTTCACGTTTACAAGACTATCTTTGAATAAATCTCATGGTCAGGTCAAAGGAACAGGCCGCATCACTCAAGGCGACACAGAACAATACCTCTTGCATATGCATAGTTTAAAAACTATGATGTACTTAAGCACATATTAATGGACAGACAAAACTCAGGGCATATACCTGAAGCAAATCCCATCAGGGTTGCAACATACAAATAAGCAGGCCTTTCAAAAAATATGTATTCTGATTTGTTGCAAGTTCATCCATTCATGAGTCTTCATCAAGGAATGGTCACAGGTAACACAGGGTTAGTTAAAAAAACAAAACAAAACAAAAAACAAACACACACTCCAAACAAAAAAAAAAAACACAAACCCACCATGCTCTTCTATTAAAGTACCTGGGGCTAAGCTGAACCTACAGACTTGCCCTGAAAATACCAAATGCCTAATTACTGGGCTTTGAAGATTCTGATTTGCAGTTAATTTTACTCGTTCTCTCTCAAGCTTCAGGTTTTCAACAGCAAAACTCTAAGAAACTCTTCCATCTCACCTCGCGGTTCCCTCTGATTTAAAAATAATGATCCAAGTCTTTAACAGCTAAGATCCACCTGCTGGGATGAGTCAGCAAAAACACCTCTGCATATTTTGTTGCGGTGTTCTTGCACATGGGTTTCAGATAGCTCAGAAGATCACCCCTGATACGAAAGTCTGCAGGATACTACAGATTCATTTGTTGACCTAAGTAGCATTTTTATGTCATCGTGAATCTTCACAAGCCAAATTAAGAGATTCTGGGACAAAATATTTGATGAAAAATTACTTGCATTATTTTCCCTCTGTTACATGCGGCTGTACTGCCTAAGAATCTATTGACATTTATCATCACCAAAAATGTTCCACATTTCAATATTTAAAGCAACTTTACGAACTAAGATCCCTTGTATTACATAAAACAACCATCCAGAAGAATGCTGTAAAAGTCTATGGAGGCCTGCTACACCCAGAAGAGTTGGTTTTGCACTTCATTACGTTTTACATAAGAGCAGCTCATGTCTGGAGAATTATTACCAAGGTTTCTGGGCTTCCTTGTCTCAAACACTATGAAATCAGTCAGTTAATGTTTGTAAAGTGCTTTGAAGATGAAAAGCAACAGATAATTGCAAAGAATTGTTTGAATGCCATAGCAAATTTCAATTTCTTTTGCTCAATACAATATGTTGCTATTAATTCATAAAACTGAATGGGTTCTGTCTCATAGACCATTTTAAATCCTAAAAATATCCACATTTGTCACCATATTTTCATTTAATTTTGACATTTTTTCCTTATGAACACCTGTATGGATTAATGAATTTTCAACGTTCTTCTGGTGGAAAAAAATTATGAACATCTACTTTGCAAATAGATTAAATTAGAGAAAGAACAGTTAGGCAACACAGATTGTATTTTGAAAGACTTAAGTATTTTAAAGGCCAGATAAGAAAGAAGAAAAAAAAACTAACACAAAATTAAGGCTAGCTCAGTTCCCTCCCAGGTGAAGATTCATTAACTTGTGAAATTTGTATAGCTTGACCATTTAAAATGGATCGGTCATTTCTAATGCAGCATATTACTAAAGCATTGCAACTTTCTCCTAAGCTGGTTTTATAGACAAAGTACTTTCAGGACTAGGAAAAGAAAAACTTGGAGTTTGTGCTTACTTGCAACATACACAAAAGTGTAATTTTGTTGTTTCCCATTTTGTTTAAGAAACCATGTGAAAACACACAGATTGGGAGTCATCACAGCCTACCAACATAAAATGTAATCCTGGCAACAGAGCTCGAATATGCCAAGAATGCCTATTTGCAGGCAGCCGCTCTGCTCCCCGAAGAAGCAGGTATACCTGTTCTTTGATCTCTTGCAGTTTTCGGCTTTGTTCTCTGATATCATGAAGTAGCTGTAGTGCCTTATCATCTTCCTGAGACACCTCCATCCGTGCCTGCTCCAGGCTTCGCTTTAAGCTCTGCAGAAAGCAACATGTTCAATGCACAGTCTTTGGTTTTTCAGGTGGCTGTACAATAAAGATCTTTAGCTATACAAATGCCTCCTTGACTGCAGTGAGGCATCAAAACAATCGAGGCACCAATGATGGAACCCTAAAGAAATTCATGGCCAGTGCTGCTTCTATCTGGATAGAAGCAGCCCATTTCACAAACACTGTTTACTATATTTAAGTCTTAGCTCAAATCTCTACTTCCTCACATCAGGTTTAGAGACAAAAACCAAAGAGTGATCACAAAAGGCATCCATTATTGACAGCGTTTATCTGTATTTCACCTAGCACTATTAATTCACAACCTAGATACAATCCTTCAACTTCATGTTACTAACAAGCCTATTCATTTTTCTTGTTGCTGTCCAGTGAGTTAAATCCTTTCATCATCGTTAAACTACAAAGAACAGAAGAGCTGCTACTGTAACTCACCACATATCTTACCTGCAAATTTTGACAGACCAGTGGTCCTCCTATCAACTGTGTATTATTCTTCAATAGAAAAATACAAACTGAATTTATTTACTCAGTAGCATTTGGTATAGGAAAACCACTCAGCCCTGTTTTAAGACATGCTTCTCAACAAACAAACCCATGAGAAATGCTTTTCAGTTCTCTGAAACAGAGTATTATCTGCATTTTTGTTCTTGGTACAAGAGAGGAAACAGAATATTATATCCAACTGAAAATACAGAGACTATTAACTAGCATGAAAACATCCTCACTGGAATCTTGCCAGGACAACTGGGCAGACATTCCAGCTCCCACAAAAAATGCCAAATGATCTTTAGAGACATGATTTTAAGGCCTCGTTTTTATATTCTATCTGAAAAATAGCACCTGTCCTAGCATCATCCCTGACATTACGCTGGGGAACTGGATCAGTCTGAACTCAGAATAGCACAGATGGAGGCAACACTTTCCTAATCCTCTTCTTTGTCCTTGAAGATTTCTGTCTAGGTACTGTTAGGCCCCATCCTTCTCTGGCTAAGAAACCTGCAAGAAGTCAAACCCAAGCATGTTCTAGCACAGCCAGTAAGACAAACATCACGAATAGTTTCAGCAAGACCAGGACAGCAGATATTCCTGAGTGTTCTAAGTACATTACCATGAAACAAAGTTTGAACAAAACTATCAAGCAAGCCTCTGCAAACACTTCAGGGCTCCATATTCAACAGATATCCTCTCACATATTATTTTCTCTCCATCAAGTACCCCACTGAAACCGTGATGGAAGAGAAAGGCAAAGACCATCAGATTTCAGGCCTTCAGAGCTGAAACAACTGGTGCAAAGGCTCACACTGCATTCTGTGATATAGGTGGCCAGGTCCTGCTCCAGGAGGGATCGCTGGGTCTCAGAGGCTTTCAGTTCCACCTCCTTTTGGCTAAGTACAGCCTCCACCTCTGACACTCTCCGGTGCAACCGCGTCATTTCCTGCTCCATCTGCAATAAATACCAAGAAGTTATAAAGGGGGCTTCAAAAAGCTTTGTTAACTGCTACTTTCAGAGCTCTGTCTGTAAGGAATTTGTCTCCAAGAGACTTCTAGCTATGTTTCTCCAAATGGTGTTAAAATTCCAATACCATTGTCTCTGCTCCAGGAATGCACAGTTCTTCTTAAGGACAAGTAGTAAGTCTAAGTCACCCCATTCATTCAAGCTGCTTGTTCATATTCAGTCATTCTTCGAACCCCAGTTAGCAAAGAAGACACAATCATTTTTCACCTGACTTGCAGAGATGGGTCACTTTAACCTTATCCCAAATCCATGCTGGACCAGAAGATGGTTTTCCCCCATCTCCTTGTCAGGAGCAAATGGTCAAATCCAGAACAGAGCAGGGAGAAAAGCAATCGAACTCTCATAAAAGTCTCAAACAAGCAGTGAGTTTTAAAAGACTCCACCGGGTTCCCTTTATTGGAGCACAACAACTGTTATAAGATGTTCACCATAAC
Organism: Nyctibius grandis; assembly: GCF_013368605.1. Taxonomy (NCBI): domain Eukaryota; kingdom Metazoa; phylum Chordata; class Aves; order Nyctibiiformes; family Nyctibiidae; genus Nyctibius; species Nyctibius grandis. Next base: position 4,323,319 of record NC_090671.1, read on the forward strand.
CAGTGACGTGACAACAGCTACATAAGTAGAAGCTGATGAGTTAGGAAGAGAACAGTACTGCTGTAATTGTGCGTATGACGAAGAGGCACGGCCTGCAGGAAGAAGCAGTCGTCTGTGTCACGCTGAGAAAAGGACTGTTTAAAATCCAGAGCCGCTTCTTGTTAAGATAAAAGTATCTAGAGCAACGGCATGGCCTAAATTCATCTCCCTTTGTACTGGACAGGAAGCCACCTCACTGAAGGAAAAGCACTTTGCCCACCGCGAGTCTGGATGATCAGCAGCATCTGACAGATCCCTGGACATACAGTGGTTGCAGATTCCTGGAGCAATGGAGATGGCCAATCGCATAAATAAATACCTTGTGACACTTGTCCTGGGCGTCTTGGAGTTCTTTGCTCTTGAGAATAAGTTTCTTTTCCATGGAGCTGACCTTGGCTGGAGAATCCACACTTGAAAAAACAGATCTAGAAGAGCAAAGCCAAAGAGCACATGAATACAGGCAAAAGGTACAGAAATCTGCATTTATGCAGCCTTGGCAAAGTCATTGGGCACGCACTTATACCAGGATAAAAGAAAGATGCAGCAATCACAGTCTAACAGCTATCATTTCAGATCAAACATCCTATAAAACCTGATGACACAACATCATTATTAAATAATCTATGTGTACTTCTAGTTACAATATTAACATTTTCCATCAGTGACTTTTATGTCATAGTGCAGAATAATAAACCACAGCAACACTATCACATAACTCGTACGGATTTATAAGTGTAACAAAAACAAAGCATAAAGTCAACATAACCATTTGGAAAGATAAATTTTCAGAGAATAGCTTTTTATTTTGTACTTTATTTTTAAACAGGTTTTTAAATTGTCAAAGTACAAAAGCCCTCAAAACTTTAACATGTCATAATCTGCACCACAGGAAGAAGAATTTAATATCCTTAGTTACCTTCTGTAAATCAAAATTGAACTGAAACTTTCCTCACCCAATTCATATGATCCCTACAAACTCAATCAATATCAATATGATTAGTCACACTGCAGAACTTCAGAGTTCCACTTCTAAGTAATTTTTTTCATGAGACACAACTTAACTGTACTATTCAAAACAATTTGACTCCAGAAACCTGGGGAAAATATTAACATGTTCTTAAGCTTTCTGTCTAATTGGGACTCAAGACTTAAGGAGTTCACCGTTTCTGTTAGTCTAAATTCATTCTAGAAAAGGATAAGAAGCCACTCGATGTTTTGGTGCATATTTTTAGTGCTTTGCAGTCTTAAATATGTAATTTGCAACCAAAAAATTAACTACACACATCAAAACATCATTTTAAAAATCACATTCTCCCTTGCATAAAATGATTCAAACTAGATATTTAAGCAGTTAATGATGGAACCAGTGTCAACTGATAGATGAAAACGCAGAAGTCTAATGAAGGTGCTAATAAAAGATCACACAGTCTGCCCACACATTGCTTTCTGCTTCTCCTGGCCACAGTTTGGTATGCAGCCAGTTATCCCCATGGAGAGAAAGGAGCTTTGAGCAGCTCTCTGCATATAGCCATACACCCACACACAGCAGCACAGTCTCTTCTTAACACCAAGGAAACACCAAGTTTGATTCCATCACCACCATTTTCTGAGAAAAATCTACTCCTTAATCCAAATAGACATGCAGGAGAGTCACAAAAAAAGACAAGGATTTTTATGAAAATGCTGCAGCCACATATATGTATCAAAATAGATCTTCAGTATCACCACCTTAAGCAGTCATTAGGAAACACTGTTATAATATTAGTAAACAAACATAGCAAAATCCACCAATTCTGCCTTGAAAGGTCAAATATTAATATTTCTTCAGAAATCTGATGTGAAAAAACTTAGAAGAAAGAACTCTGCATGTCAACAATACAGATATGATCAGGACTCGATAAAAAACAAATGTTAAAAGTGAAAGCTTTTGTAAAGCATTCCTTTAGTCCTGGTCCAATCAATCCAATCCATCGGATTATCATATTTAAAAATCAATTTTTAAATTGATTAGACAAAGCACTTCTATACTCCTACAGAGAAAAGGCAACCATCTGAGAAAGATGCATATTAAATCCCATAACAGCTGGGCGTACAAACAAGGCTAAAAATGAATAGTTGAGAAAAGCAGTCTAAAAATACAAATTAAAGCTCACATTAACCAAAAAAGACACTAAGGAATCTGCTTTAAGATGTTAATCAAATGTATGTAAATAGCTGCAAATGTATACTGAGACAAGTCTGAATATCTTTTTAGAATACAAATTTAGTTTTACAGGTCTGAACTGTACTGGCTAAAGCAAATGATTTTATTTTTTTTAATTATAGTTTCAACATTAGCCGTCATCTTTTTACTTTTACTCTTTTCAAATCTGAGGCATTACCTAAGAAAACTCTAGCCAGTGCTCACAGACCTGGTTTTATTTGCTGCTTCTATTGCATCTCCCCAAAGGAGCTCATTTTATTTGTTATTTTTGCTTATTTTATTTGCTACTAAAAGAATCAGAACCTAACACCACAGGCACCATTTTGCACTTCAAAAATTTCTCCTCGCAAGCCAGCTTAAAGCACCCATATGAACTGCAACACAGGAGGTAACAGGAAGGATTCAGGCAAGAAGATCCAGAGCTCTGCAAAGCCACGTTGTTCAGCCAGGAGCGATGGGACGGGACAGAGCACAGGAGACTCGCACCGACCGAAGTTTGAATTTCATTAGGTGACTGTAGAGGGAGCTGCTCCTCAGGGCTGGTGTCACTTTTGTAAGGAAAGAGAAGGCTACAAACTAGAACTACAATCTTTCCTCCTCTTCCCTGCCCAAAGGGAAGAAGAAATTTCTTAAAAACACATGTCCTGGTGATACCATGATTTTTCCTGCCATGGAAACAGCACGTCTTATCCCCAAGTGAAGCTGATTTCAGCTAGCACTGGACACGCAGTTTTTCAGAGACATCCTTTCCCAGTAATTCTTTCCTGTGTACAAATTGTATTAGAACAACTTCATGACCATCCATACAACCTCCAAAGTATCAGAAAGGGGCCGACAGAGGAAATCAAGAGAAATGGAGTACTGACTAATCTAATAAACCTTGTTATGGTGATATAAGCTCTCAACACAGCATGACAAGGTGGAAAATACCCACATTGCTGGGGCACTTAGGTTCTTCCTCAGTCAGCATCATCTCAGAAATTAAACACATGCAATCCAACATCAAAAGCCATGATGCAAAGCTATCATTGAGGTTGGTACCATCTCAGAATATTTCATTTAATTAACTGCTACACCTGAATCAATTCTCTTAGCACAACAGAGCAGTTTCTGCTGTTGCCTCTGAAGTGTGAAAAAGAGATTAACAAAAGGTAACCAGCATACATCAAGAAGAAAACTGCAATAAAAGATTAAAAAAAAAACAAAGTCAAGTCTATAGTACCAAGCGGTGATAGCACTAGCTGTGCCAACTTACTTTCAAAAGAAGCACTGCCTGCATGATTAAAAACCAAGTTAACTTCCAGCTGACTAGTGATTTCACAGCTAGATCAGCAACAGCCTCAACCAGCCCAACCATCAGAAATGGTGCTGGTTGTCTAAAAGCTCCTCCAGTCTTAACGTGGTTGAGATGAAGAAGAAAAAAGTATTAGCATAGGAAAAGCTGTAAGATGATTCTGGGGTATCAAACTTGTGTCTTAACCTCCCTTGTGCATCATACCTCATACCTTCCTTTGTCCTTTTATGCCACTCTCATAAACCCCCAACTCACCTGTGCTTCTTCCTTCTCACAAGGATTGACACCATCTGTCCTAATCCTGGCCCCCACACAACATGCCTATAATCTCATCCCCCGTCCCTCATGCTCTATTCTTTTTAGCATTATACTCATCTGTACCTTCCGCCCCCTCGTAAATGCTTGCTCAAGCCTAAAAAAAACCCAACCAAAAACAAACAGTGATACCATCAATCTGTGAATAGAGCTAGCTGAAGCAAAGCGTATTTTTGGCATGCTCATCCTCTGCTTCCTCTTTAATCTATCTTCGGTGAAAGAGTTTACCAGAACCCAAGAAACTGTTGGAAGAAATCAGTAGTCCTTCTTTTTGGAAGAATGGCCCATTTTAGCTCTCAATATTTTATAATATCAATCACAAATCCATATCAAATTCTAAAATTAAAAAAAAAAAAAAAAAAGAAGAAATCTTAAAAAATACCACTTCTTAGGAATCTACAGAAAAAGATTTGGACCATCTACCAGAGCCTCACAGATGACAATTCAAGAATTACTAGGATTACATTTATGATAGTCTGAAAGATAATTTAAAAAAAAAAATAAACCAACCCTATATCAGCAACTGAGATTACGTACTAATCCCACTGTCAGCCTTGCCTGTGAATGGTTCTCTAGGCTCTGGTTTAGCAAGTATTTTGCATTAACGTAAGTTTTGTATCATAAGTAGTCAGGCCCCTTCAGCTCCTTACTCCAGTCTAAGAGAGGACAGAGGCAGGCAAAAATTTACATTATAAACTATTTTTTTAATTAGGTATATTTTATTAAGTATTTTGGTATATTGGGTTAGCCCTGGATTTATAATGTATTTATCTTGTGCCTTAGGGCTTCTGCTAGTCACCTTCAAAGGCCAAGAACAATTTTCTTTCACCACTTGATGCATATTTCTGGCATCTCAGGGTTTTTCTCACTTGTTCTAAGCGCTGGAGACCAGCCGCAGTTAGGGACAGGAAGTAAGGTGGGGCTGGCTTTTAAGGGAATTAAACTCTCAGTTGCCTGTTACCTTGTCACAGTCACACGCTCGCAGCCAGACGAGCAGCCAGATTTGCAGTCAGACAGGCATTTCTCCCCCATATCAAGAATTCAGAGGCCATGATGGGAGAAGGATTTAGCTGGTCCTTCTCTGCAGCCTGATCCCAGTTCGTAGAATCATATAGGAGATTTATTTAACAGATGCTTTGCTATACAGGAACCTATGACATAAGCAGTGCCCTTGATTTCTCCTGGTGGCTTCCTACGACACATTATTGTCAGGCATTTTGCTCTTTCGTTAAATCTTATATTTGCTATAGGGTCACAAATTCTTCCCAAAACTCATGGTATGGGGCAACATACAGCACATTCTAATTCAATGGACCCTTCTGAACCACACACCGACTATCTAATTTCTGGCAACAGGTCTGAGTCACTTCGGTGAACCCTTCTGACCCTAAGTGGTTGGGAGAAAGAGGAGAATGGAAAAGAGAACTTCTTTTATCCTTCTTCTGTCTTTTTTTTTTTAACTGCCTTTTCTCTGAAGTATTTGAAATTCCTAGCTCAGCTATGGCTTCTTACTGTCCAGTGAACAAGGGCAAGAGTATAACCCTAAACTTCACAGCTTGACAGCCCTCAAATTAAAAGTAATGCAAGTTTCAAGGACCTTGTTAACAGGACTCTGCAGCTGCCTGGCCTAACTACGAACAGCACTAGAGGCATTAGAGCTATCATGCTGCAGACACAAGAAAACAGATCTGCATCACTTAGCAACCACAAGGGTTAGACTTTGAGAGGAAAGATTTTAAGAAGAAAAATTCTGGACTGATAAACTTGATGACTTAGGACCTTCCAGAGAAGATATCCCAAGATTTGCAACAGATAAGCCCACCCCCCATTTACTGTTCTCTTCCCCATCTAGAATTTGATATTCAAGCTAGGGTGGACAGAAACAGTACTTCTATTTCCTCGAGTAAAACATACATCACCCAGTATTTTATAAGTAAGAAGTTATCTTTATGACCTAGTGTTGCAGTGTTATTGAGAATAAACTAGTCACTGCATTATTTAAATATAGATATTTTCAAGTCTCCATACACTCTTTGCCATATTTAAATCACCTTCTTAGAACAAAATGCAAGTATTTACTGCCAAAAATATCAAAGTGCATTTATCGAGATCTCATTCAAAAAAATAAACCACTAAGATCTACTTATATTAGAATTATTTGGGGAAAATTAAGTACATGATGTCTTTCTGTTCCAGCTCAGGAAAAAACAGGCCACGCCAAGCAGAAATTTTACTTCAGTCAAAATTTCTCCAGAGCATATTAATCTCTATTTGCTTTTGTTATGTCCCTTCTTATCTATTACCAAAATTCAAATATAACTTCAACACGCATTTTTGGTACTAGCTCCACAAAGAAAGCATATCAATCAACCTGCTACATCTATATTACTTTTAGCCTTCAACCTACAGCACAGTTACACCACTGCTCCTGAGACTTCACCTCACGCTCCCCTTCAGTTCTAGTCCTAGGGCCTGATTACATATACATTTTTACCATACGTATATGATCACTGCTGAGCCTCTTCTGACTGTTACATGAATGGTCATTGTAGCCTTGATAGATGAATTACAGTTCCCCAGGCAGAAAAGATAACACGGTAAATTAGTTCACTTCTAAATCAAGATAAGATTTTAACCCCAGGTCCCTACAGATATAACATTCCATTTTTCTAATTCTGCTGACAATATTAGATCATTTCACCAAACAAATACTTTTTTGATTGTTATGTCCTCTCCTTTCCTTCCTCTTTTGTCATAAAAGCAACTCTGCTGAGGAGGGACGGTCAAAGATTCCCTTTTTATTACTGGCATAACCATCATATAACCTTGATTCACAGTGTGGGCAAGATCAAAGATGACAACAGTATCACTAGATTTGGTTACACACTTACCGCAGAGCAACTGTCACAACCAATATGACCAAAAAATGAAAACTTGATTAAGGCAGATTGACAATGAAGTCCCTTAAGGGAACTAACTAGCAGCAATGAACGATGGTTGACAGGAAAACACAGCGCCTTAGTGCATTGAGTCACTAACCCAGCTAAAGCCATTGCATTCCTGAGGGGCCTCATCATACTGAGGTAAGGACTTCTCAACTTAATCTACTGCACTAATACTTTTTCAATAGCTCTGTCATCAGAAACTAACCACCCACCACTCCAAATGCTCTATACCATACTATTTATATTCTTTTCTCTGACTCCATTCTCTCAGCAAGTGTGTTTTCTTTCAACTGAAAACCATTTTTTCTAGATCTTTACCTCCCTCCTCAAACACGTACCCTGCATACTTCATCTGAATCTCTAGTCTCTTAACACACAATACAGCAATGTCTAGTCTTCGTATTTGACTTGACCCAACAGCACACACTCAGCTGCTGTGAAGCTCCTTCTCTTGTTCACTGACCCATCACTGCACATTCCCAGACCAGTGGAGCTCCATTTCTGTGGATCACTGATTCAGCCTTACACATCCCCAGCACTTGGTGCCCACTCTCTGACCCAATAAAACAACAACCCCCCTTTTCCATCTCTGAACTCCCCAGTATTCTCCTTCTTTCAGGGATCTGCAATACCAGAAGTGCAATCACCAACTGCTCCCTGGCTAACAGCAACAACTAATTCAAAGTATTTGAACAACAATTTTAACAATAACTGGTTTAGAATCAATCTTTCCATTCCCTTCCCTCCCCTCATCCCAGAAATAATCACAGAACGACAGGACATGCACAAGCCACCGCAGCAACAGATAAAGCCAAAACCTGGCAGCTTCCCTAAAGCAGAGTACAGGCCAGTTAAAACAGCTTTTCCCCACAGACACACCATCCACACGGTAACAAACCTTCACATTTTTCCAATGGTCCTATCCACCTAAGCAATAATTCCTACTTACTCTGATCTGAGGATCCCTAACGCCTTGATGAATGAAAACCCCACAAACGGCAAATCTTCACCGGAGAAGCCTGCTGGGTTCAACTGGCGCGTAGAGGATAAAACCCGCGAATTCTTCTCTGGTTCATCAAAATTTGAGGTGTCATCATCAGACTTGAGAGTAGGAACGAATGGGGGAGGAGCTGGTGAAAAAAGCAAGAAGAAAAGACAAAATTCAGCTACAGTTCACTCTGCAACAGTCCCACTCATTCAGTGCTTGCAATGGCACTGCAGCTCCTGCTTTTAATCTTGCTAACACAAGCAGACTGAGCTGCTGCTCTCAAATCGTATTACAGCAACAAGAGATTAACCCTTAAGCTACCAACATGGCTACCACTCTGCAGGCAGAATGTCTCCCACACTGATTAAACTGGGGTTTAGGTTGGGGATTTGAGATTGTTGGTTTTTGGATTTTTTTTTTCCAGGTTAGGGTTTTTTTTTTAAACACATACATTGAATCAAATCAAAGTACCAGGCTAAGAAAATTATTACTGTAATATATCTAAGAGTAATTCAATTCTGGTTCATCTAGAAAAAGAAAATGTCTCCAACCTACCCAGTTAGTGACACTACATGAGAATGTAGCCTGATCCTTTGCTAGTCAGCTAAGGTATATATCTACTCTTAATACTACCAAGAATCTTCCCAGCATGGGCTTCTAATCAACAGCAAACTGGTTTTTCTCCTGGAAGATTCTAATAAACTATAGCTACTAGAAGGTAATTGGTCTTTAGGAAGGGAAGAAATATCAGTAAGATTTTATTTCTCTGAAAGAGCTTGCTAAAGATCTGGAACTCTTGTCGGGACACCACTGCAGTCTGGCTCTGATACAATCAGCTCTGAAGAGGGGTATAAATAGCAGGAATTACAATGTATTTCTTACCATAATTTCTAAATTGGTACCACTTAAGTTGTTAAGCAGTTGTTTAATTTCATCTGATTTTCTCGTGTCTGCATCAGTTTAATTAACCAAGAGAACAAAAGAACAAGTTCTTCTCAATGATGTGCAGCACCCGAGCTACCTGCTGGCTTGGCTATGTGTATGAAAGGATTGAATGCAAAAGCCTGCTGTGTGATTCCTGCCTCAATAGATCACGTTTTCTAAGATTCTTTATTTATATATTTGTTTCATCACTCAGGTCTTCACTCACTGCAAAACTACTAATCTCTTTTTTGCTCTATAAAGGAGACAGCTCTTCGGTCAGTGACTAGAACACAGCCCATTGTCACAAGCTGATGGAAGTGTAGCGTGCTAAAACCGTTACCATGGATCCAGTAGAGATCTCCTGTAGCTGAAGGGCTGATGAGAATTGAAGAATCGGGAACAAACATTACAACCCCTGCAGTGCAGGCTCCCTGCTCCTCACTCTCTGCATGCTCGGAGTTTAACCCTACCTGCCTGCAGTCGTGACAGATGCTGATGCTTATCTGAGTGACACAGGCACACTGAGTCACGGCTGGAGCTTGCTAGCTCCCTCTAGGTTGCCAAAGCCTTTCACAGCCCGCTTTTTAACTCTTCCTTCTCTGCACAAACGTACCCTTAAACTACCCACCAGATCAGCATTAATAGCCCAAAAAAAACCCCAAAAAACCAACTGTCTGTATAAACTGCCAAATCACAACTACACACGCAGGCTTTGTTAGCAGCTCCCCAAGGAGCCGTTCTGACGCTGCTCCCAAGCAGAGAAGTGAGAAGAAATTCCATGAAGCGGATAGGATGCTGCTCACGTACAGCAGCTCCAAGTACATTAGAATGAGATAAATGGGGAAAACACACAAATTAAATAGGTTCTGTAGGAAACAGTTTTATTTACTGGCTCCAGAACATTTAAATTTGCTGTCAATATCATGAATTTATTAATTTCTGCTATATTATTGGTTATAATATAAATTTAGATCTAATCTAACGCTGACATTTATATACTGTAAACATAATTTTGGAATACTGATTGTTGATTAGGATCTGTATTTTTTTAAAAATTCACTTAATGCCAGGATAATGCCCAGCTACACTTTCATATGCTCTTAATGATTAAAAACAGAGAAGCAATGGAAAAGAGTTTTTAAGTATATCATCTTTAACACAAATATAAGCGCAAAGTTACAGTTAATTCATAGCAGAGGAGGTTAAGTTCAGAAATTATTTTTTAGTTCAGGACCTCTGCTGAAAGCACTTTGCACATCCTCTTACAGAAAGGGGTTGCTGTGGGGTTTTTAACATTGTCTTTAAAGACAGATACTGTGTAAGAGGTAAAGTAACAGAGAAAACGGCAAACTATTCACTTCATCTGAGGAAGTCTAGAATCTTTCTTAAAGAGGTAGCAACTACGACATAGCTGCCTTTTTATAACGGTATAACAACCCCGTTACATACTCCTCAGAGTCTGACAGATAACTTCATCTTTGAAAGAGAGATCTAGTGCCTTACTTCTCACCAGAAATTAGCTAAGAATATCTTAAGAGTCATCTTCAAGCCCTTGCAATTAAAAGGAAAGTCTTTCTTCTTACCAACAGTAAGAATTCCTAGTCAAACCACATGCACAAAAGAAAATATAATTTAAATATGCCTAAGATCAGCATGCACATAAAAAGATGAAAAGCACTCAATAGGAGAACAATGGATGCAAAAAGATAAAAATGAATGCAAGACAGAGCAAACCTTTGGGGCTGGTGGGAAAGTAGTTTAAAGAGAACTATGGTTTCCTCTAATGTTTAATAAAAGATGTTAACAAAGAAGAGAAATTGTGAACATGAGATTAAAAAATAATAAAAACAAAATTTGCCCTCTATTTTGCATTCACTAAAAATCCATGACTAACAGTCCAAAAACTCTGCAACTTTGCAGTATAACCTTGCTACAATATTTGTATCAAGAAATAATAGCAACTAAAAAGAAAACTTAGAAAGAAGAGTCATTCAACAAAAACACCTCTAGATGTTAAGTTGTTCTGAACTGTCAACAGTGATGAAAATGAGAAGCATAATTTCTTCAGAAGTTGCAGGACACTGGAGGAAAACTCACTTAGGAGAAAGAGGGAATATCTTTAAGGGGGGAAAAAAGCTATATCCACTCTCTCTGATTCTGTTAATTATTTGGTAGCTTCTCCATAGTCCCTTATTCCTAAGACTAAGGAGTCCCTTGTCTAATGTCCAAAATATCTACAGAATAAACAGAGTAGTCTTGTAAAACCAACCTAAAAAAGACGAGCAATTTTGTTCTCAAATGTGGGTCACATGGTGACTTAATCTCTAGTTAAATTATTATTTCTTGCTTAAAATCAGAGAACTGTCACACGACTATAGTATTTTCAGAACAAGATGAAGATTGGTGAATGCAAATACATTGATGTGCTTATCAGTTACTTCTTTAAAGGGAAGAATCCTTTAGTAGAGGTCAAGATAAGCCTCTGAGAACGAAACGTTAAAACCATGCCATCGCATCTGACAAGGTGAAAAATCTGCACTTTTTTCAGGCTCACCCAAAGGGGAGGCAAAACTATTACTCAAAAAGACAGTAAACCTGATGTTTCTACTCGTACAGACTGGTTGGGTATAACAACCTCTTTTTGTCTCCGCTGTGTTACCAACGAACGTACATGTTCTGTTTACCATTTAAAGTATCTTGTAGAGAACTGCATGTTTTAAAAAAGCCAATTGCTTGCCTAGATACCTCCCCACTTGTGGAAGGATGTAACCCTCTTCCATCTGTTCCAAAGAATGACTTTCAGAGGAAAAGGGGGTGTTGTAGGTTGCTAAGTTTAAAAAAAAAAAAATGAAAAAAAGCAAAAACCAGAACCACCACACATACACTGCAGCACTTTAAGCAGTTTATCATTAAGACTAGATAAAATGTCTCTTATGGAAAGAAGCTTTTTTTTAAAAAAAACGCTGCACTGGTGTGTGTATCTATGACTAGTTCAAGGAACATTGCCTTAATCGAGTCTTTCCATCTTTCAAAATATTTTCATGCAAATTCAGAAAAGAGATACTGCATTTCCCCTGGGACAGTGAAAGACTTAACTGAAATTGGAAATTTAAAGGAAATACAGAACGTTTCTTAAGAATAAAAATGTGTCTTGTCTTGATCTACTGGGTGATCTATATGTGCTTTCTGAGGAAAAGCATCCACACAGCCTTTTTAAGTAGGTTAGGCATTACTCTTCCTCAGGCTTTAAGAGGCCTATTTGAGTAAAGTGTTATGGAAAAAAAATAGAAAATAGAAAGTCCAAATGATGTAATTTAAGGCTGTTTTCTCTAAGACCACTTAAAAAAAAAGGCATTATACTAGTTCTAACCAATCCATACAATATTATCTTAACATCTTTTCTGTTCTGTCAAGACAATGATCCAACACACACATTTCTGTTAATAAAAGTCATCTTCAAGCTGACATGAAAGTGATCTCCACTTAGAGAAACAAGTCAATACATTTTTCTGAAGGCAAGCATTGAAGTGAAACATCACAATGTTTAACTCTTAACATACTGAATGACAGCTTTGAGTTCATAAGGATGAGTCTTGCACTTACAAACAATGAGATTTGGGTTCCTGCCTGTTTAACAGCAGAAGACACCCTAAATATCAGTCTTCAACACTTTCTCAAGTTCTTCTGTTTGCACAAGACATTAATTCTTTTCTTCTCATTTATATAGTTACCTCATGCAAGTCCAAACATGCCATTCCATTTTCAAGACCTCTTGGACTGCAGCTACAAGCCAATTCTTAAAATGAAAGTTTCTTTATGCTGTATATATATATCGCTTAGATGACAATAAAAGTCTTCAGACCATCTCTCAATTAGCCTTCATCAGGCAGATTTTTGGTTCCAAATTAAAAAGCTGATGTAATTTATGGATTTCAAATAACAAAAGGTGATTAACCAAATCCCCAAATTATATAGAAAGCAACCTTGTTGCCGATGAACTCAAGTATGTCATTCTCCCATTCTCTACCTCTGATTTTAGGTACTTATAAAGTACTCAGATATTTCTCTTACCAACTTTCCAGTTAAAATCCTGATCATTTAGCTGCAACACGGATAGAAATATGTTTTTTCTAGGTAAATAAATTCCAAAATATTTTCAGAAAATCCTATCAAGTAAATCAACACAATCTTTCCAAAGTTGTTTTTTTTGTTTCCTTTTGTTTGGGGGGGGGGGTGTGGTGGTGTCTGGTTTGGTTGTTTTTTGGTTTTTTTTTAAGAAGCTTTAGAAGTCATTAAATAGCAGAAATCAACAAATACAGAGAGCAGAACATATAAATACCTTTCAGTACAATACTCCAAGGAAGGGGAAAATTATCTGTTGAGACAGATTCAGTTAAACCTGACCTTGGGTTTAATGGTTGGATTCTGTTTCTGTAACTGAAGAGCTGCTTCTACAGACACATGCGACTTAAACCCAAGGAAGATGGGAGCATTTTTAGAGGCAACTGTCTTTTGGGAAGGGATTTACTGAAAAGTCAAGTGTTTCATAGGTTACCATAACAACAAAATGTAACACTGAAAAACTCCTTAATGACACATTCTTAACCAAAATCGGTGCATTAAGCATGGTTATCCTGGAGCTCCCAGCATGATAATTTAAATACCTGCAAGGCAAGGGTACCAGTTTTGTCCCTACCTTTCTCAGTCCGAAATAGAAATAATATCACTGCTTTTATGAACTAGAGGAAAGTCTGACTGTATTGACACAGAATTTATTTAACAATCATAGAATCATTTACGTTGGAAAAGACCTTTAAAATCATGGAGTCCAACATTCCACATCCCCAAAATCTTTGACCAGATTAACTTGAGGGAGTGAGATTCTTTAATCTAAATCTAAATCCTGTGACCTCTTCCAGCACTCACTAGTTTCCTAATTTTCTCAGGCTGCCATTGCTCCAGTTAAACACCACTATCAGTGAAGGTCAAGATAAAAAAGAAACCTTTAGCTTTTAGATAGCCTGGGTCAAACCCAACAAGGGTTTTGAATAGAATGACAGCAACACTGCCCTGAATAAACCAGCAAATGGAGAACCACCGCAGAGAGCAAAGCAATAGGTGATACATTGAATCTGCTGCTAAAAGCAAGAAGACTGCTGTGTTCTGTGCTAGTTACAGTGGGGTTTTATGAAGTACGAGACATAACAACGAAGTCAGGGGTCAAAACTGCATGAATCTTCACAGTAGGTAGGTCCGGATATTAGAGGGAATGATACAATCCACTGGCCAGCTGCAGACAGAAATGGGATTTTTAAAATCCTGAGTGATTATTTCAACATTATAACGACATCAGGGCTGCCTACCAGCTTGTCCATCAGTATCACCGTTGTCACATGAAATGGCAAAACACTCAATTAACTTGTGCAGTTGTGTGAATACTGGACCGACAATTGCCAAGGAAACACCAGAACATATGCTCACGTGCCATTTTTTTCCAGATCTGAGATAACATGATACAAACACAATACAAAAATTTCAGAAACAGAAACCGGTGGCTTAGGCAGGGCTCTGAGGAAAGAAGGCAGAGTGAGCTGAAGTCTGGGAAATGTATGCTAAAATGATGAAGAAGACTCAAGGCTCAATGGCTCTCAAAAGGCAGAAACAATGGAATGTAACAGAACAGCAGCTCCACGAGTTCAAAATTAATGAATCAACAGAAAAGTGAGTAAACATTCTGTGGAGCTGACAGCTGAAGTGCTGAGATAGTCATCAAAAGTAGAAGCACTGGCTTGGCAATTTATCATGGAAAATGGAGCACAATCACTGCTCTTACAGCATATTTGATAAAGAATATAAGGCAGACATGTTCCTTGCCCAGATAATCTTACAGTCCAAATAATTTAAAATACTATCCAACACAAGCCAGGCACTCTTACATATATCATTGATGATCTGTGAAATATTTGTTTTTGCAATGAAGCTGGTGCCTCAGTACTTCCAAATACTAAATTCCATTGCTTCCATAGTATTATAAATCATTTTCTGCATAGAAAATTATCTGCTTCACTGGTTTTATTCTATCCTAGTGGAATGAACAGGTTTTTGACAAAAAAATTAGTCATACATTAGTCACATTAACTTTGAGAAAAAACTCCAATGCCTGTGTGACCGCTGACATTTTATCACCTACAGGAGCTAAAAAAAAAAAAAACAAACCAACCTTAAATGAAGTTGGATCACAAGCAATGAAAAAAAGATGAAGATACAACAAAAAAAAAAAGAGATTAAGCCAAAATTAAGTAAATTGAGGTGGAAAAGGCCTGAAAGAACATACTGATGCATTTTAATCTGAAGAAGGACATGGAAAGGACCACTTTGATTTTCCAGTTCAGTGCTTTCAGTAACATGGCAATTGCATCAGAAATTCATACAGGAGTGTATTAAATTTCATCTTACCTTACAATTTTCACCTGAGAGATGTTAATATATCCTATCCAAAAACCAAAATGAATTGTTTTGTTAAAAACACCTGCTCCAGTACACAGTCCTGTTTCATTATGAATAATTATTCAGCTCAAACACACTTAAATACCTACATTGTACAAATTTTCATGTTACCCAAAGAAACAGGAATTGTTTATAAATACAGTATTATTTTACTTACAGTTACGGATATTATTCCAGTCAATTTTAGAAAAAAATGGATGGCAGCAGAGTCCCTCATAACCCAGCCTTTCCTTCTGCCCACAAAGCAGGCTCTGGATCAGATCAAGAAATTCACTACTAACTTTCACATCCTCTGGGAACTTCAGAAATCTCTACATTAGAAAGAAAAGGATTTCTGCTCAGTAGGAAAACAGTCCCAGAACAGTAAGATTAAGTTTCATTATTCTGAGATATGTCAGGCACAAGGGATAAATATTTATAGCACACAAATAAAAGTATTGTGCACTTTTTCCAAATAGGAAAAATATGTGTATTTACTGCAGTAAAGATAAGAAACACAGGAACAACCATTCCCGATCAGACAAATGGTAGACCCAGATCATCATCTTATGCTGAACAATGGCCAATGGCATACACAAATGGAAGGGTAAAACAAACCACTTCCCCAGAAAATTCTCCCAAACTTCCAAGGATTTGTGGCTTAGGATTTTCTGAACCAGGAATGATGTCTCTATATTTGCCAGATCTCCATGGATTCTTCTTCTATGAATTTTTCTAGTCACTCCTCGAACACATAAAAACATTCAGTAGCTGCAAACTTATGGCAAAGAGCTCCCCAGCATGAGAATGTGCTATATGAAGTATCCTTTTTTGTTTGTAACGTAGTTACTGCTGGCTACTTTCATTTGATGTCCCTAATTCCCATATTAGAAGAAATAACAGGCAACCATCCTCTATCAGCTACATATGATTTTTTTTTCTTTTTCTTTCCTACTAACTCCTACCATTCTATGTGCTGCTTTTTAGACTAAGATCTAAACTGACATTTGCATAGATTGTAACATCAGATACTGTTCTTGAGCCCACCACTGGGTAAAGCTGGGATACTTTTCCCTTCACATGCATTGGTTTAAATTTATTTAAAGTAAATTTCACATGGTGTTTTAATTGTTCAGACACTTAATATCCTCAAGTCTTTCTGCAGCTCTTCATAGCTAGCCCTTGCCTTTACTATGCAGAAATGCTTAGTAATATTCAGAAACTTTATCAATCCACAATTCATCCTTTCAATCCCTTTTCTAGATTATTTTGGAAATGCTGCAATTATAGTTACCTAAGATAGACAGCTAAATCTTTTTTAATTCATGCACTGCAGAGGGTTATTTTTAGACACCTGTTATAAAAAAACAACTCGATATCTACAATACAGAGATATATAAAAACAATATAAAGCATATATTCTAAATATTTTATGAACATGACAAAGTAAGAGACATCCATAAGCTTCTTTTCTCAAGTGTAAAAACATAGTCCTTAGTAACAGCCTTTTTACTCAAGAACATGGAAGGAGTTCTCTCTACCTGGAAGTTCATGATGTTATTGAAGGTTTTGGCTGAAGTCCCTTCAGCGAACGGAGTTCTTCCATAAATCATTTCATACGCAATGACTCCTAGGGACCACCAGTCACATTCTGGACCATAAGAAGCTTTGCCATCCCCACTCAACCCCGTTAGCATTTCTGGTGCCATGTAGTCAGGTGTGCCAACAGGTAGCTTGGCATTTACCTAGAAGCAAAGGTATACCAAGTGAAGTTAAAGCACTTTCTGTTCATTGTGATCTTGGTAATAAACCAAATATTTTTCTTTTTCTTTTTTTTTTTTTGAATGAGATGCAATTTCCAGCCTTCCAAGTGAATTTTAAGTAATTTTTAAGCAAGGCTGTTAAGCAAAAAGTGCAAGGTTAAGGAAACTGCTGATAAACAAACAGAAAGCAAGCTATTTGGTATAAAAAGAGTCAAATTACCAGAGCTAACTATTACTAGAAAGTACAAACAGCTAAAGTAGAAAAGCAGCATTCTAAAAAGCACAGGATTACTAAACACTGATGTTTTAAGCACCATATGTACTCTAGCACTACTGCTTCAACTAATATTAACAGGGACATCACAGCTGAAATTTCAAAAATAGTCAAATTTGGACATAAATATTCCTTGCGCTCATTCCATTCTGTCATCCCTACCTTTTTACCTTGTGTTCATGATCAGCAAAGTACTAGTATTTGAATTTCTGAAGTGATTAGAAAAGGTAATTCAGGAACCAAAACAATCATTTTTGCACTGAGTAGCATACAGAATGAAACAAAACAACAGGCAGACTAACACAAAAACCTGAAGATGACTCAAAAGATAATGTGAAGAAAAAATTTAAAAGAAAAATGCACTGCAGAGAAGCACTGAAAAGGGAAGAACAAGGAAAACAGAATATTAAGAGTCACAATACCAAGAAAATGCTGCAGAAAAATAAAAATTGTAAGACAAGACAGGAACCTGGTGTAGAACTTCATATTCTCATTTAGATATATTTTAATTCCAAATTATCACTTGCAATTGTATGCAGTTACCTAAATTTACAAGCAACTTACAAAAAGCTCAACCAATTCACAGCTTTGAACATAGTGCTTTCTAGTGAGTAAAGCCCAGAACACTGGAAAGTGACTCATTGCCATCGAGACCTCCCTGCCCTATGCCACCTTAGTTACAACAAACAGAATTTTCAGTCCAATTAAGAACAATTATAAATCCATGTCCTTCTTTAAACACAGCACTGAACAGCTGTAAGAATCTCTAGAAGTATGATTTTGTGTTGCAGTGCAGCACCATGAGAAAATAGGCTTGTCTTTACCTTACTTGTGTATTAACATTTTAATAAGCAAATATATATCTACTGAGAGCTGCAAAAAATACTCGAGCTCATGTTTGAAAAGCCATTCATAAATGGAAAAATATCATTGTGAATAGATTCCATATTGGACAAGAAAGGCCGAAGACCAAGGTCTAATCAAGGAACAGATATAAAGTTAGTTTTCCCTTTTTGACTGGACTATCCAGACAAGCCATAGACAAAGTTTAAACCCACATTATTACCATTTTGTTTACTGTCATTTTGGCAGCTGACCCAAAGTCCACCAGTTTAACGTGTCCTGTTCGGTCAATGAGAACATTTTCTGGTTTGATATCTCTGTAAGCAAGAAGAAAGCCATCAGTATCTTTCTGTATCGTTGCCCATGGCCACATCTAGATAAGAGGATATCCCTATTCAGCTACACTCAACTGTGTGCTCAGTTGCATAAAACCTTAACAAGTGGGAGTCTTATTTCCAACTGTTGTTCTGTTTCCAAGCAAATATGAAAGTAGTAAAGTTCCCCTCATTTCACGGAAAGTTAATAATTATTGACAGAAGATGAAAAGAGAAGGTGGTTTTGCACCTTGACTACATTGTAACTGAGTTACAGTGAATTATTATGTAGCTTTCTTCCCAAATTTCCTTACAACTTATTCTGTACATCTTTCAAATCCCGGCAGCTACCTTGCATTAGAAAGCCACAGCCTGTGCTCTAAGTGCAGCCACTACAGCTGCCTGGAACATAAAATACTTCATAACATTTCCAAAGCCTCAGAATGGAATAAATTTATTAAACACCAATATGATTTGAAAATGCGTACAATAACAGCCTTCATGCCTTGATATGATCTTTAGAAAGCTCTGTGATATTTAACTGCTCCAACATCCTATACTGCCCTGTTCACCAATCAGCACACAGCAAATTTTAACAATTACACTGATTTCCCATACTACTTGGTGCTAAAAGCAACGATCTCTGGAAAAGATTTAAATTTTTTATAGTGCAACATTAAGGCTTCTTTTTACTAAGCCTCCAGAAAATATATGTAACAATCCTTTCTTGCTACTAGTTTGAACTTTACATCAAAGTTAATGCCTTTAGGTACAATTATAGTTGAAGTCTGATTGATTTTCTAATTTTCTTTTCTGATACAGCATGTGAAACACTGTCCTGAAAGAGGACAGAATAAAAAAAAAAAAACACAACAAGAATGCATCATTCCAGAACACTTTTTCTGTGTTCTGGAATCAAACATTATGTGCAATGCAAAGCAATCTTTACCTACCGGTGTACATAACCCATCTGATGGACACTGTGAATGGCTAAAACCAACTCTGCAAGATAAAACTGCACCATACTCTCATCTAGTTGGTCCTCATATCGGTTTAAGAGTGACAGTAAGTCCCCTCCAGGCTGATACTCCATAACCTACATAAAATTTTAAAGGAACGGATTTAGTTCATATATACAAAAGATATTCCATTCAACTCCTCCGTATTACACTGGACACATATCAAACAGTGGCATGTAATACAGGAAAATTTACAGAAGATGAGCACATTTCAACCACCACATTGTTCTTCAACATAACAATGGCAATAGTGTTCAATAGAGGAGAAAAGAAACAAAGACAAGGCATTACCAAGTAGAGATTTTTCTTGTCTTGAAATGCATATTGTAACTGTGGAATCCATGGACTAGTGCTCTGAGATAATATATGGCGTTCTTCCTCAAAAAATGACACCTATAAAAAAGGAAGTTTTCAGTTATATCATGATGAAAATGAGTTAGAATGCAATAGAATCCCCTAGTTTTAGAAAGATTTGCGGCTGTGCCAAAAGCACACATCACAAAAAAATTACACAGAAAATATTAAATGCTATTTCCTTGTGATATGCACCTTTAAAAAAGTAATTCTACTCCTTTGTGTTTTCCATTCCCCTCCCTCCTTCTGTTGTTTAGCTTGCTTTCAACTGAATAGTCCCTGCAGCAAAGGTCATCTTTCAAACCGGTGAAGCATCTACCAGTCTGGAGTGCAGTCTTGGACTGGCCCTAATAAACTGAAACTGATCTCAAAAGAATCAGACAAGCAGAAAAGAAGCTAGAGCAATTATGGGGTAGCATCTTACAGCTAATTCAGTAATAAATCCATTGTAAGGTACTAAAATACAAGGCTTTCTTGAAATCATTCTCTAGCAACTATTTAATTATTCAGATGTGCAGCCAGACAACAAGAAATTAATTTTATTACAGAGATACTGCAAGTTCATTTAGATCAATGTTCCCTACTTTCACTGACCTGCACTCAATAAGACTTAAGCAAGTTCCGTATGGAGGGCAGTATCATACTTTGCTTTCTCGTCAACCTACGCCATAGCAAGAATAATTCTAGTTTATCTTCATTTCTGACAGCCACAAACAATGCTAAGGGATCTCAGGAGCAACTTAAGTGCACCATATACCAGAAACAACTGACGCAGATATTGCTGTATAAATTCACAAGGTATTTCACAGAGTATCTCTGTCCTACTTGTCATCTCATGTCAGTGAAAGATTAACTTCTGTTTCTCACCAAACTATGATAACAACCTCCCTTTTCTAAGTTTTCAAGTAACACATTTCTCAAGCTAGTGAGAGGCTCTCCATAAAAATCCAATCACCACAGTTTGCCTTCACACCCACTCTTGACATTCTATGTCGCTCTTTAAAATAAAAAAAAACCTTAATGAATAGATTGTCTGAAAATTCAAGCCATCATCAAGCTGATCAATACTGATCCAGTATTGGCTTCCTGTGTTTTTTCTTATCATACAATTAGATGGTAAGCTCTTTAAGACAAGGGCCATTCTTTGTTTTGGATGGCACCTCACCCAATAGATTCATAGTGTATGGCAATGGCTTTTAAACACAGCAAAACTACACACAAATATATTACTTCACTGAAATGTAGGATGATCCTTCTCAAGAAACACTTTTAATTCTAATAGCAGTGACAAAAAGGAAATGTTCAACAAATTGTAATTTATCGTTCTACTGTCACGACAGAAAAATATACATACGTGCTCCTGCGCCAACAAGGACTCCTTGCTCATCACCTTCATAGCATATACATCACCAGTAACTTTCTCTCTTACTACTTTTACATCTGCAAAGTGACCACTGCCAACCACACTCTTTACTTCAAAATCCTTCACACTGGGTTGCAGTTCCCTTAATTCAGCTATAGTCTCTACATCTATAAAAATAAAATACTTATTTTAACATTAGCCAACTGGCATTTCATAACAAACACAACATCAAAAACGGGGAATGAAACAAAAAAACAACATTTAGTTCCAGACTGTCAAGAAATGTTAAATCATTCCAGAATATGCTTCTTAAAAAAAAAAAACAGTATGCATAAGAACTAGAAAAAGACTGTGCTAACACATAGTTAAGACAGAAATATGGTACATACAAAAGAATCAGGAAATGTTGAGACAGTTCCCATAGCAACCATAATTCTGTCCCATTCATAACATCATAGGCTGATAGCCTCTTTTGTTTCTAATTTCTTTCCAACAATCCTTTACCAATACAAAGTGTATTCTCTAAATACGAGGGCTTTACCCAGCCGAGTTCTGCCAGTCAAGTGTCAGGGTTTTCTCCTCTGCCTGTGGGAGGCACTAGTCTATTGTCTAACAAATAACCGTAGACATTTATTTCAGATATTCAGTTCAAGTTTTCCATTGACTAGTTTCAACCAGCACGCACTGTGATAATCAATCGCTCACTGTAGATTGTTCTAAAAATTCTTCAGACTAGCAGAAAATTACTCTCCGCTAATAATATCTAGAAACTGTTGGATTAGACTATTATAGAGGGCATGATAAGTTACTTCTAACCAAATGGCTTTCTAGTATATCTTAGTAGAAAAATTGATGAACCTTTTTTTTTTTCCCCAAAAAAAGAATCTGAGCACATTATCAGTAAAATATTTACTCCTTCAGAAAGTATATTTCTGAAGCACAGAATTACTATTTACAAGTTACACATGCAAAATTCAGATAACACATGGAATCTAAAAGATTAATTCAAGCTGAAAGAGCCAAGGGTTACCAAGTTCCTTTCTAGAATTTTTTTTTTCTCATACCTCCAGTCCCTGTCCTGCTCCCAACTCCTGACATCCTTCTATTGTGCGCACGTGGAGCTTTGCTGTATGCAGTACTCAGACACTTTTAAATAAAGTGCCTCCTCAACTATAAATAGAGTACAGACTAAGAAAGATGCACATTCGAGTCACAGCATTTCAAAAGCCACTTCCATGTGACCTTTTTGGACCTGAGCAAAGCCTTACTAAGATTGCCAAGATCCCCTTTGCAATGTTGAGTCTGCCCACAAAACGTCAGATGCTCAAAGTCCTGGGTTACAAGCATTAATGAATCAAAGCAACTAAAGCATTATTTAAACATTCAGATTCTTTAGAACTGTCTTTTAAAATGACACCTGAAAATCAGTCTAAACAAACTTACACTTCTTGACAAAGTTGCCAACATGTTTAATTTTCATTAAAGCGGGGTTTCTGCATTCTTCAAAAAGAACGAATAAAGAATCAAGGATGCCTTCCCGGGAGAGAGGAGACATCTGCTGTTGAGTCACAAAGAGTGGCTTCCCCTGGAAAAAAAAGAAGCAACAGCAGATGGAGTCTCAGACAACAATGAGAAGCCTCAAATCAATAACATATGTATAGAGCAGATTATATATTATCCATTTAAAAATCACTACTTCAGAACTTAGACAAATGATACAGAAGTGTGAGGGAAATATATCAACTCACTGTGTCTATCTGTAATAGCTGTTACAGGTATTTTACTTTTAGATAAAGCATTCCTTTAAGGATTATTAAAGTTCAAATCATAGCTTTCTTGAGATTATCTACATCCTACTGATGACACTGATCTGACTGGCTTTTTTCTTGACATTGTACCATGTGGTTTTTTTTCCATGGTACAAATGGTTTAAGCCATCAGTATCAATATTAGCTCTAGGAGGAAAAGCTGCTGAACCTCAGATGATCAAACAGCAGCTGGTTAGGTAAATCCATCTCATGACAAACCCTCAGTACATCATCCGTGAAACAACTGCGGATTACAGGACACAGAATGCAATGGTCCATCTTTATGTGGGAAGATCCACTCAGGCTAAAACATTAACAGATGCACATAAACGTAAGACCAGCTACTATCCACTGAACTTTGTGCAAACTAGATACATGCTTTGAACCTCAACAAGCCATCCCCTTCTTCTGCCCCTTCCTCCACAGAACCACACAGGCACGCTTTGAGCATCCACACGAACAAGCAAAACTGTATTTTGATACTCTGGGTACAGACACGGACGAAACTGAGATCAGCTAATCCTGGGCCAGATGCTCTTTACCTGAAAGAGCTGATTTAGCCGGGAGATTCGGCTGGTGATG
Source organism: Nyctibius grandis (assembly GCF_013368605.1). Lineage (NCBI taxonomy): Eukaryota > Metazoa > Chordata > Aves > Nyctibiiformes > Nyctibiidae > Nyctibius > Nyctibius grandis. The sequence goes on from NC_090671.1 coordinate 4,346,833, forward strand.
GGCTCCATCGGTCCTGTCTCTACCGGATTTCGGGCACCGCATTTAAACTTCAGCATCTTTACAGATTATCTTGTGTAAAAGATCACCTGAAAGAGAGAACGGGGACTTTCAGGCAGAGGCATTTGAATGGGTGACTTTGAATAAAAAAAGGCGGGGGGGGGGGGTATAATTTAAGCAATATTTGTAGTTCCTTGGAGATAATATTTATTAAAAGCAGCAAGTTTGAACGCATGCGGAGTGTCCAGCAATGAACGCGTTGTCGGGAAAGGCGGGGAGAGGGACAGGCTGCAGGCGGAAAACAAGCCCCGAGGGCGCGGAGACCCCGGGCGGCGGCGTGTGCGGCCCGCGGAGCCGCCGCCCGCCCCGCGAGAGCCCGCGCTCCCACGGCCGCGGCTCCGGCCTCCCCTCAGCGCCGGCGGCGCGAGCCCCGGCCGCCCGCCACCCCGCACCGCCTCACGCACCTGCCGCCCCGCTTTGCCGCCATCCAGGTTTGAACGGAGCCAAGGGCGTGTCCCGGCCGCCATCGCTTCCGCTGACGCGCGCCCAGCGCGCCCGCCTCAGCCAATCCCGAGGCCGGCCGGGCGGAAGCAGCGGGCCCGAGCCGCGGCCTCCCGAGAGGCGTGGCTGCGGCCCCTGGGGGCGTCCCTGCGCGTCACTCCCCGGGCGGGGCGGGCGCGGGGGCCGGGTAACGGTTCTAACCGCCGGGAGGGCGGTCTGGCCGGCCGGCCCGCTGCTGGGGGGGCCGGGAGGTGTGGGGCTCGCCCCTGCAGGGCCTGCGGGAAAGCGGGGGCGGTGAAGGCAGGGCCGAGGCCCCGCAGCCTTCAGCCGGGCACGGGCTGTGCCGGGTGGCGGCGGTCGGATGCTGCCGGGCGCTACTGCTGAGGTGCTGCTCTCGGGGGTTTGTTCCCGTATAAAGTGTACACCGCACCGCTTGTCCTGTATCCTACCTCTGCCTTTTTTTTTTTTTTTTTTTTTTCCAAATCTTAAAAGGCGAAAATGACTCATTCGTAATAGTTCTGGCTGGAGCTGGTTCAACCGTAGACTAGACGTCATGGTTGGCAGCAGTTAACTGCCAGGTAGGACAGCCAGAGGGGAAATAAAAATGTTTTCAGAAGCTTTAAATTTTCTTCTGTAAAGTGCTTATTTGACCTTTATGTCCCCTTTTCTTTTCGTGATACGTGTGGCCATTTTATTCATATACAGGGTAATTAGCTTTCAAGTGAAGCATCAGTGAAAATGTTCCAGCTCGGCATCCCCTCCAAAGTGCCTACGCACCATCCATCAAAATGTTAAGTGGAATGCAGCATGACCTTGGTTACCAGCGGATCGGTGCAGTGATGTCAGTGGAGAACATCAGCATGAAGCATTGATGCTATCTGCAAACATCAGTTATGCAAAACACAGGATGCTGTTTCAAAGTACAGTTCATTGTTACACACTGTCTTGGCAGGATTTAAGCTGGTAACAGAAGTCTATGTGATGGGGTTCCTTAAAAATAATCATGCTGCTGTGTAGTGACATAAAACAAGATGTTTTGCTATCCAGCAATCATTTAGATTATGCTAATACTGGCTTGGCATCTAGCTGATAAAGTAATGCACTGATAGATTTATTATATTATGACTTTATATGAATCATTCCACAGATTCATGCTTCCTTCCACCTCTTCCAGTCCACCCCTGGAACACTGACATATTTTTGGTGTATTTCTTGTCTCAAACTTACATCTGGGTTCTTTTCAAGTTATTAAAGATGAAAGAGTTTTTAAAATCTAATCTATTGTCTACCACCTGCACTGCCAATTTGCTTTTTGGATTCCACTCAGGACACTGTCATTGTCTATGTCTCATCCACCAACTGCATTGCACAGGCGAGATCAGCTCTTAAAAAAGTACAATGAAGAGCTTCCTTTTCATAAACTGGTCAATTTTCAAGCTAGTGTGTTTTAGTAAAATACCACATACCACCTTGATATTTGGAACCCTATCGTGTCTAAGGGTTCTCTGTCCTAGATTTTGGACAAGTCTCATTGTCAGTCACCCAAACTAGGAGAACTTCAGGCTCCTCTGCCTTTCCCTTTCTCCAGCCTACATTCTCCTGTGCAAATGCCATTAGCCTCCTCTCTTTTAACTGCCAAAATTACTGTTAAATATCCACAACTGTTTCTAATGCCACCTGGGAAATTACCACATCTGTACATTAGTTCAGATTTAGAAAACAGGGGAAGCAAAAGAGCTGGGTTCTCTTTCTGACAGCTCATTTCCATATTGTGTTCAAATAACAAGGTGTGGCTGATTCTCTTTCCAGCTTCTCTGCAGGATGGTGTAGAACAGCTGATCCACAAACTAGGTGAGGAGATGGGTCATTAAAGGTTTCATCTCATCCACATTAGGCTACCCTTTCCCTTCTACAACATGAACACTGGCTCTGGGTCTCCCACACAATATTCCAAATTTGACCAGCCAGGTGAGCTGCTTGGCTAACAAGACTGCCTCGGCTGGATAACTGGCCTCTCAACTGCCCAGCAGGTTCAACAGTGGTATGAGTTTAGTTGCTACTATTTTCACGTTTATAACTTAATTTTGCCAAATAAAGGTTTGTTTGCAAACTGTTGAGTGCTTGCAAGCAAGGAAGCTGGCTGTTAAAAGCATTGTTTGGGACAGATACAGTTTTCCTCATAATTTAGGTGGGGGCTCAAGTGAGATTAGTTCCCTTTAAGAAGGCCCTTAAATACATATTTTGCTAGAAGCAGCCATGTGGTAGAAGATCAGTTATTGTTTTTTCTTCTTTGTTGCCGTGTAAAAGACTCACATAAACAAGAATGTCTACCAGCAAAATGAAATAGTAGCATAAAAATACAGCTGCACCAGAACTGTTATCAAATGCTAAGAAAAGAAGCTGAAGTGGCAGAGGGATGGAGTAGAGGAGAGAGAGAAAAGCTGTGCAGTTTCAGTAATAAAACCTCAGTACCCATTTCTAATGTCTCAGGTAAAATAAAATAAATACCTTTTCAGAAGAACACATATTTCATTCTTCTTTGAATTGGTGATCTGAAGTCTTCAGAGTGACAGCAACGATTCCTTCATACTTCTGATGTTTTTATCAAGAGCAATCATAGTACATGAGTTCTTTGTCTCTATAACGGGCAAATTATGTACCACTTCTTGATCTTGGCAGCTACTCCTGTGGATAACCTCGCTTAACTTGAAGGATTATCAGCAAACCTGCAATTGTACAAAACAAGGGCTTATTCCTTACTATTAAATTAATAGGTCATTCAAAAGCATAACAGAATAAATAGCTCTATGATTTTCCCTAAACAGGTCCCAATATGGTGCTCAACATGTTTTGACATCTCACCATGCACTGAATTGCTTACCATCTGTTTGGTGTTTTGTTATTATAAGAGTAGGGGTTTCCCTCTGTTTCCTAGGCCAAAATTCTCCTCCCTCGTGCTGTTGTATAGTGCACCGAAGTGACCGTGTTCCAAAGATTGTTGTCACTAACACCCTTCAGGCTTGCTTGAGGTCTAAGACACTAAAAGATCGGGCATGCAGGTATGCCGACTTTTTGCCAAGAACCTGGCACCGAGATTCTCATCCAAACTAACATCACCATATTTTAATGGGCAGAGAGATGCCAAATCTCCCCTAACACCATCTGGCTGTGAACTTCTGTATTTACAGCAGCATCACTCTTAAATATCTTCATCTTCGGAGCAGCAAGACGCTTGTGACTGCTCCCAGGGTGCTAACTTCCTGAGACTTACATATGGCTAGAAGGGGATAAAAAAGGCTTGTGCTATCACAATTTGAAGAGCTAAGCTTGACCAAAAAAATCCTGGTTTTTTGTCCTACCTTGGAAATCTCTTCAGCTCTGTTGTTTCCAAATTTTAATGCTAATCCATTCATGCAGACTGGTAGCAGTTTGCAGCCTAGACTTCCAGAGTATGTGGACCCCAGAAATAAATCATGTTCTTCAGCAATTCATTTGTTGAATGTTAAAAGGCTGGCCTTTACCATAGCTAACCTATAAGCGTATGAAAACAAAAAATTAATCATCCCTTATCAGCTCTATTCCTTTCTCTAACTCGCCAGTATTTAAAATATCCTGTAATAAACCAAGCTCTTCCATTTTTTTTTCTAGCCCTAACCCCGATCATAGCTGAGACACCACTTTCTGCATCAAAATAAAGGGTTAAACTTGGCTGACTTGAATACTGTCATAAACCCTTGCTAATAGTAGCTCTCACCATTGTTTAATGGGACCTGAATAACCCTTAGATCCTAGGCATATTTTTTTCCACTTTGTTTTCCCAAACTATCACAAAATACCCAACTTGGGTGCAATAGTCATGCACAGTACAGGGGATATAAACATTTGCACAATACATCTTCAGGAATAACAGTTATGGAAGAGGTAAGTAAATTCCTTTTCAGAGAAGTTGTGAAAGTAAAGAGAAATAATCACCAGGAAAACAATTATATTGTCTTTCCTTCAGCCATATTTTTAATTTCCTCCTTAGAATTTTTGGAACAAGACCACTCTGCAGTCATTCTCCTAGGATAAGCAGAAAGGAAATGAAACTTGAAAAGACCTAGGTGGCTGTCAGATGGTCTTTCATAGACTTCCACTAGAAGTTAGGTACAGAGCTACATCTGATAATACTCTTCAAGGTTCTTTTGACTGAAATATTAAAGGCTTTTTTTGTTTATTTTAGCAATATGCTAATAATAGTATTATATAAGTCCTAATGGTCACTGTTTTTTTTTTAAATAGAATGTTTTTATTTTCTTTATATTTACAGAAGTAAAATCCATTAAAAGTGTTTTAAATACACATGGTAGCCTTCCTATTAGATACATAGCCATCACCTATCTCTGTATTTATTTATAAAAGTGCAGACACATGTGATGCTCTTCAGACCAAATCCTAGTTCTGAGGATTCCTCATTCCAGCACACACTCTTTAGTGACTACCCATCTTTTCTTACGAAACTCTCCTAACATTACAGCCTGATGCTGAATTTCTCTTTAAGGCAAAACATAATCATGCTAAATTTCTGGTGTGACCAAAATGAAACGGTAACTGAATTGAGTCACTAACAATCCTTTTTATATGCGAACTGAGCATTTCACCACATGAAAGTGAAGCATGTTTTTAATCCTAATTGTCTTCCGTGTTTATTTTTTTATATTTATCCTAAAACAAATACCTCATTACTTACTGGAGAAATAATGTATTAATTTTTAGATGCAGTGAAAAGCAAATGATCTTTTACATATCTCGGCTTCAGGCTTCCTTTGTGCTATCACAGGAACACCCCTGATTCCACAAAAATTGTTTTATAGAAAGCAATTTATTAAACCTCACGATCTGTCAAGACACATGAATATTGATGTGTTCACATTAACATCTCCTGAAGCTGCTGAAAACTAAATTTGTCATGACTTAATGGGAATTATATGTTGCAGAGCAACAAGTGACAGGGGCTTAATTAAAGGAAAACTGACAAAGTATCTGAGCAACTACGATAGATGTTTTGTTTTAAGTGCAGCTAAAGAACTACTTGCCTGTTTTCACTGAGGTGGAAAGGAAGGCAGTGGTGAACTGTTTTAGAAGATAAAACCTAGAACGAGACAGGTGCAGTTCATCATCTGGAAATTGCATGTAACAAAATACTCAATTACTCTGGAATTTAGATACAGTAATCATGTAAAAGATGGCCATATCAAATTATATTTTACCTAGATTCCAAAAGAAGATACGAACTGAGATACTTTTATAGTGAAGATACCAAACTCTTTTGAGAGCACAATTAAAACTTATTATTAGAATTTAATCTTACATTGGTCCTAGGACGAATGAGTTCTAGATGTTCACAGGAGGACTTTTTTCTTGCCTTAAATCAACAAATCCACAGGAAAGACACCCTTTAGTTTACTACAACAATAATTTGCTCGCTTGTAGGATGGTCATCTGCACTTCACTGCTATGTGTTGTAATACCATTTAGAAACCTGGCATTCCCCACCCTCCTGTGGACTGCAGAACACCGTGTATCCTGATTTGTGGTGAAAGAATTTCTGACTCAATCCAGTCCACGCACTATTTTCGGAAACTAGAAATCTGACCGTCATCAAGGGAAAGTGCCCAAAAATATTCATTCTGTCTTAATGTAAGTAGTAGGCTCTTAGTTGATGTCTGTCCCTGAGATCAGCCAGAAACAGAGATGTGCCAGACAGACATCTCCCTATCCAATATTGATGAGTAGCAGAGCCATGCATACCCATAAATCTATTTGGCTGGCTTCCAGAAAGGTGTAAGAATGTGAATTAATTTAGGAGTTAGCTAGATGGCGTTGAAAGATACTCAGGTATCGCTATACCATTGTGATTTGGGGGAGAACAGGTCTAGTTACTGTTTGGAGTTTTCTGGAATAAATAAGGTTAGATTGATGTTGAAACTACACTATGTAACCAGATGGCAGGCAGCCAGCTGGGGAGGGAAGCATCACTAAATCAGTTTTCCACTGGAGTGGAAAGCATCCCCCTTTTTGAAACAGGGATGTTTGTTAGTTTGTTTTGTTTTTTAAAATAGGGCAGTTCAATGCCAGTTGCAAACTACAATACAGTTGGGAAGAGCCTGCTCATATAAAATCCACACACTGAGGCAATTGCTCCAGTCATCTCTGCTGTAGAAGTCATTGGGAAGTATGAGGTGCTTTCCTGCAGCCCAGTGTTGGCTGACAGATGTACCTAAAACATACAACAGAGTTCCAAGGTTTGTCACCTAAAAGCAAAATAAAACCACTCACTCTTACCTGCAGTTTAGTAAAACAAATACTGTCAGACTGAAGCATCAAAATTAAGTATTAAAGTAGATTAAACAAAATATGTCTGTTAAAATTATGTAAGCTCTTATTTAAAAAAAAACAACTTTTTACTGACTCTGGTGAATGAAGATACAGAGGTAGACTTGGCTTCTTCATATAACTGAACTTGAAAGAAATCTTTTTCTTTTGAAGATTTATTCCAAAAATTCCTGTAAACAATAATCTGTGCACTGCAGCCTTACAGGCATGGTGGCAAGAATTAATACAGTAGAAAAGAACAATAGTATCACTTTGTTCAGAGTATAAATAAAAGCATCAGGTGAGGCAATGACAGCTTTTAATGTAGAAGGACTCTTCCAGGTAAGACTAAAAGAAATTCAGATATGATTGCCTCTCTATTTTTTAATTTGGAATCACGATTTTGGTACTTTACAGATTTAAGATGTTCTTGCTCTGAGTGGGTGTGCTCATTCCTGTCTTGAAGAACTCAGCAATGACAGCCTACATGTTACTTTATTTAATTCTTCTAGAATTAGTTTTATACTGTTTGCTTGGAGGCCAAGAAATACTTTACAGTGACTATTGTGGGATTCTGATTTTTAAACAGCTTTTCCACATTAAGAATTGTGATGAATAAGTGATTAAGAGATAACACTGACAAACAGAGAAGTAACTTAATGTTTATATAGGGATTGAATGACAATTTCTGGCTGCTCTGGAGGTCCCTACATGGTCAAATAGCTCTTTTTGAAGTGCTGTTCACCATTCCTGATGTGCTATTGGCCTGGCCCACACTGTTTTCTTACACTTCTAAGTTTCCTTTGCTACCTGGAAGGAAACAGTATATTCTTCCTCCAACAAACAAACAAAAAAAAAAGCCTGGTGGGAGGTTGTTGCAATGATGCAATGTTCGTGGTCTGCCAAGGAAATGCATTTAGCCATTTTTAGCCAAAGGCTGGATACTAAAATACAAGTCTTGAAAGAGGAACGGAAACTCCATGCCAAAGAGTTTCTGTGGAATAAACATTTCCTGAAAAAAAAAAAAAAGGGTTAAGGCCACTTTTCTTTTTTTCCTTTGTTTTTAAAGTACTGCAGGTGGACTTAAAGTTTTTAAAATACTTTTTTTTAATGAAAGGTGGGTTTATGCTAGTTTCAAATTCCTCTATAATTGAATGAATTACATAAGTACTAAGGTAGAATATTTTCTACTTTCTGCTCTTCCCATCACTCAGCTTTCCAGTTTTCCTCAGAGCAATGAGTCTTGTGCATTGAGATTCTCTGAAATTTTGAAATGGATCAGATGCAGGATTCATGAATTGTGCTAGTGGATGAAAACAGCTAATAGCAGTTACTTTCTTGGAAACAAAGGGAGAGGTGCAAACTTGTTGGGGCATAGTAAATATTACAATTCTTAAACCTTTTAAACATGAAGCAGAAAGTAGTCAGCTTTTCATATCAAACAATTATCAGAAAAAGCCTAATAGCCAACCTCAAAATAGAAAAAAACCAAACAAAAAAATCTATGCTAAGTAATTATTTGCTAACAACTTTTCTGAAGCAGAACATGAGCTTCCACTTAAAATCCTCCAGAACACAGCAGAAAAGCAGCAGAGGAGGCTGGGTTCTACATCAACTCAATCCACCGTGAACAGATATTAGGAAATAAAGATTTTACATTTTAGAATCCAGGATGCTGGAATAAAAGTATGTGCACACAGGCTGCATAGTTTGTTGCACCTCTGTCCTCTCTATATTCTCCTGGGTTTCATTCTGATGCCTTTCAGTACCCCAACATCAAAAGATGATTTATCATTGTCTTCGTTTAGCCCACACCTGGGGCTAAACAATAACCAGTTGTTCTCTCACCCAATGTCCCCCCTCTCCAGCTGAGAAAGGGAATTGGGAAAAGGAGGGAGACTCGTGGGTTAAAATTTAAACAGATTTAATAAAATAAAGAAACCAATATCAATGCTAATACAAAACACACAAAAGTATACTTAGTCCACAGAGTTCTGGCAAGCCTTTGCAGGGATAGCAATCCTTGAGAAGAAGAAACGAGGAGGGGAGAAGAGAGCAGAGCAAAGAGCCCCATCCCCAGCAGCTTTCCCTTTTATAGTGAACTTGACATTAATGTTACAGAATACACCTGTGGGCCAGCCTGGGGCAGCTGCCCTGGATTTACCTGCTGATGGCCTTGATCACCACAACTGGCCACAGACTGAAACGTAACAGAAAAGTGATACTATAAATTTTATCCCCACAAAACCCAGACGATCATCTAGTTCCTGTGAATAAGAACAGCTATTTCTCTCTTGAAAAAGGGCTCTTTAAGTCCTACTGGTTTTCTGTTTTGCCAGACTGGGATTCTTCAGCACCAAAGTGAGCCATGGGCACAGACAGGCAATGCTGGCAGTGGTGTTCAACAGCTGTCTCGAGTCTGCAAAAGGATGGCTATTCTAGAGCCAGTCTTCCCACCTTGTATGTAGCCTCTTGGGGCAAAAATCTAAACATTCAAACAGATCCAATAAACAGGCTGATACATGGTATTTATAAATTATGAAGGTGCAGGAACAAGCCTGTCTCACCACCCTGTTGTCAACTGCCCAGCTGCGGCATGAGCAGGAGGACACACAGCTCCCATAGCACAAATCAGGAGTACCAACACATCAGAAAATGGCAACTGCTAAATAACATTTTTCTTTTCAACCCTATCAAGTCTTTTGCAAGGGGACATTTCTGCCCAAGCTGCATGTAAATTGTATGTTGTTAGTAGATTGATGGTCTCTCGCTTCACCTGCACAGTGCTTCATGCCAAAACCACGAGACTGCAGGACTTCAATCGTAAAGAAAAACATAATCAATAAGCCTGGGCAGCTTGTGACGCTTAGTGACAGATTTTCACTGCCTGTATGGCTATATTTTAGTTTAGACAAAAATAGTTAACACTGCACTTGCATGCAAAAATAAGTCATCTGCTGCTTATCTAATGTGTAATTCAATAATTCCTATAATTGATCTTCATTGACAGTTTTTGCAGGCTCACTCACCCACACTGCACATATTGTGGTTCCTGACATAATTCCCAACATAGGCTATGATATTTCAACAGAGGAAGCTTGTTAAATCAGGTCAAACAAACTAAAGAATCAGAATCTGCGGCAAGTCTTTTCACCTTCTCCCCGCCCCACCCCAAAAAAAAAGAAACCCAACTATTGGTATTTTTGAAATGGGCTAAAAATACAAAACACAGTTTTGTTAAATATTGATAGGCTTCAGAAGAAAAATGCATCATAATTTTTTCCCTAGATGCCGGACTATTACTGTTGATCAGCCATAACTGCCAGTCTTTATTGTTTCCACGTGGTTTGATTTTCCCTGGAAGTGCTATATATATTCTAACGATCTGCTGAATTAAAAGAATTCTAAGTCAGTTCCCAATTGAGGAGATGCTATTTCTGAAATAGGCCAATAAAGGATGTTTTCTCTCATACACAAAGCAACACAAAAATTATGGAGGTGATAATGGGTCTTCAGGTGTCTGAAAGAGTGATATGCAATTTCAGAGAAACACAAACAATAGATGCATTTTCCATTTACAATAATTGTAAATAAAGAGGAACATAATGTTTCTGTTTTAGGAACACAATCACTTGCCTAGCCAGCGTTCTCCAACTATTTCAAATTACTTTTATTCTCCAAAGAAATGAGATACAGGAAGAGTTGAACAGACTAATGACTAATAGATGCAATTAATGGTAGCAGAAAGCCAGACAAAGTTAAATAGAAGTGTGCTAAAATACTAGACAAAAAAGGCTGGAAGATCATTTCCAGAGCATATGCTAGCACAGGGGAACCCCTGTTTTAATTTTCTATAAATACAAAGAAAACTCCATCTTTTTAAACAAAGCATTATTTGAAGCTCAGAGCTCGGCACTTTTCCAAAGATGTAGATTCCTTTATTACAGATTCTCTTTCAAAGTATAAGACCTAATTCTATAGCAGCTGAGCAAACGATTTCCATAAATAACTTCCATCACCCACAAGCCTTTCCCCCATCGGCTTGGGGTAGGCTCTTAGGCTAACTACAACTGCACTGCTGAATGATTTTCCAATTTCTGATGGCTATAGAGCTTCAGGTTAGTTATGCTGCACCTTACTGAGCTAGTAAGTCATCAGGAGAAAAAGGGAAGCAACCAAGGGTGACACGTGTGCAGACGCAATAAAAATCACAGTAGCCCACTCTTACCGTTCACAACCACAGCAGGTTCCTAGGGAGGCTTTTGCACAGGAGAGGGATGTTGGTGTGCTCCAAAGAGTAAGACAGTATTTCATGAGCTCTGCAGATGTATCATTTTATGTGGGAGCATCTTCTTTTTTCCACAGAGTAAGTTCTGAAACACTAAACAAACAAAAACACTTGAAGGGCAAACCCATAAATATTTCAGTTATTTGTATATAGGTTACTCTTTTGGAGTTAAAAAAATGAGTAAAACTGACACAAGAGTGTATCTTACCTGTCACTGACACTGAATAGCACAAAGCTGACCCAAGGAGTAGCAAGGATTGCTAGCTCTGGGCCAGACTGTGTGGCACAGGCAAGCCATATAGCCTCTTTTGGAAGGATATTCAATAATGCTTTGGAAGGTAGTTTCTTCCTTCCCTTTTGGCCTTTGCTGAAATGTCCCCACTTAAACGTAAATTTGGGGAAGCAATATTCATCTATCTATGCAATGTCCTTGAATCAAAACAGTGAGGGAAAATATAAAAATTAATTAAATTCTTCACATAAGGCTACATCTGACACTAACATAAAAGAGGATGATTAAAATAGGCAAAAGTTCTATTCATTTAAACTAAGATGTTCTTTTAATAGTAAAGAGTTTCTGAAAGAAACCAGATACCCAAATACGTGGGAGATAATGCAAGCTGGCCCACAGCACTGAAACAATGCACGTAAGACGACTTTTGATGACTCTTCTCTTGCTGCCCAGCAAGGCTGATTTCATGTGGCTCAAAAGATCTTGTCAGGCAAAGATCTGGAAGCTTTACAAAACAACCTGATCTCCAAGGGAGAGGAGAATCACAATCCAAAGCATGACAGGTATGAAAGGGCAATCAGCCAAACCGAGCTCTGCTAGAGAGCCTGAATTGCTGTAGAGTTTTATCCCAGTCTCTGCATCTAAGATGAAAGGCCGTCAAGTGAGCAAAATATGCACACGCTCTCTATATGCTCTCACAAGAGCATGTCAAAATATTCATCAACCCCAATCAATAATATTTGGCTTCATGTTTGTCACATCTCTCGTTTGTCACGTTGCAGGTCACGCTGCTTTCATACACCCCATGGGAGAAGTTGACTGTGAACTCAGGCCGAGGCTGCACTAAACGTTCATAAATGTCATTTCCAATGAGACTGAGCTTGCCTAGCTTCTGCAGGCACGGAAGGCTATGAAGGAAAATGTAAAAATGAGAAACAAGAATAGAAGATACTTTATTAAGGTAATGTTCATATCTGAATTTCACCCCCATAGAGATCATGTGAGGGTGAATATTAGATTTAAGAAGTTAACTGAATGCCAAATATGTTAGTGACAAATATGGTCTACGCTCTTCCTAAAATGTCTAGAAGTACGCAAAGCAATAATACGGGAAAGGCAAGACACAAAGACAAAGGAAACTTGTAATCTTAAGGTTTATTTTTAGGTCATATATTGAAGGAAGGTTTGGCTTTACCATAGAACACCCACACCCATGCAGCAGAGCAAAGATTCTGATGAATGCGATACCCAGAGTATCACAACTTTCTCCATGGTTTTTTTTTTCATATAATGTAGTTAGTTAATTAGATCTCCTCTGATCAATCATTGAATTTCCGCTTCAAAAGGCATTTTGATATGATGAGAGTGCCTCACAGCAGTTGAACACTTTGATTTTTCTGTCCTAACACATTTTAGCTAGTGTGAACTAGGTCCTCCCAGCAGGAATAAAGAAATACTTTTTCTTTTTTAAATTGCAAGGACAGTTTATCTCACAATTTAAAAACTGACCAGTAAAATTACTGTAATATGGATTCATTCTCTCCCCTTCTCCTTTCTGGTATTTAAGACTAATCCCTTTCATGTTTTCCATGTTTCTTATGTTTTGATCTCAAGCTCTTTGGAGCTGCGACCTTCTCTCTCGCTCATGTTCTATTCAGCTCTTTTAATGCCATCACCGTTACACATCTGTGACTTCAGCTGGGTTGTAGCATCTCCTTCCTTGATCTTCTGGAGTCTGTCACACAAACCAAAGAAGTGTAGTCATTACAGGAAGATACTAACAGGATCTCTTCTGTTTTCCTCTTGCAACTCAGCTCTTGAAGATAAATTGTGATCTAAGGGTTAAGAGTGTAAGTCACAACTTCAACATGAGATTTGTGCATAACCTGACATTGAGGACTGTCGGCTAGTTACTGCTTTGGCTTCTCTTCATCCCTCTGTGGAAGTGGAACAGTAATTACAGGACAGTGTTACCCTAAGATTTGCTTCATTATAGTTTCTGTAAAGAGCTTTGGACTCCTTGGAAAGAAGACAGTATGGGAAGACATAGTATGTAGTTTTTTGAAAAGTCTGGGTTTGCTGCCTCTCCAAAAGCAGATGACATTGCATGTGTAATATTAAGGGATCTTTGCATAGTGCTGTACAGAGGACTTCTTATGCTAGCAGTAAAGCAGACATCAAAAAAGCTTCCAAAGTCATGCTTCTGTTAGTGATACAAGTCCCCAAATGTGGAGAAAGGATGCGTTATTTTTTGAGCAGTATAAATGATGGAAAATAATTTACTTTTTAATCCTAAAGAAGGACATTTGCCAGATGAAAGAGAGCTGAACTGTAGTATATGAAGTTCTGCAGTTTCCTTTCCAGCAGGATAGTGCAGTCTGCAGGTAATTAAACAACAGAAACCAATACCCATAATTCAACAGTATGTCTTTGCTATTATTTGGCAATTCTTTTTATCTTGAAAACTCTTAGACATAAATATGAGCTTAAAATGGAAATTACTCATAACAAGTTTTATGTCATTGTGAGTTGTTCTCATACAACAATATGCAACCACATTTGTAAAAAAAAACCAAATCTCTCTTACTGCCAGCTGGAGCTGACCTGCGCTCTTGCAAAGTCTCTTTTGAATTTGAATGCACTACCTGTTACGTGGGCAGCAGGCCCCAGAGAGATGATACACCAGTCTGGCAACTCTCCATTCTGTGAAGCGGAAAGGTGCTGACAAACTGAAGGGGATTTAGAAACCAGCAACTAAAATGAGAATACACAGGATTTTCATTTTTCTGGAGAGATTAAGACCTGGGTATTTTTATAGCAAGGTGGATTACAGCTCCCAAATTAAACCCCACAAGTCAGACAGGGAAACAAATTATCACCTGGAAGCTCTTTTCCTAGTACTTGCAGTGTTCCCCACGGCCAGGCCAGCAGAGGAAAGAGAGATTTCCAGGTACCCTCCAGAGCCAAGAGGAGGAGAGGTTCCTGCTGCAGCCCACCCTGCAGCCACTTTTCCTGGGGCCCGGGGAGGCTGATATCCCTGTGCGGTCCCTGTCCTGCAGTATTCACAGAGACTAGTTCACTTTCTGAAAGCTGTTTCAGGAGGAATGGGCATGTTTAATAGAAGCCACTTGGACTTCTCAGACTTAAATATTAAGAAAAACTTCTTTCGTTCCTTTTTTAGCGTTGGTTTCTTTCTGAACACCTGTTCCAACCCAGAGGACTGTTTCTCATGAGCTAGTATTTACTAAATACTATGAAGCAATTTAGTATTTAGTCAATATTAAGAAGCAATACCTGGCTTTTCCAGCTTGAACTGATATGGGCAAGGTGGAAAACAAGAATGTTTCCGAGCACGATCCTGTTACCAGAACACACACTGATAGACATCTCACCCTGCCTGCCCCTGCCTGGCCTCTGCATCCGGATGCCAAAGGATGAGGCATTTAACTTCAGGCTTATGATGAGCATGTATAAGGTAACAATGCTCTTTTTTAGTAACTGAACTGTTTAAAAGAAACAGAAGTAAAGAAACCACAGTTTGAAAGCATGAAAAAGGAGAAGGATGCTGGGGAATAGCACTGACTAACTCACACTAATGCAGAGTCCCTCAACCATGTAGAATAAGCTTCAGCTAATCAGGAGCAACTTAATTACTCTTGTTCAATGGTTTTCCACCTACATGTTTATCATCATTCATGCTCTTGAAAAGTGCTGAAGCAACAGCTCTGGGGATGAAAGGCTGCTCCTCTCATAGGTAATGGGTGCTGCGAAAACTCTTTCTGAAAGCTTCTGTGCTGCACATATCCAGGATACCTCCATCAAGCAGGATTGTCTGGCTCCTAATGACGTGACAGTTCAGGTTCTGTGATTTTTTTCCAGTGTTTGGGATTAGTAAATAAGGGGACCCCTTCGCACCGGTTGAAAGGGTAGGTTTTGTTTAGCCAAAATACCCCAAACCAAAATCCCCTCAAGGCTGCCCATTCCTTTATCTTCAGGCAGGACACTAGCAGTAGATGGGAAGGAAACTCTTTTGCACACACAGCCTCTCTGAAATGTTTAAATGATTGAATAGGAGCAAGAGGTTCTTGTATCAGACTATCAATCTCACGCAGTGTCCAGTCCCCCATAAATCTTGGTATCAAAGACAAAAGGACACATCCTTCCTGCCACAGCCACATGCAGCATTGGCCACAGCACAGCCAGGGCAAGGCTCCTAAGCCCTGCAGATGGAACACAGAGATGTTCTCCAAATCTGGCAAGGTTGGCAGAGGGGTCACCTAAACGCAGGCAGGAACAAGCTTGTCTTCAGTTGTGCATATCCACTGGTCACACATTCTCTAATAAGGGACAACAACTGGCCAGATCCTGCATGGATGCGAAGGTGCTGGTATTTGCACCAAATAGTTAATAGGCCCTAAGGATTAGTAATTACACAAATAAATATATAGCTAATTTAAAAACTGTTATCCTGTACTTTTTACTTTCAAAGTTCTTGTTCTCAAGAAGTAAATCAGGCCTCTCTTCAGATAATTTATAGAATACCAGTTTCCATAACAACATAATTGCTCAATGAAGCAAAAATACCTGGCAAAGTTGCCATTATCATGAAATAATTGACCACAACAGTGAGTGAATGATGCTGCATTAAACCCAAGATTGCTTCATGTCAACACGGCCAATTACAATGCAATAATGCGAGATCAAAGACCATCATTCCTAACCTGAGTCACTACAAATTGCATCACGTACATAAGAAGAGCAAGATGGTAGTGAACAAATATTTTTCCCCACAACAAAGCACAAAGTCACATCTAATCAATTAATGGTTGCAGAACTCCACAGCCAACACCATGACAGGTAATTTTAAGACCTAATGGTTTCCTATGAAGAAATACAAGCAAGAACATCTCACTCAGTTTGTGTCTTCATATGAGCAAAGGCACAGGCTACTTTTTCTTTTTTAATAGAAGTGCTTGTTCCACAAAGACTTGTCAAACATTGTCATGTTGTAAGATTCAAGAGGGAGTAACTCACACCCACTGCTGAAAACACCTACTTCATTTAAAAAAAACAGCCCTAGTCTAGATGTAGATCTATATCTACCCATGGAGCCATTACGTCTTTACTCCTCCTGTGGACTGCAGAAGCAGCAAGCCCAGGGTCAGGTTCATGTGCAAGTGCTCAGGCCTAACACCTCTCAAGTGGGCCTGCGGTGCCCACCCTGCACGGCCCTGTCCCAGATCTGCTCTGGACCCTGTTGTGCTCACCATGTCCCCAGGACATTTTTTGTTTCTTTGCAGCTTCTCCAGCTGAGAAAGCTTGAAGCAATGAGAAGTGGTGCTGCAGCCACTCTCAGTAGCATGTCTGTACCACAATGCTGGAGGCACACCGTGGCAATCCCTGCAGCTGGTGCAAGAGTATGTGAGGATGGGAGCCCTCCTAGGATACATGTTGGAGAATTGTCCCAGTAAGAGGGAGCCAGCTTGGACCCTAGCTGTGTCTGGAGTCTACCTGGAGCATGGTAAGTCAAGAAGAAGCCCTACGTGCAAAGTAGCATGTATGGCACGTGGTTGGTCAGGGCCAGGTGTGAAACAAAGTCAAATTGCCAGTGTGGTACCCCAAACAAATCAAGCTGGCCTGAAATATTGGCCATGCGACTCCACTAGCTCCAGAGTAGTCCTGCTTGTTCCCAGCACTGTCAGCTTTGTTCTGGAGAGACCATTACAGCATGCTTCCAATCTTCCCACCTCAAAGTGACTAAAAGCTGTAGTACAAAGTATTTACATCTCTAACTCATAGATGGCTCAACACGATACTCTTATGTGCCGTATAACAAGTCAAAACTATTACCCTATTCTTTTCCCTTTGCATCCCTTGCTCCTTACACGCAGGCAGTAGGGTGAGCACAGTATGGTGTCGGCTCTGTGCTTAGGCAGCCCTGAGTCACCCAGGCCGTGCTTTATGCCCTTAGCAGTCCAGGGATTTTTCCCCTGACTTCGATGTTATGAGTCACCTTGGTGGATGAGTGCTTTTTCTGCTCTAACTGACGTAATATGGATAACCCTGGGAAACAACAAACTTGCTGGGAACTCTGTGGGGATCTTGAGCCTTGGGAAGAATCAGAATGGTCTTTTATTTTACTGCATGTTGCTTGGCTAACACTCATAACAGCTTTCTTTTCCCTTCTGTTTAACCAGAAATTTCTGTTCTCTTCTCCCTTACCAACCTCTGCAAATACACTTTCCCACCTCGAATTTCCTCTACCCAGCACAAGGGAAAACCTGGGCACACACATACTGGATAGCTTTGGACATTACAGAAGCAAAGAGATAAAAAGGTCACGCGTGAGTCTTATCTCTGGCTTTGCAGTCCTGGCCTGCTTCGAAAGCAAGGCACGTATTTCCTTTAATTATTCATTTGGGTAACTGCAAACTCTGAGCAAACTCTCTTAGGCTGCCTGCACGTCTTGCTGCCCATCTTGCAGCAGCAGGAGGCTGTGGTACACTGAAACACCTCAGCACGGAGGTACACAAACAACCAGAATAACTAAAACATTTGCCAGAAATAAAGTGCAGTAAAGCAAAGAGAAAAATAGAGCAATTAATCATTCAAAAAGATAAGAGAGGGCGCGCAAGAGAGAGAGCGTGGCAAAAGAAACCTGATAGCTTGTGCCGCCTCCCCTGGAAGGCTGTCGGCCCACTGACAGGAAGATTAAGGATGCTGATGGGAATTCCTCTCTCACCACAGTCAGCTTTAAAAGCACAGGACAATAATCTACTTTTACAGGTCTGGCTATGGCTTTCCTGCAACACATCTTTTTCTCCCCTTACGCTAAATAAAAAGGGATGATCCCTTGCAGTGCTTGTTTTCTGAGTGCTGCCCTCACAGCTGAGGCAAAAGTATTGACTGAAGCACTTGGACATTTATTGGATTTGCAGCTTTTCTGATGTGTGAAAAATGTTTTGTCCTGCTTAACTCATACAGTCCTACATACTCCCGTATTTGTTGGTGTAACCGCCAAAGGTCCAGACCCTCTGCCACACTTCCTTTGTGAAGAGACCAACCGGTGAAATCCCTGGGAGGCAGAATTCCGATTTCAAAGCATCGGTTTTAACGATATACTTGACATTGGGCTTGAAGAGCCTGCAGAGCTTAGCGTTCACCTCTCCTTGACCCTCTGGGGAGGACAATACACATTGCCATATCCATAGCTTAAGCTGGATTGCCTGTTTTAGTATCTTGCTCCTTTAGGAGCCTGTTTAGCAGAGTGAATTGCACTGGCAGATTGCCCTGAGTGCCTCCTTGAGTTCAGTCCTCCAGCCATCCCCATGGCTTATTTACTGAATTGGGTAATTGTGGGATGGGGAGAAGCAAGAAGGGGAAATTACTTAGCGACAAAGTCAGTGCTGTCCTTTTTCCCCATACAGGATAACTTTTTGCTACTTGCTTTTCTTTTACAGCCCTGTAAGTTTTTCACCTGAGCAAGAAAAGAATGATTGCCCCTCTTACAGGCAATCTTACTCCACTCTCTTGTACCAATGCTTTATTTTCACCCTTGTTTCCTAATACCACAGAGAAGGTCTTCATATGTCCTGGACAAGGTGACATTTTTGTGTTATGTGGTGACATCACTTGCATCAGTCACTTGCTCTCAGTTCTCTGTGTGCTTGAATCAGTCTGGCCTTTTTGCATTTTCAGAAAGGGTCATCCTTGTGGTGTTTTCCATGCTGAAAGATAATTTGCACTGTACACACAGGAAAATTACACGCTGCAAGAGCACAAGCTCCTGAAATGCTTGACCTAACTCTCCGCAAGAACTACCCACTATTTGCAGTTCTTAGTACCCGAGTAGTGAAGTTTCACATCAGGCTTGAGCAGTGCAATTAAAAAAAAACCCTCATGTTTGACTCATTTCACTTAACTCATTCTTCTTTTTTCTAGGCTGAGGTTCTCCAGAGGACATAACCAAGCCTAACTAAGGGAAGAAGAGTGGAAACGGGAGTTGGGTGTCCACCTACGGACAGCAATTTTCCCAGCTCTCAGCTGAAGTACATTTTAGGATCCTAATAGATAATGCCACCATATAAGTGCAAAGAAACTGTACTGTTGTATTCTTAATAGCTTTTCATAGATATTTGATTGGGATAACACATACAAGATAAAATACTAGCAAAGTAACATACAAAGGAGTTTTAAAAAATAGTAACCTATTTTTTAAAAGTCAAATCAATAATTAAATTCACAGGACAATGGATTCTTTTTTTGAAGTGGAAGTTAATAACAGGTCGTGCTGTGAACAAAGCTTTAATCCAAGGTTACTTCAGATAACACACTTATGTTTTGCAGTCAATAGGCCCCAAACAAGCATTAAGCTTGCATAGGTGCCTGAGATGGTGGCCTATCTACAATGCATAGCACTGATTTGTATGTGCTTTTTCTATCCGTCCAGGCAATAGCTTTTTTTCCCTCCCTATCCTAACAGCTGCAGCTATGGGGTTTGTTTCAGGCTTTGTTTGAGGGATTAAAACCATCTCAATATAATCTCTTTTTGTTTTATACACTAAAAGAAGCATTAGAGATGAAAATTAATGCCACAATGGATTTCATTAATCACAGCAGAGGGCTTGGTTTGCTGTAGTAGGCACTTCCAGCAGAAGGTGCTCACAATCAGTTTAAATATTAAACGCCCTCCTCTGTTGAAATAGCAATGATCAAATCTGTGCAAGCATGGCTCCTGCGTCGGGGCAGGGGGATTCTTTTAAAAGGGCCAATACTGTTCAAATCATCTCGCCTTATGGTGAGTCCTGCTTCCCAGCAATGTAAGCGTCAGTTGATGGCAAGGACAAAAGGTCTAGCAAAATCGGTGCCTGGGGGAATTGCTATGAGATAAAGAAGGCGTCACCTCTGGGTCACCAGCGCAAAAGAAATCACAGTCATAATAGCCAACAGTTACCATCGTGGGACGGGTGCTGGCAGGCAGCATGGCACGAGGTACCAGGTCTCTGACTTCGGAGAGCAGGTGCTCACATTACAAAAAGCACCACTAGCATTAACTGACACTGCCAGGAAAAGGGCCAAGTACCGACAAGTCTTGCTAGCTGGGCTGTTGGGGCATACCCCCCACGAAAGGCAAACTCCAGTGGCAGATGGCCAGAGAGAAGTTTGCATTCCCACAGCTCATGCTCTAACCGTTACGAATAATCAGCAGCTCTCCAGGGCCCTGGGTCTGATGCGAGGCAGGAGCCAGCCGTGCTAGAAAACTGCATCACCCATCAACTGTCTAAGCCAAAAACATCCTTGGACTGATGTGTTGGGCAGTTGCATACAGATGAACATGGTCTAAGTGAATCTTCTGTAGGAGGAAGGAAAGCAAGCCCCATGGAAGCAGGGTCTAAAGAGAAAAGCTGTAAAATTCCATCATTTCTTTCTGCAGAAGCTGAGAGTCAAAAGCACACATTTCCTTAAAAATGCTTTTGTTCAATCACTATTAAAGCCTCACTGGAAATTAAAGCATAATCAGAAACTGAGGAAACGCAGTCTTAGCAGACGTGGCAATATACAGTTTTAGCCCACCTTACTCTGCTTCAGCCTCCCTCCCGTGGCACGAAAGACGCCGGGATCTAAGGGGGGAGAAAGTCAGCAAAACCAAAACTGAAAAACCAACTGGTCCTGCTCCAAATAGAGTCTCATCCCAGAGAGAAAAGCACCATGAGCAGAATTGACTACAACTCCCAACGTTCACTGAGGCTGCTTCTACAACAAATTTTATCCGGGAACACCCTAAACAATCTGAAATTGAAAGCAAGCCCCAGTGGTTGTTGGAAGCTGTAGTCAGCTCTCCAGGGGTGAACTACTGAGTAGGAAGATCCTGAGAGCTGCTCTCGCAACCAAAAGTGCCCAGCTAGGGATGTGGAGGAGCAGGTAGCCAGCGGGAAGAAAGCACTGTGCCCTTTCGGGGGTGCCAAGCTCCCTCCTTGGGCTTTTCGGGACACCCCAGTGTTTGGGGGGGGGGGGTTGGCCTGGGCCTGCAGCAGGAGCAGCGAGCCCCGATGGCAGCGGGCGGTTCCAGCAGGCGCAGCAGGGTCCGCGCCCAGTGGAGAAGCACAAACCTGCGCACACAAACACCCAGCGGCCCCGTCCCTGCGCCGCCGAGCGCGGTTCGCGGGCGCTGCCGCCGGCGGGGCCCGGCTCCGGGGGGGGGGGGCGGGGGCCGGGGGCGGCGGCGCTCCCCGCCCAGCAGCCGCAGCCGCGGGCCGGGCGCGGGGGGCGCAGCGGAGCGGCGGCGGCGGCGCGCAGGGCCATGTCGGCGCCGTGCCTGCGCCTGCCCGCCGCCGGGTCAGCACCGGCGGAGGCGGACAGCGCCGGCGGCATGGAGCCGCCCGCCGCCGCCGCCGGGGCCGCCGCGGCCGCCGCCCTGGAGCTGGCCCTGGAGGAGGAGCTGGCGCTGCTGGCCGCCGCCGGGGAGCCGCCGGAGCCGCCGCCCGCCGCCGCCGCCCGCGACCCCGAGCTGCTCTCGCTGATCCGGCAGAAGGAGAAGGACCTGGTGCTGGCGGCGCGGCTGGGCAAGGCGCTGCTGGAGCGCAACCAGGACATGAGCCGCCAGTACGAGAGGATGCACAAGGAGCTCACCGACAAGCTGGAGGTGAGGCCCCGCCGCCCGCCCTCCCTCCCCCGGCCCGCAGCGCTTCGCAAGGGCCCCCCGCTTCAGGGCCGTGGCCCCCGGGAGCCCTGCGGTCTCTCCCCGCGGAAAGCGGCCCCTTCCCTGACTAATCCCGGGGGCGGCAGGCAGGTACGGGCCCTGCCGGGCAGCCCACGGAGCTCCCTGTGCCGGTGACGGGGAAGAAAGGGTCTAGGAAAATCCTCTTAGGCCTGGGGGAGGCAAATCTGCTGTTCTTCCCCCGCGCCGGCTGCGAGCTGGCGGATGGGCCTGGGGATGGGCTGCAGCACCTTGCCTCGAGAGGCTGCTGTGAGTGCTGTTTTGCCCCAGGACCCAGGTACCACCCGGGCAAGGAGATGTGTGCTGTGCTTGGCTTGTCACGAAAATGGCTCAGAAGTTAAATTTATACAGCGGGTACTGAGCTACAGAGCATATGTAACCCTTATGCTTAAGCTGTCGCAGCTAAGGCATTAGGCATGGCAGGAGATAAGCCCTAATGATATGTCTCTCTTAGCTGGTTGCTCTGAAAAATACCTACAGGTAGCTGGAGAGAGCTGTTTGCCAGGAACTCAGTGGATTGAGCTATTGATTGATTTTTAAGGATGAAATAGAGCTATTACAAAGAAAAAGACTCATGCAGTCAGCTTCTTTTGGAAGAACTCTCTTGCACAACTATGTAACAGAGCCACTGTTACCCCACTCCTTTTCTCAGAGATGCTCTTGAAATTTTAATTCTCCCAGCAAGTAATACTGTTCAGAAAGCTGAGAAAAGCCTCTCTTGGCTTTCTGGAGAGTTTGAACAGTGCTGGATTAACATTCAAATTTCAAGTCACAGCCTTAGACCAGTTCTTTCTGCACAGTCCTGCATATTCCTGTGTTCCGTCCTCACAGACTTATACCTCTCAAGTTCAAGACAATTTGTGAAATTACTATATGGCCTTTGTTCTCCTGACAAAATTCCTCTTTGTTATTAAAATTAGCACTTTACCCTAGCTGATCCCTTCCTCTTTGCAGGGAAATCTCTCTGCATTTACTATTCTGGTAGAAACAACAGTGAAGGTGACATTTGCTCAAGTTGTTGTTTAGTGGCACTATTTATCAGATTAGAATTTCCCAGAGTATTCAAATTTGCCAGAGCAAATGTTTTCAGGCTGGTCTTTAAGCAAGAACAGACGTATGTGGCGTTGTGCTGACGTGGTTTTCCTGATGAGTTGGAGTAGAACCTTTCCTACCGCTAAAGGAAAAATTCACAAGTTTAGGTACTCGCTGAGCTGCCTGTTAGCGAGTTCGGGAGTCTCCAATACCACTCACTGTTTGCAAAAGGTAAAGATGAAAAGGAGAGGGGAAAGACTGTGACTTTGTAGTACTTTAAATAACATCCTCCAAATGTTTACCTCTGCTCTTACGGGCCCATTCAGAAGGTGAATGAAGGGATGATAAACACAGCCAATTGTTTACATCTTTTCAGCCCATTACTATTGCTCTAACTTTCCAGTTGAATAACAGATTCCTGCTTTTCAGGCTACCCATGTGATAGGAGTTAGTGTTATCTACTTAAGGGTCAGATTTTTCTGCTGGGTTTGGCAGATCTAAGACAGTGCTACTTCACACACAAAAAAAAAAAATCAAACTTGAACATTAATCTTCTACAGCACAAGCCTGCTAATCCTAGCCTCTGCAGATTAAATGTTGGCCTCCTCCTGTTGCCACTGAAGGGAACAAAATTTCACAATAAGCCTTTCAGTTTCAGAGGAGCAGGGAGGAAGGACCCACATCTGTTACCTCCTTCCCTGTGCTGAGAACTTTCTGATGATGACCAGAAACCAGGTCTCATCTGAGATCCTTGGTGACAATTGCACCTGATACAGTGATGTTTAACTAGCATTTAGGAGGAGAGATTTTCTCGCAGTTAACAGTTCAAAGTTGGTTACAAGAGGTCAGTGAAGCCTCTCCATTTCCCAACAGCCAACATGCTGGCCTGCTCCTCTGGTGCTTTGCCTCAAGACTAAATACTTTTTAGTTTTGTGGGTTCGTTACTGAAGTGCAGCATTCCTACCACACACCCACTCTGGCAACTCTTTCACTTCACAGCCTGAATTCAAATTCATTTCTAATCATGGAATTGAATCCTGTAATAAATTCTGATATGTGATCCTAGTCAGTTTTATCCCCTGTAAGGGATTAAAACAGCTAATGCCTCTGTTCTTCTGACAAGGAGAAGCTTGCCCTGTCCGAGCATGTACGGACCCTCTTTGTCAGCTGGGCAACTCCCCCTTGCTGTCATTTCTTTAAATGAGGACTGGCACAGCTCAGTTAACCTCAAGAGAAGCTGCTTTTGGAATAAAATGTCTTCTAGAAAGCAGTTCTGTGTAAAAATCAGTGAGCAGCTGGTAGATGGAGAGACACTCAGAAAACAAGAAACTCTGCTACGGAGGACAGCAGTTTGCCCTGTCATCACTACGTGCAAAAAAACCCTATCCAGATCTGCAGCTGTGCAGGTGCTGGAGGGAGGGCAGGCAAGGGGAGACGGCTGCTGGGAGAGGAAGAGGCAGGAGGAATCAGTCAGTATGTCCCGTCTGATTTATCCTCCCTCTTTGCAACAGCCTCTCTGTGCCCCACTGCACTGTTCTGGTTTCTCCACCACAAGAGAGCAAACTTGGTATTCTTCACCTCCCTCTAACTCCAGCCTTTGTGGTGGCCGTTTATTGGAGCTATATGTAGTGTGGATTTTCTTTTGCAGTAAAGGACTAAAGTGGGTTTTAAATGATTGACAAGGTTTATCTGTGGCTTCTAAATCACATTTGAGTATGTCTGGGGAACTTCAGCTGCAGCGCTGCTCCTCAGCAGGCTGAAGTTTCAGCTTCCATTTAGAGAAGGCCCTGGATCTTTCTAAACGTTGCCTAGCAGTGAAGGAGACAGAGCTATAAAAGACAGCATTTTCAGTGTGCCACTAAAAGTGAAATTGCAGCTGCTCCAGCCACACTGAGGCTACAAGCAAGACTTCTTTGCAGTGGTTGTCATGGGCCTGGTGCTGGGATCTCATGCCTACCTATTGCATTAAAAATAATTATAAGAATACCTAGTGCTCTCATTTGCAAGGGGTGCTCACTCTTTTAGTGTCTGAAACACAGGGAAATACTTTTGCTTTGGGCTAGGGTTTTTAATCAGCCTTCCCTCATATTAGAGGGTTTTCCAGAAAGTCCTGAATTTGCAAAAGATTTGGAAGAACACAAGCAGGGTGCTGCTACACTGCGCTAGAAGCATAGGAAAGGATTTGGAGATAAAAATCAAGAAAGAGAAAACATGGCATCCTCTGCAGAGCAAGAGATGGAAGATTAGTGATAACACAGGCCAGAGGGCTGCTGGAGAAGTGGAGAGCTTTGACATTCAGACCTGCTTGCGAAGGTGGCGGAGACCCTGCAAGGGAGGGCTGTGTGTCATCAGCAGTAGGCACCCAGGGGAACCAGCCACCTCACAGCCTGTGTTTCTAACTAGCAATGAAAAGCCACTTCACATAAATGCAGTGCAAGTTTTCTTTTCCTCCTAGCAAGTTTATTTTCCCCTCCTATCATAAGCACCATGGGGATTGCTCACTGGGGGATGATACTCTGGGAAAAATGGGCGAGTGCTGCCAGTACTGAGCCCTGTGAGTTTCTGTTCTTTGCTAAAACACATTCCTAAAAGGCTGGTGAATCCGATAGAGAGTAGCAGCAGGTTATTCTGGGGAACAGAAGACAACCAACAAGGAGAGGGCTTCTGCTCTTCAGGTTTCCCTGCTAATCTTGGGACTTGCCCATGTCCCCAATCTGTGATTGTTCTCCAAGTATGCACATGGCTTCAGTCACCAGGGGAAATTCAAGCTCAGAGTTTCAGAGCTGGGATTCTTTCAGACGGGCACTAGATAAATCTGGTTTGACCTGATTTGCAGCTCTGTTTCAATCAAGCCCTCATTTAACTGAGCCTGTAAAACATGCAAAAGTTCCAGCAGATTCATGCTGTCCCTCATTTTCTGGCCAGTCCAAGCAGAGCAGAGTCTCCAGAACTGAGAGTGGTTTCTAAAAAACCTGCAACCTAAAACATACATGTACATAATGTCAATAGAAACAACTCCATTGCATCCATTGCCATTCCAGAGCGGACTGCATCAAACAATAGAGTTACTGTGCACTATCAAACTAGCCGACAACTAATTAGGTCAGGAATAGAAGGAACAAATGGATAGATGATTCAACTGTTGTTCATAAGACCCATATGACAAGAAAGATGCCTCATCTAGATTCCGTATCAGCAGTAAGGATACAGTTTGTGTAGCTTTGACGATAAAGGCAATTTTTAAAAGAATTATGCCACTGCCCACTGAAATATTGCTTTGGAGTTAATGCCTATTGACACACAGCCTGCTTTACTCTTTTGGCAGCTGTTTCAGTAAAAATTCGATGTGTTGATCTCCAGAGGCCAAGGACAGGCCAATTGCTGGAAATGGAAAGCAAGTTTAGTGCCAGTGACCTGCCCTGACATGAGATTGCCACCTCCATGGCATCGTCATGCTCTTTCCTGCACAAAAGGTTTCAGCCCCAAGCACAGAGGAGGAAAAGGAGACAGCGGTCACTTTGTTCCTCCCTTCCTAACCTCTTTTCTCCCCTGTTATCTAGCACCTAGAGCAAGAGAAACACGAACTAAGGAGGCGCTTTGAGAACAGAGAAGGAGAATGGGAAGGAAGGGTGTCTGAACTGGAAAGCGACGTGAAGCAGCTGCAGGACGAGCTGGAGAGGCAGCAGGTTCACCTGCGCGAAGCTGACCGTGAGAAGACACGAGCTGTCCAGGAACTCTCCGAACAGAACCAAAGACTCTTGGACCAGCTCAGCAGGGTGAGTCACCGTGGCACAGTGAGGGCAGGCACCCAGACACCTTGGTCATGGAAAGGCTTGCAGCTCTGCTATAAACCACCTTTCAGGCAAAGGAGTGGGAAAGCTTCCTCTTTAAAGGAAAAAAAAAAATGGTTCTGCATCTGGTCAGATTATATGGATGTCCCTATAAAACATGCTGCCTTTAAACTGAATTTTACACCTTTAAGGAGTGCTGCATTTCATTGGCAAAGCAGTTAAGTTTCTGGGTTGAATAGTCATTTACTGCATAGATGTCTCTCAACTGTTTTTGTATCTAAAACTGATTTAGAAAATCTGTTTCTGATTTACAATTAGGCTGAACAAATGTAGCACACAAGAAAAAGGCAAATCTGTGACAGTGAGGTGAAAGGCTTTTCGCTGGCCTCCCTTTTCTGACATACATTGGCTATAATGTTGCAGAATTGAACATATCATGTCATTCTAACATGGTGTGTCCCTGCAGATAACTTTGCCACGGTTAGATGTGTGTGAGAACCTACCGAAATTCCTCGGAATGGCATGTTTCAGCAAAGAGCTTAACTTGCTTCTGAATGAAAGAGGGGTTATAGCGAGGCTGCTACAAATCAGCCTAATTGACTGAATACTTCCAGCATGGGTTGCTTTCTGACAGCAAAAGACATAACAGTTTCTGCCTCCTCCCCCACAAGTTAACCTGTCTTCTAGAATTAAGAGCCTTGTTTTTTTTCTCCCCACTGGACAGTTAGTACAAACCATAATTTCAATGCTTGAGAACAGAGTTACTCCAGCAGATGAAAGCACTTTCTTCTCACCAGTTGCTTATCCCCCAAAATAGCACAGAACAAAAACACGCACCACAGACTCATGCTGAAGAGGCCCATCTAACGTTGTAAGAGCACATTTCAGACTAGATTCTGTCAGGCAAGTCTCTGGGGCTGACACAGGGATTGCCTAAGGGAGGGTGGAAACCTTGATCACAACACTAGGACCAGAAGACTCTGAAATGGGCCAAGTGTACAGGTCTCTTCACTTGTCTTCACTCACTCTGGGTATGCACTTTTCCTGTGCCTCTGGAGCTAAGAAGAGCAGGTCTTGGGTATAACACACTGTATGGGCACTTGAGGAAATCATTCCTCATTCTGCTACAGATTTTCTTGTCAAGTACTAAAAAAGCCACTTAGTCCTTGGACTTTTTTTTTTTTTTACACTGGCTTAAAAAACCCAACCAACAAAAAAAATCTGCAACTTCCTTAACTCAGGAACACTTCTAAGTTTATCCACATTTTGAACGCAGTATTTACCAAGAAAAAAAAAAAGTGTAGCAGATGAGCTAGTAAAGATCTTTCACCTCTCTCTGGATGAAGCCTATTTCACATACATGGATGAGAGATTCCACCCAAGCCCTTGCAGAGCTCCTGTGTTGTGTCAGGTTTCTTATCCAGGGCTAAGAACTTCGCTCCTATCAAATCTGGTAACCCTCAATGATTTTCTGTGTGTGCATGATTTCCATCACTGGCTGGGAAATGTAAGATTTGTTATAGTCCCAGCACAAGCACACACTGAAAGGTCAGTCTAGAAGATGAGAGGAAAACCAGACAGCTTGCTTTGCGCTTTAAACCACATGGGATTATCCTCATGTGACACTTGTGCTACAGGAGCCTCTCACCGCCCAGATGCTCAGAGAGCCGCTCAGGTAAGCTTTGTGTAAAGGAACCACCAAGTTAGGTCTACCAGTATGCAATGTCCAAGCATGGGTTTTGTTCCCTTAACTCCCTATTACTGCCAGAAATAGTCTCCATCCACTTTAGAATTGCCACATCCTGGGAAGAAGTTGAGTCTTGGTGCTGCCCTCCCTGCTGCAGCCCAGCCCTGCTCCCAGCTTGGAGGACTGTTGTTCTCCAGTGCAGGTGAGGCAGACTGACAGAGACAGCTTACGCTTGCTGAGGCACTATTTGGTGCTCACTGAGTGTGTCACCTAGCCAAAACTTGGTAGTAACTCAAATATAACAATGGATATAGCAAAGGTGTAAACAGTCTTCCTAGAGTTGTGGGAATCTGGGCAAGTCTAGCTCTTTAAATTTGAATTTCTACAGTTTTTAGCAATTAATACCTCATGGCCCAATTTCACAATACTTCAGCATCTCTCTCCCAGGGAAGGTGTTCCCTTGGCACTAGGCTCTATATATAAAATGACAGTCTCAGCCTCACAAGCTACCAGTCCCCATGGTCCTGCTTGCTCAGGGTCCCTGGGCTTCAGCCCCTTTTACCTTGAAGCAGGGCAGCATCCACCATCTCCTTCATCCTACCCCTCCTCCTTCCTGCTGCTGTGATATTCTTTCACCAACTAATTAAGCTTTAGGACATTTTTTTAAACCCTGCCTTCCCCACAGATGAAAGGCCAACTCAAGCACATACTTTTTTCCAGTCCTAAACCTGGCACAAATGCTAACCAACCAAGCACACAGTCCCACACAAGGACAGCAAAGGGACCTGGAAAGCTCTGTCTTGCAACTAAAGCGTGGGACTGAAAAAAATCATCCTCAATTCTGGCAAAGACTGATAAGGAAAACTCAAGGATAGGGATTTTAAGTCTGTTCCAATCTCTAAAAATGGGGATAACTGTCTTGCCTCAGAGTCACCAAGAGGCTAAAATAAGGTTCATAAAATGATTTGAGGTCTTCATCTGAGATGATGGTATAGGAGAACTTTACATATCTAATAATAGTAAGTAGGCTATAAGGAACTTTGCCTCCTCTTGAAATACAGCCTTTGCTATGGTTCTCTGCTTTTAGCAGAGCAGAGATACTGCCTGGGGTTATAACAGTATTAAGCCATGGGGAAATTAGGTGGGCTGGACTGGGAGCTCATAGTGAAAGACATGATTCAGATGCCAAAGATCAAGTTTAAAATCTCCACAGTAACCTTATTTTTTATTTTGCTAAGTGATGATTAAAATCCCTTCTGCATGTTGATTTGATTTCCCTCCCCCTGCCTCGGCACAGCAAAGCATGTAGTCACTCTCAGCAGTATGTCCACACCAAGCTAAATGCTGATTTTACCCATGGGAACTGCAGGGCACATTGCGAGCAGTGTGCCAAGGTAGAGACCACTCACCATAGACGCTCAAAGATAAAGTATAGGAGTCAAAGTACAGTTTTGCCGAGAAAGTCGAGACTTGGGAATTATTATGTGTTCTGTTTCCAGCTCCTTCAGTCTCTGCCATCTGTTTCAGTTCCCCATTTGGAAAAAAAATCCTATGCTTTCTGTCCTTTTATGTTATACAATTTGGGGGGAGTTGGTATAGGGAAAGGTCTCCTCTTACACATGCCCACAGCACCTAACACAGCAAGAGTCCTGTCCCCACCTTTGGGCTTCTAGGAGCTACTAATGCAAATAATAATAACAAGCAACCCTCTTCCTGTAATGAGGCAACATATTACTACTTTGTCAGGAAGTGAATGAAAAAAGAATTTCACACTGTTTCTAAGTGGCTTCACCAGATGGCTTTCCCACACATTTCCTGCTACCAAGCTCTGGGCTCCTGTGTAGCTGTTTGCTACATGTAGCTTGGGCGAGGATGTATCCTTCCCCGTTCAGTTGGGCTTCTTTTATGGTACATAGAGCATAAGGAAGTAATTTCACAATGTCAAGCTCAGGTAGTTTTTGCAATGAAAATCTCTTTTCAGTGGCAGGAAGAAGCGTGTCATCTTGCAGCGCTGAAATAGCTCTTTGTGTTTAGAGAGAAGCGCTCGGCTGCCGTAGCAGCCCTCAGAGGGGCCCTCAATCACCAAGTTCTTATATTCAGTCAGCATCTAGTGCCAACAGAGTGCTACAAAGAATGAGGTGTTTCAGTCAGTCCCTCCGGTACAGCAAGAAAATAATCAGCCAGCCCACAAGTCTCCAAAGGAGGTTTTATTTGCTAGCCACAAAACCTTCCTTTCAGTAATACTTCAATTGAAGGAGTTTTGTTTCTAACTTCGCGCTGTAACACGCAGCATAGCTTCAGAGGACTGGCAGGCACTGCCTGGCTTTGATTTAAGAGAAACATGTTTTTATTCAAGAATGACCTGACCATATTATATTCTCATTTCCAAATCACTTTAAATACATCCTTTTGTGGGCAACAACATACTTACCAGAGAGGCAGCTTTGTTGTCAATTATTGATCTGAAGAGCTTTCTTCTGAATGGTTGGTTGTTAGGTCTTTCAACGTAGGAAGAATGTTGGGTTTAAGAAAACCAGACTAATCATTGAAAAAAGTTACTGGAACAAGTGTGCTGGACAAGACTCACTACTTTTGCCGTGACAGAGATCTGTAGCCATTACACTATGAGCTATCTTGCCTTTAATTCCTTATTTTATCTGTACAGATGCTTAATACAAGCCTTCTAATGTTTCTTGTTTATTAAGTTGTCTCCAGTAGCCCCGCACGGTATATTGGGAAACTCCTCGCTTAGCACAGAGGCAAGTACCTCAGGCTGAACTTAGGCACGGGGTTCTGCTTCAGGGGGTTTATTTTTAAACAGAAAAGGATCCTGGGTGGACATAGGCTCAAGAAGGGTTGTTTTGACCAGCCCCACGTTTCAAGGTGCAAATCAGTCACTAAACTGAGTTCTTTTTCATAAAAAGCCTCTTGTTTTTTCTGTGGCTCCAAGTGTTTACTGGAGCTACTCAGTAAGGAGTAGCTTACCGTAAGGAGCTCCATACTGAGCTACTTAATAGCATATGGAGTCCTGCATAGCAAATCTTGACCTGCATCACCTCTGAGCACTCTAAATTCAATGGAGGGGGGAGATTGCATGAGAAAAGGCAGCATCCCTTCCTGTTGAAGGGCCTGAAGTACCTGCTTCTCATGGTAGCTTGGGTAGGCAGACAGCCCTTCCAGCATTGCTCTGTGCTTGGGATAAGGCACACTTCTGTTATACATGGTGGGGTGAGAGCAAAGCAGATACCAGCATGAGACAGAGCCAAACACTGAAGCCAGCAAACCTCCCATTAGCCACATCAAGCACCCTCCAACTCCCTGCCCCTCTGGAGCATTAGCGGATCCCAGCACCACATAACCAGATACTGGATCGCCCAGTGAATATGGATTAGTGCACATGCAGGAAAGGCAGAGAGCACTTGTTAATAATTCAGCTTCATGCCACATCAGAACTGGAGTGCTGAAGCTTTCTACGCTAAAGCTGTAAATATAGGACGTGACTGCAGCTGCGTGTTCTTGCCTGCAAAGTCCTTCAATGAAATGATTCAGTGCCCTAGAAGGTAATAAAGAAACATCTTGAGGTCACTGCTGAGTGACACTCACCTACCATCCATCTAGGGGAAGGGAGACAGGCAGGAAGAAAGGCTCAGCCCTCTGCCGAGAGTCTGGCCAAGCCTGCAACACCCATTAACCCCATTTTAGGGTACCCAGAGCTTCAGGAGCTGACTGGAACAGGGCCATCCAGACACCAACGCAAAATGCAGCAAACACCAAAGAAGTAGTTTCAGCAAAGATGGGGTGCAGGCACCCCTACAAAGTTTGCCCAAAGATTTTTGCCCCCATCCATTTCATACAAGATTTTTACCCTTGTATCCTTTGGTTTAAGTACTGGTGATCGCTGAGGGAATGGGCAGAAAGCTGTACATGGAATAAAACAGTGGCACATGCTACTACTGAACCACAGTGCAAAGCCCTCCCCAGGGAAAGGGTTAAAAAAATTACTATTAAGGTAAAAAAAAAATTATGTTACTATTAAGGCAGTGGAACTACACAAATCCCTGCTCATGGGAAAAAGGATAGCATCCACCAGTCCCAGGGGCTGGGTGGGACCCTCATCCTGCCCCGGGGCAGTGGAGCAGGTACCCTGCCATCCCTGGGGACCCCTTGCTGTTGCTGGGTGACAGCACACCACGGTCCCAGCTGGTGATGTTGCTGTGGCAACCGGGTGTGATTTCTCTGCTTGTAATGCCACGACAGTCAGCGGGCACGCAGGGAGACGCGCTTGTGACGTCCGAGGCAGGCGGGCAGGCAGCAGAAGCCTGTCTGCCACCCCCGTGGGCTTGGCTCGCTGCCGGGTCGTGTCCCCAGCATCCGCCACTTCATCCCCCGTTTCCTCCTCTGTTCACAGCAACTTTTCCCCCAAAATCACCCTGGAGATCTCCCAGTCCAAGGCAGCCTGCTGTCCATACTACCCACAATGAGCTTTTGAGCCTTCTGGGGGAAAGGTAAACATTTTATTTCCTTGGTAAAAAGAGCCCCTTGTGAGCAGGTCAATCAACCCACACAAAGGTGACTCCACCAGGGCTTGGCACAACACATCTCCCTCTGAGTGTCCAGCTCAGGGCGCACAGCACAACAGAAGTGATTATCTGCCAGAGCCACTTAACCTCCCTGCTGTGTATGGCTTGTCTCACATCCTGAGGCTTGTGGTGCCTGGATGGAGCAGCAGAGACTGGTCCCGTGAGACATCCCCAGAGCCCAGACCTCCTGCCCTCCACACCTTGGGCAGCACATCAGCATGGAATGAGTGTCCAGAGCATTATCTAGGACAAATATGCATAAGTGTTAAGCACCTGGTAGTCAGCCATACACTGCTCTTCCCTGCACTTCAGCCAAGCCCAGCTCACAAACCACCTTTCACCTCTAGCAAGTGGTTCTGGAACAGATTTCAGGAGTTTCTGCAAGACTTCTGCCTGGAGACATTAGCAGCACCACTAAGCCATGAACATCTGAAAGCAGGAATCCAACATGAAACTAAAGTTGAACTTGTTCTGAGATGGGGAGATAAAAATCCGAACGAGTCCCTTTCTCCCCTCTTGCACTGCACTAAAAATTTCAAGTGGCTATTCTGTTTGGGTCCAGGTCTTTATGTTTATAGAAATTGTTTTATTATGCAGTAGCTCAGAGGTAGGAACATGTGGGCAGAAGAGATTTTTTTCAAAATATTTCTGCTTATTCACACTTGCTATAAACACTTCCTCCAGGAGATTCTAGAAAGTAGGACACAGAAGGTGTTTGCATCCAGGCACTGCATTACTAGCTAGAACGAGAGCTAAACATGATTGAAGGCTTTGCAATTATCTACATAAGAAAAACGCAATTAAAAGCATTTGATCTTTAAAGAGCCATTCTGGGTTATAAAGTTTGCACACCTTATAATGAAAGTCTTCAAATTCCTGTTTTTTTTCAAGTAGGATTGCTTTCTCTAAATGCAATTTAGTAGACAATAGCTCAAGAGGGAGGTCTCTTCTACACTGAGGTTTTTTTGCCAGCTGTATTAGGTGCTCTGATT
This sequence comes from Nyctibius grandis, assembly GCF_013368605.1. Classification (NCBI taxonomy): domain Eukaryota; kingdom Metazoa; phylum Chordata; class Aves; order Nyctibiiformes; family Nyctibiidae; genus Nyctibius; species Nyctibius grandis. Next base: position 4,381,004 of record NC_090671.1, read on the forward strand.
ACCCAGGAAATCAGAGGCCCCTTGCAAAACAGCCTAGAGCTTAATCAACATTTTGTTTAGAATGGCATTTAGCAAAACCCAGTTTATTTTGAGCACAGATATAGGATCAGCAAGACTCTCTTGCTGCCTTCTGATGGATGCCACAATGCGATACAGAACTGGCAGTACCACCCATGGGGATGGGAAATGCCACCATAGATGGGAACAAGAAGCTGTCTGGAGGTGAGAATGCAATAGGAAACAACTGACAGATTAGGACATAAATCAAATGACCTGCGTGACAGAGCGACTGGGGTAAAAGGCTGCTCGTAAGTAGAGAGCATTTCATTTGGAGGAGATATAGGTTGGCCTAGCAATTTCATTAGGTATCCTCCTGCAGCGGCTCAGTTCTGTAGCTGCAGAGATTTGCATCAGATTTCCTTCATGGACAGGATCCCTGTCAGTGTCTCGGGGCACTGCCAAGATCAGGACTGTTGGGAACACTTCCATTAACTGTTCTCATCGTCTCCTAACTATTCTTCCCTGGAAGGTTCTAATGTTGAAGCATGTAAAGAACATTTTTAAAAGGAAGAATTACTTGGATAGTTTCAGCTGGGTTATGATTCTACCAAGATTACCACAGTAAAGCAGATGTACAATAAATGTAGAGCTATCACAGAACATTTGCAAGATCTGGGGATATATGGGTACCTAAGGCATCCAGCTCACTTGAATTTGCTCTTTAAATACCATTTACTAGTTCCACTGTGCAGTTCATCTGACCTAAAAAAAAAAAAAACCTATTGTGTTTTGTCTTCATTGCCTCCCCCTTCCCTTTTGTCCCTCAGTCTTTCTCCCCTCCTGGATACATCTCAAAAATCAGCTGAAGCTTAAGTTACCACCAGCCTCAGGCTGGCAATTGTCTCTGCAGTTTTGTTCCTTAAGCTGATATGAGACCACGTTATCCCTCAGTTCCTTTGAGGTTAGCTTGGCCTCCACTTTCAGTACACCAAGAGGGGAAAATTTAGCCTTGTGATTCCCTTGTTCTCTATATCCTTGGAAGTCTGTTCCTGGATCCACTTCCAGACTTGGCACAATTTTCTAGCAACATGGGTCCTCTTAGAAAGCTATTCCATTTGGCAACTATTTAGCATAATTTGTTCACGTTTATTTGTTGAACAAAACACCATTGTATTTGGTTGCCTACCAGCTCAGATCAAGGAAAACTGAAGTCTTCTACAACTCAAGTGTAGACCAGATTTGTTGCTCACACCAGGGCCACGAGACAGGTACAAACCTTAAGACTTGCTAGAAGGAAGGGTCTATACTTACAGAAGAGATCCATAGTCCCATTAGCTTTTGCAGGCGAAGTGTTTCAGGACCAAGCAAACACCCACAAGTATTAACAGAAGGGGACCTTTCAGAGAAGTACTTAGAGAGTTCTCCTTTGTTTCTTTACTTGGTTAGCAAGCGTTTTGCATAGATTTTATTGTAACAGCAGAAAACTGAGGCACTGAAAGACTAGGCAGTAATTGTCACTGTAAGCCAACAAACAAGATCCTAGTAAAGGAAAAATCTCCTCTCCACTTTGGCAGACTGCAAAGAGTTTGAGCTTTTCTCTTGGTCTTACAGAATGGGGATGAATTGGGGTGAGTTTGTTTTTTTTTTGTTTAAAGTGTGGATTAGGAATTTAGTGAGCTATGTCCCATACTGAAAGTATACCTCCCCAGGAAAAAGCTAGTAGTCCAGACATTGCTCCTTTATAGAGTTTAAGCATCATTCTCCATATCCCTTACATAAAGGACAATGTGTATAAGTTGCAGGATAAGAATTAGACAACAAAGAAAAACATCCTAGCTGTAAGGTTAGCTGAGTAGGAGAACAGGTGGCCCAGAGATTCTACAAGGTCTCCATCAAAGGAAGCTTTCAGAAAGTGACCAAGTAGTCACCAGTCAGACAGGGCTGGCCAATTTTTGCCTTGGCGTGAGAAGAACTAGGCAAAGTTAAGTCTGAAAGAGGCCTTCTGAGGTTTCTCTATCTTTTATGCAGGCAAGACTTTCAGTAACATCAGGTCAAGTCTTCCTGCTATTTATGAATATTGAAAGAAAGGGGCAGAGAAGCCTGAAGGAATACTCACAAGACATAAGTGATCTCTAAGGCTTTGGAACAAGCTTGCATTTTCACTCTGCATGGGCATAAAATAACTGAGAGGTGAAAACAAATGTAAACAGGGGACTATTCAGAAGTAGGTTCCAACCTTTACTTGAACATGAGCTATTGAACAGACTCTCATACTGGAGGAGTCACACCTTCCAGCAGATTTATGTTTAGATGAAGCCAAATGAGAAAGCCTGAAATGACTGTGCTTGTTCAAAAGATTGCTTGTAGAATTTAGCAGTGTGACAGTTGTCCAAATAACATCTATTGATCGGCTATGAAGTTGCACAGGGGTTTGCTAACTCAAAATATTTCTGTAGTTTTTGCCTCTAATCCAGAGACATTTATTTCCCTAGGCTTTACTGGATGTTGTATTTCACCCTGTGCACAAATTCTTCCTAAATGTTGTGCTGCTTACTCTTTATTTCCCTCTCCACTTTAATGGAAGGGACCAGACATCTTAGTGAAGACTAACTAATAAATATTCAAATTATTTAAGAGCTCCAGGCAAATGCTCATTAAATCGATGATTTCATTAATCAATGAAATCGATTACCTCTTCCTGGGGCCTTTCTGTGCCAGAAGCACTGGTGCCATGGGCACAGGCCCTTACCCTGCAGAGCTGCAGACAAGGAGGGGTCTCCCAGTCTTTGGGCTGCTTTATCAACCTTTGCTGGAAGAAACCAGTACCCCCAGATCTGCTGAGCTACCCCATATTCATCTCAGTCAAGGCAAGACAGCCCAAAAAGCCACTATTCAACCTGCTCAGCCTCATCTGACTTGTTTTCATGGTATGGAGGAATGAGCTCAGCCCAGAGGGAGAGATGGAAAAGGATAATACACACTTGGGAACAGCATTATATTTTTTCCTGCCAGATGTAATTGCATATCCCTGGTGCTTTTAAAGCTAAGTAAACACAGGCACCTCAAGATCTCCCAGGCAGCACCCTGCCTTCACATGGAGCCCATGCTGGACACAAACCCCAAAACAAGCAAGTAGAGAATGGTGCCATTTAAGAGCAGGACTGGAGGCAGGCAGAAACATTGCTCACAAGCAATTTTCTTGACTGGCTGGAATAGACAGGCCAAGCACCACTTTCCTTTGAACCCCTTGAAGGGGAGGCAGGTGCCACTGCAGAAACCTCTACTGAGATTGTAGCCACTGATTTGTACAATCTAAAACAACTCCTCAAAACCCACCTACAGAGGATTAACAGGTTGATTTACTTCATTTAAAGAGGACTCCTCCATTCCAGGCATTACCCAACCCAGCAACTCAAAGCTGCTTACCAAGATTAACTCTGGCGCCACAACACACAGCCCATCAGCTGCAGGCTGGCTCTCAGCAGCTCCTTCCTTTCAAAGGAGTCATTTGCATCAGGCTTTGAAAACTTGGGAAATTCTTTCTGTCTTCCCATCCTTCATAATCCTCCATCAAGAAACAGTACCACAGACTAAGAAGGTCAAGTTGGGGGAGAGGGAAGGAGACAGGCAGCCTTTCTCCGTTCATTCCAGGTCACTGCCTCACCTCAACACAGGAAGGGAAGATTTGCCCAGTGTGGGACAGTTCCAGACCACACAGCTTTAGTGCTCCTGTTCCCAGACATGGGCCTTCTCCATCAATCTCTCCCCCTTCTCATGGCCAGGCAGCACACTGCCAAGAACATATTTTGCTATGTGAAACAGATGGTGCAGAAGCCTGTCCAAGCATGAACTTGTTCAAATGAAGATATTAGCTCTCCTTCTTCTTTTAATCTCCCTAAGCAGAGCTATAAGCCACCCCAGATCAGGGAAAACTGCCTAATCTGACTAAAATGCCTGCTCAGACTCACATACCAAGTAGCCTGTGATGTTAACCCTTCCCACAGCTCAGGGAATGGGACATAAGCACCCAGAGCCAGCTGGCCATGGTGCAACTGGGGACAGGGAAGGAGGAAACAGCTGGTTATGCTGGAAAGCCATTGCCAAAGCACACATCTATGCCTATATACCCCCCTCCACTCTTCCCTCACATCACTTGGCATATGAGACATTTGCATGAGGCACCTGCTAGTATTTCAGGCACGTGAAGTGGACAGTTTTCATTGAGCTTGTGTCAGCACCACAGACTGAAATGGCTTGTTTATACTTACACAGTCTGCTGATGCCACAGAGTGCAGACAGATGGGCAGCCATCTCGCAACACCACGAAAGCCTTGTCTGCCCCTTTGCGCAACAGTGGATGAGGCCACTGCAGGATAAGTTGGAAACATCAAGGCCAAGTTGCTGCTGCTTTAGTATCACAGAGAAATTTTTTGCTTGAGTACCAACAGTCTCCCATATTCACCACAGAAGAGGCGGTACTTCAAAGGCACTCAAATAGTCACTTTTCAGTGCATTCCACCAGCATCGTTAGGCAAATGTCCATAAATACCCTTCTCACATATCTTGTCTCACTGAGATTATCCTTGTCTCCGTGGCAACTGTCAGATGATGTATAATGCTGGCAGGGATTAGCCCCAATGAGCCTTATAACCCTCGTGTAAATTCCTACTCTATGAGGAGACGGGGCCAAACACTCTTTCCTGGTAATGTTAAAACATTGCCATAAACAATATTAAATCCAAGAACCTTTCAGTAAACCTGAGTAAGGATGAAAACTAATGTGGAGCTTTTTAAGTGGTAGTATTTGTCTTGTCCTCCAAACAAATAAACTTGAGACATGAGAATATACTTGGCGTTTCACAACTTGACAAGTAAAGCTGTATTTTGAATCAGTACTTAAGAGAAGGCTTGTGCTGAAAACTTGGGCTCTAATATCTTTATCTCCTTTGTCCCTTGGTGCCAGTGGGGATCACGCTGGGAAATTCCTAATCCCCACAAGAGCTTAACAAATTTATGCTACGCTTTAACCTATTAATTTCTGAAAACTAGCCTGGATTCAGGTCAGCACTTGAAATCCACGTGCATACTTTGTCTGACACCAGTTGTACTGAGACTTTCTGCCTCTGAACAAGCAGCTATGGGCTGCACCCTCACACCCCACTCCTCCCCACTGCTCAAGCAGACATGACCAAAGCGTCAAGTCAAGGAGGTACAGCCCCAACACCACGAGCTCTCTGCAAGTGGAGCATTTCTCTGTTCCATACCATGTTTGGGCCTGGTGAGGAACAAGTTGTTTGTCCCTTGGTACCCCATTTGGCCTGCCTGGGCACCCAGAGGAGGCTTTTGCCACGCATGGTACTAACATCACACGGATGAGACCTGTCCCCACATAGGAAAAGCAGAGTACACCAGTGCAGGGAGTCAAGCAGCGCTGCATTATACATAGGTGTTAAGGGTTGGAGCACCTAAGTGGTAACAAACAGCCTGCACAACTGCACAAGTGACACAGTTAAACTACTTGTTCCTTCTTCAGTTCATTTGAGTCTTTATAATGTCCCAGCTTTTGGAGATCTGCTCTAATTCAACAGAACAAAAAAAAAAAAAAATCTTTGAGCAGAGCCAAGGAAAGGAGGCTAAAAGAAGCACCAGCCTCAGCAGCAAAACCAAAACCAGACACACTACAGCAGAAATAAAAGTATTTCTGTAATTAAGCAAACAAATCTCTGGCACAGCATTGTGTCTATATATGAATTCAACAACGTGCTATGGCTGATATCTATTAGACTAATCAACTAGATAGAGCTGAGAGAGAGGAGGGGGAAAAAGGTCTCCAAGATTGTTCCAGGAGGTAGGTCACAAAACAGCCAAGCCAAGGGGTGATGGGGAAGCCAGTGTAGGCAGGGTAGTGACAAGCAGAAGAAAATCCAAGTCTTGGCACATGCTGGTTAGCAATGATGCAACATGATTTCTTTGCGTGCCTCTGTGGACCTGTTCGCTCCCCAGCCATCTGCCAATTCCAGCACACACCTCATCACGTGCGCAACAGGAGAGGGAAAAGGCGTCAGTGGCTTAAGGCAGGTGATTTTTAGCACAAATAGGATAAAAGTCTTCCTAACTAACTTACATGCCTATGTACTGGCAGAAGTTAAGCTACACTGTTTTAGACACTCCTGCACACAGCAAGGACTCAGTAGATTTAGTATTGCAACCACAGGCTTGTGCACATAGAGAAATTCAGCAACAGCAGCAGGAGGAATAAAAACTGCTGGGAGCTGAATACCATGATCTTCACTGTCACTGATGACATTATTCTTGCTTTCGGGCAGTAAGAGGAAGAGAAAATTAATCATTTATATGCAGCAATGCTAGGGAAGATCCCAGTTTAAAATCTTACTGTAGTAGCATAAGAACTGGAGCAGTAGATCAGCCCATGCTCAAGTACAGGATAATCCACACACACTTGTGCGAGGCAGCCCTCTCTGCTGAAGATAAAGCCATAAAAGAACGTAACTGGAAAGCAATGAAAGTTGATGCAGTTAAAGTATGAGCACACTCAAACAGGGCTTCAAAATGAAGCACACTCCAACAACCCAGTAACTTGTCAGGGAGACTTTGAAGCTGAAGAACAGACGCTGCCACACCACTGTTGGTGTGTTTTACTTGGTGTACTTTAGCTGGTCTCCTGTTACCTAGTTAGGGCCAGAGAGCACATACACAGGGTACATGACACTTATCAGTACTTTTGCTTAAAAGCACCAGAGCCAAAACCAACAGCATTTTCCCCACCCTCTCCCCTTTCTCCCAAAGGGCACCTGTAGGCCTTTACACATTCTGCCCCTCCAAGACAAATCACTGAGGCTGAAACAGGGAATTTTGGTGAAGGAGGGAAGCATGCTCCCCTTTCTCTGTTCGTGAGAGCTTTATCAAGGGTGCTGCTTCTTTCCAAAGCCTCGGCCATCAAAACTTAACCACCAGGGAAAAAGCATCTTTTCTCAGCATCAGACACACAGGACAGGCTGCTCATTCTCACCGCACCTGTCAGTACAATGTTCCCCAATCTGAGATCTCGTGCAGTGCTCACAGGTCTCCACACCACAGTGTTGGTTTGCAGGCAGCCTCGTGGCTTGGTTGCACAGAAACCTGGGCTGCAATCACCCCCAATCCCCATGTCTGCCTGGCACCTGCTCCCTGCTGCGTGCCCCAGCCCAGGCTCACCACAAGCTTGCTGTGTCTGCATGGGATCAGTTGTCAGAAAGCAACAGCCTCAGTGCCAAAAAAAAAACACAGCTTGAATGATTCTTATCACTCTAAGCAGCATCTCAGACTGCAGGAGAAAGGGCTTTCAAATCAATGACGCCCGACCTACATTTGCAAACCTTGGCTATAGGTGCAATTCTAAGTATAGCACATGTGTGCCAAATTTGCTGCCCACAGCCAAGCACAGAGCCTTTGTCTGCAATGCTTTCAGTGGACTCTAGTTCACACGCATGTCTATTATTTGGCAGAGCATAGTATATTTTACACACCATCCTACAGTATGTGCTGCACCCACCTTGTGTTTCCACTAAGTTTGCTGTCCACATCTATTTGCTTTATTTTTTATTTTCAAGCACAGCTTTTTGTAGGACTTAAAGTACCAAAATGCCAGTGAGTTTGCCAAAAGCTGTTATTTAAATAAATTCATGCAAGAACTTTTAAAAGCTAGACTGTAGAAGGATGAGGCTCCAAGGAGAGAACCACATTCTTGTTTCTGGATTCTCCCATCAGCCAGAGACTCTGGCCACAGCAACACCCATGCAGTCTCTTCAGGGGAGCATCTCACCTGCATAAGCAGATCTGGCCACTTACAGAAGTGCTCAGCAGCTTCCCAAAAGCTGGGTTACAGGTGTTGTTCAGAAAACTTACCCTCAACTTTGAATACACCAGATGTGGCTTAATTTAGCAGCTCTGGCTCGTGCTAGAAGTTACTATTACATATTTGCCACTACATACTGCTATCAAGGTGCAGACTGCTCTGAAGGCCAAGCCCCTGCCCTGAGGATCTACGACTTAAGGACTTCATCCCCTTAGTGCTTACATCTGTGGCACCGCACAAAAAGGTAAACAAGTACTTCTCTGTTCAAGCATCTGCTGCACTGAGTCATAAGCTGAACCTTAGTGGAAATAGAGCAAAGCTGGGCTGAGAGTAGACAAGTGTTCATGTCCATACTACATATGGTAATGTACAAAGTACAGATCTGTATTCCACTTCAGCAGATCAGAGAGCTCAGATGTTATTACTAATACATTGTAATTATCTTTTGTCAGCGATCACCAGAGCAAGGTCTGCCTCGTGCTTGAAGTCTGCTCCAAAGACCTTATGCTCTAAACTGATCTTTTCATGCTGCCAACAAGGGAGAACAATTCAGGAATAGCTGGAGGCTGCTGAAGTACAGAAAGAAGTATTGCTAAGTTAAATGGTATCTCTAGAAGCTTTTTGTCTGCAGCTACCCAGCACAGTTCTTTTTGTGTTTAGAATGACAGATCAAATACTAGCTGACCAAGAAATATTTTTAAGTAAAATGTTACCTAACAGCTCCAGAACAATCCTTCAAGAAAGTAGATTTGGACCTTTTTATTTAAGCATTGCAATTGTGACATGCTGCCATGGGGGTTTAGTTTTTTTCCAAAACTTTGTGATGCACTTGCTCATTTTTATGGCACTTACCTTTCATTTATGACCCTACTGCACCTATCAGTGATAAAAAAAAATTTAGTGAAGAGAAAGCTTTAATGGATTAGTTTGAAGCTGTAGCTCCCATACTGGCCAATACACAGTACAGGATTTAGGTTTCTTTATTTGTCTGCAGAAAGCAGCCACAAGTTTTACTGCATCAGCTACGAGAAATAAGCCTTCTGCACACAACACCTTCTATCTTGCTTCAGTCAAGCCAAACTCAAAAAAAGGAGACTTCTTAGCTCTTCCTTTTCTGGGTTTTGAAATAAATTTATCAAGTTGTGAAAGAAACAAGCAAACACATCAGTACTGTTTTTAAGAAACAGCCTGATGGAAGTTATTGGGAGTCAGGCTTGGCAGGGATTTAAAAGCTAATAAAACATCTCCCAGGTCAATCTACCAGAAAGCTTAAATATACACCTACATTTTAGAAAATGTTTTCTCTCTTCGTGTCTGAAGGCTTCCTGAGAGAGATTAATATATTTTAAGCCAACTCCTTGAATTTTGCCCCATCTTTTTTGGCATCCACTCATTTCACATGCAAGGGAATGGACACCAGTACTTTCATGCACTCAGACGTGTTTGTAAGTGCAAGTTTGAGCATCAAGTCTACATACATTGGAAAGCCTTTGGTTTGTATATTACTAATAAATCCTAAAAGAGTATATTCTGAGCTTAACAGGGTGCAGAGATGAAGATTTTGAGAGCAGAGCTGCTAGCCTGCCATCACATATTGGATATCCCCAACAGAACTTGGTTCATTTTTTTTTTTAAATAAAGGAGATAGACTGCTTAAAGCCAGAGTAAGAGACTGCAAGAAACTTAATTATTGTGTCTTGCTTCCAGGCACAGACATTAGAGTTCGAACACCTCCAGGTTTAAAGTCTTAGACTAAAACAATTTCATTAAAAAATAAATTCAAGAATGGAGCTGTTCTGACTTCTGGCTACCAGGGGAAGACAGAAAGGCCTCTCAGAGCAGGAGGATGTGTTACATTTCTCTTTGCCTCCACCATGAGAAGCTTCTGCTTTTTTCAAAAGGTTTTATTGACCATGTTAAGTCTTTGTGTTTCCAGTTCAGCTACTTCCAGACTAGTCAGGCATTTTGTATTTCATTAGGCTATCACCTGACCCACACTTATGGCTTACTAGAAGTTTACTGGAAGAAATATTTTTCATCCTTTAGCTCAAGTAGAAAAGTCAGACTGATCTCAAAAAATCTGGATTAAAAACCCACATCAAAGGTCACTCAGCCAAAATGCTCTATCAAGATAAAATATGCCTTTTGTCAGGGAAAAATAACTTATTCATGGAAATTAAGCATTAGAAATGCATTAGAAGTTATCTAGAAGAGCAGATGACCGAACTTACTGATTGAAAACACAAACCATCCAGCTTTCAAACTGTACCTGTTCCCTCTGCTAGGCCAACCCAAAACTTCAGGAACTGCAGCCTCACACACAGGTGTCAGGGACAGCAGGCTTTTTAACCTGAAGGTTCCAGACCCCCTTGCAACACACACAACCCAAGCTGGCTCCACTGAAGTTAATGTGGTGGTTCCTCTCAGCTCCACTTTAGCATCACCGGACTTGGTTATTTAAGCCATAAATATTTACAAATATTCCATTTACAAATAGGTAACTAAATTGCAGAGGAACCAATGCTTCATTTAAGGTCACGTGCAGCATCTGCACAGAACTGGAAGAGCCTGCTAGTGGTACACTTTATTACCCTGTTCCTTCTCAACAACCGAGGAGACAAGTTGCTGCCAACAAGCCCCATGTTCAGCTCTCCATTCAGAGCCCTACAACAGACACCAGCCCTGAGAGCCACTGTGCAAGGCTGTCTCATCTCCCACATTTCTTCTGCAAGCAGAATTTGCATACAGAGAGCATGCCTGCGTGCACTACTTAGCGTTGCGTGTCCTCCAGGCACACTTTGTCCTCTGAGTTATCTCCAGTGCTAATTTATTACAGCATTCAAAGCAGCGGGCCTCCGGCAGTCCCTCCCACAGGAAGCAGGCTGACTCATTTTTCCACACACTGTATTTGCCTCTCCACAGGAGCCAAATGCTTGGGTCAAGAATAAGCCACAAAAAAAGGGATGCTCATGTTTAAGCACCTCCTAAAACGTGTGCACAACCCACAGCCACTTGTGAAGCAATTTCTTTCATTCAAACAATGAACCGAAAGACATTACACCCAGCTATAGTTGCCCCCCTATGGCACACAACTGTCTTTGCTTCTGCTCTAAACAGCAGTTCCTAATCCTGTAAGATGATTTAGCCTAAGCTAATGGGTTTTGGCCTCAGCCAAACAGTTATCTGAGCACTTACTGAAAAACAAGATGAAGACCACCATTTTGCATTCATTCCCCTAAGCCCTTTGCCAAAGCATTCAGATGTTTGCCTTGCAAACTGGTTCTCATGTGTCACCTACCCTTAGAGGAAGGGAAAAAAAGAACAATTACATTGCCAGGAAAACCTTGACTACTCTTTCACGCTTTGCTTAGTAATGCAGCAAAAGTTCACTATACCTATTAATAGGATTTTTCAAGGACACTTGGAAAGAAAAAAGTAGCAGTACCTTAATATGTCAGAGTATTAGCAGCAGTTATCTCCAGCAGCACTTCCAGCTTTCCAGCCACGAGAAGCATGGGAAGCAATCAAAGCCAGCCAATGTAAGCACTCCACCCCTAAAAACAGGCAATCCAGCTTCAGGCTGAGCAGGCTCAGGTTTTGTGGAGGTTTCTACCAAGGAACTAAACATCTCCACTCTAACAACACCTCTCCACCTCAATAGGCAGGTGCAAGCCCAGCACCACACAGAAAAAAACCCAGCTGCTCCCTGTGCTCTCTTATAGCCAGCTTCCCCACTGGCCTCTGCCTCAGGTGTGAGGCATCTGAGCTGATGTGATATTAACTCATTGCCATCCACAAGAGCCCACTGCATGACTGGGGTGTGTTGAGAGGAAACTACTCACATTCTTGGTTTGTTTTGTTTTCTACAACATCAGCCTGTCTCCCACTGAAGGAAAGGCTGATCAGCCTGTAGAGCTGTAACAAAGTAGGTCAGGCAGTGTGCCACAAAACCAAACCCTTCTGTCTAAGCAGATATGGTTTATTGGATCCTCTGAATAAGAGAGAAGGAATAACCAGACGGAGACCTGCAGGGGTGTAAAGACAGTTGCAAGCAGCTGAGTTTGAAGGTGTGTGGTACAAAAGCACCAAATACCAGATACGAAGTAATTTGCCTGAATTGCACTGAGAAAGGTGACAGAGACAGGGAGACAGCGTGCCACATCCAGCTCACAATTTCACATAGATGTATGACTTCAGTGCCAGGCACCAGTGAGGACACCTCAGGCTGGATGCTGCATGTCCCTACCGTGGCCGCCCCGCAGATCTTACCTAAACAAAGCAGCAGTCAGGTGGGAGTCAAACCCAAGAATAACTCCAGGGAGTGGGCTGACGGGTGCTATGGCAGGTTGCAGAGACAGTTCCTGAGCAGAAAGAAACCTGTGTTAGGAAGTAAATCTTACCTGCAAAAGCTGAGCAGATATACTCACTCTAGCTACTGGTATTTAATCCACCTGCCAGTCTGCTTATAGCTACTGGGTAGATAACAGGTATATAGTACATACTGATATCCTAGCACTTTTACAGTCCTAAAAATCCATTTTTTCTAAAAGTATCTTATGGGATCAATGTTAATGATCTCTGTTGGATGTTTACAACCAAAATATTTTAGAAGTGTTGCAGGCTTCCTGAATTCTCATTTTTCCACACAACTTCTCCAGGCAGTGACAGCTCTCACACCAGGACCAAGCTGCTACGTACTTTGTGTAGTTAAATTTCCCCACACCTGGGCAGTAGCACAGCGAAGGATGAGGCAAGAAGAAGAGGATTCTGCCCCACCACATCATTTGGCAGAGATGGGGACAATGCTGGCCCCAGCCATGATGCACAACACTCCCCAGCCCCAGTGTGCTGCGCTGCTCTGGGGAACGGTGGGAATAGGCCCTCTGGAAAGGCTTAGCCAGGTCCCCCTCCTCCTCCTCCTCCAACCTTGGTGCTCACAGGGCTGTTTCTCACACTTTTTACCTCAGTCATCACTGCCAGACAGTGCCGTGTCCTTTCTTAAGTCCATTTTTCCAGAGGCGCCGCTGACAGGCTCGACTGGGCCCTGCGGCGGGAACCGGCCGTGTCCGGCATGGGGCAGCCCCGGCCTCTCCTCACAGAGGCCCCTGCAGCCCCGCTGCCATGCCAGGACACCCAGACCCAATAAATACCACTCTTCGCCTCAGTGAAACGCGTATTTAAAAATTGTCACTAAAATATGCACTCATCACACACCCTTCACCAACTTCACTGACGACATCAACCACAAAAAAATCTCCTCGCGCCAAGGTCGAAGCGGCATCGTCACAGCACCGTGAAGGTGGGCAATGTACACCCTGAGTACAGCCCCACCCCTCCTCCCTTCACCACTTCACAGCAAAAAAGTCCCCACTATTAATCCAGTCCCTGGCAATGGCCAGTCCGAGCTTTGCCCGTTATGTCTCTCAGTCACTGTTTTTACCTCAAATTCCTCTGAGTTTGTGTAAGCGATCTCCCTGTCTTTATCTCAACCCAGGGAGCTTTTTCATCTTGTTTTCTCCTCCATCTTGTTGAGGAGGGGGAGGGAGAGAGTGGCTGGGTGGGCGTCTGGCCAACTCACTGCAGTGCCATTGCTCTTCACACACGCAGTGGCGTTGCCATAATGGGGCTGAGGGTGCCGTGACGCCAGGGCTGTCCATTGGGGAATCCCTCCTCTGTGCACATAAATCAGCAAATGCAAACTGGAGCCCTCAAAAGGTGACGAATGGCAAGCACCGCTATTACGTAAGCACTTTCCTGGATAGCATAATGCTTCGAATAACAATTTAAAGTTGACCCGAATTAAAAGCTGCAGTAAAAACCTCTCAAAGATTCCCAAATCGGGCAACCTCCACGTATGCAAAATATGGCACCGGCGTGCCAAGGGCTGGAAAATAGCCATGGCCTCACCACTTTCTTGGCATGGGTCAGTTAGCCCAGAAAACCAGGCTTCCCACCACCGCCGGCAGGCACCAGGGTGCTGGGGTGCTGGCTGCAGTGGTGGGACAGCAATCCCAATCCTCCCAGGCTTCCCTAGACAGACAGATTAATGTATTTTTTTTAATTATTATTATAAAGCAAGATGTTTGGTTTTTCCTCCTTTGTTTGCATTTCAGTAGCCAAATATATTTTCCTCCCAGAGAAGAGCTGGGAATCCAGGAACCTGAAGCCAGGGGAGGCAGCGATTAGTGGTTTGAAGTGTTAATGGTACCACAGTGGGAACGGGGAGTCCCTTGAACTCAGCTATTAGCAAATTAATAAAAGGGGTAACACATTCTCCTGAGTGTTACAAATTTAGCACTAATTAGGACTTCTCTTTCTTAGCTATTTTAGGCAAGAAAATTTTCAATATCCTTTGTTAAATTTGAATCATTTTGTTTGCAGAAGTAAATCATATGGAAACATTGATTTCTTCACCCAGCTACGGTCTATTAAACTTTTTCCATTCTCCTTTTCTTTCTGACATGACTTATAGCTGGATATTTTATATGCAGTCAGTTTTATTTAGCAAATCTTCCCCCAAAAGAGGGTTTTCTTTGAATGAGACTAACCTACAGGCCATTCATTTCTCACAGTCTCTCCCAAACATTTCAAAGATCCCCTCTTCACAGGAGCATCAGTGCTCCAGTTTATTTACATTTTTAAATTTTATTTATTGCTCATATATTCCAGATGTTAAACCTCACCGAGTTACTGTTACTGGTAAGCCATATTTTTCTGCCAAATATCTACACAGTTTTATGTATTTTAGCACTTCAGAATTAATCATGAGAGAAACTTAATCAGGTTTGCAATGAAAAAAAACCCCTTAATTAGAGCAGAGGCCAAAATGTCCTCCTGCTATTCCTTTCTTCTTGCACTGCCCAAATCTCATCTAAACCTTGCCTGAAGTCCAGAAAACAAATCTCACAGTTGATTGAATATATCTAATTGTGAATTGATGTCTGTGCTTTTGCAGATATGTTTCAAACTCTGCCTGAGCTGTGTTGGTTAATTTGCCTATATCCAGGAAATTAATTCTTTCTTAACTACAGAGCAAAGCTATGATGTTGGGTGACATAGGTCTGCCTTTCTGGAAAAATATTACTTCTCTCTAGCAAAATCAATGCATCGCTGAATGATTGACGTAACCACAAAAGGTTTTAGCTTTTAATGTTTAGGAAAACACTGATGGGGAAGAGAAAGCACTACAGTTTGCATAATGAGAGTAGAGCCAGACTGGCTGAGGCAGAAGAAACTCGTTTCAATTCAACAAAAGCCATAGCTTCTTTGAGCAATAAATGGAAAATTTACATAGAAGGTTACATCTTGTGATGACACTAAGTAAAAAAAGCATGTTAGAAGTAATCAGTAGTGAGCTCATGGTTTAAAACACACATGTACACATGTATATATGTACAGCAGAGAACCCAAGTAGATGCCGTATGAAAATACACCATAAAGCCTGACAAATACTGGACACTGTCAAGGTGGCTTTCTATAAAATAATGCAAATTGATGTTAAAATTTAGACTTTCTAATCCCTTAGAAAGGGTAGTTCAGCATCACTATTAATAACCTCTGAAACAAATGTAGCATGAAAAGGGGGTTTCCATGACCAGAGCTCAGCTCAGAAGACTTTGTCTCATGTCTATGAAAAAATCAAACCTTTGCCAAGGGGAGACCAAAGGTATCAGCCATTTCCCTATCTAGAAAACTGGATGAAGACTTTTTGTCATTCTGTGGAGGGAAACACATGATACAGTCATTTCTGTTACTTCTGCTAAATGGCTGATCAGAGAGAGTATTCTGCACTGTATGAGGCTAAAGAAAGCATTATTTTTACTTTTCTCTACTGCATGAGATAGGATGTGAATGGTGTACGCTGAGGTGACACTGTAACATCCCGTCTGCTTTGCGGCCCTAAATGCTAACAATAAATGAGTCCTTTCTTCCCTCCATGTGGGCTATAACTGCGGGAATAAGATGTGTGAGCATGTAAGCTGAGCAGCAAGTAGATAAATTCCAGATGATGATTTAAAGCTGGTGAATACAAACCTTACACTCCTGGAAGCAGTCTAGTACCAGAAAGGACCTTTGAGGTCAATTCATTTCCCTTCTGTCGTAGGCAGCCCTCTGAAAGAAACTGCATGATAAAGTGATCCAGCTCCATCACAAAATTAATTTTTGCCACCATTTCTCCTCCTGTAATGGTGCAGGAGGAGGAATACTACTGCAGCTCCTTGGAAATGTAGAAATCTTCCTATTCCCAGCCCTAATATAGTCCTATCCAGTTTATTCACATAATTTTTTCTGCCAAAATTGTGCTTCTGCTTAAATAGCACTTCTTTCTTCTGTGTGCTTATCCGTGATGTATTTATAGGGAGTCTTCTCTCAGCATTCATTGCATGAGATAAAACAAGCCATCCATTTTTAGTCTCCTTTCATATAACAGACTTTCCATGATCTGGATCACCCTTGTAGCCCTTCCCTTCACCTGCTCCAATCTGAGCATGGGGACAAGAACTTGTAACAGCAGCTATATGTTGTCCTGCCAGGGATTTTTACAATGCCATTAACACTCCCTTGTTCCTTACTGCTATATTGTACATTTACACTGTCTGTATATAGACTTGTTCTAGCAGATAAATTATGTTTCAGCAGTCTGTACAAAAGCAAGTGAATCATTCAAAAAAAGCACAATCCATCCATCTTCTTTAGTGTCACCAACTAATAGTTGCTCAGGATGCTTTGAAATCTATAGCTGCTTAAGGGAAGAAAAATAACCAAGCCCTTCCTATAGTGCTGTGCTGTCATTATATTTTGTGTACTCTGTCCGTGGTTTATTAAACAAATGAGGTGAGGGCGATATGCAAAGGCCTCTGATGTGATAAAGAAGGGGATAAGACCACTCATGCTAATCCAGGATAAGAAGGGAACTAAAAACCAATTGGTAGACAAGATTATTTCTTATTGTTGGAAAGCATTTCTCATTCCAGAAGCCAGTGGTCAGAGCCTGGCTGATTTTGGTGGCCGTGCTTCTGTCATCTGCCACCCCTGCAAGCAAGCAGTGTTGGGGGCAACCACAGTTTCCTCCACTTGACGGAGCTAGAACAGCCTTTTAGCTCTTGCTTCTGATTTGGATTATTTTGCTGCGGACTGTGCAATAAGGGATTGTTTTTAAAAGAGGGTAGTGTTGCCTTTGTGGACAGCTCAGGCTGGGTCTGTGTGTTCATTCCTCAGGTCACAAGCTGCTAGAGCAAAGTCATTGCACACGTTGGTGGAGCTGCTGCCTGGGGCTCCCTGTCAGCCAGAGCACCCTGGGTCAAAGCCTGACCTGTTTTCACCAGACATAAGGATGCACTCCCAAACCTGCCCACAGGGGCTGACCCCAATGCGTGTTTTCTCCTCTTGCCCCATCCCTCCCTCCCATCTCACCTCCCTGTCTAAGGCATTGTGGCTGCTGATAGCATTTGCCGTTGGACATACAGCTCTGTCCATGCCCCAAGCAGGACGGCAATGCCGCCTCTTGAAGGGGGATCAATTCACTTCTAGCTAATCTGCTGGAGAGAGAAGTCTGTGCCTAAGTGTAATGAAACCTGATGGAGGCTAATTAAATAGAAAACCATCCATTTGTGCTGTCTCATTAGGGATTTGTCATAAAAACCTTATGTTCTCTTACAAGCCTAAACAAGTGTGTTCACCATGTAAAAATCAGCCATAAAGCTGTCTGGAGAGTAGTTAACGTGTCTAAGCTGTCATTTATATGGGCTGCCTGCAGCCTGGATCCTGCAGGTAGGAATGGCCTTTCCACTGTCCTCAAACCACCCCGCATAAATGGGGCATCCCTTCTTCAAAATGGGAAAGAGGGCCAAGCCCAGCGATCCTGCACTGACAGTCAGGTGGAACGGATGCTTCTCCGTCTGGCCCTGACGGGAGCCAGAAATCAGAGGTACTTGTTATTTTAGAGCTATGCCAAAGATGTTCAGAGGTCTAGAAAGTGTAAATTTAATAGCAATGTTTCCTGGGGTCTACAGAGATTGCCTCCCCTCTGCCTTTGCGAGTGGCCTGGTCTCCTCCTCAACTCCAACCACGCTACTATTTTTGAGGAAACCTAAATTCCCTGTAGGGCATGGGAGTCATCATGCTGTTTTGCAATGGAAGAGTTATGGGCTGTGTCCCTTTGGCTGCCCCAAGGGAAAATAATCATGGTCTAAATGGCTGCTCTCCTCAACATCCGTCCAGGACGAGCTTTTCCCTCATCTACACTCTGCAGGCTTCAGAGTTTCTGCCAAAACTAAAGCTTGTGCAGAAGTTATATTGGGACAGATCTTCCCATGGGCAGGAGGAGATAACTGCTTTCCTGGTATTGGACGACCCCCTGGGGTAACACCAGCTGGTGTCTCCTTGCAGGCATCGGAGGTGGAGCGGCAGCTCTCCTTGCAGGTCCACACCCTCCGGGAGGACTTTCGGGAGAAGAACTCCTCCAGCAGTCAACACATCGTGCGGCTCGAGAGCCTCCAGGCTGAGGTGAGTCAGCCGAGCTTAGCCTCACTCCTTCAAAAGGCGGCCAGCGCTGGTTTAACTTGTATGATGAACCCCTCTGAACCGAGTAAACAAAACCTGCTGCTTGGAGCAAACAAAGAGCAGGATGGTAGCTGTGGGGCAAAGGACTCCCACAGTGAGAATTTTTGCTGCAACCCAGGGCTGGCTGGGGTGGCATAGGCCAGCTTCCACCGCTGCCTCAGCCACAAGCACGCCTGTGAAATGAATGGATGAGAAGGATCTTCCAGGAGCTAAACCATGGCTGTGCTCTTGCAGGGCTGCTGCCCAGAACAGATGAAACTCTGGGGCATGGTGGGAAGGTCTGCAAGGGTTTATTTTCTGTTCCTCATGCTTGCAAAGAAAGCAGTAATCCTCTCCTGCCTCTGAGCCATGCACACGGGAAAGCAAGGAACCCCTGCCTGTTTTAGCTCTGGTACGTTAGCAGGAATGGTATTACCTTCCTTCCTCTTCCTTTCCCTGATGAGGGTCACTGGGAACCATGTATGCAGGAACTAGAGGGGTAGAAGATGTCCAACTCTACTACCCTACTGCTTTTTTTTATTTATAAGCTGTCTGGAAGAGCTTTTCCTAAAATCTTTCAATTTCTTCTTTTCTCCTGCTCCCACCTGCTCCCTGCTGGTCCCTCGCCTTTTCTTCCCCTCCCCTTGATGTGGAGCAGCAGGTCCTTGAAGTAAGTATGGAGGCTTGGAAAGGATTTGCCCGCGCATGCATCGCCGTCATCATGCATGCCTGTCACTGTGTATGCTTCACCTTGCCTCCTCGCCTCCTTCCTGTCTTTTGCTTTCAAACCCCTTTCCCCCTGTGCCCTTCCCATGGACCAGGACCCACGGCAGAGCAGTGTTTTTTCCGTTACACAGTCATTCACAGGGTGTTCATTACTGGTTTGGATAACAAATGTGAACTCTTGATACAATCTCTGTGTTATACCTCTTATTTTTCTTGCATCCCTTTTCTCCAACCCACACAAATCATGATGGTGGTGGGAAGAGACATCTCAGAAACCATTAGTCACCTAAAAGCAGCTTTCTAATACCTACAGCAGCCTTTACCCTGTAGAAATAGCAAGTCCACACACTTTGCTAATATTCCTTTGTGCAGCCAAATCTTTCCAGCAAGCTGGAAAGCAGCAAAGAGACAAGGTCCCAAAGAGGCCAAGAAAGCAGTGGGAAGTTGCTGAGTTTGTCTATGGTCCATGAACTGAAAGGAGGCCATAGGGAATATTTAGGGTTCCACTGGACTGGTAAATGGCATACGCAGTCCCCAGAGGTCCTCTGTGTACAAATCTGGGAAAAGGCTCCTTTTTCTTGGTTAAACAAGAAGTGACCTTGGCTAGTGCTGATTCATCCTGTGCACTGTTCCCAGCTAACTGAGTCACAGAGGTTTTGCTTGGCACATTGTCCCTCTTCACCTGAAATCGCTGCCCTTGACAATTAAAAGAAATGAACCAATTTTAAAGGCAACCGATCACTGGGAAACTAAAAATAAGCATGGCACAGAAAGGAGTCTTCACAAGTAAAAAGACAGAAAAATCCCTGGTGAGGAGCTGGCAAACACGCAGCAATTAAGAAAAGTGTATGGGCAGCACTGTGGCACAGCCCTGCGGGGAGCAGGATCCTGCAGGCTCACCCTGTGGTCTCCAGCACCCATACAGGAGAAAATGCCACCATGGTCAGTCAGGGACCAGCCAGGAAAAGTAACTAGTTTTGCCCTGTCTCGCAAATTTTAAGGTACAAGGGGTGGGCAGGGCTTGTCTCCGCTTAATCTGTTTGGACATTTCTGCCTGCTCCCTGGTCTCCTACCAATGCACACCCAGCCCCTTCGGAGCTGCCCCTGCAGCCTAGGGAAGGAGGAATTTCCTTTCAGAGCCTTCCTAAGCTTTAAACCACACACAGAGATACAATTTATCTCATACAGGTAGAGAATAAGTATGTGCATACTTCTGCTTTTTGCTGTTTCATTTCTCTCTTGGGAATGTAATTTCCCTCCTCTCTGCTCCCTGGAAAGTGCAGGGTTGACACCGCCTCTCTTTTCTCCGCAGATCAAAATGCTGACAGACAGAAAGCAGGAGCTGGAGCATCGCCTTAGTGCCATGATGGAGGAGAATGACCTGCTCCAGGGAACCGTGGAGGAGTTGCAGGACCGAGTCCTCATCCTGGAGAGACAAAGCCATGACAAGGACCTGCAGGTGAGGAGACAACGATGGGATAGGGAAGAGGGGAGAAATTGAGTAAAAGACGTGATTTGGGGTAAAATAGACCAGAAAAATAATCAGGAACTGGGAGACAAAACAACTGGAAGAATAAAATGGCTCATGTAAGCATGGCAGCAAGCAAGGTCTTGGGTGTTTCCCATGGGGACAGATAACAGGAGCCACAATGGGGCATCTTGACAGCAAAGAGCAGCGTGGGAGGGAGATCTGAACAAGGGAATGGGACAGGGTGCTGGAGAAATGAGGTAAATGTGAAAAGAAGCAGAGAACTCTGTTTGCAGTTCATTTTGCTTAATTTTTTAGTAGTAAATTGGCTTCAGAAGGGGCTTCTTTAGACCTTGCTGTCCCAGAGGGCAGTGACTGGCCTTGTAGCTCTCACTGCTCCAATGGTTTCCCAACAAGCCCCATGGTGTTTGCAGCCATGTGTCAGCAAACATCACTCCCCGGAGAAGCAGCTAGCACCTCTGTGGCTTCAGGCAACTTAGTAGAGAGCAAGATTTTTCCATTTCTCTTCTGTGGGTTGACAGCCACTGGATCTCCAGCTCTCCAAAACAGCACTGAATCTTTCTTCCACTTTTTAAAATATATATTTGTATTTATATATGTGTATAGATCTTTTAAAAACATGTCTGTATTATTTTTCTTTTTGGATTCACTTCCTGCTGTGTTGTTTTCAGCAAATTTTTTTACCTGAGTCCCAACTTCTTCACAATGTTCCTCATTTTAGTGCTGATTAACCTGCTATTTTTGTCTTTCAGGATATTCTGGAGTCTAAACAGTATCTAATGATATTTGGAGATTATTAAGCTCCAATAAGTAGCAATACCAGCCAATAGTACTTTCCTCCTGGCTGGAAACCCTCTTTAGTGACACCCATTCCTCCCTCTCAGCTCCTTTACAAACCAAGAGATTCATCCAGTCCATATCAACTCCACTAATGTATTTTTTTCCTGCTTCCTTGACAAATTCCTTGATTTTCTTTGCAAGCTGCACCAAAGCCAGCTGGAGCTCCAGGAGGTACGGCTGTCATACCGGCAGCTGCAGGGGAAGGTAGAAGAGCTCAGTGAGGAGAGAAGTCTCCAAAATTTCAACACAACCAGCACATCCCTGCTGTCTGAGATAGAGCAGAGCATGGAGGCAGAAGAGCTGGAACAAGAACGAGAACAGGTATTTGCCCTCTGGCCCCTGGGAAAGCCCATGGACCTTTGTGAGCAGCCCCAGAGGGAGAGGAAGTTTAATGCATTTGATCTGGATTTGGAGCTGAACCAAGAGACAGAAAATTGGGGTTATGGTCCCACCTCTGGTATCAACATCCTTTTGACCATATGAAAGTAAAGCTCTACATCCATTTCAAAACCGACATAAGCAAGCTAGACAAATATTTGTGAGGTTTGGCAATCACATGCCTCACTTCACTGTGGAAGAAGGATCTCCATGGCCTGGATGTCCCAGGCTAATGTCAGGCTCTCTCGTTCCAGCTGAGGCTGCAGCTCTGGGAAGCATATTGCCAAGTGCGGTATCTCTGCTCCCATCTCAGAGGAAACGACAGTGCAGACTCAGCAGTCTCTACGGACTCCTCCATGGATGAGTCTTCAGAAACCTCATCAGCCAAAGATGTCCCAGCCGGCAGCCTACGGGCAGCTCTCAGCGAGCTGAAAAGACTGATACAAAATGTGCTGGATGGGGCAGACTCCACAGTAAGTTGGTGGCACAGGGAGACCTTGGCTTGTGCGTGTCCCCTTGCCCATGTGACAGAGCTTGCTGCAGGTTCCTGCTGGATCCTGAAGTCCCCGGTCTCCGAGAAAACCTCTGTGGCCCACAAAGATGGGCTGTCACAGCGCACAGCCTGCTCCATGTGTCTCAAATGGTCAGCCAAGAGCCAAACCAGCACATGGAGTTCCAGCTTGCAGTGGTCAGAGCACCATAAGTGTCAAGCTTATGCAACCATCATTGGTCTGGGAGTCATTCTGGAAAATTAATGAAAGCAGGCTTGCTTTGAGATTTACAGTAAGTTAGAGTTTCAACATGGAAATATTGCAGGTTGCCTTATATATCACACTTCAGTTATTTCTCTTCAGATTTTCCTAACCTTGCTTTATTAGCAATAGAATCACAAAAACATCATAACCCCTATGAAGGTAGGTTCTGCCCCTGCCAATTGCATTGGGTGCAAATGTCTTGGCAAGAGCTGCCAGACTCAGATCCATTGACAGGTGAAGGGTTTTGCTGACAGATGATAGTGTCTGTGGGGTGTGGCCCTGGGGCTGCTGGGGAGGAAGGGATGGCATGGAGGACCACTCAGCATCCACAGGAGTGCAGAATTATGAGAAAACACCTCATTTTTTTGCAATGGCTCAAATCAGACCTATTTCCATCACGCACAAGCTGGTTGCATTGCCAGTACGACTTATTTGAGATGCCATGATGAGGAAGATAGTGCAGACCCTGCAACTGCAGACCTGTATGGGAGTACTCACCCTCCTCATTTCAGTACCTGTAGCAGCTGGTAAGAAGGCTGAGCATAGAGATGAAGTTGTATTTGGTAAATAAAAAATAGAGTCCTGCAACAGGTCTACAAACATGAAGAACTGTAGCCATATGTTACCAAGTGGTCAGTAGGTCTCTGTAAATTTGGTTTATGCTAAGGTGAGAAGATGTCTGCATGCTCTTTTTATGACGTGTAGAAGTACTACCCTTGGCCGAGCATGTTTCCACTGTGGAGGTATATGGGAACAAAACTGAAACTCTACCAAAGTCACATTCACACTTACTTCTCCCTTGTTTAGTACCCTCCATCCCAAACCAGTGTCAAGTTAATGCAATTGCCTGTTTTAAAGTGAAATCTGAGCAAGAGATTTCTCTCCCGCTCTCAGAGCTCTCGACGAAGCGATGATGACGCCTTAGAGGAACAGATCAGGCGAACAAGCGAGGATTCGCGAGCCCTGAGGGAATTAATGGAGGGAGAACGGGGGAAACTGAGGCAGAGTTTGGAGGAGCTGCAGCGACTGCACAGCCAGGTTAGCAATTCCCACGCTTTACATGTGGTCTTGTAACACCAGTGTTCATCCTCAAAGACATGCCATAGAAGAGGTCAACATGGTTAATAATGCAGGAGGATTTGGGCCAAAACCAGTTATGGTTGGATGAGGGAGACACTGTTAAATCCAGTGCAGAGGTTTCATGCATTTAGCATCAGAGTTTTTGACAAGTTGTCTGGGGCCCGTCTCAGACATCATCTCAGGCAGCCAAACTTCCTTTAAACCTTTCCCGCAACCTGCTTTTCAGCCAACCTGTCTCACTTAAATTCTTCTCAGCAGAAGACCCCAAAGTACAAGGCTGCTTGATATGGGGTACTGGAAACTCATAGGTATCCAGTCTGACCCTTCTTGCTTGCACTAAGCCCTCGTAAAGGGTATATGCAACCGCTGGATGGACAAAACAGTGCTGCTCTGCTGTGCATGGTGCAGGGTTCGCCCCCTTCCACAGCAGCATCACAAAACCCTCACAAATGCACACCTAGAGAATCTTAGTCATGGCCAGCCTGGCACCAGGCAGCACCCCAGGGCCAACAGGGACCGGCTAAGGCTAAGAAAATCTCAACAGCAACGAATGATCCAACCCCAAAACACCACCACACCTAAAGCACAGAATCACACTGCATCCTCACTGAATGTAGCATCGTCTGTGTCTGAGGCCCTATGCTAAAAGCAGCAAAAGGAGACAGGCACTTAAGGAGATGCCCTGCAATCCCTATCGTCTCTATGGCACAAGTCTCCAAATGCTGGAAGGTATCTGGAGGCTGCAGCAGAAGCAGCCTTTAGTGCAGCTGCTTGTGCAGCACCAACTGCATTGGAGCAGGGAATGGGATTAATGCCTTGGCTGGTCTTGCCAGTGGTTCTTTATCGCCCTTTCGCCGTACCCCTTTGGAGAAGGTAAAAGAAAACACATCCCCATTCAGAAAGTCAGCACAACCTGGGGTCCGACAGCCTTGTGTAGTGCTATGGGAGCTCCCACCATGGGGCTGAAATAAAAAGAGGGAGAGCATCATTAAATACTCCTGGCAGTGATGGCTGCATGTGTACGAGGATGGGAAATAGTCTTGCTGACAAAGCAGCTGATTAGAGGCAGACTGCAGCAAGGGAGCAGCCCTGGCACCCATCCTTCCCTGAGGACTGCTCCTCTCAGCGATGTGGCCACGACAAGAGACACCTTTGAGGGTCTAAACTTCTGCCTCCAGTGAGACATGAGCCCAGACGCACCTCTGGCCATGCTGCCATAGTCCTGTGCACCACCCACAGGTCCCCCTTGCCCTTAAACACACCTGAGATGGAGGAGACAAGAGCTTGATCACTGTAACTTGGCTATGCTGACAGAGACCATTAGGGGCTTATTCACAGATTTTGATTGACCATCCGTACACCAGCCCGCTTGTCTGGATGCAGCGCCTCCTTACACATGAGGCCTTGACAGGACACCAGGAGGGAGCAGCACTTGGTTGTTCTTTGCTGTGGCTGGTCTGCCAAAACTCCCTGGCCAGGAAGAACCAGAGGTCCCCTCCCGGATCACAAGTCTGGACCCCCATCTCTGCTTTTAGGGGTCTCTGACTACCAAAGCTCTGAACATTTAGGGAGCAAAGGGAAGACAGCAGTTCTCCTGCTTTCTCCTCACACCTCTGTCTTATATGGAAAAAGATGGGGCATAACTACAAACGCAGCAGACATTGCTCTTGGAGAAGCACTCCAGCCTCACACAGCAAGTACACATCTCCTGCAGCTTTTGCCCATAACCCAGCCTCGCGCTTGCTCAAGGTTAATAATTATTCTCACCTCCCATAGAAGACACAACATTGTCTTCAGTTCAGTGCTAAAGAAAATCAATGCTCACGGAAATCTGGTCCATCTGTGGCAGCAGTGCTTTGCTGCCTCCACATCCCTCTGTGCTGTCACTGATATTGATACAATAAAAGGGGAACTCCTCCTGAATGGCTTTTGGGACCTCATGGCACCACACACGTTCATTGCTCTTGCCTGAAAGCAAGGTGAGCTGGTGGAGACAGGCTCCTGCCTCTGTCTACACTGGAAAGCAGTTTCACACCTTCTGCCTGGTCCATTTCTTCCCTCTGTGGCATCCCATTCTTACCTGAAACTCAGACAAAAACAGTTAAAACCCCAAACCTATCCCCAAATGCAGTTTTTTGGGGCCTCTTGACCTGCTGTCCCCTGGGATTTCAGCAGAAGTGCTGAGCACCTTTCACATAGCTCCCACCACTGCTCTCTGTCACATTGTCACTCTGAGGTGCATCCCATGCTGGGCTGCGGGAGGGCATCGCTCGGGCAGAGCCCCCCAATTCCCTGGCAGCCCCAGTATACAGTGGGGAGTCTCTGCACACAGGCAGGGCACGTTCACACCCTCCTCCCCCCCCCCCCCCCCCCGACCCAGCCATGCCAAGCTAACGGCAGATCCTCCCACGCCATTGATGTGATGAGCCCTTTTTGACTGTCTGCCCTCTATTTAACGATTTCTTTGAGGATTCAAGCACTACTGAGCTGCATTTAGAGAAAGGAGGTGAGTCAAATGCTGGAAGGGTTTCCAGGTGGTGGAGTAGCGTAACAGAGCATGTGTGTGCCCTAGACAAAGAAATTAAACGTGTATGAAATATTGCAAAGCTGTGCTAATGCAATCCTTGCATGATTTCACACCCTATTAACTCACTCTGCACAGGACCAAAACGATAGATCATTTCTCAGACTATTTAAGACTCCGCATATATTTTAAAGTCTAATTAAAATTGTAAGATGTGCCAGTAACACCTTCCATGGCGTGGAAGGGAATTTTCACTTCCTTTGTCTTCAGCTTCATACTACTTCAAGAGACATAACAGACCCCTCCAAAAAATCTTATTTGCTGCTAAATAGTGTTTGCAATAACTTAACCCTGGAAAGATCAGAATGCAACAGGCAGACTCAGTGGATGCGTGCACAAGGCAAACTGCTTGGAGAGAGGCAATATTTCAGTGCTGATGCCACAGTGGGTTTAAAGCCATCAGGACAGCAAAGTCACGGGCGGGTCCTGCCCCGCACAGCGGCACAGCTTTCAGTGCTGTTGCTGCACGTTACTGCAGCCGTCCTGGTGACCCATCTTGCTGAGACCAGCACTGGCATCCCAGGGCGAGCTGGCACATTTCATGGGGAATTGCACCAGCACTAGCAGCCCCCTCCCAGCAGACACACCTTCCTCTACAAGCAGGGGACCTCAGCCTCCAGGTTGGCCCATGTAGATTTTTTTTTTTTCCCCTCACAGTGAATTTGAGCAACATTAGGTTTCACATCTTCCCTCTGTCCACAGGTCACGCTGCTGAGCGTGGAAATGACGACGCTGAAGGAGGAACGGGACCGGCTGCGAGGTGCTGCTGAAGACAAGGAGACAAGTGAACGGCTCCTGCAGGCCATCAGGGACCGAGACGAGGCCATCGCCAAGTAAGTGGTATGAACAGCCAAAGCCAGGCTGAGTTAGCAGTTATGGAGTACCTTAGCAGGAGATGCCTCCACAGTGGATTTTTCCCACCCTCCACAAATTTAAATAGCTGTTGCACAGTGATGGAGTGAGTCTTGGCTTTGCTGGCATTGGGAAATGCTGCCAGGAGCTTGGGAGCAGGGCAGCGGATGCCGATTTCCAGAGCTGCCCCATGGCAGGCTTGGGGGCATTTAGGAGGATGCTGTGAACTATGTTTTTGCCATCCCTAGTGCTGGTCTGATTCACAGCAAGGAGGAGAGGACTTCAGGGAACCACATGGAAAGACCAGGTCTGCCCTATTTGTCCTGGTTTTCTTCTTTTGCTCTTCCAGACACGCAGCCCTGCTTTCCTGCCCATCCCCATTACAGCCCTGCTTGGGCTTCTTCCCTAAACCATTTCTCTGGTCACTCGCTCTCCTTTCCTGTTCCAGGGTCTTTTTTGCATCTCCAGTCCTGTAATTCTCTAATTCTCCTTTCAGGATTCTCCCACTGTTTTGACTCTTTATTTTCCCCCTCCTCCTTGCAGACCTGTGCAGTTTTGCTACCCCGTACCCCATACCCCCCTTCCCTGGCTCCGTGCTGAGGCTTGCCACACTGCCCCGAGCACTCTTTGCTCTGAGGAGAGGGGCAGAAGCATTCACTGCCCTGTGCTCTGGGTAGAAAGGATACATCTGATAATCTCTTCAAGAAGCAGATGGGCCAGGACACCACCAGTCCATCTCCTTATGGAAACACTAATACTCAAGCCCTCAGCAAGAGGAGGAGCATGAAAGCATTGCACCTCTGAGGATGTGAGGAGCTAAATCAGCATGCACAATCCTTTCATCTTTTTTTAAGTGACCCGATCATCCATGCTGTTCTCGCCCTGGTAGCCAGCTACCAAATTCCCATCGCTGTCCTCTGTAACACCTCCATCTGTTGGCAAAAATCAGGAGCATCCCAGCTGCACTGCCAGGTGCAGAGAGGTGGTTCTGACATTTCCTGTGCGTGTGGGTTGCTGGTCTCTGTGGCTATGGCAACGCGCTGCCACCGTGATAAATCCCCTGGTAATATCCAAGCAGCAATGGGGAGCTTCCCAACAAAAGGCTACGTAAGGTGCTCAAAGCCACAGCCAGAAGGGTACAGCTTCTCCATGGCGGTTAATGACCCCGCTGGGACAAAGCACTAATATTGACAGCTGACTGTCCCACAGCAGCAGGAGCCCAGAGAAAGGGGGACATGACAAGCGCGCACGGGTGAGTGGCGAGCGATTAATGAGCAGAAAGTAGCTGCAAATGAAAGCAGACAAGAGCGTCTTGTTGCTAGAAATGAAAGCGTCCCTCCGCAGACTGAGCGGGCTGATCCCGGGCAGCAAGCCGCCTGGGAGGCTCGTGATATGCTTCCCACCTCGCACCTCAAGGGTTAAGTCATTTTTGTTGAAGCTCTCCAAAAAAAAAAAAAAAAGCCCTAACTCTGAACAGGAATAAAATCACTGCCTGAAGCAGACAGCTGGCATGGAAAATTTTTAGCTTGGAGCTGAAGTTTGGCAACACAGGAAGCAATAGGAGAATAGGATCCTATAATAGGAGGTGCTTAGCAACTGCTACCTGGAATATAAGCACAAATTCCCAAATTGCTCTTCTACAGGGGAGCACAAGGGAGCTATTAGGAGGTGATGAATTAGTTACAGTTAATAAGATGCAATTATTTCTCCCGAAAATGTTTGCAAGGAAAGATGGTTCCCAGCAAGTCATGTCACGGTTTCCCATCACGCAGCAGTTAATTGAAAACTTAAGGTTTGTGCTTGCCTGTGAGCTCCCAGCATGGTGAGCAGCACTTCCCAGCTTGAGCACCTTAAGAAATTGCCCCTTTGTAGAGGACAACTCTTTCCACTAGCCAGTAGCAGCTGGAGCATCTCAGCCACTGAGCACTCAGGGACCTTTGGGCAACCGTGGCCGTGGCATCACATGCCTGGTGGCCACCAAATGCCTGGAAAGAAACACAGCAGCAGTGTTCCCAAGGGTCAGCACAACCCCATTGAAATTGGGAGCTTTCCTTAAAGCATAGTATTTAATTCAAACATTTTTAACAGTTTGTCATTCTTAAAAAGCATATGCTGTGATAAACTTCCTTCGTTCCAAGTCCCACCTTTAGGAACTCAAAGCAGAGTTGTAGTCTTTGAGGGTGTTTTCCTTGTTTGTTTTATATTGCAACTTATTGATCAAGTGATCAGAGACAGATCATTTGGTTTTTAGCACATACCATTTCCTTTCCTATGCATTAGTAAACAAAAGGAAAAAATATTTATATGTAGATTCTACCTCGTTTTAGATCTCCTTTTTTAATGGCAGATCCTGCACATTACCCAGCCACACTGTATTACCCAGCCACACAGCAGTGTATCTGAATATCTTTTTCTATTCTTCATAGTGTGCTTACCAGAAATCTGCTGGTTTTATAGTAGGGAGGTCTGCAGTTACGTCCCATTCTTCAGATGAATAGACTGTCCAGAATACAACGGAGATGAACAGCTTAAGATCTGGGGACTTGCCAATGAAAGAAATTGTCGACTTCTCCTCAAGGATATGTTTAACGCTTCCTTTAAAAGAAAAGAAAAAGTCACATGCCCCAATTTCTCACTCTCCCCCCAGGAAGAACGCGGTGGAGGTGGAGCTGGCCAAGTGCAAGATCGATATGATGTCCCTCAACAGCCAGCTGCTGGACGCCATCCAGCAGAAGGTGAACCTCTCGCAGCAGCTGGAGGCCTGGCAGGTGAGCAGCCCCCGGTCACTGCAGGGCAGGGGCTGGGTGGCACGTGGCCCAGGAGGCACCTTTGGGTGACTTTCCCCCCCTCCCTGTGGGTTTGCTGCGTTCTCAGCCCAAGCATCCATAGATAGGAGCATTTGCTTTCAGCTTTGCAGGAGCCAGTGATGCAGTGGTGCTCAGGGTAAACACAGCCCTCCCCTGCTCAAAGCCTAACAGCTGTGAGTGTTAATTCATTATACAGGAATGCTCATTTCAAATGGAGAAACAAACTGTATTTCGTGGCTGCATGCAGCATGGGTAACATACACTTTGCAAGGTAACCTGCTGCAGCCCAGGAAGGGAAGGTCTCTGTGTGAGAGACATCCCTGGGCAGGTGCAGCCTTGGGGACGTGTGGGCACAGCATGTCCTTGCATTTCCATAAGGGAGCAGAAAGGTGGGAGGCAGAGAGGTTGTGGCGATTGTTTCGCGGTATAGCTGCACTGTTTTCGTCAACTCAGAAGATCCGGCAAGCTGGAGAAGCTAAAATCCCAGCTCTCCACCAAGGTAAAAAAATCCAGACCCCAAACCCACAGCAGTTCAGTGTCTGCCTTGAAGATGCTCTCCCTGGGGTCAGTGGGGAAAACCCGTGCAAAGGCAGAGAGCCCTTGAGGGCAGACAAAGCTGTCTCCTCCCAGAGACTAGCACTGAGGGAAGACTGCTTCAATAGAAAACAAGCAGATACAAGAGAAAAGGTCCAAGCCAGTTATAGTGATTTGTTGCAGACCTTGCAAGACCCCGACTCTACTAACAACCAGCCTGACCAGTAGAAACCTCTCCCGTACAACCTCACTCCTGTTTCAACTCCACTGTGTTTTCGTTTCTCTTTTTTTTTTTTCTTTTCTTTCTCCTGCTTACAGTTTGCTTCCTCAGGGCTTTTTACTATCTGGCTCCTTTGGTTTCTGATCTAGTGGCCTTTCTCAGTTCCTGTACCAACAGCTTTAGTCGTACACCCCTCCTGCCTTTGAGGTGAGCTCCCCGCACCCTCGCCAAGCACCCACCATCCCCTCGCCTGCTCCATTCGCTGCCACCATCACCCGCATCCATCTCTGTCCTCACCGTCATCTGGCAAGAGGGGCCAGTGGGGGGTCTCCATCACCCACCAATATTCTGCACACACACCCGCACCCCAGCACCAGGCCAGGGCACAAGGTGCAGCAGCCTACACCCCATGGTAAGGCTTTACCCCTCAGGTCACCACAGGGAAAGCCAGGCTGGGGCATACATATCATTAATCCTCTTCATGTGGCATATCTAGTATCTGGAAAACTTCCTGAAATACAGAGTGGGATTTTACTTCTCAGCCTCGTTATCTAGTAAGTGACAGTCAGTGCTCTGCATAGGAGCTGTCTGTATCCAAGTTCTGCTTCAGTTTGGACGGGTGGTATAAATTGAGACCTACTTACTAGCACAGTCAGTATTTAGTGCTGGAATATCCCCAGCTCAGGGTTGTAACCACAGGCATTTGCTTTCTCACTTCACACTGTGTCGTCCAATTGCAACAATACAGCAACCCCATCCCTGCTCCCATCAGCTCTCTGGGATGAGGATCGGGCCCACTAGCACTGCAGAAGTTGTCTCCAACATACTGGCCTAAAGTGTTATTACGCAGTAGCAAAATAGTTTCCAAGCACCTGATGTCCCCAGAACAGAAGCTCAACCACAGAGGCACAAAAAAAGTCAGGTGATTTACGTATTTTGGGGACTATTTGGCAAAGCTGAATGTTTCTGATAAAATGGGGTGAGATTCTGTGCTTTATCTGGGCATAAATGGAGGCTTTAATCTGATAAAATTTTGCTCTTGCCCACTTCTAGTCTGCACTTTACCAAGAACCATCAGCAAGATTACAGTTTTCTGTAAGCACATAATCATACAGGCTATAAAATACGCCACAAGCAAAATCCCACGCATCTGAGCCTAGCACAGGAGTGGATGCGCACCTTGCCCCCATGCCTAATCTGACCCCCACTGGTATTCATCATTATCTGACTGGGGGCAGGAGGGGCGTTACTGGGCGTAGGGAAGGAATATGAAGCAAACTTGGAAGTGAAGGCGGCTGCTTCTCTGAAACGAGAGCTCAGTGGCTTTAGTGCAATAGTGACAGTGGCACCGTCACCAAATGCTGCAATGCCAGCAGAGATCTGCAGCCTGCATGGCCACGCCATCAGCCTCCGAGGTCAGCTTATCTCATGCAAGGGAGCCCACCTCCAGCTCACAAAGAGGATAGATGCCATTTGCACCTCCTTTAGCCTCACTCCTTCTGCAAAGAACAGAAACTCCTGCCTGGAACACCCAGAGCACACCAGTACCGTGTTATCCAGCTTTACGGGACCGTTTTATCAGACAGGTCTGGTACCGCTGGTGTTTGTCCTCCCTCTGCGTCCCTGGACACTCCTGCACCCCTGCCCAGTGCCAAGGCAGAGACTGCCCCAGCCTCGCTGTGTACATCTACCCCGAATCTCCACAGCCAAGTTCTGTGCTCTCTGATTCACGCATCAGATAGACAGGGACTTGAATGCAGTGCACTCTCAACAGTGCATACTGTATTTTATATATATATAAAAAACATTTTTATATATATTAAAAAAATATATAAAAATCATACTCATCCCTTGTTATGTGATTAACCAAGGATACAGATCTGCCATGCTGGAGCCTGGGTGCCTACCTCACTTAGTAGAAGAGGTGCCTTCAAAATCCAAGTGCTATACATTTTCACATGGCAGCTTCACCTCTGGAAATCTCTTTCACCTTAATGCTGATGTTTACCTTAACCTCTTCAACTCTCCCTCTGTCTCTCCCCTTTCTAACCCTGCTCTAAAAAGATCCAAAACTTTCCCTGTCCACCTAGCTCTGCACCCTCCTGCTCCCCCAGGGAAAGTCCCCATACTAAATTCAAGTCCACACCATGGCTATCAATCCTTTTCCTTGCAGAAAATGCTGCAACAAGAGATTAGCCATTGTTCAGGTTTCCAGCCCAAGTTGGCTGGTTTTATTCCACATCGAGCTACAGAGCGGCTGGGGGCACCCGTTGGGCAATGGCAGCACCTTCCCTTCCATCTCAGTGCTGCCCTGATGGGCTACACTGCACCAAGTGCCGAATGAACAGCACTTCCACCACTACAGCCCAGCCAGGGTATCCTTGTTCTCACCAGATAGTGCCCTCAGTCCTAAACAGGGTCCAAAACACTGGAGAACAGTTGATTTCTCCTCTGGAGATAGTTTGTGTATACACATTTTCACTAAGCTACAGTTTAAATATGCAATTATAGCAGAAATAATAGATGGGAAGGTTTAAAATGTGTAGAATTGATAGCCAGGTTTTCAAGGAACACATTAGCATGTCATTAGTGGCAACAGAACTGACTGATTATTTTGTGTAGAGCGATTTCACTGTGCTGCAAACATGGATTAAACCAGAGCGTTTCTGGTACATCTAAAAAACCACAGTGCAGTTGTTCATGCCAAGCTGTCGGTCAGAGAGCTCCCACTGCTCTGCTGGCACTAGAGGAAGGAGCGGGTCTAAGGGACGAGCACAGTTCTCTTTGGTAAGTCTGGTGCAAAACCCACGTGGGGTCTCATGGGCCCACGTCTGGCACCAGCCCCTCGGCTCCCAGCAGCACCTTCCTCGAAGAAGCCCTGCTAACAGTGGCTGTGCAGGCAGCTCTGTCACACCTACCTGCCTGCCTGCTCCACATGGCAAGCACATAGACCTGCTCAGGACGGACATCCTTACTTTTTCTGGCATTTGCCTTCAGCTGCATTTGTTCTTTTTTATTTATTTCTCCCCACAAATGGGACATCTGCAAGCTGCAGACAGCAGAGAAACGTAGTTTAGGGGTGTCACAGAGTTCCAAGCAGGTGCAATGCTCCTCTGCGAGACCACCTGAGCAATTTATCCCTCAGAATTGTGTGATTTACCTTCCTCGCTCACTAAAAAGCCTCACGGCAGCAAGCAAGGCTGAGCCTGCTGCCATGTGGGGAGCTAGACCTGTCCCCACTCTTGTCATCCCTCCTCCATCTCATCACAGCACGTTTCACACCCATTTCAGCCGCGTCCCTGCGTGCGCTCCCTTTGAGCATCAGCTGCCACTAACAACCCTCTCCTCTCCCTCTGCTGCAGGATGACATGCACAGGGTCATTGACCAGCAGCTGATGGACAAACACCCGAAGGAATGGAGCCAGCTTGCTTATTCCTTCTCCAGTGGCTACGGCGCAAAGCGGAGTGCCAGGCCCTCCCCCGTGGTCAGGCCGGAGCTGCAGGGGGACGAGCCCGTGGGGGCAGAAGGGAACCGTCTCTTTTCCTTTTTCAAGAAAAATTAATTTGAAAAAGAGAAACCTCCTCAATAATTCCTGCTTCAAGATGGGGTGTGGGGCAGCTGCCCAGCTTGCTGATGGACCCAACTCTGATCCACTAAGAAAAAAAGAAGGGGGCAAAGGAGTTAACCCTTGAGACTCTGCACTATTTACACCGCACCTGGTCTGAACCAAATGTTTACAAGAATTGGAGAATTTGCAAATTGACAATGTGATACTAATAGAAAGAAACTTTTCTTATTCTTTAAGTGAAGTGATAAACTTCAGGGTATGTTTTAGGCGCTTTGACACAGTCCAGTTTCTGCTGTGAAGAATAATCTGATTGTCTTAAAAGCATTCTCATGCTGGAGAAGGAAAGAAGCAGCCCCAAGACAAAGCAGCGCAGGGGATTGAGAACTGCCGTCACAGCGAGCACAGGGGGAAGAAGAGGGCTGAATGCAAGAGAAGAGAGGGGAGTCACTTACACCACCCTCCAGTCCTGGCAGCTGCCATATCCTTCATCCATCCCACTGAGACTGGAGTCGCTCTGGCCCCAGCATTGACATGTTTCGAAAAGTGTAGCTTTCTCCGTGGTGGAAGTTGAGCCCTCACTGCAGATCCTGCCTGGGCACCATCTCCCCTGCAGCTCTGCGTAGCTGTTCACTCCTCGCTGGGAATCCAGGCTCCTCGCAGATCAGGGCAGTTGTAAGGTTGCTGATGTTACTGTCTTCTCTAGCTCCCTCCTGTTACAGAGATAGGAGTTGCAGAGTTTGTAGTTACACAGAATGTTAAGGATTTCTCCCCAAGAGACTAACCATCTACAACGGATTACAAACTGGATAAAAGTTGTGGATGTTCAGTCCTGGGGCACCTACCGTCCCTCCAATGGCCAAAGGTACCTGTGGAGCTTCAGCAAGTCACCCACCTTCCCCAAAGCCATGTACACCTTCCAAACAGAGTAAGAAACCTGTCATTTTAATTGGATAGGCCCCCAAAAAGCCTAACTAATAATTCACTGAAAGCCTACCCATAATGATGTCAGTAGGTCTTTGACACTGGCTTGGCAGACTTGATCCTCAGAAAGCATGCAGGCACCTACCTTCACTAAAGCCAAAGGCGCTTAGGGTGTCTACAAAGCTCTGGAAAGCCTGCAGCTTCCTCTGCCTCACACGCTAACGTTAGCTATGGCCTGGTGAAAATGATGAGTATTCATCCCTGCCTGCATGTCATTTACTACTCAGCCCTTCAGCGAGCAGGTAGCCAAATCGCCTTTTGACCGAAGATGATCAGAGCCTGCTTTGCTCTAAGCACGACTTGATCAATGAGAAGGAACGTAGCTTATTTGGTGTGTGCACACAGCGGTGCTGGAAATCCTGCAATACCTAAGTAGGGGCCTTCCCTGCGCACTGGATGGGCACCTTACAGCTCTTCTCTTTAGCACAGTCTACCCTCATAAATCCACGAGGAATGGCAGGCTGAGTTCAGAGATTACCTGCTGCTGTCATGCAATTTTGACACATTCTCCCAGCTCACGATACCCACAGGCCCTAATTTGTTTCCCCGTTGCTTTAGAGAGTTACCACCTACACTGTCCCACAGAGATGGAACTAGGTACACATTCAGCTCTGTGCTGAATTGTGCTCAGCAACTTAGGTGCTAAAACACCATCCTACAGGGAGCTGCTATCTCTGCTCACTATTTACAGTAAAAAGCTTTCTGCTAGAATTAGGTATCAAACACCTTCTTCTAAGAAGCAGGGAAGAGGTTGGTGGCTTGGGTTTTTTTTATTATTATTCAACTTATCTACGGGATAGGACATCCATAATACCTCAGTACAAATATCCTTTCTGCCTACAAAGATTTGAGCATTCCCGTATTTCCTTGTTAGCATGAAACTACCACATGGTATGAAATCATCTTGCACTGAGGTAGCTCCATGTTGCAAGGAGCAGAGTGCTCTTTGGGATTGAAAATGATGGTAAAAAGCCGAGTGGTAAAACCCGTTTACTTGAAAGCAACGAAACCTGGATTGCAGATCCTGCTCCAGGAAATACCTAGGTAAAGCACCACCAATACAGCTTGATGCTTACAGGAAAGTGAATCTGGAGTCTCACAGGCAGGGAAGGGAACTAAACCTTGGCCTCTCCTTTCTAGGCAATGCTCAGCTGTTGAGTATCTGCTTGTATCCACTTGTGCAAGTGAGGGAAAGGGACTCAGTGCGGTGCCAAGTGCGCTCTCAGGATGGCAAGTCCTCATCCTCCCATCTCATCTATGTTGGGACTCTCAACCGGGCAGACACAGGCACATGCTCAGCATCTCCTGCTGTCAGGACTCAATTATGCCCATATGCATTAACATAAACTTTGATACCTGCAAAATTAGGCGTGGGTTCGTGGATGCCAGCAATACCTGTGAACAGTTGACTTACACACTGTTTGAAAATGATACTCTGCTTCTTGTGGGAGAGCCATGTGAATATCTCCATCCTCACAGACCTTTTTTCTGCTGTCGGTTGTCATTTCCCAGGCCCTAACAGCTCTCTTCAAGCCACAAGCCCAGCAGCTGTGTGGGACTCTACCCTCATGAGGATGTATGTATGTATGTATGTATGTATGCAATCCCAAGGCAAGGGCCTTAAGTTATCCAACAAAGATGCAGGAATGAGATGAAGAAAGGTGCCTTCTGCTACATGTTTGCTGAGAGGAAAGTGACTCATTCAGTTGCAGGGGGAGGCAATTGAAATGCACAGCACATCTCTTCATTTAAGGAGGAACCTACCTTAATCCCCTTGCATTTTTATTTAATAAGTAATGGAAGAGATTGCAAGAGAAAAGTCCACATGTTCTGAGGTGCCAGTTTGGTATGGTTTCTTAAAACTAGCCCCTTAACCCTAAAGACTTCGTTGCACTACTAAACCCAGAAATACAAGAGAATTGGGTTTAATGAACTCAACAACACACCAAAGGAGACCTCCTTGTGCTGAGCTGCTACTCACCAGGAACAGAAACTGCCTTAACATAGCAGCTAGGTTTCGTTGTTTTTTCAAAAACCTCATCAATGCAGTCCTTCACTTTCTCATTTGTCATGTTGTGTTTTAACAAGGCCCTGACTATTTCACCTCGAGCTGTCATTAAAACACACTCATCGCCATCCTGTCATGGCCAGGAGCCTGGAACCATCCTTGCAGTGTTGGGTTAGAAGACACTCCACTTGTGATACCTGGTACTTCTAGGAGGACACACATGGCATAAAGGAAACATCGGCTCCAGTGAATGAGATGGAGGAAACACATTAATCCAGCAGGTACTCAGGATCCCAAAGTAGATTTAAGAAGTGGGATCAGCAGCTCTAAATGCAACACTCAGCCTTGCTTTTGAGATAAGGGTAAATAAAACAGAAGTGCTGCACAGTCACTGTTCAAATATTGCACAGAGAAGAGATGCCTGCTGAGATTAAGGCTAGAAAGAACTTTCCCACAGTTAAGTAGCAGGTGACTGTTTGGGCAAATGTTTATGACGGCAGCCTAAGGGAAAAGGGATCAATCTTCCTGTAGTCAACTGCAAGGGAAGCAACTGCAAACAAGAAACAAGTTAAGTCTAAATGAAAGGCAAGTCACTAGCACTTTAACTTAATACAAACTAAGATCAGCAACTTGCCGTTGAGATGAACAATAGATCAACTAATGACAACAGAATAATTTTGCACAGAGAAGCAAGAAGTGAGGCTACAGGCAGTGCTGCATGCACAAGGACCTGATAGCTGCATGCACTTGTCCTACTTAGAATGGTCAGTTCCAGATATGCCTCTACATCAGGCAAACTCTCTACTCCCCGCTCGGCTATAAAAAGCAAGATTGTTTTAACCAAAAAGACAAGGAAAGGAAGTGTCTGGGTGCTGCAGCAACGATTCCCTTAGATTGAGAGGGACAAAGCACACAGCAGGGACAAGCAGAAAGAATGTATCTATAGATATGTACATATACCACAGTGCTGTAATTTTTGTATGTAGC
Source organism: Nyctibius grandis (assembly GCF_013368605.1). Taxonomy (NCBI): domain Eukaryota; kingdom Metazoa; phylum Chordata; class Aves; order Nyctibiiformes; family Nyctibiidae; genus Nyctibius; species Nyctibius grandis. The sequence continues at coordinate 4,419,211 of NC_090671.1, forward strand.
AGTAATGTAAATAAATGTATGGTTTTTATAAGATACATATTATAAAAATCTATAAAGGCATATTTTTAGTAAAAACAATGCTCTACTTCTTTTGTAAATAGTTCTCTTCAGAATAAAACATCATTTATATGATACTGTCTCAGCTCTCAAGTCACTGCTTATCTTGCCTAGCTGCAGAACAAGCTCACTTCTTGAACTGTTGTCTTAACACCTAACAGCATCTTTACCACTTCATCATCCCAAGAAATTCAGCCACATAAAGCACTTGCATGTGTTCAGAAAAGAACAGTCCCAGAGAAAGAACATTTGAAGCATTTGTATCTCCAGGATAATAGAAAGGCGAGCTTGTAAAACCTCTCCACCTTCCAGCCCTTTGTATCATTTACTGGCCTTTACATGGAGGGATATTCAAACTTCAATGAGTTTAGACACAAAACACAGATGGGCAACGAAACACCTCCAGCTTGCACCAGTTGCAGTTCAGACCATCTACACGTCCTCAGGATTTCCCTCTACGTGTCACACCAGAACAGCACAGAGGAAAAGGCACCTTCGCACAGCAAGCTGTCACCACGCTTCTCCAGGAGCGAGGACTCGCCTTCAATAGCCCGCCGGTGCGTCAAGGGCGGGAGGGGCGAGTGAATGCTAAGGGCAACAGGCACAGCGACGGCTCCGTAGTTCCTATACGGAAACACACACATCCATTGGACAGAAAGGAGAGACTCCACGTGCTTTTTAACCAGCTCGGGGTCTGGCCCCCGCTGCCTTTGAGGAGAAGCTTTCAAAGCTCGCTCAACACGTTTTGTAGAACAGAAAGACAAGATTCTAGCAAAATCACAAGCATCCCACTTTCACGCAGAAATAAGGTTACCGGTTCCAGCCTACTCTTTTGTTCACATTTAAAAACTAGAACAGCAACTACACATTTGAAAGCATTACTTGTGGTTTTGCCAATACCCCCTCCCAGGGAAAAAAACCCTCTACCTAGAGCAGAAGAGCTCACCCCTGGCTTGCCACCTTCCACCTCCAGATGCTGGACAGCAGAGGAAACAGAGCCTCGAAAAAGATTTGGCAGCTTGTAACCTTTATTTTTAGTTTTTTAAAATTATTTAAAAAGCATAATTAGAAACTTCCATTACAGAAATAATCCTAGCAAACCAGTTAGACATTCCATTGCTCAACATTTAGGAAACTTCACATCAGCACCACTAGAGACACAGTCCCCACCCCTTCCCATTGAATAGTCAGTGGCAAGAGCAGAGAGAGAACTGCTCCTCTACAGCCAGCTCTAGGAAAAAAAGAAAAAAAATCCCACTTCAAGCCAGGAAGTTGGACACTTGGATTGGCAGAGTTCAAACCGTGGCCACAAAGACCTAGACTCAAAGAGGACCAATCTTTACATATAAGAGAACACTCCAGGCTTGGGTGCACCATTTCCTCATTTTATTGCATCATTTCCAGTAAATTCAGACATTTTCTTTACTTCTGCCTATATGAAGTTACTCCCTCCTAGATCTGCACACACGCTACCACAAGAGTCCCAAAGTGACGCAGCTGGGCCCTTTAATCTGAAAGTGGTAACCGTCCCAGGACAGCTCCATTTCAACAGGAAGGCTTTGAGGACTGACCCAGCTCCTTCCTTGGGCACACACCACATTCGACATCAGAAAGCAGACAGGATGGACTGGTGTAACTTAAGCTGCCACCTTCCATAGCCGCTCAAGTCTACAATTATCAGAGCTCACACTAGCAATATCATCCCAGCTCATTCTTATTCTTGGGTTACCAATGAAAGATATGTGAAGAAAAGAGATGGGTGAAGGCAGCTGGATACGTACTCCCAGCACCTGAACTGATTAAAAAAAACCAAACGTGTTACACATTCATAGTTTGCATTTTTTAAAAAGTCTTTAAAGTGATTTGATTGTGATGTGATTGTATGATTAGGGCTCTTACCACAACCCGTAAAATCTAAAAAAATGCAGGCAAAATAAGTGACTAAAATTTAGCCTCTCGAGGGGGAGGAAGGGAGAGAAGTGGGCTGATTCAAAGCTCATGGACACTGGTGAATCATGTCCTACCAAACTAAGGCCAGCATCTCCATAGGGCCATTTACTGACAAACCGAGTATGTCCACCTTCAGGGTCTTAAAGGAAGTCATACCCTCCGTGCCTTTTAGTCATTTTAAGGAAAAATTCTTTTTTCGTTATTATTTAGGCCATTACTCAGGTGCTAAGCATGTACTTTCAGCCCAGACATTTGATATTTTAGTTACACGCGCATACACTCTCCACCTTTAACTACATCTGTTCAGGCTGATGACCTGAGCCCTTGTTTTCCCAGGAAGGCAAACAAGGGCCAGGAAAACGTTGCCGAGCACAGCGAGACCAGTTTGGTTCCAAGGGTGATCCTCCACCACCACACAACCCAAGCAAGCAAGCTTTCCATTTCTTTTTACATTAAACAGCAGTCCTCCTTTCTAAGAGAAGAATCCTGGGAATGATCCTGCAGCAGCTTTCATATTCAGACATCAATCCAGAGCAGCTGGATTTATTTTCATGCCTTTTCTCTCTCAAAAACAAAAGCTTTGCCACCAAAATTCACATTCAAGTTCAGATCGCCTATTTGTGGACAGGGCAACGAGGAGAAGTTTGGTTTTTTTTTGGCAGAATCACATGATTTTTGTTGTTCTCAAAAGAAATGGACCCTCACTTAGGACCCTGGCAGAACCAGAAGCAGAGGTCAAAGGAGTTACAGTTTGCTTTTTTAAAAAAAAAAAAGTTTTATCCAAATAAATCCCACTTCTGCAGGTTGGTTTGTTTTTCAGTATCTTGATACAAACTAAAGGAGAGCACAGGTACAGCTGGGCTGCAGCACAAGAAGGTGAAACCCAAGGACCCAGCCACAAATCTGGATCATGGCAAACTGAAATTCAAGGCCCCAGCAGCAGCACCAGCTGCCAGCCCAGGGGCTGGTGAAGTGAAACCCCAGGCTCCAGCCGCAACACCTGCAATCCTGGTACCTAGAAAAACAAAGCCTGAGCCCCAGCAAAAGCCTGGAACTCCAGGTGAAGCCACAGGTCCCAGGGGCACCAGTTGCCAGCCTGGAGCCCAACAGAAATGAAGCCGGAGGCCCCAGGAAGCCGTTGCTGCCAGCCTGGGGCCAACTCAAATTAAGAACTTTGTACTATTTCTTTAAAAAGATGAACTCTGCAGTCCATGATTGGTTGACATTAAGAAGGCATAAGCCAAAGCGACAACAGGGAGGCGAGGCTGGTTAAAGCAATATACATTATATACAAACTCTTGGGTTAATTAGTCCACTTGGTAGGCAACGTCCTTCTTGTCTACAAGGCGCACTGGAACGAGCAGGGGAGGAGAGCGGGGCAAGATTCCATCCGATACCTTCTTGGCACTGAAGTGGTAAGGTGCCAGCGCCTCTTGATAGAAAACATGGAGAAAAAATAATCTTTAAATAACGGCACAAAACTGAGAAAGTCCTCCCAAAGCCTGCCCCAGTGGAATTGCCCGAGTCTAGCTGGAGGGGCTGATCTGTCTGAGAGCAGAGTCTCTGCAGCAGGGAAAGGGCATTAGCAGCACCGCTTCTTCCTTTTACTGTTCTTCGTTAGCTTCACCACATCATTCTGTTGCTGCTGTTGCTGCTTTGCTAAGTTTTCTTTCTTTGCTCGCAGGACTAGCTCTGTAATGCAATTAAACATCTGCAAGAGAAACAAGCAAGTTCAGACCACCCAGGAACTCAGGCTAGCTTTTGTGGGATGCTGATCGTCTGAAGCAACTCCACTTTTCTAGATATTTCAGTAACAGTTCAGAGATATCCCCCAACCCACTATGGGCCAAGACGAAATCCAGTACCTTCCCGACTCACTCCCAAGCTAAATCAGTAACACCTCTATCTCCTTTCCCAAACCAGTAAATAGAAACAGGTCAGTTTGGCAACTGAGGCTGGGAATGAAGATTGGGCAGTCCTACCTCCTAGAAGCATTCTCCTTAGTGACAAGTCTTCCCTGACACCATGTCTAATATGTTAGCACTGTAAAGCCAGTAAAAATGCAACATGGGCTCCTTCATTTCTCTTCCCCAACTCTGCCAAACACAGCTGGATGTCTCTTTTTGACATTTTACCTACTCACTTGCAACTTGTACAAAGCATTTTATCTTTCTTCCTCAATGGGAAGAATGTAATTGTTATTTTTTTCCCAAACTATTATCCCCAAATCGTTTTATCTGTACTCTTCTGCATATTATATTACCTCTTCCACATTAATATTTTCTTTGGCGCTGGTCTCAAACAACTGGATCTCCATCTGCCCAGCAAATTTATAGGCATCTTCTGTTTCTACCACTTTTCGCTCTGGGTCATCATTCTTATTCCCCACTAAAAAAGGAAAGAAAAAAAAAAGTCATGTTGGTACTCCAGCAGGTCAGCCCACTAAGTAAGATGTTCTAACTCTCTGATGAGAAACTTACCTAGTATCCGGCAGACATCATCACAATTTTGATTAATTTCATGCAACCACCGCTTTACATTCACAAAAGATTCTGCACTGGTTACATCGTAGACAACAATGACCCCGTGTGTTCCTCTGTAATACCTATGGAGCAGGAAAAGACAACAAATGTTAACTTACGCTATGTATTACCTTCTCAGCTCTTTCACTTTGCTTCTACATGATCCATAACAAATCCCCAAGTTACAGCAATCAAGTGCCCCCATTTTCTTTCCACCGGGAGCCATTTAATTCTTTTACAACTGCTAGATCACGTGTTATTCCTCTAAACGTACAGTTCCCTGCTCATTTAGTCTATACAAGCAGTCCAAAGACTGCTGTTTACTTTCTTGTTCAGGTTGTCAAGATCTTCAAAGATGAATACTGTCTTCCAGCTACGTGAGCAAAAGGTAGCAGTGCCCCCAATACCTCCTCAGAACTGGGATGTGACCCTTTGTGTTGTACAAGCCACCTTAAGCTTTTGCAGTAATTTTGTTATCTGTGAAAGATCACTTACAGACTAAAATTTCAGCAGATCTCCAAACATATGCAACCCTCAGTCACAGTTCTCTTGAGCTCACAAAGATTTGTCTTGTTGAGCGACTGTGTTCTGATCGCACCTTCCTACTCAACAGATCGACTCCATATGTGCATTCAATGTGCTCTGCTACCTTTAGCCATTAAAAATAAGCTTTGTTTCAGTTTATTCCCATTAGTCTTGGGCAACCAGCACCTTTAAAAGATAATGAGCAATTCTGATACAAGAAAAATATCTGAATTCAAGTTCCAACAGTATCACCTGCATGAATCTACTAAAGGCAGACAGTATGCACACCACGAGAATGCTATATATAAAAAAAAAAGCTCCACCTTCTCAGTTTTCAGCCACATTCACAGGGCTACAAGAGTAATTGAAACAGCTGACAGTGAGGTCTTCACCAGCATCCAGTCTTTATATTTTGTGTAGCTTTATTCTTTCCTTTTCATTCCCTCCTCTTTCTTATGATCAATATTAAGATTTTTAATAAAACGAATTCAAGAACCCAGCATACCAAAATCAAGGTTTTTTCCCTTAAATTGTGACAGCATTTCTAGACCTCGATCTCTTACCACAAGCACCTCTTGCAGCACTCGCCCTTCCACTGCACTTTAGAGATGTCCTCTGTGACCACTCTGGTCCTCTTTGATAATTTATTCCACACCTTCGAACTTCAAAGCCTTCCACTAATCCAAATGCACTACCTTGCACAAGATCTCAAAGCTTCGGCTCGCTTCTGCTACTGGTGTGCTTGAGCAAGTCACTGTCTCTTCCCCACTTTTAGCCTCATCATCCCTTCTATAACAGAAGCCACGTGCCTTTATAAACCATCAAGACAGAGTTCCACACCCAGGCATACATCACATACAGAGTGCACACATCTCCCCACACCCCTTTCCTCTCATGATCACTTTGTGGTGACAGTCACTGGGTATCAATACTCCTCTCTCATACCATTCATGCTCTACAGAAGTAGGAGAGCCCACTCCTGCTGCTCATCAGGGCACTTTCAGAAGACAGACAAATACTTCTGCCATGCCATGTTTTACCAGTAATTTATGCTGTACATTCACTTTCCTTGGCAACAACTAACTCAGGTAAGAATTACTTATTCCCAGCCCATAAGAGATCCTGCACTTTCAAATATTCTAGTCCATCCACAATCAGTTCCTTTAATAGCTTTAAAACCTGCTACAGCACTGCATTTGTGCTCTACTTCATTACAAGCTCAACTTTATTTCATAGCTTAGATCCTTTAGAGGAAGAAGGATTCCATAGCCTGAATTCACACGTTGCAAAAATAATCGATCCTCTCCTGACACTCACATGTACTGCACAGGGGTTTTTTATGAATACTATTTTGTGTGATAGCATCAGAAAGGGAGAAATCTCTGATCCTGTCAACACACTAGATTTTTCTACGTGTGAAAAATAAACTAATTATCTTCAAACTCTCCCATATCACCTAATAGTCTCTGAATTCAGCAACCCTCAGGCTGACCTACCCCTTCCTCCCTAACACTGAGCATTACGTTTGCAAAGACACCACTCAGCCTTTAGAGAAACGCAGTGGTTCAGCTACACCTACACAGAGCTGCTTCACTCTGCTGTGCACACCATAAAACCATGCCTGGCATCCCAGTCATCCAAACCAGAGGACCCAACGGAGCATCCTGCTGTTCCTACCTTGCCCACGCACCTAGGTTTTCTCCTAGGCAAAGCATATGATGTTGGGGAGTAGAATAACATGCACCCTGCACGTATAGATCCCACTCCTGACATGCTGTCAGCACAGTTGTTGTTTGCTCCTGGGGATGAGGACTGTGGGCTGGACCATTCAGCACAGACCACTATGGCATTCAAAACTCTGCAGGAGCTGGGAGCTGCTGCCACAAAGCACTAATATTGCCAACCACCTCATCAGAAATATCGTCCTTTGTGCAAGACAGCAACCCCTGACTCCTGCTGAGTTCCTACCAGCATACACTGCTTCTATTTTTGGAAGGCAAAATTGTCTGGCACGTCATTCTAGAAAGGTTGCCAACCCCTCATCTACACTAAAATGTCGTTTTCTCCATTGGCTGACATTATCTTTCAGCAGCCCCAGAGACAAGACCATGACTACCTTTTATTCTCTAACTCTTAAGCCACATAATACACATTTTTCTCAAAAAGCCAGTCATGTTATTTTCAGTCATTTGTTAGATACAGACTTATGTCCTAGATAACATTTTAGGCTTAACAAACAGAGCAAAGATTCTCTAACCCCAAGTGCAGGACAGTACTAGAAAACAAAATCTGATTTATCCTACCCCAAACTTCAAATTTCAGAATGATGCAGTGCAGAACTGCTTTTGTAACAAGTTGTAGGCTTTGGCGAGTGGAGAACAGATGGGGCTTTTGGCATTCAGGGAGGAGTAGGTGTAAATTTTGTGCTTTTGGCAACCAAGAGGTAGTTGAGGCTTTGACACTAGGGAAGGAATGCCTTGTGTTCTTCCCATCCACATTTTAGGGAAGATGGAGACCATAGAAATGACAGCAGAAGAGCAATGAAGTTCTCAATCTCAGCCTCCCATTCAAGGGCTAAATGTTGATGCTAGCTGTCCTCTGTATGGTAGGTGCGCTCTGCCATGTACCCTACAAACCTCAAAAAACAGTACCTGCTACTACTCGTAGTGACAAATACATTAATGGAATACAGAGGAAAAAAAAAAACAAACCCAAAAGAAGTTATAGAACAGTTATTCATGTTTAGAGTGTCCATGAAAGCATCTCATTGAGGTGAAAGACAACCAAACCTGACCTGTATACATCCTTGGATGCTTGGTAGTAGCCAACTATCTTCCATATGGTTGGAAAAGCTACCTAGATCTAAAGGCTTGTGTGGAAAAGGCTTAAGAATTATATCTACCTATATAATTATATTTAAAGAAGCTAAAAGACATAAGCTTACTGCCTTGGAAACATTACCTACTAATACTGCAGACTTGATTCAGAAATCTTCAGAACTGATCAACCAAACTCACCGTGTCCTTCAGCCATCAGCATTCTCCCCTCACATCTCTGCAGATGACCCTTCTCAGCAGAAGGGAACATTCTGCCCTTCACTGTGGTACTCCCCACTACAAGGTACCAATAAGAAAGTTCTCAGATTTCCTCTAGTAAATGCTTCCCAAGATTAGCATCTGGAGTTATAACAACTAGTTTCATGAAGCATGATGGTAGCTAAGTCAGATTTAGAAGAGACAGAGTATTATTGACTGCATCAGTTCAGTAGGGTACATATGTTAATTTTTTCAGAAAAAAAATGTAGCTGGCCAACTTGAAAGATAGGTCATTGGTTAAATCGAACATCTTTGTTAATATTTCACTAGTTTGTAGTATACATGTTTCCTTGGTTTTCAGTCCTCTAGAATTCTAACCAGTTCCAGAGACTTCCAATAATCTGTTTTCATACTCATCTTTTTTCCAGGTTCCTGGAAGCACATCTATTTTCACGGGTCAGTTGACTAGTCTTTCGACCATCATATCTGTTTAGAAGACACAGCACTTCTATCATCTCAGAAAGCTTATCCCTCTCTTGAACATGCCATTCCACACAAATGCATGGCAGAAAGTCCCTCTGCTATCACTATTCATCCTGAGCTAGCATCTCACAACTATTATTTAAAGCTTAAATCCTAAAACCCCAGTCCTGAATCGGGACAAAGTAGTCCTACCTAGAAGAGCAAATCAAGTACAGGAACTGGTTGTTCATGCATCTTAAGTATTCCTGCTAATACAGCTGAGTCCTGGCATGCTACATCTCTGGTGAATTGAAATCAAATTTAGAATTTGGATGACGTTCCATGCCAACCACAGTCACACAACTTGGCCTCTCCTCCCACTAGGCACCAGCTATCCCAGAATTTCCACTTTTAATAGACAGTAAAACCAGCTGCTGTCTTTTACACTTCCCAGTCTGAAATTCTGATCTAGTTTATTTTTCCTGAGTGTCTATAGAATAGTCCAGATCAACTTGATTTCTGTTCCTTAACAGTTTTATTCTGTTCTTCAGCTTCTGTAGCTGTAGTCAAGTAAAATCAAAATAGCATATAACCTTTTAATGTTTCCCAATTTTCTACTATTAACTTCCTACCACCTCTACCGTTTTGCAATTCTAGGCCTACACAGCATAATTCCAACCTATTACTATCATTACCAGATGGGCTCTAATTTCAGACTTCCTTGCCAGGCTTGGCTCAACATCAATCTGAACTCTACCTTTAATTGTAAAGGGACTTCCTGGCCGACACTAATACTGAAGGAACACCTTTTTATGTTCCTAACCTCAATCTAAATCTCAATCTAGTCAAAGACTAGACAAAGACTACTCCACTGTTGACAGTGCACTCGCACTCCACCCATGATTTGGTAGCCAAGCCCTTTCGTAAGTACTAGCATGGTAACTCGATTTGTCACTCAGCTTGGGATAAGCAAATCAGTTACAGTATCACTTTGCCAATAAAAACAGACAGAACCATTTCTGAAATCCAAATCTTGTTATCTCCTGTTTTTATAGGTGATATGTTTAGATCCAGAGCACCTCTTGAAAAACATCAGTGAACGCTAGACAGTCACAGCTAGCCCACCTAGCAGCAAGAGGAGTCATCATGACAATGTAACCAGCATTCCCAAAGTGTTCTCCTCAATACTTCAAATGCCCTCACACACAGGAACTTCTTTGCTTAATGTTGCACAAAATTCAAATCTTTCTTCCCTGACCATGGAAGATTCTGTAACTACTTTACCAGAGTTAAGGCAGGAAAACGGGGGCCTTCACTTCCTCAAGAGTAAAAAATACCTCACTTTGGTAAAAGCTACGCAAAAGAAAGTAGCAGCAGAGTTCAAACAGGTCATGGCACAAATGCCTTCAAATCATTTCAGCTTCTCCATTTTAAATGTTAATCAAAGAAAAAAAATTTACACAAAACACTACACAAAGTCCCATCTGCAGCTATTCCCGTTCACAAAAGGAAGCCTCCTTTCCCGGTGTTCCCCGTTCAGCGCCGGATACCGTGGCTTTCTGAACTAGCTGGCATCAGCCCCACGAACCAACGCTCATTAACGCAGCTCCGAGTCGTGTCAGGGAATCTGAAAACAGGAAGGCCATTTGCTGACTCAGCACTAATTGGGGCACTCTGTGACTAGCCTGTGCGCACAGCTGATGGGAGCCGCAGCAGCGCATCGCTGCCTCCCCCTCGCCGCTTCCTGCCCAGAGCTGCCTGCAGCGCTGAAACAAGAAGTGATGTCACACACAGGAACCCTACAAGAGACAAACGAGTTTTTTCAAGCTAAACACTTAAGAAACAATGGAAGTAATCCAGTAATATCCGTATAGAAGCGCAGAGGAAAGGGGCGGTGCACACATCAGGTTCAATGTTGCCATTTCTAGCTGTTTAGATGAAACACAGATGCAACCAACCTCATTATTTTTATGTCTAAGTTACCCAATACATCAGCTGAACATTATCCCCCCCCGAAATAGGAGCCAAAAGAGAAATCAATCATGAAAGACCAAGTGAAACACCTGGGTCTTTCAAGAATTCTTATTTTTTGTCAATATCCCAAGAAAACAAGAGTTCCAAGTGTATTTTTTTCCTCTTCCCCTAGTGCCATGGTGAGCAGTCCCACCTTTACTGCAATCAGTTTACAAACAGATTTTATTCTTAGTTCCCACCGCTGCAGCTCTGGGTGTGGTTTCTTCAGGAACAGGAAAAGCTGCGCACACGCTCTTCAAAAGGACAATGAGCATGAAGCTGAACTCGAACCAAGGAAAAGGTTAACTTCATGTGGGCGTCTGCTTCAACAGAACTCCACACAAAGACAGCCGCTAAAATGCATTTGTCCTAAAAGAAAACTAAATATCGGAAATCCTATTCTTCGATCTCAAAGCTATTCATTAGTTGTACGACACTGACAGAGGGTTTGCACTCTGTCCTTCTGCAATACAGACACTCAGAGGATGACCTTCTTGGACAGGCTTCAGAGACGAGTTTTTCTAGCGTATGCAGAACAGTGAAATAACTCCAGTGCTACTGTTTGGAAACCACCAGCAGAGGAATAAGACAAAGCCATCATGGAAATGCACAGAACAGTGAGGAAATCTGAAATCCCAGTTCCAAACCTAACCACAATATCACCACTACTATCGGTTCTAAAACAGCTGAGAGAAGGCCCACCGTACAGACAGCAAAGCTATCGTTAGCTCATCAACTGCAACGTTAAAACATCTAAACCATAACTCTAAGCTACAAGATCCATACGCTAAGCTCAGTTATACTCACGTTGATGTAATAGTCCGGAAGCGCTCCTGTCCAGCTGTGTCCCAGATCTGTAGCTTCACCTTCTCTCCATTGATCTCAACTGTCCGGATTTTAAAATCCACTCCAATTGTGGTAATGTAGCTGCCTGAAGGGAAAGCGGAGATAAGTCAGGTTCTAACTCTGGTTTAATTTGGATGTCTCAAAGCACTTCTGAATGCTATTTGGCAGTAGCTCTCAGATTGGACATGAGAACAAGGTTCCTGCTGTCTGCTTATCTTTTAAAATGCCCTATCAGGTCATGCTGATCTGCATATTTTCATCTGTAGCTAATAGCTTTTTTCTAGCCATAAAGACACTTCTCTCATGCCACTCTTAAAATTTAAAACTCAGTGTTACAAAATAGAATTATTCTTCTACCACATTGCTGGTCAAGAGTAAGCACCCAAGTATCTCAAGAAATGGACAGTAACTATGCAAGTATTTCACTTGTGCAAATTTTGAGACAAAGCTTTGCTTTAAATGTTTGTGCAATCACTTGTTTTGAATACAGCCTGTTCTAAGAGTTCCCTCCCAATAAATTAGTTGTGTCACAAATGCAAGTGGCTAGCCACAACATTCAATCAATCTCAATCCCAAATGGCCAACAGGAAGTCTGCACAGAGTACAGCATAAGCTACAAAACCTAAGCTATTTCTGGAACCACGTCAGTATTTAAATACTGTGGGACTTTCAGCTGCAAGTGAAGAGCAGACCGGATGGCCTGTATAGGCTTAACCAAGAGAAGCAAAGTTAGAAGCATCATGTATCCCTAGCCATCAGTGGGTAAATGCAGAAGAACAACAACTTGCCAACCAGAGCAAGAGCAGACCTTGACCATTTCACTTACTGAAGCACACAAAACACTCACCTGAGAACGTATTATCTGCAAAACGCAACAGCAAGCTGCTCTTGCCCACACCTAGGACAAACAAAGACAGCAAGATCTTTGAATACAGTCATCTTGGGTGTCAGGTAACATAACAGTATTTTACCCATTCATTGCCTTTTTAACTCTAACTAGGATCGTTTCTCTGCAGATAATTTAGTACCATCCACCTTGACTATTCATGTCAGGACTCTCCTTGAAGATTTGATCAAGCCCACTGCAGTCACTCCAACATTTGGTACACTTCTTGCAGCAGTACAGGGTTTGTCTGGGGTTTTTTTTGTCCCCTCCTTCCTCCAGCCCTCAGCAGACTCTCAAACAGTAGCTTTTGAACTGCGGTCAGTTCTAAGAGGTCGTAAAAGAGTAATAACTAAAAGCAAGTTTATGATCAGTAGACTTACATTTGCTGAGGAAAGACCCAAAAATGAGTACATCCTGCTAATTAACAAGTACTCAGAACACTGCTCTAAACTACTCTACTGAATTCCACTTGCACATCATGCTTAACACCACTGCCTACCTCCCATTCATTTACGCCGTGCTGAACAGCAGTGGAATTTGGACTACTTAGACAATCAGACGAGGGTTTGGTACTATAAAGCTTATGTTATCATGGCCACAGTTTACCAGAAGCCTAAACCAAACAGGGGAGCTGGGAACCATTGTTCTATACGGCCACCCAAAACAGGCTTGTTCCACATCTAACAGGAGGGACACGTACCTTTCTGAAGTTGTACTTTTGCCAAAATGTTCCCATGAAACATTTCTCTAAGTGCTTTGAGTAGCACTTCATCCAGGTTTTCCTTATGTGATGGTTTGCACCCTGATCACACTCTGGTACAGGGAAGCATTTTTCACAGTGCTTCAGACAAGAATCATAAGAAACTCATTGCTGCACATCCAACCAAGGGAATCTGGGTATCAGGATGCCTCAAAGCTGTTATCTCTGCATAACATCTCTGCTGTTGATGTCCCTTCCTCCCCCTGCCCCCATAAAAGAAGTCTGCTATGGCACGAAGAGGAAATTCAACTTCACCAGGGTGATTATGTATTAAATCTTTTCAGGTAGAAGTTATTGAAACTAATTGTTCTGACGATGTGTAACTTGTAAGTTCTTCTTAATAGAAGACCTGTGCAAAAGGCATGTGCCAAGACTATACAGAACTCCAACAGTTCTCAGCTGCTGGCATCTGAAGATGGCTACCAGCACAAAAAAACACCCATAACCTAAAAATCTGCATGATTCCAGTAAGCCAGATCTCATTTGCAAAGAGTTCAAATCACGAGTCATCTGGAGTAGCCATGCTCACTTCTCACTGAGTATTACAAATCTTAAAGAAAAAAAGAATGCTACTGAAAAATACGAAGTTACAGCATGCATGCACTGAATAACTGAGCTCACAAAAGGTAGCAGAGCAGTTCCTAAACTTTAACAGAGGACTGGTTATTTACGAAGAGCTAAACCCCTGCAAAATACCAGTTGGCTAAGGTAAAAAAAAAAAACAAAAAGGTTTCAGCAAGTACTATGCTTCTTGATCAAGCAGCCTTGGCCTCCAGCTTAATAAAAAAAAAAAGCAGATGCTGGAACCCACAGACTTGTCAGACCACACCACCTTCTTCAAACGTCAGTCAGCCTCAGGCTATGCTGCAGAGCTGCCTGGGCTGCACATGACCACGGCTTTGTCAGGCTGTCCACCGCTGCATGGACACGGTCTTGCCTGTCCTGCTCTCAGCACTCAGGCAGCTTCTAGAGAGGAGAAACCTCCTGAACTCAGGAAGTTCTACATGCTCCTGATGACAACGATCTCACTAAACAAACGCTGCCTCTGACCCGCACTGTTCGCATATAGGGAAACCGCACTCTTCGTGACCCTCCGCTTCCTACACAGAGTTATTTGAAGAGCTGAAAAGAGAAGGCTAGCAGGGCCTCTCTGCTTGGTGAAGACAGCAAAATGAAACAAAACAAAAAAAGACCTACTGGCTTTGTAAAATCAAAATTAAAAGCAAATTTCTGTATCATACCAGTTTCTAAACCCCGTATCTTACTGAATGGTAGAGTGAATTAAAGAAGCAGGAGTGAATTAAAGCAGCACACACAAAGCACAGATCATCTGTATTCTTTTTAAATATTTGGCACAACTGCGATCACCAGCAGCTTTTCAAGATGACCTGTTCTAAAAACACACAAACCTACTACCCTCTTCACATACTTGCATACAGGGGAAAGCAAATGAGACTTAATCATCCTACCCAGTATCAGTCCACTTCCTACTGCAAGGAATAAACATCAATAAACAAGGCAAGTAAACTGTTTTGTGAAAGCAGGGCCAAAGCCTTCCTGTTGGGGTTAGCAAAAACAAAAACAAAAAAGAAAAATCAATACTCAAACTACATAGTGAGATTTAATTACAACAACAGTGAGCCACAGGCAACCCGACAATTCTCACAATGCTTTTTTCCTCTCACTGGATATACTACAGAGACTCAAGAAGACTCTGCTAAGAAATGTCATCTAATTGTTCAAAATGAGAAGCCTTCCTCAGAGTTTTCACTATCCTGTTTATCTTGCCTGAACAGCTCTGAAGCTCATCAGCAAGCAACAGAGGTACTGCTTTACTCAGAATGCAGCATTTGGTTTTAATAATCCACAGGCTCCCAAAGCGCCTAGGGTTTTAAGCTGTTTTGAAGCTGTTGCCCTTTCTCCCTCTTTAGGTCCCTTCGTGCAGACACAGTTTAATACAGAATAAAATATTTTTACATACAGCTAAAGCTTCTGGAGGTGACAACTGCCAAGATCATGCAACATTACACTTTCACCCAAGAGCCATGCCTCGCTGCGTGCCGGGACCTGCTGCCTTATGGACCACACCTCTATTAAAAGAAGAGGGTGGATGCCATCTCCTCCAGTCTATGGAAATTAAACTGTAAGATGTTGGAGTGTTACCAAGACTGAACTGGACTGAAGGCAGGAATCTTCCCAGTCACAGCTCTTATGTACCCAGACTAAAGCACCAGACACAGGCTGAGTTCACATGCTAGCCCTCCAGAAGTTTCTGAAACTGCTGCAGAAGTATTTACAGGTCTGTTTTCAAAAACCTGTAACTATCCCTTATCCATAAGTATTTTAGGTATTTGCATCCTATACTATAGCTGGAAGCACCCAAAGCTACCAGCTCTTCAAGGATTTATTAAAAAAAAAGTGGCAAACTCTAGAACTGAGACTTCAAGTTGAAGCACAGAAAGAGTCTTAAGGAATAATTAAGATAATAAACAGTATTAAAACGTAGTAGTTGCCACACTGGAAACAATGGTCCCTAGGGCTGAGGAGCAGCCAGCCCTTCCCATCGATGCCTCAAACCCCCTGTCACAGGGGAAGGGAACTCCCTCCTCATCCCAGCGAGAGATTAGCGGGTGCCCTCGGAACGCGCGGCTGGCGAAGGCCGATGCTGTCCTTACGCACTCGTGCCTAGCCTTCCTTCCGAACCCAGCCAAGCCATTTACCGTAACATCCCGGGGCAGCCAGTTCCGCAGGTTCATCAGATAACGACTCAGGAAGCCCAAGCGAACGCGCCCTCATTCAAAGCGCGGGGTCCCCCGGCGGCCCGCCCGGGCAGAGCCCACCGCCGCCGCCGCACCGGCACCGCAACGCCGGCGGAGCCCCACCGCCGCGGAACCGGCCGCAACGGCCCCACGGGTGCCCCGGGAGGGGGCCGCCCTCCCCGCCTCCCCCGCGCCGCCCGCCCTGGCCCCGCCGCCACTCTCAGGCCCGTCACGGCCCGAGGGGCGGCCACCCCGCCAGCGGCCTACCCCCGCCCCCGGGCCGCGCCGCCCTCACCGCTGTCGCCGATGATGAGCAGCTTGAAGAGGTGATCGTAGTCCCTGGCCATGGCCGGGGCGGCAGGAGCGGCCGGGGGCGGCGGAGCGAGCGGGGAGGGGGAGGGGGCGGCGGCGGCTCCGGGCCGGATCCACTTCCCGAACAAACAGCCGGAACTGACAGCGGTGCCGCCGCGCATGCGCTCGCCGGCGGGGGCCGCCAGCTGCGCCGGCACGCGGCCGCGCATGCGCTGCAGGACGCGGGGCGACGCGCCTGCGCGGGAAGGGCGGTGCCCGCCCTCCTCGCCTCCGCGGCGGCCGCTGCGCGTGCGCCCGCTGAGCCGTGCGGCGCCCGCGGTCCGCGCCTGCGCGGAAGGGGCGGCGGGGCGAGGGTGCCTCGCGCGCTTGGGCGGCTATGACGGGACCTGGGAGGGGCGGGCCGCGGTGAGGCTGCCGCTGTCCCTCCGCCCCACCGGGGCCCGTGCCCTGCATCTCCTCTACTGGTAGCTCGTCTGTCCCCTCTGCTGAGCCGCCGGCCCACCTCCGGCAGGCAGCGGTCTGTCCGCCTGAGCTCCCACAGGCGCTCGCGTGAGGCCTGTGGATGTGGCAGAAGGGGAGGCCGCCCCCCGGAAAGCACCAGAGGCGTGAGGGAGCCCCAGCGCTTTGAGGCACTGTGAGCCCCACTCCTGGGAAGGCACAGGAGCAGGCCACAATGGCTAGGAACGTGTTTTGCTTTTTCAATAAGACGCCTGTGCACCAGGGCAGCAAGTAGCCCAGCTACAAGAACAGTTCCCATCAGAGCCCAGCCTGCAGGTGAGGAAGCCCACAGCGAAGTGATACGAAATGCCCAGGTGTGTCATGCAGGCCTGGCAACTCAGGCCAGTCTGGAATTAGATTCCTGTGGTTTCTAATCCAGGATGGGCCTTGCCCTCTCACATCAGCAGCTGTGCCTGCACCATCCGCAGCCCAAATGCACAGTTTCAAACAGCACTCTCTCAATTGTCTGGCATACAAACAGCCTAAGTAATTTTGCTATCAGTTGCACAGATACTGACTACACAAATTCTGCAAGAGTATGATCACTTTTCAGGTGATCTCCACTGTTAGGTGGAGACACGGCACAAGAAGAGTGCTGGTTTTTCTCTTTGATTATTTTTCTACAAAAATATTTGTTCTTACTGGTACTTGAACTACTGAGATCAAACTGCAGTGTTTTGGTGTAGAATATGTAAATTACTTAGGACTTCCTTTCTGTAAAAACAATAACAAAAGGCAACATGGTAGTTCTTGCATCTGTCTTAAAAGTAATTTTAGTTTAGCATAGATTCAAACCAAAATACTGCTTACGGGACTGCTGTGTTTATTTAATTAGACTAAGCTGATTTTTAAAATTTTAACCCTAAGTTTACAATTCCTTGACACAAGTATCTCATGCATATGTCTTTCACATGGGCAGAGCTGTATTAGCACTGAAGAACACAGACCATTATGCTCAGCTGAGCCTATAAACAGGCAAAGGAAAGAGACACAGAAATCAAAGACAGTTAACTTGAAATACCAACCATAATGCTTCTGATAATTACAATTAGTTGTTCTAAAGATGCATAAAGAGTAGGCTGTACCTACTTTGATGATCTTTTTGGTAGGACCCAAGCACAAGCAAAAGACTGAAATCAGGAGAACATCACTGCTGCAAACCGTGTCAGTGACATTGTGAGGGTGTTCCCGCACCAGAACAGGTTGCCCAGGGAGGTTGTGGAGTCCAGCCCGCCCAGACAGTGCCCTGAGCAACCTGCTCTGTTCCACTGTGCTGTGAGTACAGGGGTTGGACTAGCTGAAATTGAGATGTGCCTTCCAGCCACAACTGTGCTGTGATCTGTGAATGTTTCTCAGGGAAGGACAGCCAGTTTTTAGCAGTAGTGCTTTTCCCTTAACATTTACTTGAAAGCTATAGACCCTTTCCTCTGGATTTATACAATAGGGTTTGGTTAAGAGGAATAAACCAATCCTAATTTCCTATTTCTTCTGCATAGGAGATTGTGGTGTGGTTCCACAGTTATATTTGTCAATTTGTATGCAATTCATCTGGAAGCAAACCAACCCAGTATGGCTAAAATAGTAGGTTGAAGATTTTTTTTTTTTTTAGCACATAAAATTGCATCTTTTAAATACTTCTGATCAACAATATGACTAATTCCTGTGGTTTTATTTATAAACCTTCCTTTATCTGAACCTTCAAAAAAGTATTCTGGCCTTGAAAGCTCATCCCTGTCAAGTCCCACACATCCTGAAATCCCCTTAGGCGACCTCCATCTCACATTCACTCTGCGACTCGTGCATTTAAAACACCACACCCTATAGCTCAGTCTGCATTACCCTCAAATGTATGATGTAGCTAACAGAGGAGCAGGAGAAAGGCTGGAGTGTTACCAGACATGAGCGTGTGTTATTTAACAGACTTACGTTCACAGAAACCCAGCTAGAAAAGGGTCTGCTGCTAGCCCAAACCTAGCCCAGTGCTAAAGCAACCACCACACACACATATTACCCACCCCAGTAAAGCACTCGGGCAGCCCATCATGTAACCCAACACGTGCCCCGAGCATCAGGGTAACTGCAGACGCTGCGTAGCTGCAGGGAGATCCCTTGAATCCAGCACACAAACCACCAGCTCAAACCTGGCATGACAATGACTGCTATTACCTTTATTTTTAAGCTCATGAAACCTCATCATGTGAAAAGCATGAGACAGGGTGATGTTACCTAATAAAATGGACTGTACAAACCATGACTTACCTAAAAAAAAAAAATCTAAATATTTGAATATTTTATGCTTTCACATTTGTCTTTTTTCCATTGAAATTTTAAGCACTTTGTAAGTTTAAGTATCTCTCATAAATTATTTTTTGATCTTGAAATACACACAGCTCAGCTGTCGCTCAAAGACAGTTGCTTGACAGTTCAACGATGTTATTACAGTCAGTTGTGGGGAAAAATTATCTTTTAGTGACAACTGGTATTTTTAAGGACATTTGAAATGAGAAAAAAAATTAATTCTTTAGTCTCCCAGTTGGCACAATCAATTTAGCAGATCTCATGTTGTGGCAAAAATTATGGGTATTTTACCTCTGATGTATTATATTGCAGTGTATAAATAGTTGAGTGAAAAGTAGCTATCAAAACCCAAATTCAGTGTTTTGCTGTAATTGAAAAATCACCATATTCTCAAAAAGTGCAGGTGAGCTCCTACCTTTTACTCCTCCCTCTCAGAAACAGCTAAACTGAGTGCAGAAATTCAGCTGCTGTTTGGAAAGAGGAGTGAGTTTTTCCACTTGCTGCTACATAAGGTGGAAATACAAATCATCAAAATACCCTTAATAACGAAAGATCTCACTGGCTAAAATTAACAAGTTAATAAAAAAGGCTTCTGTATAACTGGAATTTTCTTTCACACGTTTATGTGGAGCATCAATTAGAATCCTAGATAAAACTGGTAAGCCAACGTGCCCCTGATCAAGAGCTCAAACAGCCCTTCTTCAGACAAGCAATTTTTTTCTTTCTTCCTGTCTGCAGTGGAGTGATTCCAATACAACCACTGAGCTTTTTGCTACCTATTTAGTAGTTTTTGAATGGCATAAAATTTTGTACATGTTTCAGTGCACAAAAGTTTCTGCATTGCATAGCTTCACTGCTGTTCCTCTGTTATCCCAAAACACAGCTCATTCATTAGAGATGAAACTAATCCCAGTGCCCTGAGACTGCCAGATCCTGAAGAGCATTTTGTTGAGTTTTCACTCTTTGGTTATTACCAATTCAGTGCAAAATACATAGTTTTAAGATCTAAAGGAAAATAAATAAAAACAAATACAGTTGAATTAGGCTACTAGCAATAATCCTTCAGATCTTGTAGACAAGAATTAAGACTTAGAAGCCTAGAAAACAGCAAATTTTTATGTAGGGAGGAAGGAAATACACTCTGGAATTACCGACCAGTTAGTTCTCAGGGTACTAAAAGAGTTATTTCCACCTAGAAGATAAGGGCGAGGGCATGAGAGAGAAGCAAAAGATAAAACTTCTTATGTCTAAAACTAAATATTTTAGTGGAGTAGGCTTTGAATTTCACACAGCAGTCCCGTAAGCAGTAAGATACAGACTAGATTAAGCTACTCCAAGGGATATCCACCAACAGTACTTGGAAGTTTTCTACTCACTGTAGTTACTTATAGCTCACTGGGAAACTATGCAGCAAGTGGCTTTCTACAATGGATTATCCCAGGGCTGGTGCTGCTTAATGTTTTCATTAATTATCTGCGTGCAGGGATAGAGAATACATTTTTTAATCCGTAGATAATAGAAAGCAGAACAGATTTGCAAGTCTTTTGGAAGGCAAAATCAGAATTAAAAACCACCTTCAGAATGCAGATAAACGTTATGAAATAAGTAGAACACAGTTTCAGTACAACCCACTGGAAAGTACTGCAGTTTTGTAGAAACAGCCAACTGCATAAGTACAAGATTGGAAATAAACAGCCAAAGAGCAATTCTGTAGCTTGGCTTCATAGCTGATGAAAAACTAAACACATCAACAACACAGCTGTTGCAAAAAAACACCACCCAGACCTTGTGTGGGGATAGACACGAGTGTGTTACGTAGGGCTTGCAAAGTAATATTCTCCCCGAGAAGACCTGGTCCAGCAGTGGACACCAGGAGGCAAGTATGAATCAGAATGCAATGAGAAAAGACTTAGAAAATCTAAACTTGTTTCATCCAGGGGTGAGAACGCTGAAGTGACAATGCAGTTGCTGCAGATACTGTTTTCGATGCCTGTGGGAACGGGACAAGCAGCGATGGACTCTAATAGCAGCAAGGAGGATTATTTTTTCCAGACATGAGGTAAGCTCTGACAGTCTGAAAAGTTTATGTAATGAAATAGATGGCATAGAGAGGTTATGAAATGTCCATCATACAATGCTATAAAAAAATTATATGGAAATCAGTTAGGAATGGTTCAGCTGGAGCTGAGCCTATCTTAGGTAAGGGGTAGAATAGCTGATTTTCCCAAGTCCCTTCCAACAGTATTGCACTGACTTACAGCACATCTCTGTTGCCAGGAGGCTACGCCGCAGGCTCAGGAGCTGACATAACATGAAGAATGTTTTGACAGGTTCTTGTACTTGTGACCAGAACAAAGTGTATCTTGCTGTTTGAGGCATTAGTATGGGGAAGATAAAATGTTTTTCTCTTTCCTGCTACTGCATAGCAATCGGTGAATGTGTGTTCCCACGTGGTTACGTGTTATGCTCTCAGATTTTATGATGTGTAGTATTGTGTTCTCCTCCCTTCCTCGTGGTTTGAGCCATCCAGAGTTACATGCAAGGAAGATTCCCCACACACCACACCACACCACACCACACCACACCACCCACCCATTTGAAACAACAGATCTTAATGCTCTGCTCTGGCTTCTCAGGCGTGACCAGGTTCTGTGTAGTTTCATAAAACAGGTAAGGCTCACTTAACTATTACTCTACGTAGAATGTAAAGCTCATTTTTCCTTCTAAAAATTTGTATTCTGCAACAAGATTTGTCACTATTTCCATCAAATGGCATAAAAGGTATTAGTAAGTTAAACTAAAATTTTAAAAAGAGGCATACGTGGCCAGGTAAAATAAAATACTGCTTTCTTGGAGCAGGACAACTCATTGACCAAAAAACAAAAATCTGTATGTTGGAAGTGCCAAGTATCTTGTGAAGCCTTAGAAGACGTAAAAATAGAGGACTTTTCACAAGTT
This sequence comes from Nyctibius grandis, assembly GCF_013368605.1. NCBI lineage: Eukaryota > Metazoa > Chordata > Aves > Nyctibiiformes > Nyctibiidae > Nyctibius > Nyctibius grandis. The sequence goes on from NC_090671.1 coordinate 4,441,092, forward strand.
GAATAACTAAAAGCTGTCTGTTATCAAAAATACTTTGGAAATTAATAGGAGTAATTACTTATAAATGTCATTAAATGTCAGTTCTGGCTTGGTTTTAAACCCTAGCTTGCCTCAGTTTTGCAAAAGGTTTTTATAGATTACAGCACTGCCCACTTACAAACTCTATGCCCTAGAAAAAGCAAGTCCAAAAAGTAAATCACAGTGTAAGTTTGTTGACAAATGAATTTGTAAAAAGAACAGTTTACACCAGAAGGATCAAAGTCAGAGCCTTTATTAAATGTTCCTTCTTTAAACAGGCTGCATTTAATCCCCCTTTCGCATCTGTGATTTCTAAGGCTATTTTAAATACTTTGTTTTACAGGGATTTTCACTCTTCAGAACCGTCACAAGCAGCAAGTTAGCAGTACACACAAACAATATGCTTTAACTTTCACCGAGTTCTATTCCTGCGTCACAGGGTCTGTGGAAAAGACCGGCAGTACTTCCAGTACTGGAGTTTTTGCACAGACCCTGGGAAGGAAATAGGCGTCACCAGAGTTTAAGCCTGATGTGCTCTAGCCACATCTCACAATTGGCCACAATTTACCAGTATTGATTAGTATATCTGTTTCTTGCACATTATCTGTTTCAAAAAGGGGACCAAATTTTCAATTTTCAGCTAATGTGGGTCTAATTAAGGCTATTCTGGTATATTTGATACTAAAATACTCTCTGGGAGTCCTTTTCATGAAATCCCATCAGAATTAACATTTTCAAAAATGAAAACATTTAAAATAGGTGTTTTGAGTTGAAATGCTGATGCAGCGGTTGGTTCAGTGTTTTCTTGTCTCCTGGAGCTTCATTATCACGTCAGTATAGTGTCATCTATCTGTTCATCAGAGTCAGCCTGGCCAGCCAGCTTCTTCAGAGATCTCCTGCAGCTTTCGCTGAGAAGCTCCAAGCTGGCAGCATCTAGAATCTTGGAAACCGACTGTGGAAGGAAGATGACACCAATTACCAATTCCTTATCATATACCACTCAAAATGAGAACAGATTTAAGTGCCTTACAAGCTGTATTTATCTGCAATCTTTCAAACATAGCAAAATCCTTCATCTGGTTTTATAATTCCAGGCATGGGAACTATCCAAAACTAGCTAAGACTTAGAAAAGAGGTCTGGCAATGGATGTACGAAGCAGCCCGTCCAAAATACTCTCTCTAGCACCACTAATGCTGCAGTAGGATTATACAAGTGACAAAGGCCATACACTAGCTGAGGTAACTACAGCACGGTAAGGGCTTACGGCATTTTGAAAGCCAGGCTCCGAGGTTACACCTCGGAGGTACGTGAGGTACCTTGATTTCAGTCACACTGCACTGCAAGGTTGTACAGCATCAGTATTGCTTATTTCTTAAGGGCTTAGCGTGGGAACACTGATGAAGGCTTAAGTGCACATGGGAATGTCCCACTCCATCTATTTCATGAGACTGCCAGCACGCTCTGAGGCTGCAGGCACAACACGACCATATGCAGAGCACTGTGACACAGCCTTCTACCAATGATTGCATTTTCTCCTGTCTCATACCTCAAGCACTTCTTCACCCGCTCTCATCTTCAGGAGATTGACAATAGCTTGGTCGCTGTAGGCTCTTACACTGGTGTTTTTGTCCTTTGTGTTGTCCAGAAGCGCTTTGAGAATTGGTTTAATTGTCTGAGGATCCAGTGAGGGAAGATGGTCTTTATTTGCCCACCAAATCATCTTTTCTGCAACTAACTTTATGTCACTGGATGAGTTCTGAAGACACTGAAGGAGACAAAGATGGACTTAAATTCAGGTATTCCAAGGACAGGTATTTAAAGCAGTAGTTGATCTTTTTTTCTAATTTAAGTATTTTATAACAAGAAAAGCAAACAGTTTTCAACTCACAGGTACACAAGAGACAAACTTGTTACCAGCAAGTCTGACTAAACTGTGTAACAGTAAGAGAAGGTCAAACCTTGAAAACAAGACACCTTTTCAAAAGAAAACTTCTAAAAATGTGGTTGACAACAGGGTCACACGCTTCTCTCAACTGTCTCAGGAAATGACAATGACCACTAAGAGCAGCACAAGCTGACAGCGTTAGCACCTCTCTAAAATACGCTCCATCAGCAGCAACAGCCAAGTCACTCTCTGGTTGGAGCATAAGGTGCATTTCAACAGTGGATTTCATTTTAAAATAATAATAAAAAAAAAGATGAGAGCTTTGTATTTTCCATTTAATCTCAACACATTTATAATATGAAAGCTAACATCTGAATGTCAGCTGCATTATTAATACTGTCATAGAGGTATTGTGATACTTGTATTTTATATTTTAATACAATACTATGATACAAATTAATATATAAATGTAGGATTTCAAACAAAAAGTCTGCTTTGAAGAATGCTGGCCTGCATCATGTCAACTTGCATGTTTTGGTAGTTTTTCAAATAAACTGAAAAGAAATGTAAAACCTGAAAATGTAACATATTTTTATTTACAATAAAGATGACAGACAAAATAAAAAGCAACTCTCCTGCTGCAGCACTACTCCTCTCTCTATCTTCCCCTATCCTTTCTAAGACATTAAAAACATTCTGAGGTTCTAATGTTCACAATTCGGATTCTGTCTACCATGAGGGATACTTTGGGGGCGGGGGGGAACCACAAAACAAAAAAAGCACACACCAAAAAAACCCAGAACAACCAAGAAAGCAAGCAATTTTGAGGTGGAATATTTAAATAGATATGAATTGGAAAAAGCATTAACTTCAGTACTCTCTTATTGCAGTCTTTCGTAGCTACTCCCTTCCACAATAGTGGAAGTCAAAGTACCGCAGGAAAACCTGGTAAGGTGAGAGTTGGTGTTTGATGCATTTCTAACAAAGGCCCTTTGACCTTTAGCAACCTTAAAAAACTGACAGCTCCCCCCCCCCCGCCACCTTCTCTGCTTCTCTGCCAGCTGTTTGTTACTGCAAAGGAAAAAATGAGTTCATAAGAATCAAAACTGAAGTTTACCACAGCAAGTTCAAAAGTCAAATTTCCACATGACAGCAGGGACAGTGGCATTGTATTCACAGCTGCAGAGCAGGCTGATAAAGTGATTCTGTCTGTACTTTGCCACAAAAAGAAACATCCAGATTTCCAGGGATCAGGGGATTTAGAGCTTCCCAAGATACGGCAACCGAGCTTTCAGTTTTCATGCTGGATTACCACACAGAAATTCGATAGAGAACGCCACCCATGAGTTCGCTCAAAGAAAGATTCAGACATGAGAACAATGCCAGGTAGTTGTCATAAAAAGTCTTACCTTAATAAAGAGGTTGGAAAGTTTTGGAGGCAGGTTCCCTCCTCCTTCCATGTGGTATTTCATAAGAAAGCCCATCCCTCTGATGCCACTAACTGCAATGGGAATCTTCAACATAAAGACAAAAATGGGTATTAGCGCAGCAGAGTTCCACAGCATTTACAACCAGGCTCTGCTGAGCTTTTGCGGAACGCTAAACTCATCCTTCAAAAAAACTGCAGCATGCAAAGCAGGAGAACATTGGGTTAATGTTACTGGGTAATAGGATGAAAAGATCATAGTGCGTCTATGAGCCACATGGAAGAAGGTGGCAGGCCCCACAGAGCCCCCAAGCTCCCTACACCAAATTACTCAGTCAACCCTCGATTTAAAGTCTTCCTCCTAAAATGAAATACTTGCACTTGTAAACCTGGCCCATGAATGAGAACTTTAATAGAGAAACAGAAGCGTAATTTACTCCCACTGAAAGCTGCTCTGCAGTTGAAGATTATTTAATCTTCGTCTCCACAGAGATCAGAACTCAATCAGAACAGCTGTGTAATTTCACTATAAAAACTGCATCTTGCCACAGGAGAATTTGAGATTGCCCTCGGGGATTTTTGTTGTTTGGTAACACAGAGAACCCGCGCACCTTTTCAAACGACTCCCAACAAGCAGAGCTCGCTCACTCTCCTGTAGCACTCACCCTGTCAGCAGTGGCATTGCTGAGGATCATCTCCTGAACGCTGCTGTAGTACTTGGGGGAACACAGCCTGCTAGGAGCAACATTTACAGCCACGGAGAGAGCCAGGCTTCGTCCGTGCCTCACCATCCAGTCGATGCCAGAGACGTCTGCTGCAAATGGAAGAAAAGAGCAATAGCAGGGCTCCCCCTGTCCGTCCCTCCTCCTCTGAGAAAGCTTTTGTCAGTTGTCAATTCACTTCCATAAAACGCAATAATGAGCAGCATCTAAAGCAATGCCTGCCTTCCTCCACTCCTCCCAAAAAGCCATACGAACAGTGCTAGGAGACACCACCCCTACCGGACAGGAACACCACCTGGGCAGATTCGGGAACCAGTCACAAACAAGGGACTCTCTATTGTTCAACCCAGTCACTTCCGATGGTCTCGGTCACACGTAATCAGCCCCACAACACTTAGTGCACAAAGGAGCTTGGGATCAGAATTACACAAGCTTTGACTCTCTAATAAAATTGTAAAAGTCATCTGTAATTCGAAACCAGCTAACAGATTCCCTTTTTAATTCCATAGGGGAGAGTAATCCCATAGCACTGCCAACCACTGTGAATTCCTACAAAATTCATGCTTTTATCTAACTTAAAGGCAAATCAGTTAATTCTCCACAAGCATCTGAAGCCATCTGATGTGATCTGCAATAAGCACAAGCCAATCCAAGATCACAGTGTCATCAAACGAGGTGGAACGGCCCTCCTGTCCACCCTGCCTGAACATCTTGCCACCTCCCAGCCTCTGCGTCAGCATCAGCCATCACTCAGCTATGCTGGTACTTCCATCAACTCCCCTGAAAACAAATCCAAAAAAACCTATGGGTAATTCCAAATTACAACCACCAGCCTGTGCTCAACTCTGTACCAGGGGGCACACATGAACAGCCACGAGCAAAGAAAAGTACAAGAAAATCTAGAGATTCAGGTTTAAGATAAAGAGAATCTAAATAATTAGTCACAAAGTTTTCCCGAGCCAATGGCAAAGAAGGTATCTTCCTGCTTTCAGAATCAGTTCCAGTCACGATAAACATCTTCACCTACCCAGTAAGTGCTGCTGGAGAACAGTACTGAGCTCCTCTTCTGACAGAAATGCACACAGTTCTGCTAAGCAGCCAGCTGAGGCCATGCGGGTGGCATCCTGACAGGAAAGGGAGAAAAGAGTAACACCAGTTGAGCTCAGTGCACATGAGCAGCAAGAAGAGCAAGTGACAGGAGATGATACGAAATAAAAAGAGGAGGAGGAAATACTATTATTAGCATTTCACTCCTACTACCTGTGGATTTCTGTCAGTTCACAAAGTTTCTTGTACATAATGAAACTTAAAGCCAAATCCACAGTCAAAAAAGCCAGGAGAGACTGAAGCATTACAGACCTTCTATAAATCCTGATTTGTTAAACGGAAAAGTCATAAAGATGAAAGTGAATGTTTTAAAAGATGTGTTCACAAGAGTGAAGTTTAGATTCACAGTCTAGAAAGTAAGCGTTACTTCTAGCCAGCCTAGGTGGGCTTATCTCTGTGATAAGCTCCCACTACGTCTAACTGAAAACTTCCAGGCTTTTGTTGTTGTGGCTGGCTTAGGTGGCCATCCCAGCACTACTCTTCTCCACCCCAAAACTTACAACCCTGGGGGAGTTTTTCAATTTTTCCATTTCTAGCATGTCAACAGTTGCATGTCTATGTTGCACAGATTAATACATAAGGAAGAAATTACTAGGTGATTAATTTTAATCTCTCAGAGGATATTGTCGCTATCTGCCATATACAGAAGGCCCTATATTAAACTTGGAGAGCTTCTTGCTCATTGAAGAAAAATATACCATTATCTGAAAAATTTCTCACACTAAATCCCACCTGAGAGCCTACAAACGTACGTGCAGACAGTGAAAATATTGCAGGTTTCCTCCAAGAAAAAAAGCAAACCCTGGCTTCAGAGCTGCCTCAGACACGTTGGTGAGGAGCTGCAGGTCAAACCCACATACGTGGTTGCTACGGAAACATTAAACTCACAGATTTGCAGAGTTAACCCGTGAGTGGCATCGCTAATTCTTGCACCTGACTCTCAGCTAACACACTACAAGGCTCCAACAAGATCGATTTTACAGACTGTATTCAGTTTAGTGAGTAATATATATAGTATATAAGTCTCTTTCTATTCTATCATTAGTAATTTCCCCTGGCAGTTATTTTAGAAAATAATTCTGTTAGAAAGTTCAGATTTTAAATTTAAGAATAAGACTGTCTGCAGCAGGGACCCTTCGCAGCTGGCTGAAGCAGTACCTCGTCGTGTCCCAGCATCCCTAGAAGCACCGTGCTGATATTCTTCCTAATCGCAGCATCGACTTTTGCACCAGCCCCTCGTGTTACAAACCGCAGAGCCTGCAGCATTGTGTCCCTAGGAGAGATCACAACGTACAGTCAGACACTGCCTCTCCCCCACCCTAAGGAACAAGTGGAGCTCTGGATACCGGTAACAGCAATTACACTAATGTGCCTGGCAGTTTAGGAGACTGACACTCTCTCTGCACTGCTGAAAACTCCATGCTAGAGAATACTTCTACATTTGTGTACTTGTGTCTGTCTCTTACTACGGAAATATTTTTTGATTATTCAAACATTTAACAAATTCTCAAATCAGGAAGTTAATTTCCGAGGGACCTGTGCACTTAGGATACAGGAACAACTGCGTTACTTCAGGTCAGACTGACGATACAGTCTTGGATCTGAAAGTGGGTGCAATGGGCTGCTGGGGGGTGTGCAGGAGAGAGGAGAACTGCCAGAGACCAAGCAACACTTCCCGTTACGCAGTGTCACAGCTCAGCTTCTGACCCAGGAAGTCCCTATCATCCATGTCCTTTGTTTTACAACCCTTGGTTAACAGACAACTGCTTTCACTACTAACTAAATCTTACTCTCAGAATTAAGGGGAGACAAAAGAAGAAATCCTACAAAAATAGCTGTAATAGTTTTGTTCGTTCATCCTAGCCCTTTCTTTCATCCTCAATAAGCAGGAAGGTCTGAGGTATCACCTACGGCTTACCTGATGGCAGAGTCATCACTGGAACGAATTCCATTCAGTAGCTCCGTAAAGAGAGGGTCCACCTTTACGTGGATGACAATGAGTTTACCGAGAGCATCAGCAGCTTTAAGGCGAACAGCACGGTTTGAGTCTTGTAGAGCTTTGGTGAAGGTTGTTTGCAATTGGGGCAAAAACGGTTTCAGGGCAATCTCAACCTACACCAGAGATGAAAGAAGGGAAAGTGGCGCGGTCAAGTCTGAAACAGTAGCTAGAAATCAAAGCCTGAAAACAGCGTGACCTCTTCTGTAGCAGTTAGTGAGCACAAATAGCCCTTACTCAGATCTAACACACTACTAAAATAGGAAAAACATGAAATAGTAGTTTACCACACAACTTTTACCCCTTTCAAATCTGGTCTTATTTTCTGTACACTGAAATACAGGGTACCATGGAAAGACTTTACAGCATCACCAACAGTCTTCTGTATACGGAGCACCAAATAAAAGCTCAGCTCAGTTCAAGTACGTAAGATGATCATCTTTGGACTTAACATTTCACAAAAATGGTGGACACAGGAGAGAAATTAATTACATGGTAATTTTTAATCATTTGAAAGTGTTATCAGCATTTAGCAATATTTCTGTGAGGTCCAGAAATTAAAGCATTGGGGGCTTTTTTGGTAGGCCAGAAGCTGCTGGAAGAATACAGTCCAGTTATGGTGCCATTCCTGAACAGCAGATCCACAGCAGCAGACATCCTGGCTGTACTTACATGAACAGCAACTGACATTTCTGCAGGTTACCATGGAAAACGTTCACAAACCACAGGCAATGATTTGAATCTTACCTTGGCTAAAAGAAGGCTTAACGTTTCAAGCAGAGCCACCTTGACATTCCAGCTGAACCGATCTCCCAAGATCCGAATAAGCGGCCCAGTAATGCTCACCACAGATGGTTTAAGAGCTTCAGCAGAAGTCAGCTTAATAACCAGCCCTAAGGCCTTTGCCGCCTCCTCCTTCTGCTCTGGATTACCAGTTAAAACTCCTTCCCGTAGCACCAGGAGTATGGAAGTCACTCCCTGTCATGAAAATCGGATAAGAAAGCTTAGAAGCTAAGATGCAAAAAATATGTATCTTATTTTTGTTCCTGTTATACACCAGATGCACAAACTTGGAGAGTTTCTCTCAATTTCCTGTTGACCTTCAGCTGCCTGCTTCCACATTTAGAGCTACTTTTATTTGGTTTGATTTCATGCATCTATGCCTTACTAAGCCAGTTGCTATGAGAAAAGTGGTGGCGGCTCAGGGAATTTTTAAACCAGAGAAATCTGGCACCGGAGCCCAGCATTACTCCTCCACAAAAAGCAGCCAGCGACCACGACTTACATGCGTAACAGAATTGTCAAAGATCTCGCCACAAAAGGAGTCTTCCGTAGGGTAACTCACGAGCAGCAGTAACCTACAAGAAGTCTCTCCGACACACAGGTTTGGAACACCCCAATAGTCACGGCTTCTAATAGCTGTGAAGTCCTATCAATCAGTTCCCCCACAAGGCGGGTGTTATGGCTGTGACGAATCCACCCTCATTCTGGTCCTTTACCTTCTTAGGAATACAGAATCCCGGCACATGCTCGCCTTTGGCCTCATTCCCTACAATCCGGATATCCTTGTGCAGGTCCTCAATGAGAGCAAGCTGGTTCCCAGCATCTAATTTCTGCAAGGAGAGAGGGGTAAGATAAAGATGAGGCAACATCACAACCAGCTATTCTTTGTGAATTCTTCTCAGGTGTCACGAGAAGACACCTGTTTCCTGCCTCCTCGCTCACAAAGCTGAAGTCAAGCTCATCTTACAGCTCTCAAATCTCTGCAGCATTTGCAAACATAACCGTAGTTTACAATCAAAACAGAAGGTTCAGTTCAGGCAGTGTTTTACCAGCTATCCCCATTCTCTCCTTGCCAGGCATTACCACTGTAACCTTTTTAAGCTGCCTCTCACCTTGGTGATGGAATTAAGCGCATCCCAGCTTTCATTCAGAACTACGGGGTTGGTGTCATTAAATAGACGTATCAAGCCTGAAACCAGGCTCTTCAGATGACCAGTATAGTCTGCTCTTGTCTTGGAGCAGTAGATATTCAGAATGACAGCTGCCGCCTGTCTCATTCCCAGCTCAGGGCTGCGGGTAGCTTCTAGTAAATCTTCAATTATAATTCTTTGTCCAGCGTCATCTTCCACAGACAGGATTACAGACTGGCAGTTTGCCATCTCCTAAAGAGTGCAAATCAACTTCACGTTAACTCTCAAACAGAACAAAGCCAGACTTAACGCCAGGTTTCCCCACGTTACCCATAGCATTATCTCTTAGAGAAATACTACAACATATCCCACTTGCTGATCATTTCTCATTAAATAGCTGGTCACATCACCATTAAAGGCTCAATTCAGTCCTGGAGCAGAGATAAGTACATAAGCAACTCTCAAAATTTAACAAATGAACCAACTCTGCTGGACTGACTGCTGCACAGGCCGCTCTCCAGCTGCAGAAGGGTAGCTCAGTCTCCCCATCTTACTCACCCCTGAGAGACCGGAGGTCTTGTCAGATAACTTTTCTTTTTATTTAGGTAATTTAATACTGTGCGTCATAATACTAATTACAGCACGTCTGTGCGTACACTAGAGATCTCCAGGCAGACTCGGGGCTAGAAACTGAGCTAATGGGCATCTACAGCAGACAGACAACAGGACTCCGTCACTCACATTCCTAATTCACCAACTTATGTACATGTCTATCTGCAATCACAACTCCAGGATGATCTCTGGAGTCCAAATACCAGATGTTTCAGAAAGCAGCACAGGAGGAGTGCTGCATGCAAAACAGGAGATTTCCTCCCTCCAGCCCTTTAATCTCCCAGTCTTCTATACCAAGAATAAATACAAAGTTAACTAGACACGCTGGCAGTTCTCCAAGAGTAAGTAAACTGAGAATTGTATCTTCTTGCAGACCAAAGAGACTTTTATATGGACACAAATAGATTTGGAAAGCATACGTTTTCAACTCACAATATGCCACCAGGCAAAAAGACTCATCCTGAGGAAGCTAATGGACTGAATTAAAACACGCAATCTGTGAATCTAGAGAACACAGATTCTGTTCTGGGAAGTAAACCTGAAGCTCTATCTTCAGGCAACCTGTCATAACAAAGAGCTGAGCCGTGCTACTTGCCAGTTGCTCTTCACTGGTCCCCAGCTTCTCCTTCAGCGCAGACATCATAGCAGGCAGGATGACACTCAGGTGCCGTGTCAGAGCGTCCCCTGCCACTGAGGAGAGGAAAGCTAGCACACGGGTGTTCACAGGGGGAGTAGTCAGCTAAAAACAAAACAAAAAACCAAGACAAGCAGAAAGGTTTTTCAGAAGGAATCTCAGTTCATCTACAACATGAAAAATTTCTACATATAAATGCATCACAACCCAAATGACAATGTTTGAATATAAAAACAGAAGAAAATTTCAAACTGTGTTCTTCCTTTTGGCATATTGATCCAAAGAAAACTGGCAGCGAGCAGAGGGAAAATCACAGAATCACAGAATCACAGAATGTTAGGGATTGGAAGGGACCTCGAAAGATCATCTAGTCCAATCCCCCTGCCGGGGCAGGATTGCCTAGACCATATCACACAGGAACGCGTCCAGGCGGGTTTTGAATGTCTCCAGAGAAGGAGACTCCACAACCTCTCTGGGCAGCCTGTTCCAGTGTTCAGTCACCCTTACAGTAAAGAAGTTTTTCCTCAAATTTAAGTGGAACCTCCTGTGCTCCAGCTTGCACCCATTGCCCCTTGTCCTGTCAAGGGATGTCACTGAGAAGAGCCTGGCTCCATCCTCATGACACTTGCCCTTTACATATTTATAAACATTAATGAGGTCACCCCTCAGTCTCCTCTTCTCTAAGCTAAAGAGACCCAGCTCCCTCAGCCTCTCCTCATAAGGGAGATGTTCCACCCCCTTAATCATCTTCGTGGCTCTGCGCTGGACTCTCTCTAGCAGTTCCCTGTCCTTCTTGAACTGAGGGGCCCAGAACTGGACACAATATTCCAGATGCGGCCTCACCAGGGCAGAGTAGAGGGGGAGGAGAACCTCTCTCGACCTGCTGACCACACCCCTTCTAATACACCCCAGGATGCCATTGGCCTTCTTGGCCACAAGGGCACACTGCTGGCTCATGGTCATCCTGTTGTCCACTAGGACCCCCAGGTCCCTTTCCCCTACGCTGCTCTCCAACAGCTCTGTCCCCAACTTGTACTGGTACATGGGGTTGTTCTTGCCCATATGCAGGACTCTACACTTGCCCTTGTTATATTTCATTAAATTTCTCCCCGCCCAACTCTCCAGCCTGTCCAGGTCTCTCTGAATGGCTGCGCAGCCTTCCGGCATCTCAGCCACTCCTCCCAGTTTTGTGTCATCAGCGAACTTGCTGACAGCGCACTCTAATCCCTCATCCAAGTCATTAATGAATATATTGAATAGAACTGGTCCCAGAACCGACCCTTGCGGAACTCCGCTAGACACAGACCTCCAACTGGACTCTGTCCCGCTGACCACTACTCTCTGGCTTCTTTCCTTCAGCCAGTTCACAATCCACCTCACTACCCGATCATCCAGACCACACTTCCTCAGTTTAGCTGCGAGGATGCTGTGGGAGACCGTGTCAAACGCTTTACTGAAATCGAGATAGACCACATCCACAGCTTTACCATCATCTATCCACCGGGTAACATCCTCATAAAAGGCTATCAAGTTGGTTGAGCAAGACTTCCCCTTGGTGAAGCCATGTTGACTGCCCCTAATGATCCCCCTATCCTTGATGTGCCTAGAGACAGCACCAAGAACAAGTTGCTCCATCACCTTTCCGGGGATGGAGGTGAGGCTGACTGGTCTATAGTTACCCGGGTCCTCCTTCCTGCCCTTTTTGAAGACTGGAGTGACATTCGCTTTCCTCCAGTCCTCAGGCACCTCTCCTGTTGCCCATGACTTAGCAAAGATGATGGAGAGTGGCCTAGCAATGACTTCCGCCAGCTCCCTCAGCACCCGCGGATGCATCCCATCAGGGCCCATGGATTTATGGACATCCAGGTTGCTTAATTGGTCCCTGACCCAGCCCTCATCAACCAAGACAGATTCCTCCTCTATCCTGACTTCTTCTGAGGCCGCAGGGGTCCAGGGCTCCTCAGGACAGCTTCCAACAGTATAGACAGAGGCAAAGAAGGCATTCAGTAACTCCGCCTTCTTTTTATCCTCTGTCTCCAGGACCCCCACCTCATTCATCAGTGGGTCTACATTGCCTCTAGTGTTGGCTTTACCTGCAATGTATTTGAAGAAGCCCTTTCTGTTGTCCTTGACCTCTCTTGCAAGGTTTAATTCCAAGGAGGCCTTAGCTTTCCTAGTTGCCTCCCTACATCCTCTGACAACAGACTTATATTCCTCCCAAGTGGCCAGCCCCTCCTTCCACGATCTGTACACCTTCTTCTTCCACTTGAGTTTGCCCAGCAGTTCCCTGTTCAACCATGCAGGTCTCTTGGTCCCCTTCCTTGACTTCCTACCTGCTGGGATGCTCTGATCTTGAGCTCGGAAGAAGCAGTCCTTGAACGCTAACCAACTATCTTGGGCCCCCTTACCTTCTAGTACCCTGTCCCATGGGATTTCCCCTAGCAATTGCCTGAAAAGGCCAAAGTTGGCCCTCCTGAAGTTCAGGGTTGCGATTCTGCTAGCTATTCTGTTCCTGCCACATGAGATCCTGAACTCTACCATCTCATGGTCGCTACAACCAAGGCTGCCCTCAACCTTCACCTCTTCCACCAGACCCTCCTTGTTAGTGAGGATCAGATCCAGCAGCGCTCCTCTCCTAGTTGGCTCATCCACCATTTGCATCAGAAAGTTATCATCAATGCACTGGAGGAACCTCCTGGACTGGGGATGGCTGGCTGAGTAGGCCTCCCAGCAAATATCAGGGTAGTTGAAATCCCCCACAACAACCAGGCCCTGTAATTGCGAGACTGCTCTCAGCTGCCTGTAGAAGGCCTCATCACCCTCCTCATCCTGATCCGGTGGCCTGTAATAGACACCCACAACAGTATCACCCCTGCCAGCCTGCCCCTTAATTCGCACCCACAAACTCTCAACTCGCTCCTGATCTGCCTCTGGACAGAACTCAATACATTCTAGCTGCTCACTCACATAAAGAGCAACTCCACCACCTCTCCTTAGCGGCCTGTCTTTCCTGAACAGGACATAGCCATCCATGACCACATTCCAGTCATGCGAGGCGTCCCACCAAGTCTCTGTAATTGCCACTAGATCATAGCCCCCCGACCGAACACGGATTTCTAACTCCTCCTGCTTATTCCCCATGCTGCGTGCATTAGTGTACAGGCATTTCAGGGAGCGAGCTGGGCACACCGATTTCATCCCAGATTCACCCCCTGATTTCACCCCAGGGGGATGGGGGGCCTCCTGGTCTACCTCAACACTAGAGCATTGCCCCAGTGGTGCAAGCCCAGCTACCACCCCATCCCCCTTCGAATCTAGTTTAAAGCTCTCCGAATGAGCCCTGCTAATTCCTGTCCCAGAACCCTTTTGCCCCTACGACATAAACCTTTCCCATGTATTACAGTCACACCTGGTGTCTTATAAAACCAGCCATTATCAAAGAACCCAAAGCCCTGCCTGTAGCACCAGTCTCGTAGCCAGGCATTAATAGAGAGAATCCTACTATTCCATCCCACATCATCACCTGAAAATGGAAGGAGGGAGGAGAAAACAACTTGTGCCCCAGACTCTTTCACCAACCGTCCTAGGGCCTTGTAGTCTTTCTTCATCCCCCTCAGACTACGGGATGCAGCTTCTTCCCCACCTGTGTGGAAGATCAGCAGGGGGTAGTAGTCTGTGGCCCTCACCAGGTTGGGGAGTTGCCTGGTGATATCCCTGATTCGGGCTCCAGGCAGGCTGCAGACCTCCCTGTGATGGGGGTCAGCTCTGCATATTGGGCCCTCAGATCCCTTTAGGAAGGAGTCTCCAACCACTAAAACTCTTCTCTTCTTCCTTGTGGAGGAGGTAGCTATACGCCCGTCAGGTTTTTCTGACTGTGGTGGGACCTCTGATATAGGTTGCCTCTCCACCACATCCCCATTGGACCGGCTGTATTCCACTAGGGCTTCATATCTATTGCTCAGAGGCACCTGTGGAGGCAAGTTAGGCAAGGAGGGCACTCGCCTTTTGCCACGGCCATAGACTTGTCTCCACTCACTCCTCTCCTCTAGGTTACTGTTTTCCACCTGAGAGGGGCAGAGTACAGTGGTCCCTCGATCCTGGGAGCTCTCCGGCAGGTGCTCCCATTTTTGTTGCAGGGAGGGCAGAGCCTGGCTCCACCAGTCTATCTCCATTTCAGCCTCCCGAATGCTCCTAAGCCTTTCTACTTCGGCTTGAAGCCTTTCAACCTGGTTTTGCAGCTGTGCCGCTCGGCCAAGCAGATCATCTACTTGCTCACAGTGCACACAGCCCCCTGACACCACAGAGACGGTGTAGCATTCCCTGCAGCCCGCAACCTGCACCATCGCCTCCTTCCGTGGGAGCTCTGTCTGGGTTCCCACATCCATTTTGGTCTTCTTCCACCGGGTAGATACCATTGTTCTTTCACTGAACTGGGAAATACCTGTTGGTGCCACCCCTGGTTCACAGCTCCTTGGCACCTTCCTCGCCTTGTGCACTGGGAGGGAGTCAGTGCCCTCCCCAACGAGTTGCAAACAACTGCAGCCTCTCCTGCCCTGGGACACACCCAGTCACTGCTGACTCACCCAGGCACTGCTGAGTCTCCCTCACCCTCTGCCGCCTGGAAAGGCGTATGTATGAAAACATAGTTCTGAGTTTAAAATTTGTTTCCAACTGTACCTTTGGCACCAAATAAGGCAGCACCACACGGCTCTTGACAGCCATAACTTGTTTCAGACCATCCACAGCAAAGTCAGATGTCTCTTCATTATCCTATACGGAAAGAGAAAGTTACAAACCTGAGATGATTTGTGACACACCAAGCTAAACCCTATTTCAAGTGACAGCTTACCATGTGATCATATAACCAACACACAAGTCCTTCTATCCAAAAATGCTCTCAGATTATATAGCAAAACCCCAAACCAAGCTCTTCTGTTGCATCAGAAAGATTTTCCATATCAGAAATGGTGGCCAAGCAACTTAAGCAGGTGACGATGGCAATTCCCTAGCAGAGCCAGATGTAGCAATTCTTAGGCCTATGCTTTAGCCACAAGACCTTCCCCATCAATGGTTAGGATGACTCCACGGAGGGGACAAAACAGAGCTGCCATTCCCTGGAAGCTCTGCCACCACAATCCCGCTTCTCCTTTAAGATAATTATGCAAAACCTGTCCCACAACATCATTAATCAAGTTGTTGACTAATGTTTAGGAACGCTTACCAGCTGCTTCAGCAAAAATGGCAGGATATCTTCAAGAGCTTGATGTCCAATTGTTGAGTGCAACTGTTCAAATGTTTTAGCTGCAGCCTCTCGGACTTCTTCCAGAGGGTCACAGAGCGCTTTTCTCACTGTAGGAACTAGGGACTCAGAGAAAAGCAGAACCTAAAGATGTAGAGATAAAATTACAGAATGTCTAAAGCACAACAGACACATGCCTCTCAGTGAAGTAGCTAACAACTGAAAGTAAATTGCTGTTTGCTTGAAATATGTTGGAAGAAAACCAGGATTAACCAACACAAATAGCTGCAGGGGATGATCCACTACCTAGTGGATGATTTCGTTTACATCTCATAAAAATCAGAACTATGCAATGTTTTAAATTTACCGACAGATACAAATGCATATATTTGCCTGAACAGCAACTCATGTTAGTTATAAGCTCTGAATTTAGTCCATAAAACAAGTCCAGCACTAGCTGTATTATTCTGTCTCAAGGACAATACCAGCATCGTAACATAAACATCCAGGAAACTGGAGATTTCACCTTCCACATTTAACTCACCGCATCCCTGCTGGTAGATTTCATTATCTCACTCAACCCAATGCAGACTCCTTGCCTCTCATCACTCTTGTCTGACCTCAGTCCATCTTCCAGAATAGGAATGATTTCAGGAAGGATCTTCTCTCCTAACTTTCGGACAAGGTCTCCTAATGTCCGTGCTGCAACCTGTCCCCCAAAAAAATATTAATGAACTGTTTTCTTGTTTTACAAAGCTTAAGAAGGTGAACTGTGAGCAAATACTAACTTTTGACTATAAACCTCTGTTCACAGTATAAACAGAGTAGTAGGAATGGAAACACTACTATTATAAGTAACCACAGCAAAATGGTTTTACTGTCATCACAGTTGCCTTCAGCAAAAAGAGAATTCAGACATACTCATGCTCAGAACAGTTAAATTAATGACAGCTTTGGAGTCATTTATAGAAAAGAATTATCTTGTGTTCCTCAGGAATTAGTTTAGACAGTCACCTGCAGTAACAGGAAGGTATTGCTCAGTTTCTCACCGTTCGCTTATCTGCACAAGTGCTGGCCAAGAATTTCAGCAGAAGCCCAAAGAGGGTCGGCAAAATTTCACGCAGTGTGCGAGGAGTGTTGGAGACTACAATCTTCCAGACATGTAAGGAGGCTTGACGCACTACCAGCTGCGTGTCAGAGCGGCCCATGTACAGCCCTGCCAGCACCCTGTTCCTCCTCTCCACACCAAGAGCATTAATAATAGCCTGAAAAGAAATATCACAAAACTGTATTATCCGCTCCTGAAACTTACAAAAAGAACAAAAGACACGATTATTCAATATCCCTTCCCAGCAGGCTTTCCATGCTGATTTAAACAAAATTAGAAAGAAAAATAAAATAAAAGGCACAACAGACAAGAACAGCTTTACCTTGTTTGACTGGGCTGTTCCAAAGTTGTCATCCTCTGAGGCAGTTTCTGTGGTCATTTTTCCCGTGACTCCTGAGATATGGAATAGAAGATCTCCAAGGAGCTGAACTGAGCTAAACCTGGCAACAGGAGCAAGTCAAGTGTTACAAACAGGGTATTCCGTGGTACCTGTCCAAATACGACAGTATGACAAATACAGACATGAGCAAAATGCAAGGCAAAGAGCTAGGTCAGCACTGAACTGCTGCATGGGCTGATACGTAGGACCAGCCTGCCTACACGACTGACAAGCAGCAAGCTAAAGAGAAAGGGAAGGTATGAATTCCAAACTGGAAGGGGCTGAGAGAATTCCTGTATCAAACCAATGATCAGGGAACAGCCTGGATTCTAAAAAGGAACAAGACATTGCCAGTACCTGTCTCAACCCAAAAGACATTCACCTGGGATAAGCACACTCATTGGCACCCAGCTGACACAAGCCTTTTAGTACACCTAATTTTTGAGCAATTACTATTAGCTGTGAGCGCTCCACTGCACATTTCCACACACAGGAGAAAATAACTTACTCAGCATTTTGAAAAATGAAAAACAATATATGAGGGCTAAATATTGCCACATCACCTGCCTTGGAAGTGCTTTTCAGAGTCACTACCAGAATTTATAACCTAGCAGGAATGCTTTGCAGTACCAGGAAACCTGATGCACGGCTGGCAGGGCTCTGCAGACTCGGTGCTTTAAGGCATCATATTCAAATCAACAAGCAAAAAGAGAGACTTGCTTTTGCTTCCCAGGAGGCCTCTGCATTTGCTCGAGGAGCAATACAGGAGTCTAAATCACACCAGTTTTCCAGCCATGGAAGAGAAATGTCTGTGGATAAGGTCGTTATCCCTTACCTTATCCGCCACAAGTCATCAAACAGGCCGTCCTCGAGCTGTGGCAGCAGGAGCGCGATGGCAGTCTCGGCGTACATACTGATGATCCTCTGGCCAGCGCGCAGGGCCGTGTCCCGCACAAACTCATTCTCGTCTGCCAGTGCCTGAACGGAGAGAGAAAAGTGTCTGTGCAAGCTGGGTTTTGTTTCAGCACAATATACAAAACCAACAGGAGGAAAACATCGTTTTGTTTTCTCTCTCAGCCATGAAAAGTAAATGAACTAGAGAGCTGTGAATGCACAAAGGTGATTTCAAGAATACAAATAAAAGACAGCAAGCAAATAACTTGGAACAAGTTATATTTTGTATAGTCCAGCAAAGCTGGACAAGTCTCTGCATGTCTCACAATTACTGTAAATGATGCTTAAAATACTCTAGAGCCTTCTTTTTATCCTCTAAATAAAACAAAACTCTTCAGGCCTTTGCTACATACCTTAAGGATACAAGGAATGATGGGACCAACATAGGGAGTGAACTTGTCTCCAAAGGTAATTGGCAGGTAGTTGAACATCATGATATAACCATCTCGTACATGTGGAGCAATATCCACTTTACTGGCCGTAGCTACAATCTCTGGCATAAGTTTCTCCAGCTTTTCTACCCCCAAACCAGCCATAACTTCAGCAAGACCTGGGAAAAAAAAGCAGGTAACAAAGCTGATAAACACAAGAAAGAACAAGCTAATCTGATTTAACAGGAGAAAGCCTGAGCTCAGTATTCAGACACAGCTGTCCTCACCTTGAGCAGCACCAGATCGATCCACTGAGCTCTGCTCATATGTCAGTGTCTCCATCAGCCATGGCAACAAATCCTCAAAGCACGATTCTCCCATCCCCTTCACCATGGCTCCCAGTGCCTTTGCAGAGACTGTACGCACCTAACAGACAAGAGGGACAGAAATTTGTAAATTATCCAGTCAAAGTTACTAAGACAGAGACATGTCAGCCTGATCACAGATCTACAGAAGACCAGGACAAAGTCTAACCTAATGCACTGAAAGACAAACCGTATTTGTACAAAAGACTTACCTCAGGTACAGGATCCAACAGAGATGCCTTCAGGCCAGGAGTCACACTGGGTAGGTAAGGAGCCAGATCCTGAAACAAAGAGCCCAAAGAGTAAGAACTGGATTCAAAACGAGAAAGAAACCGAAGTCACCTCCATGTAAAGGGCATTCAGCCCCTTATTATTAGCTATCATCCATAACATCCCGAGAGTTTAATCAGTTGCTTTCACAATCCTGCAAATAAGCACACTGAATTGTTTGCAAGTCCAAGAAACAACATCAGTTCTGTGCAGACCACTCAAAACCTTTTCGATGCTCACCCGCAACCTAGCACTTTGTATCTAAGGAAAATCCAACACTCTTAACATTTACACAAGGTTTAAAGGTAGAGATTATCAGCACAAAAATTAAACACAGATCTTTAGCCTACAGTGAGGTTCTACAAATATTTCTCAGACGAACCCTGGATCCATTTGTAAGCAGCTGATCTGTGTTTCACCGGTACTGGTTTTGCTTGTTTGTTTGTTAAGGCGTTTCTTACATGGTAAAAATTACAAGACCTTTTTGCAGGGATAAATCTGGTAATAACTAGATGACCAAAGTACAAAGCCGACAGTCTTAAGCACCTGAGAATTGTCACTGTCTTTATAGCCATTATCTTTTCATTTACATACATTTAATTAAGGAAGCCGTGAGGATTCTAATATTGTCTACCTTACCAGCAAAATCCCCAAACCCAGTAAATTCTCTCCAGTGCCTGCTCTGTTACCTCCTACACAGTAAACACAGCACGCAGAGAGCGTTTTCAGCACCATACCTTCTGATCCGTCAGGGAGTACATGTTCCCAATGATCTGGGCAGCCATCTTCCTGGTGTCTGTGGAACGATCCTGAAAAGCTCTCTGAACAATTGGCATGATCAGCGCTAAGGATGGAGCATCAATGAAATGGACAAATTTGGTATCCAGGAGAGTTTGCAGACACTTCTGGGTCTTCCTGGAGGGGTCGGTGAGAGCATCCAACAGAACTGGAGCGATTGCTGAATATTTTTTGAAAGGAGAGAAAAGACTTTATTTGTACATAAAACAAAAACACGTCAGGGTGAGCTGGTGTTCTCTCATGGGACGTTTTAGATCCTTCTAAAGCAACTAGCAGCACAGGAAACACAGAAAACCCTATTAATATTAGCTGACAAAATGGAAAGGAGCATTCAATAAGCTTTGAAGCAGACACCTGCTCTTAAGCTTTCATGTTATACTTTTCTAGAAGTAGTTTAATTTCTATAGAAATTTGGATTTAATCCTAAACGCTGTGAATATAAACCTTGCTATTATAAACCGTGGTCATGTCAGGACCGCTCCGCAGAGAGATGCAGACAGTTCTTACCCAGGATCTCTGGATTCCTGATGACAGACCCAATCTGCCTGAGAGCTTGCTGGCCTGCATTCTGCACCTTCACATGAGAATCTGTGAGCACCTCAGTAAGTTTTGGCACAATATTGGGTAAGCAGGAAGAGAGCTGTTTGGGAGCACAGTACGCCATAGCTCCCAGCAGTTCCACTGATCCTGTGCATCAGTACACAAAGAAAGAAAAAAAAAGACAAAACACAAAACAATACACAGCATTAAGAAGAGATACGAGAAGATGACATTTACCTCCAACTCAAATCTGCAAGTGGTATGACCAGTCAGAGAACACACAGAATGGCTCAAATGCATTAAGCCACTCTATGACACTTTAAGACACTAAAAACTATTTTTTTGTTGTACCAGGGAAAAGAAGGGAGGGGGGAGAACTTCCAGCTTCTGGAGTACTTCTAGAGAGATGAGGGGTTGAATCTGCTGAAGGGAAAGAAGTTGCTCAAATGTGTCAGGAAATTCATTTATATCTCAAAAGCTCTAAGTTCCACAGTCTCCCTGTGAGACAATAAACTATCATGGCCATCCGCAGGGATGAGGGAATAACCAAGGGGAATGGCAGTGAAGGGAACTGTGAGCTACTCTCAGTCGTGTCAGTCAGATATTGGTCCGTACCAGCTTTGGTTCTCCAAGATTCCTCTTCCAGTGCTGCAAGAAGTGATGGTAAAACCAGCTTCACTCCGTGAGTACTCAGGTTGCTCATCACGGCTTTGGCACAGTCATCTGCAGCCTCCAAGGAGAAGAGACGATTAACAAGCTGTGTCACAACACATGTTTTTCCCTTTCTCAGAGGTTCAATGAGAACAAAGCCTTCATGTAAAACAGTGCCCAAGTACAATGATGCAGCTAGCCAAGTAGCTCCCAATTAATGGCCAATTAACTAAGATGCTTTCTGTTATTAAGATCAAATCGTATTAGTGGTATCTCAAGAGATAGATCCACCTTCTCAGTTTGCCTAGTTACAAACAATATTCATATCCATTCCATTTCATTTTTCTCTTAACACTCTGTTCTCAGAAATTTAAAGCATCTTACCTCTCGCACGTACTGGTTCCCATCTCCAAAACAAAGCAGCAGGTGAGGTAGCACATGAACCACATAGGGCTCAAAGAGCTTTCCAAGCATGCTGCAGAGCATCTCGAAGGCAAACAGAGCCCCTAAAAAACCAAAAAAGGTCAGAGGAAAATACAACTTCATTTAAAGGGGATGGAAAGAGAAGATAGAATTTGCCAAGTATCTGTAGAATTTCTCCAAAAGCACTCAAACCTCAAAGTTTCTTGCCCTCTTGCACTGGTGGCTAGCGCTGTGGTAGGGTTGTCTGGTCTCAGAAAGGACAAGAAGCTCAGTAGCATTAAAAACAGAACAGTCCTCTGAGTCCTAGCTTAGGCAAGCAGAAATAAGGACAGGAAACGTTCAGCAGCAAAAGGAACAAGGAGGCTGTGAAAGCCCCTCTGGACCAGCTGGAGCAGAATATGTACAGTCTAGGGAGCAGGAGCCCACCTAGCAACACCTGCCTTTGAAAACAGGAGGGAGAGGCACCAAGAACAACATCTAGGACCAGAAACGCTTCTTCCACCACAATGCAAAGAGAGCAGTTTTAGGACACTATACACAATCAATGGCCTCATGACAGACACTCCCCATTTCCTTCTCTGCAAACTTTAGTAAAATAAATGTAGATAAACCAAGCACAGGGGTTCAGATATCATTTGATCTGACCACAATAGTAGTAGATACAAGAGAAATTGGAAGTATTTGGAGGGAAAAGCTTTTGTGCCTTACCCTCACGCCGACGGAAGTTCTTCTTGTCCTGGATAGCATCGGTCAGTGTGGTCATCATCTCCTGCTGCTTGAGAGAGAGGATGCCAAGGCCTTTCACCAGGCCTGCCAGCCCGTAAGCCGCACCTTTGCGCTCAGCGTACTTATCAGACTCTAAAAGCAGCTGCATGAGCTTCTGTATCATTCCTCCTGCATCCTCCTTAATTGCAGGCACCAGAGGTGGTAAACAGCTTGCTACTGACTCTTGAACCTGTAAAACAATCCACCAGCTATCAGATCACAAAATATTCATCACCAACATAACCTTCCCCTAGACTGCACCCACAATGACAGCTTTCTGTCACCAGAGCCATTTTTCACCTCTCTGACATCCCTAGAAGTATCGCAGTGTTAACCTGCCTCTGCGGGGAACACGAGAACTCCTCCAAGAAGACACCTACCTGCTGAGATGGTGTGGACAAGGCTGCTATCAGTTTGCCAACAATTGGTTTCACTTTAGGGTCACTTTTGTCCAGATGTTTTGCCAGTGAACCCATCAGAATGACCACGCTCTGCCTGACAGCATCATAACTGGCATCATTAGGAGCATTTTTCAGGAATTCTTCAAACACTGGCAAGAGAGAGTTAACATTGTCCTGAAAAACAAAACCACAGAACCTGCCACTAGAGTCCGAATGAGATTTGCTATGCTCAGTGGACTTGTTTGTTCTTCTCTGAGCCAACAAACTGAACAATCACACTGTGTTTACAGTTCATTTCATGTGTCACATCACATAAAACCTTGTGCCATCCCGACAGGCAACAAATACTTCCGGCTAGAGAGAAGTTAGCTCTTAAAAATTAAGATCCCCCAAACCTGGCAGCATGATGTTCTGCCAGAAGCAATGCAAGCTACTAGGCAAGACTGCCAGCCGAAACGGCAGTGCCTGCTCTTTTTCCTGCTCCATTTGCAAAGGGAGAACAGAAAGATAAAATGATTTTTACACTGCTTTTCTAAGAAAAAGAAGGAAAGAATGAATAATATGAAAACACTCTAATTGTCTTGGACTTAACAGCAATGCAGAGGGCTGTCCAGAAGAGGTGACTTGCACATATGAGAAAATCAGCAGCTGAGCAATTTACACCCTGCACACCTCCCCCATCTAACACTGCTGAAGGGCTAGCGGTGAGGAGAAGGATGGTCCTCAGTTCTCTGAAGGACTTCACTTGTCTTCAGTCTAATTAAGCCAACAATCGGCAAGCTTTCATGTTTTGCTTTGCATGAGGCCTGAAAGGGAAATCTCACCTTCCCAGGGTTAAAAGATCTGTGGTCTGATTTTACTTGTATTACTCTAGCTTTATACCATTTTAACTTCAGTTAATTCAGCACTATTTCTTTTTTAGTGCAATGACAGGGAAAAACCACACTCTTAGTCAACACTAGTCACTAACAGAACAACTCCAAAACAACACAAAAATTCCTACTACATGAAAGTTTTTAGCTATTACAAGTAACAGCAACCTCTAAGAAAAAAAAACTAAAAAAATCTATGGGCTCCAACACAGTACCTACATTTTCATCCCACTTTTTTCCACTGCTAGAGAGAAGCGTTCAGACTTACTTTGCCATGAGTGTTGAGCGTTGAAAGAGCTGCATCTAACATGCACTTCCTGACTTCAGGACTGCGATCATTCAGGGCATCCGGTACAAAGAACTGAAAGAGAGGCTTCACCTGAGAACTGTCCAGATGCTGTGAGAGCTTGTTGAGGGCCAAAGCTATGCCACACCTGTAAAGATGGAGAGCAGGTGAGCTACTGACTTGTGACAGAATTTGCTTGAGGTGACAATCACATTTGCTATCAGCAGTACATTACAGAAATTGAGAGAGAGAACCACTACAAAACCGAAGAGCTTCAGAGTGTCCAACCTCTGTGCATTTCATTACATAATCCCATGCCACAGGTTCCCAAAAGGACAACAATCCTTCAGCCATATAATGACTTTTATCTCGATTAAGCATTACAGATACTTGGGCCAACAAAGACAAACATCAGGATCACTTCATCTACTGCTGAAATACAGCAGCTTTACAACAAGGTATATTAGCACTAAAGAACAGATTAGCTTAAGACAGGTAGTGAGTAAGATGTTCCCCAATTAAACCTGTATAGAGCATACAAGCAGACAAAAGTAATTATCCAAACTGGAATTTGTCCAGTTCATTAAGGCTCATGCTGCTGCACTTGAAACAATCAATTGCCCATACAGAGGTGGGAATACAGTAAGATAAGACAAAAATCAGACAGTATGAGAGGGAAAGCCTTTGTTCTTATCAGAAGGACACAGAGAAGATAGCATCCAATATTTGATGGAACTGAGACCATTTCAGTTCGGCCTGTCCAGCCTGCTTGAGGGGCACAAATATTCTCTACCAGAAGGAAGCGTGAAACCTAGAAGTCATTACAACCACATGTATTTTGTTCTTTTAACATTCCCTTATTTCTCCACTGCCTGAACTTCCTAAATAAAAATCTGGAACATCTCATTTGGATGCACAGAAAGTGATGAGATTGATCTGAAGATGACTGTACCTCGCTTCCCACTGGTCAGGCGGTGATTCAGATATCACTCGTCCCAAAGCATCCAAAACTGGAGGTGGCCTCTGCAAGGTGAAAAAATTTCATCAGCATGCCTTTTCCAAGGACACACATGCAGAGAATACTCTCAGCCATACCTGCAATGCCATTTTATCATACTGCACAGAGGTATGATACCACTAGCAGAAGAGCATGGTAAAAAAAAACCAAGCAGAGAGCTGGCTCAGCCTCAGAAAGACTTAGACTGACCCTGCTCTGCCACAGTCTTCCTGTATCACCTAAGGCACATCTTTCACTTGTACAACAGTGCCACTACTGGCTGATAACCTGAGGATCAAGACATTAAAGTCTGTGATAAGCTCAAATACGGCAACAGCAGCCTTCATGCACATCCTCAAGACAAAAGGAAAAGTGATTAATAAAGAATATAAAATAAAGCACAAGCTTGTGCCTGTCAACACCTTAGGACAAGACTACTTACATAGAGCTTCTCCTGGTAAATCTCTGTAAGTTTATTCATGACCTCTGCTGCTTGCTTTCGATACTGAGCTACAGCTCTGGAAAGAGCTTCAGCACCTGCTTGTCGCACTGCCTCTTCGTGGTAGATGACATCTTTGATCAGCAGAGAACAGAGGTCAGGCTGCAGCTCCAGGCCCATGGACTCCCACAACCTGCAGCGCACACAAAGAGGTGATGATGGGTCACCCTTCAGTAAGAGAAGCCACTGCTAAATGCAAATATCAGGGTGACCTATAGCTGCCCTCCACCTGTGGGAGGCAAAGCCCCTGCCCATGAAGCTCCACGAGGTGAGCAGAAGAGAGGTCCCCTTACAATCCAATCAGCCAGGAAGAACTCCTACCTCTCTGCCAACTTCTGAATCTCATCTTCCACATCAAACTTCACTACCCAAAGGCGACGCAACAGATTCAGTCCATTCTTTTCATCGCTGTCTGGGGTTGGTAGAACCATTTGCAGCTCCATCAGTCCCTGCATTAGTTTACAGGAGAATCAGTGCAAGGATATGATTTTAGAAACAGATATTTTAGAACACTTAAAACCTTTGCCAATTCAATCTCTCAGTGGTTGGAAGTGTCAAAATTCACGTTTGCTTGTGCAGCACGCTGCCAGTGTTGATCAAGGACTTCCTGTTGCTAATAGGTGAGATGGTGAAACTCAAGAGTAGTGTTCCTTGTGCAGGTTGCAGAGGCAACTGGGCACAAGGTTGTGCTCTCGTGACTACAATCTTTTCTCTGCTCCTGCATACAGAGAAGCCAGCTCAGGTGAGCTAAGCTGAAATTTGTTCCATGGCAAGGAAAACAAAGCATCCTCGGTTTTTAGTTTCTTTGTTCTAAGAAACAACAAAGCCTGAAGCTTTCCAAAAATACTGGGCCCAATACAGACATAGCAATTTTTTCACAGCTTCTCTCTTTAAGACTAAACTCTATGCAATTGTAAATAGAAGGTGTTAAGTTGACATAATTACACCTGTTTTAACAAAACAAAAGTGTGGGTAGACCCAGAATACTCCTTTTTGCAAGATAAATCTAGCACAAAGAGCATTACACTTAGAGCATTATTATTCAGTAATTACTGCCTCCTCCTGCAGACACACTGCCCAAAGACTGGCATCACAGCTAAAGCCTCTCTTCACCAGTGTTGGAGATTCACCTCTTAAAAAAATTAAGGAATTCAGTGTGACCCTGAATGATTCCCACCTACCCTGAGAGCTGCATCTCGAACATTCATGCATGGAGATTGCAGGGCCTGAAGTAACACCTCGATCTCCTCCTGTTCTGCATAGGCACAGCCGTCCTCCCCGCTGCTGCTTGTGCACAGGGTGGTCAGTGCATTGGAAGCCAAAACCTAAAATGCCGTGAGGAAGTATTAGAGATTCCACCGGTGCCTTCTGCTTCTGGGCATTTCCCAAAGCAAGCGCAGGGTGGGGGTTGAGTGCTATCACAAGAGAATAAATTCCCAAAGAATAGTGACAAGGGTTCGTGACAAAAACAAGAACTGAGGAGTTCAGTCCAACCCTTCGCCTTCTTGTTATTGACCTTTCTGCTATCTCGTCCCTTAGAACAAACACTCAGAGGAGAGACTACTAAACTTCTTTGACAGAGCAAGGCCTTAGAGAAGGAATAAAATGTTACCCATGGAAAACTGAAGAATATGTTTGGTGCAACAAAACCCACAGGAAAAAAGATACAGGCACTTTATCCCAAGAAGAATACCATAAGCATAGGAAAAAATTGGTAATGTATCAACCATCAGCCTCAGAGACTTAAATCAGGTGGGTGTATTTCCCTCAGTTAGATGCTGATGAAACTTACGCAGACTCCTGACTGTGGTTATGAAGCCAAGGACTCACCTGTAACCGTGGAGAACCCGTTCCTATAACCCGGGTCAGCAGAATCAGCATGTCCCTCCGGGGAAGCAACTCTGGGCCATTCTGAAAGGTTGGGGGCAAAAAACGCAGAGGGAGGAGAAAAAGTCTTATGTCTTGTGACTCCAAAGCACCTTGCCTGTACATGACACTCCATATAAAAATCACAATCAAAACCTAGGGGTGGACAGGTAACCAAAACCTGGGACAGAAAACAATCTTACATGGTTAACTTTAACTTGTAGAATTAATCTGGTTTGTCCAGTTTACACATTAGCTGTTTTATCCCATGTCTCATCTGAACAACCGTTGAAGGAGGTCATCTGATCCCCACAGCTCTCACCTCATCCACCAGCACAGCCTGGCCATTTGCTGATGATCTCAGCTGAGCATGGACCGTAAGGATCTGCAGAATCTTGACCAGAAACTCCTCCTTGTCTTCACTGTCATGAGGTGTCTCAGTCATAACAGTCTTCAGGAGAGGAAAGACCAGGGAAAACGCTGGAGCTGATAATGGGGCAGCACCTGCAAAAAGGAAAAACGATCCTGTGAGCAGAGCTGATCCTCTCATGGCTTAATTTTATAAATGTACACCTTGGTAGTGCGTAATGGATATGGCCAGCTTCAGCCTTATGTACAAACATGCTGAGTGACCCTAAGTACTTCTATGCCCCTACAAACACCAGGTCTAAAGGACACTGTCTCGTGTATCTGGACTTACCCCACACAAAGTTTAGCCAGTTCAAAGCCACGCACGCAGCCAGCTCCTCTGTTTAGCCTCTACCGCTTTGCCACTTCACTTAACAGCAGCAACAGCATGGCTCCAACAGTGACATTTAGCATTCCAGTGTCAGGTTAATGGTTGGACTTGATGATCTTAAGGGCCTTTTCCAACCTAAATGATTCTATGATTCTACCTACTGTTGCTTGCTACACAAATGAGCTGGCTTTAATTAAAGTCACATTAGGATTCCAAATTACTTCCAATGCTTCAACAGTGCGAGAACACACACTGTAAATGAAATTAAAACAAATCAATGGATTAAAAACTGAGGTTTTGCCTATCCTGGAAATACTGGCAGGCAGGGGCGGGTACAGGACACAAAATCAAATCCACCACACAACCAAAGCTGAAATAAAATTTATTATTTAAAGTGCATTAAGTTTGTGTGTACACTCTGAGAATTAAAATTAATTAAACTAGAAAATAAAAAACCTATGCTCAATTTTACTTCTGAGCAGGAGGATCCACGCAGGGATCTGATACAATTTAACTAATTCACTTTCAAAGTTCATTTGCCCCAAAGTAGGGGTGCATTTGCCAGCTATGTTCCCTTTAAACACTTCCTACCAACCTAGCTAACCTGTCATTCCAGTCTCCAGCTGGGTTCTTGGGAATGAGCGTCCTCTAATTCTAGTGCAAGTCCCAACTCCCCTCCCACCTTGAAAAAAATTGAAACTTTTGGATTCCCATTGTTAAAGATTTTGATCCTTCCTTCTCACAGGGGCTTGGCTATGGGACATAACAGACGCTTCTTCCAGTGCTCCAGTTAGTCCAGTTAAACCACAAGCACCAGACGTCTAGGGAAAATGTTTGCTTTCTACATACTATCTGTGCTCTCAGAGAATGCCAGATTTAAAATTTCTAAGATGCAGATGAAGAGCACTGCAGCTGCAATACTGCAGTATTAGTCAGCTTATGTAGGGCACGGATACTGCGAAAATAGTACAAGGGAGAAATATTAAATAACAAACACACCGTGAGCTCCTAACTATTCAACATGAATAGCTCAGGTAAAACCCCCTCCATTTCTGATGTGGGATTTTTCTCTCTGTTTGCTTTTACACTTTTTTTTTCTTTTTTTTTTTAATTATTGGCCATATATTTTTAGGCTTAAGCAACTGCCCCTCTATATGCAGCAGGAGGAAGAAAGCTTTATCTGAGAAGATCAATGTTCTATTAACACAGTAGCTCGTATTGGCCAATAGGAAAAAGATTATAAAATGTGTCTTGGCATTTCAGCAATGAATGATAAATTTTATCATCCACATTATAACGAGGTATGGCCTCTCTTAGGTCGCATGGTAACCTAAGAAACTAACCTCTACCAAATAATATTGCAAGACTACACTCCAAACAACTTTGAAAATGAGGAAAAATTATTTGGAAATATAACACGACTTGTCCAACAAAGTGTTACAGAACCTACTTCCTTCCTCTTGCAAGAGAAGTGAAAAAAAAAAAAATCAGATGTTCGTTTAATATTCATTTAACTGTAGGAAACCTTGAAGGAGGAGGGTTGAAAATACTTCCACTACTTTCTGGAAATAAGCCTGAAAATGGATTAAAATGTTAATGAACTTGCACTTACTAGGGAACAAATTACACAGTGGAGACACTGAATTATCACTGCAAGGCTCAGCACTGAAGTGGTGCTCAGCATGGTCAATTGCTGCTCCTGAGCCATGAAGATTACGTGTGCCACAGTCACACAGCTGTGGATCTGACTGACAATGGAACAGTAAGAGAAGAACTGAACTGCTGGGGTAAGGGACCAAATGGAATCCTACATTTCTTTTAAAAAATTATAAACCATCTACTAAAGCAGTTTTTGATCGAGGTAGATGATGAACCACCTCTGTGACTACAGTACAGCAGATGCTTTAGGACAGCCTAAGCCATCTCTGCGTCCAAAGGAAGCAGATCTACCCTCCCTCTTCTGTACTATTACCTTCAATGTAGTGGTAAAAGTATTTGTGCAGAATCACGAAGCAGATTCTGGAAGTGATCTAAATTAAAACTAACCCAGTGAAAAACGCAAAAAAAAAAAAAAAAAAAAAAGGAAAAAAACAATTAAAAAAGTGAATTTTAACCCAGATCATATTCTTGCACTACATAAATATGGGTGCTTGCCTTCGTGTTACGGAGCGGGAAAGAACTGCTGCTTCTACAACCATGCCAGAATAAAATATTCATGAACTGCAGCACTACATAGCAAACAAGAAGAGGCCACAGGCACTTCACTGCTAAGATCACAGATAACAAGCAATTATTTTGTCTTTCCACTTCATCTCACTGAATCACTTATGCTAAGTGCTGTTGAAAGGCAGGAACTGTCCTGGGCAAAGATGAGCCTTGATTTCACTACTGTTATTTCTGTATGAACCATTTTAAGAAAATATACTGTTATTTCATTTCTACACTCACTATACTTGTAACATCACTTCTACTACTACCACCACAAAAAAAACTTATGGTTTTTCATATCTATGAAGATTTACCCAATTAAAAAAAAAAAAGTGAAGTCACCTATAAAACATTATACAAACTGCCAAAACTAAAACAGCTCACAGAGTTACTGCCAGGGGGGTGGGTGTCAGAGGCATCTACAATACTTCTTACCTGGCTCTCCCTTGCCTGTTCGACTAGGAACGGTATGGGCATGCAGCAAACTAACGACTCTGTTCAGAGCAGTAGGCAGCTCTTCTTGACACCAGGATTCATCTAATTCACATTCTGGTTTCATCAGCCGCAAGGTCACATGGCTCACTAAAATACCTGGTATGAAAGAATAAAGAATCCATGAGAGGACTAAACCCAAACATTTCTTGAGAAAAAATCCCCAGGAACACAGACCCAAGAGTTACAACAAAGCTCTGGGCAACAGCCCAGGCTGCAAAAGAAGCACAGAGAAGGAAGCACAGCCCCAAGGCATACAGGGAACTGCAAAGTTCCCTTTGCAGAGTTTGGAGGATGCAAGTGTGAGAGACTCCCACTGCGACCAACTGCTGCTGAGAGGTGGTCACAATGACCAGTCAACTCCTTGTCTTTGGACCCAGTCCTATCCAGCAGGATCTCTGGATCGTCACAGTCATCTCCCTACGCGTTGTTCCAGGGTGGTTTTTCCTCTTGGCTGTCTGTGGTACACAGTTATGGTCCACAGCTTTTTAAGAGCAAGGATTTTCACCGCCCTGCCATAAAAATAATGCACCCTGCCCTTAAACAGCAACTGCAAATACTAACCAAAGGTCTTCAGTCGAGCAGGCATGACACAGGAAGCTAAGGAAAGAAAAGGATTCTTAATCCTTGGAGCAGCCAAAGGCGATCGAAAAAGTGGCAAGAAGGAACTGATGAGCCCAGGGATGTACTGAGTTAGACCAGGAGGCTTTCTCTTTATAACAGTGTCCAGGAGTCCTAGGGCTGTTTCCAGCTCATTATCAAGCTGTAAGAGAAACAATTCAAAAAGGTTACCATAAAAACTCCATCAGGAAAAAAATCAAGTTCTTAAATCTAATTTCTAATGAAAGAAACAAATTGGTTAGTGCCAAATATTCTCTATATTATCTATATATATATATTACCTAGGACCCAAAAAATTATTTGAGTCATGGCAGCTGCAGAGTTAGCAAAAAAAACCATCAAAACTTACCTCCTTCAACCGTTTTCTTATCTGAGACTCCCTTTCCAGCTGTGCATGCATCAGCTCCTTCTGCTTGCTGGTCAGTTGCACCTCATCCTTTATTCCTTTCTTCTTCTTTATTTCCTGCAGTAGAGAGCCATGGATGTTATTAACTGGGAGCTATTAACACCAGTCCCTCAATTAGACAGAGAAGAAAGGTGGACCCATTGGGGTTTTTTCGCAATTTACTTTTAAAACAGTTTCAAAACATTCTCCCAAGCCTATCACTCTTAAGTGAAAACACAAAATGGCAATCAGCAGGTTAACAACTCTTTAGTGTCCCATTAGCAGTATAACATCAGTTTCTCCCAGGTTTAAATTGGTCACAAATTATTTGATATTATTAGAAAGACCCATCCAGCTCTTTCCACAGTGGATGGGCATTTCATCCTCTCCAGAACAAACAGAAATCAACCTTTAATAAAAGAATGCTCCAGTCAACCTGGCACGTTCCCTTCCTTTGACCAAATTCTTCCCCCATCTACACCCATCACTCTGGCCAGACTGAAAAGAACTGCTGGTCTACAAGATGGAAGCACCTATTTAACAACTCTTACTGAAAAAAGTTACACAAGATAAATTGAACAAGGTATGAAGAGAAAAAACAGGTACTACGAAGTAGTAAGTGCACTCACAAACAAACAGAATACCACATAAACTGATACAAATACAGACAGAACAGAAATGAAACTGATACATACAGATATAAGACAACATTTAGGTATTCAAAGCAGTTCAGAGAATCTTTCACAACAGTGTACACACATATGCCAGAAGCCACACAACAAAACAGGTGAGATAGTAGTGAAGGTTCTCACACCAGGCTGGCTTTCCTGTTCCCATCAACTCACCTCCTTCAGCTCCAGCTCAATGATTTGTTCCTTGAAGGAATATGCTTTGTTCTCCCTCTTCATGTTAGCCTTTTTCATGCTATCCTGTTGAGCACTGAGAAGGAAAAGCAGAGAAATGAATCAGCACTGCTCTGAACTAAGATCCAGGCACACAAATCTGGGAACTCCTGTCCAGAAAGAACATCTGACAAATCCACTGGCTAGATGCCAGCAGCAAACAATCCCCAGGTGCACAGAGAAAAGAAATTACAGTCTTACCTCTGTATTATAGATTTGTCATACAGTTCTCCCTCTGGTGTCTTCATGATGGCAAATTCCTCTCGAGTAACCTGGCACAGAGCTGGATTCTCCATTGATGCTGAGATAGTGCTGATGAGCTGTGGGAGCACTCTACCAGGTGAAAGCAGAGACAGAGATCCCACTGCATTCATAGATGACTATCAAGAAAACAAAGGAAAACAACGTTATCACCAGTATTCCTTGAAATGGTCTCAAAAAAGTATGCCCTGTTGAGGCAGCCCACATTATGTTCTAATTCCTAATTCTTTGTTCAGTGGGTACTTGAACATTACCTAGAATTCTACTCGGTTGCAGGTAGACATTCTTCCCCCCTTAAATCCCAGCTCCTTTTCACTAGAAACGTTCTCTTTGAACCTGCCTTTTCCCCACCTTTCAGACAGATCCCCTTCCTCATAGACCAGTTACTACTTAACTCCTCCAGAAAACTCCCCTGTTCCAAAATATCTCCCAAAACTAACACAAGGAAAGCAGAAGTTCATCACCTGGTTCTCTGGAGTGTACGCAGTGATCCTGGGTAATATGTCTTTCAGGTGTTTGGTAATGAAGTCTTTGGGATCTATCTTCATTTTAATGAGGAGGGCTGCCCAAAGACCTGGCTGCACTGCCACTAGCAAGAAGAATAAGTGAGCATAATAAATATGAGGCAGACTGCTAATACAAGGAAACAAAAAAGTAAGACAAAAAACCCATACATTGGCCATGAGAGTGGTCTTATCCCTTCACTTACCTACAGATGGATGATGGCTCACCAGCAGCATCTCCAGAGCCAGCTTTTCTGGCTCAACAGAATCCACATCAAGCCCCGCCACACTTGAGATGACACAGAGTGCCTCATGAAGGACACGGGGAGGAACATATGTCTTTCCTAGCTCCGACAGCTCTCCCGACTCCATCACCAGGACCTCATGAAGCAGAACCTGAGTGGACAACTCGCCATTAACACCTGACACCAAGCCTTCCTGAGCCCTGAGCACACTTCCCCACAGTAACACCATACTGAATACCAACCATCAGCTCCCTCTGTCAGTACCAACAATCTGAAGTTTTCAAAGGAAAGAAGGGATAAAGGTAACAGTGGAATTGAAGCACAGAGATGGCAGTGACAGACTAAGAATGAAGGACTATACTAGATTTGGCAAGCAGAGGTAAAATAAAACCAAAACAATCATTTTTGGCTAAGAGGACTTTGGAAAAGGTTGAACCAGCTGGCTGGGAACAGTATGCCCAACTAATTTTACCCAGTATCTTTTCAAAAATACTCTATTCAGGCTGTATCTGTGACATGGGAAGACTATTTACAGAGTCCCAGCCTTGGTACCTAATTAATGCAACTTAATCTATTACACAACTTGACATGGCGCTGGCTTAGCAGCATGCCCTATAATACAGAATTCATTGTTCCCTTTTTTTATTTTCTTTCTACTTTTGATAATAGTTGCTACTAAAGTATTTATGTTACATTTGTTTTAAATAGGCAGCCTGAGCTATAAGCCAGGCCCAAAGAACTAGGATACCAAGAAATGAACTAAGCACTTGGTCTTCCAGCAGGGATTAAATTTGGATTAAAACAATAGAAGGACACGGAAAACTGCAGCTTCCTCCTCAAATAATTTCGAATAATGTATCTTCTGTGTATATATGGAAACTAGGCACACCACAGACGCTGATACAGTAATATGCAGTAATCTAGTAACAAGTGGCATTCTAGGAGATCGTGCAGCTGGAACTGAATCATCTTGATATCATGCTGTATATCAATACTAACAGCAAACCTAGGGTAGGGAGGTGATCGGCAGCATACCAACAACTGGCTAAGCAGAGACTAGGCTTCTTGACTACTCACCTTATGGGAACTGAGAACCACTTTCAGCTCCTCCAAGAGCCCATAGGCCAGTTTGTACCCTCCCAGAGAGGACAAGAGCTTCTTAACTGTTTGATGGGCCTGTCTTCGAACATGCCAGGTCCGACTCAGCAGTACTGCAACAAGGGCACGGTGATACTGCCTGAAAACAGAGAAATAAACAGGTTTAGCAAGGGAGGCAGCTCTGCAAACCAACTAGACACTAAAGCACAGAGAGTTCAACATTTTGTGCCAAGTCCCAAGCCCACCCTCTCCACTGCCCGCGTTCACATTCAGGGATCAAACACAGATCGGTGGCAGCAAGAGCAATCTACGTACTGAACTTTACTTTCAGGCAGCCGTTGTGCATGATCTAAGAGAAGGCGCTCAGTCAGCTGCAGTACTGTACACATTGCTGTGGGAAAAGACAAATATTTAAAACAGCATGAGACTTCATACAGAAACAGATTTTTTTTTTACCTGAAAACAAACAGCCAGCAAGCAGGACACATTAAAATAGTTACCCAAACTGTGTCTCTACATAATCTTCTCAGTGAAGCTAGAGACAAATCCAACTCAGAGCTGCCAAGACTGGAAACAGAACCATGATTTCATAGAAATGTTGTTAGCTGGATTCCAGCAGAATTTTCCCGACCACTAAGTGTGACATATTTTTGTCTAAGTCAACAGAGCAAACCAAACGATAAGCACAATGCTCGCTGAGTCAATACTGTTAATTCCTGAGCGCTGCCGAAACGTCTTCAGTGACAATAAAACATCTACTGAATTCATACACAAGTGGATAATGCTATTTGAACAGTAGCCTTGGTATTTTACCTCATACCATCCCCTGAGTTTCAACTGCCACTAGGCCCTTTGGTTTGTATATCAACATTCAACCACCTCATGAAAGCAGGAGCAGAAAGGTATGGTAAAGAGGACTTTCAACATTCAAGGCATCAGACAATTTGGGGATGTTAAGCACGTCAGCTGGACCTTTTTGCTTAAATAACCAATAACAAATCATGGCAATATTTACTCTCAAAATATCAGCATTAGTTTTTGGTGCTAATATCCTAACAGAACAATGTAAAATTTTCCAAATCACACTGTTTCAGGATATTTGCAGACTTGGAAAGGAAAATGAATGGATATACATGGATATACACAATGCCTTCAGGAAACAGGGATCACAGGAAGCAAAGAAGAAATTATGTTCTTTCCCATTTAGAAACCTTTACCTCTTCAAAGCTTTGTACAAAAGATAAATGGATTCATTTCAGAGAAATGATTCATGAACTCATTTTCAAAACTTGCAGTTTAAAATGTAGTCAGTAATGTTTTCTGTTGGGCACATTCCATTATTTTTTTCAGTTAATCTTTAAATACAAGAGAACAAAACCAGAGCATAGATAGACTAATTTATAACCCAGTTGATTTTCAATCTGTTATTACTCTTCCCCCACATATCTTAAGATTCTCACCTACATGTTTTCTTCTCCAGCCTTATTTTACTTTTTCCCATCTTCTTAATTTTAGGCTTCTCCACATCCCTTAAATTGGTTGCAAATATTTACTTACAAACTAGGACACCACATGGACGTGTTTTGTATCGGAAAGACTTACAGAATATACAGATTTGGAATTATAAATGTTTGATAACTCAGGTTCATTAGAAATAAATTAATCCATTGTCAAACTTAGACTACAATTAGTCTAGATGTACTTCCTAAAGAACACACTGTTCATTTTAATCTGAAACCGGATCCTCCAAGGATCATAGAACAGAGCTAACAGCAACAGTAGCTCTTATAAGTACTAAGTAATAGAATTAAACTGCCACTGGCTACACAATAACTGACAATTTACCTTCCTCTGATGCAGACTGCAAGAACTTCTCCGATGTAAAAATTTGTTTTCTCTCATCCAGAATCAGCTGCCAGAAACCACTCAGCTTAGACTCTGACAGGAAAAGAATAGATGTCTATCAAGGATGTTTCAAAATAAGTCAGAACTCAACAGTGTACATAAAATACAGTAGAATTCTGTCTCCTGAAATCACTCAAGTTATTTCTAGGTTTACTTGTCTTCAGTATAAAGCTACTCATCTCTCTCATTCAGAACTATAAGCATGCCCAAAAACCACCTGCTGAAAAAAATCTAGTTCTAGACTTACACGTGTGAAATGTAAAGTTAGTTTCAGCTCAGTCTTTCACAAGGCAACCCTTCCTAAAAATGAAGGACAGGAGTAAACAGGTGCATTGCTTCTGATAGACAGAACACACCTGGTTTTATATCCTGGCAGATGTATGAACTCAGATAGTTCTTGCAATATCCTCTAATGGAAGACAGAATTCCAGTCATCATGCTTTCCAAAGATGGTTTGTAAAAATACTACACAAATAACAAGCAAGTAATACTTTTAATGCATCAGTCAAGTCCTAGCATGTAAGGTGTGGGTGAATGTCTTCCGTCAGAATAAAGAGGAATACTGCCCTCAGTGAATGGAAGCTGGAATTTGCAAAGTCACGAAGAGCAAGAATTCTTCATTGACGTAACAGACAGATGGCAATAAATCTTGCCCTGGTTTACAAAAGGGCAGTGATTCTCTATGCAGAAACACTACACAGATTAAGGAACAGTATCTCATGTACATTGTCAAGAAAAAGCGTTAACCCTCAGAACCTGTTTATACCGGATTCTACTAAATGTTTGTGACCTTACCAGTTTGTCCCTCAATTACAGACATCCTGCAGATCAACAAAGCTGCAGCAACTCCTTCAGTTACCATGGGAACCTGAGTACTTTGAGATGCTGCTTTTTCTACTGTCTGGATCAACATTGGCAGCAAGTCCATTCCCTGTAATAACGTGTCACCTGAGGAGACAGAAAGACAAGTTACCAAACAACATGGTCCTTCACACTTTACACCACAAGGGTATTAATGGTTCTGTTGTCATGAGACAAGGAAAGGAACCAGACACACACTGGGAAAACTCTGAATCTCACAGCATATTTGCCAATTGCTACTATCATTTAACTTTATGAAAAGCTAGATGATAACCGCTTTAGTCCTTTCCTCACAGATAAAACAGTCCCATCTCAATACGAGTTTCTGTTCATGGGATGCAAAAGAAAATGCTAGTTCAGTCACATTAAAGGAATTGGTTCAAATCACAGAAAGTCTGACTTCAAAGATTATGTTTCCCTAAGAGAGTAAAAGCAAATTCCTGGCAAGCCACGACCGTCTGTTCCACTTCAAACATTCACAAGTCAAGGAATCCCACTGGTCTGCAACCCTTGCTTCCACGGAAACTGAGCTAGGTGTTCCTGGTATTTCCAGAGGCAACACCTCACACACCATACTGAAAAAGGAAACAAAAGACCTTGTGATTCTCTATGTTAAGTATTCACAAGTAGTGTTTTAACTATAAACTCCTAAGAGTTCAAATCTCTATTTTCTTTACGTCCCAGTTGGACGCTTCACTGGGTGGGTCAAAGCAACAGTAGTCAGCGTTCCAGTGCTGGGCAAATTATTTTGGAATATGAATCTCTTGGGCCCTGATCCCTTGAACAGCTGCACACATCATACACAAGTAATCCCTCTTGCCCGTGGCAAGCATGAGCAACTTCAGGTTTACCATACTGATGTCCCTGAAAGGACCAGCATCCTGTGACATCGAAGTAGTTTGAGAGTGGTTTTTTCAACCCTACAATAGCACAGAAATTCCTGGTAGCTACAACAGAAAAATGTAGAATTACAATTTCACTCATATCCATACTGAGAAGTGATGGCTAATCCACTGTACCTATAAATACATTGAGTTATTGACCTCTGAAGCAAATGTATACCATCCTTTCGATTCACACTGCATCAACAAGAAAGGGAGATCTCACATACAGGAATCAGGCTGATCACCTGTTGACCCATGGATGAAATGCTGAAGTCAAAGAGGACAGGACCAACAGAAGCAAATCTCAAAAGGATCACCACAATTTAGAATTTCTAAAGATCTTAATTTCAAACACATTAATTTTAATTTTTTTGTATTTTTTTTTAAAGCTTCTGAGAGCCAAAGCCACAGACCAGGATCCCAGCGTGCTGGGTGCTATATAAAACAAAAGCATAGTCCCTGAGCCAAAAATCTTACAAATTAAATGTAAGACACAAATAAAGCAATCAAAAATTACTTTGGAGGTATATGAATTGACAGCATGATGGGCAGTGATGTTAGTTATGCATGGAGACAAACAATCTTTGGAGGCTTGAAGGGAAAAGAGAGTTTAAGGAGAAATACAAAGGAGGTTAATGAACAGACACTGTCTTACAAAATCTTTCTTAATCCACGCAGTTACCTACTTATATCAGGAAGTACAAAAGTTGATTACTCTTCTTTAAGCCACACAGTCAAGCAAGTTATTAATAGCTGCACAGTTTTACCTTTGAAAGAGGCTAGCATGCACTGCAGGTAGGCATGTCTCACAGCTGAAGTAGAGGTTTTAAGGCTGAAGGCTTTCTTTAGCCATTCTACCAGCTTCTTAGGAACTTCCGTGGTGAACCGAACACACCAAAGAGCCAGGACAGAGACTGCATGAACCAACGTGCCTTCGTGGACTAGGAAGTAACACAGAGCTCATGTCAGTACAGCAATTGCATAAACCCCAGGAATGTAAAACAGAAAGTGGGTAACAGCATCAGGAGGGGGCAGGAAAAGAATGCATGTGTTTCTAAGAGACACAGCACTGTCTTCATGAAAACAGGGCAATGGATTTTATAACACAACAGGCAAGAATCCAGATTTATCCTGAATAACAGGCCGTATGAAAATCCCGCTCAAGACAAAAGCAGCTTAGCAAACCCAGAACAAAGGCAAGAGGTCTCACCTTCTTGTTGCAGGAAAGGGATGAAAAGCTCAGCCACAGTTCCAGTCAGAGCTTGGCTAGAGGATCCAGAAACCACATGGTGACTGAGGCTGCCAATCCCTGGAGGGACAGAATTCTCTCATTAGTTCCCAAACTACCAGCACCTGCTGCAAAATCTAAAAACAATCAAGAACCCTTCACATTTCAATCCTTGCATGGACATCTCTCTTGTCACTACATCTGGATGTTACATCCACTATGTATCAACACTGCAGGACCTCTGCCTTCATTTTTACCTTGGATACACTCATCACCTTCCTTGCATAAAACATTTTAGCCTACCAGCTAATTATCTCCTTTGAATAGGAAGTCAAGAACCGGCATGTGGTATCCAGCACCTCTCTGACATTAACCACAGCCAATTCGGAATGACAGGCAGGGAAACCTAAAAGCTTAAGTACAGATCCCTTTCATTCAGCCTTTTGCTGAATTTCCTCCACCAGAGAAGCAGCTTTCTTCTAGGATCCTCACCTGAAAGGACACTCATCTTCTGAGCAACAACCGTCAGCTTCCCTTCCGAGCCTGCCAACAAGAAACAAACGGGTGACGCCTGGCTTACAGACAGACAACGGCTATGTGCTACATCAAGAATCTTCTCTAAAAATATAAAAGCTTGCCCCATTAGATCCAGGTTGAGCCACCCCTACCATACGGGCAGCTAAAGACAACAGAAAATACAATACACAAAACTCCTTGAAGCCTGCAAACCTTTATGCATCTCCACTGCTTATCCCACAATTTACTCACCCCCTAAGATGGCAAAAAGGTGTCTGCTCAGCGACTCCACAGCCGAAGGATCGCTACACTGTCGAGCCAAGTTCTTCAATGCCACAACTGCTTCATCCATCAGCTGCACACTGTTGGATTTCAGATGGCCTAGAAAATAATGCACCAGCTAAGAGCTCCTTACAACAAACTGCATAAAATCAGCAAGACAAAGACATATCTTCACATGTGGCTTGACTCAGCTTCTAGAACCATCACGTGAACTATTCCAGTTCCAAGCTACAGCATCATCCTCCCTCCCACATAAAACAACCTCTTCACCAGTAATCACACTGTTAGAGGTACTGCCACAAAGTAGGAAGAAAGTTTTATTCTGAATTCATCATTCCCTCCAGAAGTTAGAGTACTTACTGGCCAGTCCTTTCACAATGTCTAGAGCATACTGGCTGAGATCCAGGTTCACAGATACAAGCAAGCAAGAGATTGCTGAAGACAGAAGAGATAATGGCATATTACATTTTGTTACGCAACTGGTTTTAGCATTTTAATACACCCTTCCCCACAGTTCATATCAAGAGCAGAGAGGGTCAGTAAGGAGCAGGAAGAAAAAACACTGACATTTATTCCCAATGAACGGATTAATTCAGGATTATTCTTAGCACTCAGCTGTGAAATTCTGTCCTCAGTGCAAACAGTAGCTATCACAGACCCAGACACTTGGGATCACACCACAAATGTTGCTTCTCCACATCCAACCCTTAGATGCCAGACAACGCTGCTGCCTGCGCTCACAGGACCAAAAACACAGTTCAAAGAGACACACTCCCCCAACAACTCCAGACCTCTAAGGAACAACTGCTCGTGCTCTTTGACAGAGCAATGCAGAGAGATGACAGACTCACTTTCAATTACGTTCTCAGGACTCCGTAGCAGGGATTTCTGCAGAGTTGGCAAAACTAAGTCCTTGAATTCAGCATGAGACATGTACCGAAGCAGCGGGGAGCAGCTGTCCTGCAAAGGGAACAAAGCGCTCAGCACCGCAGTGGACATTGCACATACGACAAGAGCACAAACAGCTCTGCAACAGGATGTCTCACCAGCACGTGCTTCTGAGGCTTTGTCTTGCTCATAAGGATGGTCTTCAAGTAGAAATCCAGAAGAGCACTCTGCACAAGCAGAAACACCAAATTACAGCCACGTCACAACCTATACACAGCTCCCCACACACCATCAGGAAGCCAAGCTTGACTCCCCACCTCATCCTATGCAGCCCTGTCCACTAAGCAGAAGCTTTTTTTCCATCCTCACTTAAGACAGCCAAGCAGAGACCAGTGCTTTGTGCTCTACCCTTCAGCCCAAGACTCAAAATGCACTGAGAGCTAAATGCTGCCTTCCATTCCTACAACAGGGGAGAAGGCAGAAAGCTGCAGTGATGGCCATCTACATAAGTGCACAGGCCACAGCAAAAACCCACATATCTGGCACCTCCTCTACACACCTACCCCAGCTGCTTTAGTCAGAAGGGCATGACTACTGAACTGACAGATAATGAAACCAGGGGAGATGCAAAGTACCAACCTCACTGAGACATCTGTTCAGCGCCCTTCTCCATGATGAGAAGTGACACTACTTATTACCAAAAAGAAAGCAGTACAACAGATTTACCTTGTATCCCTTAATAATA
This sequence comes from Nyctibius grandis, assembly GCF_013368605.1. Taxonomy (NCBI): domain Eukaryota; kingdom Metazoa; phylum Chordata; class Aves; order Nyctibiiformes; family Nyctibiidae; genus Nyctibius; species Nyctibius grandis. The sequence goes on from NC_090671.1 coordinate 4,482,953, forward strand.
TCAATTTCTTTCTGGGCTGTGCAAAACTGCACCACAAGTCCCAGCATTGCAGCATAACTCTGGTTTGGTTCAAGACCAAGAATGACAGACAGGTACTGATCCACCAGATCTTGGTTCTGAAGAGAAAAAGAGCAAGGCACGTTAACACAACAGAACCTAGAACAGCTATGGAATATGGTCACATAAGGTATACATCACCTCCTTCCACAGCCTGTTCAATTTCTTCACAGCCCCATCCACCGCCTGCTTATGAGAACCTCCCAGGACTTCCAAAAGGAGCAAACACTGAACCTCCACCTGCCAAGGGAAACAGTTGATAAAACCTTCATGCCCCTGCTTCTCAGAGTGCTCCCATCAAACAAGTCCTTATCTCTGAAGGGAGATTTCTGCAAACCAAAAAGAACCTACCAGTTTTTTCCATGTTTCTCCCTGTCTCTTGTCAAGTGTTGGAAAGACTGTGCGTACAAGCAGGCATGTCCAGGAGAGTGCCAGCAGAGCTGCAGATCCGCTGCTCTTACTGTTGTACAAACAGGAGAAGGAGGTAAATCTACAGGTCCCAGTACGTAACTTACACCTACTAGTCCACAGCAGACTCATCTTTGCCCAAGTCAGACCACCTTATAACCGAGGCAATTTTATCATAGAAAAATACAGCTAAAGTCTTATCATTTAAAGGAGATATTTACTCCTCATAAGCTATGTGTTCCAGCTCCTGTTTGACACTTAGAACATCTGAATGGAACAAAAGAGGCTAAATCTTGCCTGCTGGGAATGAAAAACCTTAGCAGAAGACAGCCCATTTTTGTGTCTTCTCAGTGGCATTACAGAAATGAGAGTTAAATACTTTGCCGACTGCGAGTGCCCAAAAAGTGACTCAAGATTTCATCTGCTGCTGACCTTTATTGTCAGAGCTTCCCAGCCTTAGACTGCCAAATGGTGTCTCAGCTTACATTCCCTCCTGGCACACTACTCGGTTCTGGTTTCTGCTAACTCTCATGTCCTCCCTCCACTTCAGGTAACAGATCCCACCTCGCAGCTCCCTGAGGATCCTCACCCCATTTTGATCTCTCCCTCAAAGTGAAAGAACATAAGACAGTGCCCTTGGGCACAAGGCCAGCCACTGCGACTGAAGGGTGAATATTGTATCACTGAAAGCCTTTAAACCAACATCAGGTGTTTTTCTAAAAGCTACACTTCTATTCAGGAGGCACTGCAGGACAGCACTCTGTGCCAGCTGAACAATACGCTTTTGGAACCACTGGTGTTCCCAATACAACAGCAGTGTGTTTCTCAGCTCAGCTTCAAATTTCATTATCTTCCTATCTATGATAAGGACTTGAATTCCACCAGCTGAACACCAAATGGACAAGGGAATTCTCCTTCTTAATCCTTTTGGAGACTATTTCTTGATAAAAGAGTTTATTCCTCATCTCTCCAGACTTGCAGGTTATCAAAGGCAAAACTGTAACTCAGACCCAATCCACCAGCAGCAATACCAAGACAGTCCTTGTGCTTTCCCACAAGACATGAAAGAGGTAAGAGAGGAACATTTAAATGGTCATTAACAGCTACGTCTCTAAATGTTTTTAAGACCTCTGGCAAGCAGTAGCAGAAGAATCCTTCTGAACACAAAAGCAGCTACCAGCAACTCAGAACTGCTTCCACACAAAGCAACTCATCCAGCACCTGGGAACTCCAGCCTTGCCGCCGATCCCTGAAGACTGAAGTGACTGCAGAAGGTTTTTCGCTGTTGCATCTGGCTGGGATTCTGCGAGCTGCTGAAGCGCCAGCTGCAGGGCTCTGCGGGATGCTGCGTCGCTGGAATGAAAAATGTATCTCCATGAACATTATAAATCCTGCCAACGTTACACATGTTACTACACTTGCATCACACAAAGGACGCTGCTTCCCCATTTCAGCAGCTGAGCTAATAGTTATTTTATCCTCGTTGTTCCAAGAAGAGGAGAAATTTCTGGCAGAAAGCTCCATTCCCTTCCTCAGCCAACAGAAGTTATGCCGAGGCTCTCCAGCAGGTTGCAGAAGGAAACACAGGCTCTGAACAGCTTCTCTGCAACAGGCCACACTTTAATCCAATCTATAAGTGTCAAAAAGATGTCTAAAAGACACCTTAGTCTTGCTTCACAAGGACACAGGCACTCATCCTTGCAGACTGAACCACAGGATGCAATTACTAATTTCAAAATTAGAAGTGAAACTCAAGGTAAGTGTTGTAAAACTTTTTAATGCCAAACAGAACTCGAGAGCCTAATTACTAGATGGCATCCTTCAGTGTCACACGCATCCACGGGACACGCTGCATGCTAACATTTCCAGCTGCTCCGTACCAGTTTAACTAATAAATACATAAATACTGATAGATTAAATATTACAGCCTTTCTACATCACTTTACTCACCGGTATCGATGCAGAGTAAGGCAGAAGAGTTTGCAAAGGCCTTTCACTGCACCCTCTGGAAGATCTGTAAGATTGTATTTCAAAATATTTCTTCATAAATCACTGAGCTCTTAATCTTCAACACAAACATCATTCACTTCACAACTGAAATCAGTGAACTGCTCACAGCCCCTACACATCTATGAAATTATCTTCAAGGATCATAGTCAGAGTTGTCTCTTTTAATACATTTAATGCATATTTTTAAAAATAAAGGCAAAATTGGAACACGCTAGTCCACAGTCATCTTCAGAAAATGAGAGGAATCAAAAAGATTTTTAAGAATTTGTTTCAATTGTTTTGTTAAGACTATCCAAAATCTTCCACACTCTCCCTCTCATGTACTACTCACTGAAAAGCACACATGCCAGGAACTGGAGTTCTGTGCTACCTACATAACCCACGCTTAGAATTAACACTCTGACAAAACACAGACTCCAAACGCTGCCAGCCCCCTGCTTCAAAAAACTACCCCACAAGTTTCACACAGTCTTGAAACAAAATATTTTAACATTCTTCTCCAGCCTGGTAACCAGAACAGTGCCCAAAAGCTTTTACCTTTCCCAGAAATGCATTTTCCCAGCTCACTGAGGATCTCCCTCCGTTCCTTCACGCTGGCTGTGGTTACTTTTACCGCAAACCGCTTCAGTGTATCCGAAATCTAAAAGCACGCACAGAGAGGAAAAGCCATCAGACTGCCTTCGATATCAACACACAGAACACAAAACCAGGGCAAGCAAAACATGTCATCTGCTGCCACGCGATCGAATGTGAGCATCCATGGTCTTATCTGCTGGGGAAAGGGCCACTGTACATCACATACGATGAAACCCACAAACCTCCCCCTTCGGCTGAAGGATGACTGCGTTCTGTTTGTTAACCCCTGTCCGTGTCACAGCACTCACGCTCTGTAAGATACATTTACCCCTCTAAGAGCAGGACAGACAGAGAGCTAAGATCAATAGCCTGGAGCACAGGACCTTGAAAAGCACCAAACTAATGCACTTCAGGAATGCAAAGGTGCTTTTCAGTGTACCTGATCTCCTAAAGCCCACGCACCCCCCAGGGGGGGACTTCTAACTGCAGAAGACCCAGGGCTCACTGTAACTGTCCGTCCTGAAAAACCTGAAATCTGTGGTTTCAGGCCATCAATAGTTGTGAAATTCTGTACCCAGGCCCAGCAAAAGAACAAACCACTCGCCCTTAGCCTTCTCCAGAATGAACAGGCACATCGCAGATTACAAGCGGTTGCGCCTCGCTATCAAACTCCTTCCCTGCGCTATCAGTAGCGCCCAAGGTTACCCAGACAAAATTAAAAATCACGTCGCACAACTGAGTGTGTTTTTTCATGCCTGCGCTACTGTGTGCCTGGATGTGCCGGTGGGAAGGGACCAGGGCTGCTCCCGAGTTTAACTCCCATAAACAGTTTGAGTTTCCAAGTGGCATCGAGACGGTGAGATATACTGTCTGAAAAGACTAGAAAGAAGCTGAAGTTCTCACCAACCAGCTCCTTGAACTACTGAAACCATTTCCATTAACTTCTGAGTTTTGCAAGGTATGCAAGCCAAAAGACTTTGTGTGGGCTGAACAGGGCTCAGCCAGGTCTACGCTCACGGGTTTGCTGCGTTTACATAAAACAAACCACAGCTCTCCAGGAAAGGCTTTTCAAATTCAGCTCTTAAACTGAGCAACTTTATATCTTAATAATAATAATCATAATAATCATGTTTAGGAAGAGCAGCAAATAAGCATGTCTTCAGAAACTCATCAAAACCGTTCCTTCCCTCTTCAGGCAAAACTCCACCAGCTTGGCCACAAGTCTCTTCCCAAGCACAGGAAACCTGGCAATTGGGAAAGGGCAATTGCCTCCATCCTTCTCAGGAGCTGCTTTCAGAGGTTTTTCGCTGACACGCAGGAAGGGTAATCCTGCACAGCGGCTCCCTGGGATTTAGAGAGGCTGTTCACACCTCCCCGACCCTGGGACCATCTCACACCCTGAGCTCTCCTTAAAAACTGGCTGAAAGCGGGACTGCACCCCTGAACGCTAAGGTTGGCCCATGGAGGACGACCGACGTCGTTACCATCTGAACTGACAGAACAAGCCACCATTAAAGAGCTCATCTTCATTCAGACCTTTCAATTACATGAGTTCATCACATGCAAACTCAAACCAAGCTGCACTTACTCATGCTGCTTAATCACAAGCAGGGAGATGTACAGACACGAAAAACACATTAAAATTATCCCAACAGCCTAGAAATTAAAAACATAAATCATGTATAACACTACAGGACTTCCCAAGCAGCTTTGCAACTTACAAAGATAGCACAAACCATGACTCCCCACAGAAGAGCTGCTGGGACAGGCTTCACCCATTTGCTGTTTCTTTTTATTAGGATGTAAACGTACACGTGTGACAAAGCCAGAGCGCAAGCAACGCTGCTGCAACCGAATACAGAGAACAGACGCAGTGTGTGTACCGGCAAGGACCTGACCCCGATAAGGCTGGGATCTGCCTGGGAACACCCCAACCCAACGCACCGAGCTGCAAGAAAAAGCCCACCGCGGTGTAACAGGCGACCCCGGGCAGCCCGGGCACTCGGGAGCGGCTGCACCCCGGCAGGCCCCGCCGAGCAGCCCGGAGCGGGGACAACGCTCGGGCTCTCCCCTTCCAAACGGTGCTCCCAGCAGCCGGGACACGGCGGGGGCGGCCGCAGCCCCGCTGAGCCGCTGCGAGCAGCGGGAGCGCCGCGGGCCCGCCGAGCCCGGGAGGGACGCGGCTTGTGCCATCGGGAACTCGCTTCGGGAGCGGGCGGGACCCCCCCGACCCCCCCGAGCGCGGCAGCCGCCGACCCTCGCTCCTCTCCCGGCCGCAGCCGCCCCCGGCAGCTGCTCAGGGAGCGGCGGCTCAGCCCGGGCTCCCCGGCCGCCTCCGCGCTGGGAAAGGGCCGTCAGCGGAGCGCCCGTTCCCCCGCCCCGCGGGCCGGGGCACGGCGCCGGTGCGGCCTCCCTGCGGGCGGCTCCAGCGGGCAGCGCCGGCGCGGCCTTCCCGCCCCGGGACGCGCCCGGGCCGGCTGCCACGTCCCCGTCCGGCCGCGGGGGCCGCGCCGGGTCCCGCAGACGGGCCGGGGAGCGCAGTGGAGCGGGAGCGAGAGCAGGCGCGGCCCCGGGCGCAGCCCCCCGCCGCCATCACCGGGCCGCGACCGCCGCGCCGCGGGCCCGTCCCGCACTCACCTGCGTGTCGGCCGCCATGGCGCCGCCTGCGACCCCGGAAGCGGTAGCGGCTTCCGGCGCGGGCCGCGCGCGGGGCCGGCCGCGGCGGACCCGCCTCCACGGCGGCGGCGCTGGGGCCTGGCCCGGTCCGGCCGCTCCGCCCGGCGGAACCGAGCCCCGAGCGCAGGGACACGGGCTCCGCCGGGAGAGGCCTCGGCTCAGCCCCGGCTGCAGAGCAGCAGGCCCCGGGGAACGCGCACTCCGCTGCGGCCCCCGGGAGCCCCGCGGGTTACGACGCTTCCCCCAAGCCCCCGGCGATCTGGGCACTACGCCATCGACGCGGGCACACGTGAAGGTGTAAAATAGCTTTTTATTTCTCCAATTGCACCAACTCTGACACAAACACAGACGGTGGCTGCTGTTAGTCGAAGAGACCAAATCCCATGTCCTCGTCGGACTCCTCCGATTCCTCCTTCGCTGCCTCTTTCGCCGGAGCAGCAGCGGCGGCGGCAGCGGGTGCAGCCGCTTCAGCTACCACAGGGACAGCGGCCACAAAAGCAGAGGGGTCTGCCAGGAAGGCCTTCACCTGCAAAAAGGGGGGAACAAAAAGTTAAACTCCAAGGAAACAAACATTGTGAAGGACTGAACCTCTGCAATCATAAATGCAACACCTGCAGCTTGTCAGCAGCCAAACAGACGCAGTTATCACTGCTGTGTGTGAAGAATCAGAGACATTCCAGCTACACTTAAGTGTAACAGCCCCAGGGAGGACAGAATGCCAAGTGATTCGGCTTTCTCCTGCCATTCATACACAACATATGGAAGCAAGCGCCCCTTTGCAGGACAGGTCCCTCGCACGCAGCCAGGTCCGAGTCCTTTCAGACCAGGTGACGTGCAAGGTGTTTCTGTGAAAGTGCCCGCCTGCATTTTTCACACCCCTCGGAGCAGCAGGTCACTCCGCCGTTACCTTTTCAGCCAGCGGGAAGGTGTAGTCGGTCTCCACCGCCACGGCCAGGACCCGCTTGTACCCGTTGACGATGGAGTGGGGCACAGAAGCAATGGTCGGGTACCCGATTTGCAGACAGACGCTGGCAACATTACGAACGCCCTGTGAGGAGAGAGACCCATGTTCCTGTGCTCTGAGAAATAACCTGGACTAGAAACCATGGCAGATGATGGGACATTTCTACGCTGCTGCTGTAACAAGGCACAGTGTGCAATGGATGCGAGTAACAGCTCCGGTGAAATCTGATAAGGATTTAAATGGCCTCAAACGCTTTCTGAAGTAGCTTCAGATGAAAAAGCCTACAGAAGGTACTCCCTGACAGACCATTTCCACAGAGCACTGGGTAGAGCTCCTGGCTCTGCAGGACCTCACAGAAAATACCAGAGATGACACTTCATTCTGGGGCAGTGCTGGCTGTCACGGCAGCAAGGCAGAACATAATGGATACAGGTTGTGGCACTCACCTCCAGGAAGCGCTTGTGCAAGGTCTCCTCGGTGATGTCCAGCACTTCAGGATTGTAAATGCTGCCATTGTCAAAGACCTGCTGGATCACCAACCCGAAAGAGAAGGGGGAGATGTTCAGCATGTTCAGCAGGGTGGCTTCGCTGGCACCCACTTTGTCTCCGGTCTTGATGAGCTGCACATCGCTCTGAGGAAATAAGGAGAAAAGGAGTGAATACGCGCAAATAAATTCAGGTACGTCCATGCAACGAGACACAAAAGCACATTTCCAATGGCAAGAGATGGAAGTGAAGGAACAAACGAGCACAAGAAAACAGGCTCCAAGTTCAGCCCCACAACTTGAGAACGCCCTAGACCACGCAAGCAGGTACACCTCAGCCAGGAGAAAAGCAGTGCCCTTCCCACATCACCCGCAGGTAGCTCGCCTGTAAGTTCCTCCAGCAGAGCCTACCCACGCAGCTGAGGTGTGAGAGAACCTAAACCCCGCGCACTGCACACCAGAGCCAAGCCAGACATCCCCCTCCGAGTTCCCAAAGTGCAGCGGTCAGACTGCTGATACAGTATTTCAGCACTAATGGAAGCTTTGGTCTTTACAGCTCCCTCAACTGGCCCCACAGTCGGGGCCCTCCAGTCAAGGCCTGCCCACTAACCAGAATTTCAATGGTCCCTCTAGAAATCTTCGTGGTGATGCCCAAGGCCTGGAAAAAGGAGGTCTTCTCAGGTCCGAGACCAGTGTTCTGGGCCGGCACAGTCACATCACAGGGAGCAATGGCGCCAGCACGGGCAGCAGCTGGCACCTGGAGAAGAGGGAAACGAGAATCTGAAAGATCACTCACCTCTCAGATCTTGTGGGATGGCATCAACTCCCTGCTGAAGCACTCCTCCAGGACGGACAGCACCCAGGCACACAAGTGAGACAGCTGAACTTGAGCAGTTTGGCTAAGGCTGCAGGGGCCTAGTTCCCAGCCCCTGAGGACTCCTACTAATCAGGTATCCCCCCATGAAGATTCAGTTTTGTTTTTAATTCCGTATCTGCCAGCCCAGAGACACGGTGAGGGCTGATCTCCCTACCTTGTTAGCCAGCAGCATGTCCCGGATCTCAGTCAGATCCTCCTTGGTGAAGACAAAGCCCACGTTCCCACGGATGTGAGGCAGCAGCCTGAAGGAAAGATGACAGCCTTCAGTTCCACTGCTCAGACAACGTCTCCTCCTCCCAGACAGAGGATCCAGGAGTACATTCGGACAGCAATACCCACTTTTCTAAGGCAGGGTTATTCTCCAGATGACCACGAATAGCTTTGCGCATCATCGTATTCTTCCCCATCAGCACAACAGCCTTCCCACGCAGGGACATACGGATTTGCTGCATCTGCTTGGATCCCACATTGTCTGCTCCCACAATGAAACATTTTGGGTAATCATCCAGGAGTTGCTACAGCAAGAAAAGCACCGTAACTGTACAAAGAAACCTGGACCAGTGCATAGAGCAGCATTAAAACCTCAACAGGTTTAAAATGTGAAAAATAATCTGTCGGGTTTGGGAGCGCTCAGCTCAAACTGACAGTGGGTGCACCGCATCCTGCACCTTTCGCTCAGCCATCTAGTGAGAGCCCTAAACAAGCAACTGCCACAGCAAATTCTCACAGAAACCTTAAAAACGGTCTGATCTGGACTGTCTTAGTCTCTTCCTATTACCACTTAATCGTTCCTTAAACAGACATCGATGACACCCCCCGCAGACCCGCCCGCCCGATTCCCGCCGGGGCCGCTCCCTGCGGGCCGGGGCCGCCCCCGAAGCCCAGGCGGCGGCAGCGCCCCACGAAGGCCGGGCCTTCGGGCCGGGCCTCAGCCCCCTGGGCCGCGCCGACACTCACGATGATTTTCATAAAGTAGTTGGACTTCCACGTCGCCCTGTCTTCCCTGGGCATCGCGGCGGTGCTCCAAGGATCGCCCGGTGGGTTTAAAGACGAGCTGGGACCTGCCAGGGAGAAGCGCGGCTCGGGCGGGTCCGCACCCTTCCTTTCCCCCGCCTCCCGCCCGGGGCTCCGCACTCCGCGCTCCCCGCCCCACAGGACCCCGGTACACCCCGGGTACGGGCCCGACCCGGCCGCCCCGGGCCCACGGGAGCCGCCGCGCCACGGACCCACCTCCACGAGGGCTCCGGGAAAGAAAGGCCTCAGCGCGGGCCCATCTTCTTTTATAGCCCGGCTCATGCCCAATCACAGCCAGCCACTGGTGTACCGCCACTCATCCCATTGGCTCTCTCCGCGTGTCAATCAGGGCGGGCCGCTGTTCTGATTGGGCAGCGCGCCTGTCGCTTACAGGACCGGCGGCGGAAGGCGCGGGCGGCGCAGGAGGCCGCGCGGCGGCGGAACGCGCGACTCGGTGCAGGGCGCCCCCTGGCGGCCGGAGGAGCGCTCCGCTTCCCTCGGGGCACCCCCCGAGGGGGGACCCGCTTTGGGCCCGGTTTCCTCACAAGCTTCAGGGCTGGAAACAATCTTAACACACACGTACGAATAACAGTAAAAATTTTTATTAGCGTAACTGCAAGAATTTTAAATGGGATAAAAAAAAAAAGCGGAGTTAGAAGTTTACAAGGGAGAAAGACACCAAATAACTGTCGACCCAGCGGAGCGTCCCCCAGCCCAGCCCGAACGTGCTGTGAAAGACCTTCCCGGGGGGCTGCACACAGAGCCGAGGCCTTCAGAGACACAACCTCCCCGCCACAGCCTCCCGGGGCACCCACCCACCCCGCTCCGTGCCTGGGGATGCACCCCAGCACCCATCCCTCCTCCGGCACCGTCCCCAGCCCTCGCACCCCGGCTCTCCCCCCCGTGCCCCTCTCCCGCTGGCGCAGCGCCGTGACTGCACTACCCTCAAACTGCGTCTGAAATCCAGTGACAGGCGTTTGGGACATCCGCAGTGGCGGCAGCCACCAAAAGTCATTATTTGGCAGAGTAGCACGTGTAGCATCCCAGCAACCAGATAAATCCAGGACACGCTCAACCTCTCGCTCAGGAGGGTGAGGTTTTAACAATCTCCGTTTAGCACTAACAACAAACGAGCCTCCCTCGGGCGCCGCGCACCACCAGCACCCCTCCGCAGCACCCCCCGCCCAGGGCTTTCTACGCGTGCCAGAGCATCATTTAGGCAAGCCTCAACCAGCAGTGAGGTAGGTTAAAGACTCCCCGCACAGGGAAACTGAGGCACGAGTACACAGTTTGCAGGTGTCACACAAGGAGTGGTAATGCCAGAAGCATCTTCTCGCCCCTCTCCGGCACTCCCGACACAACAGCTTTTTGTGTTCTTAGTGGGACCAAATGAAGTTGACCTTTGCAGCGAGATAAACACACACAGCTTAGAAATGTCCGTTTTAAGTCAAATCAACATCGAAGATGAAAAGACAAAGGTTTAAGGCTTCTTGCCTTGCGAACTCTCCAAGAGCTGAGCCCAGTCGGTGCAGCTTTAGCTCTAGTGCTTCCACAGCTCCCTTCCGTCTCACAACCACAAACAGGTTCATTTGTATGGGAAACTGGTGAAAAACAGTTTCAGTGACCCAAGCAGGGCAGCGAAGCACCATGGCAAGGTTAGGCGGGACAGCAACCCGCAGGTTCCAGCCTAAGGTTGCCCCCGGAGCCCTAACGCACCTGCCAAGCTGGAAAGCACAACCCAGTGTCGATGTTGATGGCGCTGCAGCACTCTGGAGCAGTAACTCTAAACACCGCTCCCTGGGCTGCTTCGGCCGTTACCACAGAACACTGTCAGGTATTTCAGCCTAGAATTTCACCTTCCATAGCACCCTCCAGCCAGAGACCTAAAAGTGCTTTAGCAAACATGGAACTAAGCCTCATAATAACCTCACAAATCCAGGCTAAACTGCCCCCATTTTACAGACGGGGAAACTGAGGCACGGTAAGGTTTAGTGACTGGCCCGAAGTTAAAACAGCTAGCCAGGAACAGAGTCTGTCTCTCCCAATTTCTTCTCCTTCTCCTTAGTCACAAGACCTTTCTTCCAGAGGACACAAGGACCCCCCTTTTCCTCAATTAGCTCTGCTCTGGTTTCAGGTGGCTGAAGAGGAGAAACCAAGGATGAAGCTCTTGAGCTCTTCCCCCCTGTAGCATCATATTAAGACTCACTCTCACACCCTGGAAGCTGGGCTTTGGGAGAACGGCAGGTGATTCAAATACAGCAGTTTACAGGTTACAATAAAAACCAAAAAACACACTTTTAGGTGCCCCAGAGGAGGGGAAAAAAAAAAGAAAAAAAAAAAGCTATTCACAGTTCACCTGCCTGTGCTAGGAAAAAAAAAATACAAGTCACATTCCCTTCCCCATAGATTCCAGCCCCTCCCAACCCGCAATAAAAAGAAAATATTCAATGTTAGTTAGGCTTAACAAAGCGTTGAGGTTACAGATGCAGCAAGCCAGCACAACTGGCATACTGCCTAGAACAGCACAGCTTGATATAAAAGTTGCTTCCTTAAAATCACTTCAAAACCAATTTCTGTATAAGAGGATTAAAAGTAAATTAGATATGAATTCAAACTCAGTGTAGAAATCTACAGTTCTTATCAAAGGCAGGATACAGTATTCACTTTGATAGTAAAACTCCCAAGTGTGTCACACACACCTGCCCCAAGGGACTTGTTATACCAGTAACAGTCGATATAAAAGGTTATTGCTCTAGCATCTCTCAGTAGAACATGTTTAACAAGAGCACAGAAAAGGGAAATACCAAGGGCTGGCAGGTCTCATTAGCAAAGAGAGGAAGAAGAAAGGATATAAAGTTTGGATCTTTTTTCCTGACTTCTTAAACCCCTCCACTTCTCCCAGCTCTTGCGACAGTTTCAGGCCCCGCTACATGGGAGAGCTTCAGGCCAGATAAACACACACGTCACACTCGCTCATGACAGGGATGGATGAAGAAGGCTGTGCTCTAACCTCTCTGCACCTGCTTTTAAAGAAGGTACGACGCCTCTTCCTCTCTCCCCGGAGCAGCAGGCAAGGGGAGCAGATGCCCTGAGCAGGCCTGGACACTGACGGAGGTGCCTGGCATAGGATGTAACCCACAGGAGCGCACATCAGTGCTGAGGGATGGTCGGGGCTTACTCCACCTCCTGCTCCAGTGTGTTGAAAAAAGGCAGGGAATAACAAACTAGGGAAAAAAAACCCAAACCCCACCCCACACAGTAACATCTTGATTCCTCTTAAAAAAAAGAAAAAAAAAAAAAAAAAAAAAGTAAGTGGTATAATCTCCTTACAGTGTAATGGAACTGGAGAGACCCTTGCAGGGTCTCGGCTGCCTGCGCTGACGCTCTGATCTCAGTCAGTCACGCGCCACGTGGCTCCAGCGAGCGGAGCCAGGGCGGCACTGAGATCACAGCGTGCCCTCGCTGCGCTGCTGCTCAGACCGCAGGCGTGCAGACAAGAGCCTGAGAAAGAGGTGTCGAAGCAGGGGGGCTGTGCTGTCTGCAAGTGTCACCATTTGCTCAGGGAGCTGACACAGGCTGAAATGTACTGGCAAAGGCTCCTTCTGCCGGGAGGGGGCTGGGTAAAATCTCCCTGTTGGAGCCCTGGAGCTAAGCTCAGCTGTCAGTCACACACAGACACGCACACCTTAATGAGGGGACTCGGCCTCTCTCTGCTGAGACAAGCAAGGGCATTTCCAGTTTAATGGTCCGTCTCATCTCTGGATCTACTGCCTCTCCATAGCAGCAGAAAGCACTCCCTCCCACCCCCGCCCCACCCTCCTCCCCTGCCTGTAAGGTTTCTAAATCACAGTAATGTTCAGAGAGACAGAACTGCCAAGGGGGTGGCAGAAAGATGCTTAGCGCCCATCTACGATGCCTCTAACAGAAGAGCTTGAGAAAGCAGTTCTGGCAGTAGGGCTTGTCGTTCTGTTCTTTGAAGGTTCCTTTGTTGAGCTGCTTGAGGCAGAAGGCACAGACAAAGTGTTCGGGGTGAAATTTCTTGCCCATAGCAGTGATGCAGCGTCCTGTGATTGGCTTCTGGCAACCAGAGCAGAGCGACCCGCGACGCTCGTGGTAATGCACCTCGCAGTAGGGCTGCCCGTCGTGCTCAAAGAAGCTGCCATTGATGAATGGTGTGAAACATTCCTGCAGGAGAATAAAGCAGAAGGGGACACTGTATAACAAAAGCTGGGGACACAGGCAGCTCCACCAGCCTCCTCTGCTCTGTGGCACAGCCTAGCTGTACCGTGAGCAGGGTGAACTGCTGCCTTTCAGCATTGTCTTGTTGTCCACAGAGCCAAACTCTGTCCATCAAGAAGAGTTTCCAAGGAAAGGCTGATGGACAAAAACAGCCACAAGTGAGGGAATTAACCATGCTCCTTCCCCCAGCTGGTTTCACTTCTACAAAGAAAATACTACAGATGAGCTACCAGATGTGTCCAGCCAGGAGAAAGGAGAACACTCCTTCCCCTGAGATGGGAAACTCTGCAGCACCTTTCCCTGTTTTTTTGTTTTTTTGTTTTTTTAATCTCACTCCAGCTTCCCCACAATGGCAGGCAGAAGCAGGGACCAACACAGACTTTCATGTGGCAGAATTCTGATGAACATGGGACTGGTTCCAGCTGAGAAAATGAGGCACAATTAATGGTTACAAGCGATCTCTCCAGAATGGCTGGCATTACGCAGGTACGCTTTGCACGGGATCGTCCATCCTGAAACATCTCCACCAGGTACTCGTTCACTGCTACTGGGAGAAACTCTCTGTCCTACAGTGCTAATGATTTTGAATAGATGAGAAGAGGATACACCAGCTATGTGCTTCTTAGCATCCAGAGATCGCCACCCCTCTTGGTGTCAGGCAGCTGAGGATGCTACACTTCAGAACCTGCAACAGAAGAACTCACCATCCACACAAGATTGGGGAGGCTCCTTTCCTTGCACGAGTGGGAAACTGAGGCAGCAGGGTGTGGGGGAGAGTTGAGGCTACTGCCAGATTTACCGAACAGATCAGCAGCAAGGCCCAGAGAAGCCAGATTTCCAGAATCCTGTTTTTGCTCAGCCCCAACACCATCCTGTTCCCCAGGGAGGACCCACAGTATCACACACAGCTGGCCCCCAACGTGTACACAGGAGTCCAGCAAACAGCAGGCAGAGCCATGGATAGCTAAACACTCTCAACACCGGGACAAATACAGTTTGCCTGCAGCGAGCCCAAGACTTTTCTAATGCTGACAATTAGTTCAATAGCCTCCTCCCTCCGTCAGCAGGACAGCTGAAGAGTCTGCTCTGCTTCAGCAAAACCAGGAAGAGAATCCCATCTCGTGTCCTGGAAGACATCAGTGCTGGCCTCACTAATACAGGCAGTGTGGCAGCAGGGGGAAAAGAAAGCAGAACTGCTTGATAGAAGTCCCAATCTCTGCACAAAAAGGCACAGCCCTTGCCAGCCCCACACAGTCAGGACTGCCGTCTTCTGCCTCCACTCTCTGCACACCACTCCAGGAGCCACAGATCATTCTGGGCAGGCAATCCCAACACCATGGTGATAGTCTGCTCTGAGCATCGTACCAGGAATCGGCAGCTTGTGGTTCTGTTGCTTGTTCTGGTCTCTGCCTTTCTTTCCCACTCTAGGAAACACTGGCTGATTTTGCTCATCTCTTGGGGCCTGTAAGAGTTCATGTTTGCAAGGCGCTCTGAAAGAGTGCCAAGCATTTAATCTGCAGTATTCCTGTTTATTATGCCTGTTGTATGGAGCCTGCCACTATTTCACTGCCTTGCATGTTTGTCTGAGCAAGGTCAGTCTCATTAGTTTACATTGTCAGATGAAGCATGGGAGGACAATCCTCAAAAACTGATTGCTGAGGGAAGTGCTTAGGGAGAAACTTAACTTATAATTATTTAAAGGTCCCAGAAAATGTCTCTGTTTATCTGTGAGCTGCTGCAGAAGCCCATAATTGCAGCTGGGAACAGAAAGAGCAAAGCAGCTAGAAAGTTTAATGTAAACAGGCAGAGGAACAAGGTGGTGTTTGGCTGCTGACATGTTTTTATCTTGTGGGGCTGGCTGCCCTTCACTACCCCACAGATGCCTTTTCCTGATAAGGGACCAGATGCCTGCAGGGTGGAAATGAGAGGGGTCGTACAGCAGCAGTAAAGGACCTTGAGTCTCTTACCCGACAGACAAAGCATTCAGGGTGCCACAGGGTGTTCAAGGCAGAGATGTAGTTTTCCAGGATAGCCCGGGCACAGCCTCCACACTTGGGAGCAAACATGTCAAAGTAGTCCTTGCGGCAATAGGCTTTGCCATCCTTCTCATGAAATCCTGCCAAAGGAGAAGAGAGGCAAAGAGCATCAGCTCCTGACCTTTATCTATGGCCAGCCAAGCTCTGCAGGGTAACCATGTCGGTAGGATCACCCTTCCCCCTGCTAAGACACAGCAGGCAGCTGTTCCTTGTCCTGCTGCCCTTCCTGTCCCATGTGCACACACGCACATGCATACCCTTCCTCTCCAGGGAGATTACTGCTAGCATCCTTTCCCCCTAAACAGCTATATCCCTTGGAACTTCCATCTTCAGGAGTTCCCCTGTCATCTCCCAGGCTGTCCCCTAATAGCAGCTCTGCCTTACACACTTGTCTGCAGTTCAGGGAGGAGATTGCATAAACCAGCAATACCTTCAGGTCCAAAGAAAGCTCCACACTGGGCACAGAAGAAGTGTTCAGGGTGCCATGTCCTGTCCAAAGCCGTAACCACTTTCTGTTCAGAAGAAGACAAAGTGCAAGTCATGTAAATGATGGCTTCAGCTTGGCGGTAAGAGGGAGGTGGGTGGGAAGAACACATTAATGCTTGTAGTGACAAGAGCGTGCATTAAAATAGACTGTCCTTTAGAGAGCTGAGTCAATTCCCCCCCCCCACCTCTGGCTCACTCAGGCTTTCCCCACTGCACGCTTTTTTTTTTTACCCTACAAGGATCTCATGCACTGCTTCCTCCCTTACACAGGGCCCCGTCCAGCGCTCAGGACTAGCACTGGTGCCTGTTACTACAGGCTACCAACAGACAAACGCTGAGGAATCATTACCAGAATGATGGAGTGATGTGGGGTTCTGAAGGAACTTCAGTGAAGATAAGAGGGACTAACTCCTCTCACTAGTCTAAGAATTTGACTGGGCCAAGTTGTTTCCCTTTAAGAGCCAGGGCCAAGGAAAAACAGAAGTCCCCAAACAAAATCTTCCACCCAGGACACATCGGTGAAGCGGAGCTTTTAACCCCCAGGCCTGCAGCACCTTGCCAGCGCCCTTAATCCCCACGACGAACTCACATCAAGGATCGGCCCATTGCAGTAGTAGCAGCGAGGGGAGAAGAGGTTGTGATAGTCCTTCTCGCAGTAGGGCTGACCATCCCGCTCAAAGAAGTTCCGCGACCCGATCTCTTCCTGGCAGTGGGTGCAGACGAAGTGCTCAGGGTGCCAGGTTTTCCCCATGGCTGTAACTACCTGTTGGGAAGACAAATTATGAAGGACAACTCTATCTCCCTGTCCCCTAGACAACATGACAAGATACCAGCTGGAGGTCAGCAAGAATGACAAGTTCTACTACTCAAGTGAGCCCTGGACTGGGGTAGCATGAAAACTGAATTACCTATCATGTCAGGAGAGGGCAGTCCCTCAAGGGCAGGGTAGAGGTCACTGGAGGAGCTTACAGCGTACCTAGCCAGTGGATAAATAGAGTACTTCAGTTTCTCCAGCATCTCCAGTCTCTTCAGCCTCACGAAACAGCCCTCCCCATTACTCCCAGCTGCAGCCCAAGATTCAGCAATGAGACAGCACCTTCAACTCACCTGCCCAGCAATAGGCTTCTTGCAGGCTCCACAGACACCTTTGGCAACCGTAGCTACACCCAGTTTGTTCAGGTCAGACTGGAGACTTCCCAGCATGGTGTCCAGCTGGCTGCCAGGCTTGGAGGCTGTGGATGGAGGGGAGCTGCTCCCGGCCTTCCCCTGTGCCATGAACTGCAGGGAAGAGAGAACAAAGACTGTAAGGCAAGTGCTGCTGTGCTTACAAGATAAATGCCTGCTGTGGCTGCCAGTGGCTCCTCTGTAGAGACGGACAGATTGCTAGGAGACAGCTGCGCTCTCTGCAGAAGCCAGTGAGAGCCAGGATCAAGTACACACACGTATTCTGCCCATGCAGAGACATGCAGAGACTCTGGGATGTATAACAGCAGAGCTGTGAACTGAGGATCTGATTTTCCTTCACTGCGCACACAGCAGAAGTCACGAGCAGATCCCAAGCAGTCAGTACAGCGCTCTCTAAGCCTCTGCCAAAAATCTCCCTTTACCTCATCAGTTCCTGGCCAGCTGACAAAGCAGAGACGCCATCCAGAGGGGCCCTTCCCCTTGACCTCTCTCTGTTTCTATGCTGTTGCTCGCTCTCTGTTGTCACTCTCTCCTTTCTGATAGAGATCCCTCTCCTCTTCCTCATCTCGTCTCCCTTTCGGCTAGAATATCTTCTCCCTTCCCCTCCCTCCCTTTGCACCACCTTCCGCAGATCTTTTTGCCAAGTCTCCTTTGCCCCCATCAGGTGGCTCTCATCCCACACCTGAGCTAAGCAAGTGGAAGCAGGAAGGAAGTAACTTCCTTCAAGTCGCCTGCTGTTTACCTACGGAGAGGGCAGTGCACCCACAGCAGAGCCCCAGCAGACAGGACTGCCACATCTATTGTCTGACCACTGGAAATGCACCGGGGTGGGGGGAAAGGGATTAAGAGACTTGTCTCAGAGACAGGTTCTGAAACTCACACCACCACAGGACAGAAGGCTTGGAAAGGCTTCCCAGAGGAGGGAGAGACATGTTTTACTTCGGTTCATAACTTAGAAACAAAGTACATGTTCTCTTTGGCCACCAAAGGCCCCTTTGCAGGCAAACTGCAATAATGAAATACAGGTTATTTTAGCTGACTTTGCACTGCAATAGCTAATACAGGTTATTTTAGCTGACTTTGCACTGCAATAGCTAGTGTCAGGTTTAGAGAGACCCAAAGAAGTCCCTCCCTGAGATGCTGATCTGGAGCACGTTTTCTCTAAGAGGATAGATTAAAGAAACATAAAATTGCCACTTGTGAACAACCCACCAGCCCGCTGCCACCACAGCCAGGGGAGCAGGGACACACTGAAGTGCTTCACAGCCTTGGCAGAACCTGCCCTTCCAGCCACAGGAGGAGCTCTACTCCCTGTCCTGCAGCTGGTTGTACTTGTAGTCAACTGGTTTACTCAGTGACAAACCCTGGTTTCTATTTGTTTGTATAAAAATTCTCATGACATACATAATTTTAGCTTTTTTACACACACACACTCAGCAGCCTTGCCTTGCATGCAGCATGACTCCCAACAGAGCCTAACACACAGCTTTTCCCCTCCTCTCTCCTCCCAGCCACCCCGTTACTTGCAGCCTCTCCTAGGCCAGCAGCACAGAGCAGCCCCATCACACCCCAATGTCCTGAGCCTATAACAAACCCTCCACCACACAGCAGTTATTTGCTACTGAACAGTCACAGTGAACGTCCCCAAAGCACACCACTGCAAGGAGACCTCACAGGAGGGAGACAACAGGCCTTTGTAAACAAAGCCAGGCCAGAGTCCCAGGACAAAGCAAGGGTTTCCTGCATGGCACAGCAGGAGGAAAAGGGCCGGACTGTGTCAAGAGAATCACATCCTCTCTCATTCTAACCAGGGGCTTGTGGCCACCAGGCAGGGCAGGCACAAATGCCACACACAATGATAAATACCATCTGGGGAGAAAGGAGATGCAACATGTAGCAACAGAGCACTTCACCCTTGCCTGTAGGGACCACACGCTCCTGCAAGCCTCAGCTGACCTCAGTGCAGGCACAGCCTCCTGTGCACACCACAGTTTCTACGTGGCCTGGTGATCCAGCCTTCTTGACAGCTCACCGATGAGCACCCACCTGAAAGAGGTTTGGTTCCACCTCCTGCAAGCAATGCCTGCTGTTTACAGGTGACACTCAGCACAGCATCCACATAAATTCATCATGCAAAGGCCCTTCAAATTCCCACCCTTCACCCATGATCTGTCATCACTCAAGTTCAGTTAGGAGCTCCATGAGCAGCAAACCATGCACTACAGGATATCCACATTATGCTGCTGGGAGCTCTCAGAGCAGATCCCAGCAGCATCTGCAACACACTCATCGACCAGAAGAGCACACCATGCTGAGGAAACAGAAAGGAGGTCCTGCCTTCTCAGGGGTGGGAGGGCCCAGGGGTGCATGAGCAGCCAGCAGATTGGCACTGTGGATGAGGGGAGGAGCAGAGGTCACCTGAAAAGTACAACAGTTCAAGATGCAGAGGTGTTTCCTTGCTCACTGCTTGAGAGCTGCCTGTACACATAACATTGCGCACCACTGCACTGCTCGTATACATTAAGGCTTCCCACCATCCTGGAGCTGCAGCCCTTCCCTGATGGGAGATGCAGAACACAGCTCTTGATCATACCATCTCCTCCCCAAAATCCACTTGCACTGTGGACATCTGTCTGAACGAGCAAACACAGGAAGGACTGCTGATTTTCTCCTTCCAGTATCGAGATTTTGCCATCTTTTACTCCCCTCATTCCAAGACAGATTGCGTCAGAGTTGCAGCCTGTGTTTCAGAGCTACCTTCTTCATCTCTGAGGGAAACAGAGTCCCTGCTGCACAAAGTGATCATCAGGACAGACAGGAACCACACACAGCCCAGCAGGTTACTGCACAGACATGTACTGTGCAGTGCTAGACAGGCACAGCTGGGATTAGATATCGCCAATGAGTCCTCTCTCCTATCTAGCAGTTCAGTACCAGCCTTTACCCAAACATTGTATCATCTACTGAGCTATCAAGTTGGGAGCAGTAGTTAGACTGGAAAACACTGCTAAAAAAAAAAAAAACAAACCAGAAGAGAGAAGCCTGCCTGCATCTGTGAGAAGAAAGCATCATCTTCAGTCTGACAGCCAACAGAAACAACTGTCTTGGTGCTAGGGGTCCCGGTCTGGGGAGAACAGGGATGCCTATGATCTTCAGGAGTGGTGCCCACAACAGAAAGCTCATGATAATCATCATCATAAGTTTCCCACTGGAAGAGAGGCTGGGGAGCCAAGCTGAACGAAGAGGAGGAGACTGGACTAGGAGCTGAGGTAGATGGCACATGGGAAGGCTGAGGTGGGAGGAGAGGTGCAGGGCCAGAGAGATGAGAGGAAGCAGCGTTAGCAGGGACTGTCTTTGTAGCTTCTTTGGAAGGCTGGAGTGGGGGAGAGGCTGGAACAGAGATCGTCCTCCTTGGGGGGAGCGGGGATTCTGGAGGAAAAACCACCTAGAAAGACATGGAGGAACAAGAAAGGTGAATAAATCCAAAGAGGAACCAACAAGCACTCCCTGCAACAGGAAGCCTGGTTGTTACCACTGTTTAGATTATCTAAAGGGGAAAAGCAGCAAGAAAGAGAAGGGAACTACAAAACGTGCTTCCCTGCGTAGCTCAAGGAAGAGCACCACCTTACACCCAGAACTTCCTGCACAGGTACAGTATCGGGGAAAACAAAGCACACCTCTGTGACAGGCACGGTTTTAAAAACAATCCCCACATGGACATTGGATATGTGATAGCAGCAAACTACCCAAGCATATGCCATCACCCTCAGACCCCACTCCAATTCTTAAACATCAAGAACTAGGACCTGAGTGACAGTTCCCTTTTCAGGCCAGACAAGGATGAGTAGAGTTAGTTCTTCATCTTGTGTTGCTTAGGACACTCAGAAACTTAATCTACACCTCCACACAATGCTATCTGTAGAGAGGGACATGCTGGAATTTCCCAGCACATGTCCCTGCTTTCTACCTTCTCTACTTGCTGTCCACTGTTCTGCTCTTCCCCCTGGGGTCTGGCAGT
The DNA here is from genome assembly GCF_013368605.1 of Nyctibius grandis. Taxonomy (NCBI): domain Eukaryota; kingdom Metazoa; phylum Chordata; class Aves; order Nyctibiiformes; family Nyctibiidae; genus Nyctibius; species Nyctibius grandis. The sequence continues at coordinate 4,503,984 of NC_090671.1, forward strand.
GATAATGACCCCCTCTGTCAGCCAGTCATCCTGGCTTTTCCACTCTTCCTGTTCCTGTTTAGCGATGCCCAGTCTGTCCTGCAGCTCTTCAATCAAGCGATCCTGGGACTCAGTCTTGTGAAATATGGCAGGACCTAGTTTACGCCTTGGAGAGAGGTCACGATACATTGGATGCACGTTCGCAGTCTCTTTTGTCCTCTTGATTAAAGATTTAATCTAAATGACAAAGGTAATAGTATCAGCAGAGAAGAGCAATGTCAGAGCAAGCCCCAAGATGCAACAGCACAAACTCAAGCCATTAGTGACAACTGTGAGCAGGAAGAGTGATGACATTTATTCCACAATGCCAAAATTCCTCTTGGCACAGCCCAGAACAGTGACTCAGTGCAAGGAAAAACCCCGTAAGGATAAATCACAGCAGCCAAAAATAACTATCTAGAAAAGGAAGGGAAAGATTAACCAGTAGGAAGCCAAGATAGGAGGTGCAGCGTGACCACTCCACTGAGCATTAAAGAAACCTCAGCATCACAAGGACACAGCAGCCTCTCTGTGTTTGCCCTTTACAGGCATAAGACTCTCGGTCAGATGTCTGGTGCACAAAGCATACTTGCAGCGCTGGAAGGAACACTAACAGCTCCAGCAATGAGACCTAAAAAGGCTAGCAGAGCAGAGGAGCTGCCATCCCAAGGCAGGAACATCCTCCAGGGGCATGAAACAGCCCTTTAACTTTTCAGAGGCCTCTATGGACTAAGCCTTACCCCAGTTAGGGAAAAGAAGTCCATTTCACAGGGAAGTTCCTACAAACTGCCATGTTCTGTGCTGCTGACTGACATGCAGAGGAGACCACAAGATAAAGCAGAGGATTTCAACCCTCTGTGACATGCAGCTGTCAGGAACATTGCTCAGAGCTGCATGCTGTTAGTGTGGGTGAGCCCAGGCACACTCACAGCACACACAAAATGTTAGTGCGCTGTCAGAACAGTCCTAACTAGGACTTATCCTACTCCTACATTCATTCAGTGCCTGCCTGGCCTGATGCAGAAATCCTCTCAATGGGTGGTTTGGAGGCGCATGGCAGATCCCATTCAGCTTTCCAAACATTTTCAGGAGATTCCGGAGTGACTGCAGAGCTTCTGAACTGCTTATTTTCCTGGTCTCCTCTGGCTTTGTTCATGTTATCAGTACCTGCCTTCCTAGGAGTTCTCTCTCTGCCCTGCCTCTTCTTGACCAGATCAGGACAGCCATCTACCTTGGTTTCATGTGGCACTTCAGCTTTCAGCTCCTGTCCTTGCTCCACTACAAAGCCCAGCTGGTTTTTAGTGTCTGGGAAGACATCCCACCGATCCAGGGCCACAACAGAAGGTTCATACACAGGATTCAAAACACTGTCATTCTTTGCATGTCTCTCTGGCACACGCGCAGACAGCTCCAGGGCCCACAGCTCATCTAAAGCTGTTTCCACACTTCTGCCCTGGGAAGGAAGAGCTGAATTATCCCTGAATGCTTCCTGCTGATTCAGCTCTTTAGGTATCTGCCCCTTCCCTTGACCATTTAAAGCATTTGAAATTGGTACACTTGAGATTTTGGGGTCAGTTCTCTGCTCCTTCTTCTCAGTCTCTTTTGCCAAATCATTCTCTAGGCCTTGTGACTGCACATTAGCAGATCTACACAGAAGCTCCACACTGGAAGCTGGCACAGCCTGGAAAACGTTTCTAGAAGAGTCAGGCTTTCTGCTCAGCTGAACCAAGCTTGCAGAGGTCATCTGCTCCCCACGAGTAGCAGAACCAGAAGAGACTCGTGGTGGAGGCACAGGGACCATTTGTGGCAAAAAGGAGATAGGTGGAGGAGTGGCAGAATGGCCTGAAGTAGGCAGAACTATAGTGTTACTGCCTTCCTCAATGCAGAGAGCTGCTGACGGGGCAGATGTTGGCACTGTCGAGTCCCCACTGTGACTTGCAGAAGGGTGTTTGGAATGGGATAGCACTGTTAAACTGCGAGGAGTGTTGCTGGAGTCTGCATTTGCTGAACTGGGAACCGGTTCTAGGGAGGGTTCAGAAATCAGAGACATAGTAGAACTAGTCTGCAAAAAGGAGACAGAAGAAATAAGGAGAGAAAAAGATAAAGACAGAGGTAAGGAGAAGGAAAAAAGCAAAGAATCAAGCATTGTAACAATCATGACCTCCAAATCAAAGAGCCATATTGATCCAAAGCCTTACTCCCAAGAGTAAGAAAGGACAATGAGATATCAAAGAGCAGAACCAGTATGACATTGTGCTGATCTTCACAGGAGATTACGATCGCGATCCTTTTCCTGTGCCCCCTAAGTGACAGCTCACGTGTTCACCTGCAGCTGTGATGGGGGCATGCAGCAGCTGCCTGGAAGCCAGCTACAAACCCAGGAATGTCTAGACTGTGAGTAAAGGTCACGTTAGCTTACTCATAGTCAGACATGTAAATTTTACATTTCAAAGCTGAAAAAAGCAATCAATGAATAGAACAAAGCATGACATTTTCTTCTTGATACACTAATAAAATGCTCCAGTTGGCTGAGTACATGGCAATGAAAACGAAGCTTCAGGGCATTCACAGCACGAACAATGACATGGGCTTTGTTCTATTCACATCACTAATCTCACCTTGGATGTGACACATGCTGAATCTGAGTCTGTCAGTCACTTCATGCCTTTGTGAGCATTGCTTAGGTGGCTAGATTAGCTTCTTCCCCTCAGGCCAAAGACTCCACATTTACATTGTAATGAAATCAGTATTAATTTTGATTCAAAATACTCTCTAACAAGAGCAACTGATACAGAGTTTTTGGTTCTCCTTGACTTACAGGGTCTTTTGAAAACAAGCCTGGCATTATTCCTTTTTCTTAAAAAGGGAAGATTATAAGAGCGGCTTGCAATAGTTCACACAGCAGGTCAACCTAAGACCAATGCTGAGCCCTCCCAGTTTTAAAAATGTATCCACAAAGGATTGATTTCCAAATTCAAGAGCTGTCAAGACCTGCTCTGATTCTTAGTCACATTTTCCAAAGAAGCCTCAAGAAGTTAGATGCTCATGCTCTAAGGCAGCAGGGCACATAACTTCCTAAGCCCACCCATGGTATCTTCACTTACCCTTCTGGGACACTTATCATGAATAAAAGGATAAAATTAATCAGCACACGCACAAAATCTGCCAGTAGATGGAAGAGACATATACCTTGAGCTGACCTAAGCTGCTCCCATCCCAAGGGGTCAGGAGCTGGCACGCACACACAAATTTGTGACGTCACAACAGCAGCACTACAGGGAGATCACATTCAGAAGAGAAAGGGCAATAGGGGACCACAATTCACTACAGATTTCTCCTCCCCTCGAGTAGCACAGCAAGACCCACAGTCACAGAAGCAACGAAAAGGACTAATAAGTACCTTCAGTAGTTAAAATGAGGGAAATCCCTGATATTGCTCTCCCCTTGTATTTTGCCTAAGCTGGATGCACCTGAACAAGTAACCTGGGTTTATGCTGTGGTTCACAGTTTCCAGACTTCCCAAAATGACGTCAATCATTTTCAAGGCAAGACTACCACTTTGCTCAAAAGCAAGTATTTCCAGCATATTAAAAACATATTCGCTACAAAATAAGAGCAATGGTTAAACACTCAACAGTAATAGAATAGTTAAACACAAGCACCTAGCTATGCAGTAAGCAGGCATCATATCACACAGAAATGGCAGAGGCTGAAAAAACAAGTGCATTAGGTAATCTCAGTGCCCGCTGGCTGATGAGCTAGATAACCAAAATCAAATGGATTCTCTAAGCAAAAAGAATGAGCAACTCATTAAAGCAAGCAAAAGATGATAAAAGGGTAATGTATCAGTCTGTAACAGCACCTTTTATTCTGGGGTATGAGGGAAATTAAACATTAGTGCGTCCACTCCTCCCATCCCCATCTACCGCAACTTGTAGTTGTACCAACCAATAACTCCAACTAGCTACACATCATACTTAATTTTTTCTGTCCTATTTATTGCAACCACACACAGGTCTGGCACTCAAACAACAGCCTTTCATCTTTCACCTTTGTGAAGACTCCACTTCTCTCCCATCCTGCCACTGGTACAGACTAGAAATCCATTTTTACAGACAAGCTAACACCGCTAGTTGGCACAAATAGAGGAGATAAAACCAAACAGGGATTGAAGGGACAATGAAGCAACACGGAGGACAGGAAAAAGGAAAGTAACTGTTAAAAACAGCCAATGACAATATTAACAAAAGGAAAATGATCACAGAAACCATGTTCTTTCTCCTTCAGGAAGAATGTTGAGACACAGATGAGTTCAACGCCTCACAAACACACTAATGCTATGTTTATAAAGCCCAAATCTTAAAGTCTTGCTGCATTTCAGCCTGCTCTCAGAGCTCAACCCGAAACTAAGCCAGGAAGGCAGGCAGTATTACAGAACGCAGCTCGTCTGTCATGCAGGTTTTATTGGAGTTGCACAAAGATTCTCAGGCCTTTTCTCAAGACTGCAAAGCATTTGAACAGCCACACCTAGAAATGTCCCCTCTTTGCGTCTTGTAAGGAAAACCTGTGCTGGGCAAGGTCCTTCTCAGTTGCCAAGAGCTCACCTAGGAGCAAAGGCTGGTGGCAGCAACCACACCCCAAGCTTGTTTTCTGAGCCCTGATAAAAGCAGCAGGGGCACAAGGCCATAGCACTCAAGCTCCCACAGCACACGGAAGGAGCAAGGCAGGGTATGCCAGCAGCGCAGGTGGGAAGTCTTCTCCAGCTTCACAACAGTGCTGTTTTTCAACCAGACTGAACCAACACTTGTGGATATCCTGCACTCTACCCTAGGACCTAATATGGGGAAAAAAAGGCAACACTAAGGTGTCAATATTTGCAATTGACTAAATACACACTACAGTAAGTCTAGAGAAAACAGTGAGTAACTCCTAGATTCTCACAAAATGAAGCACATGGCAGACTGAATTGAATTCCAGCAAGTGCAAGGCAAGCAAAGTCCCGCAGAGCGCACATGCTCACTGCTGGGTTCTGAACTCACGCACTTGGTCAAAACTCTGGGTATCATCACGACCTCCACAAAACCCACAGCTCACATCAAAAGCACTCCCATGGATGGTGGCACAGACAGAACACCAAACAGCAAAGCTGTCATTGAACGTCCTGTCTACCTCTCCTCACAAAGCACTCCTCAGCTCTGGCTGCCCCCCTTACAGTCATGGTAAGAGGAGATGGAGCTCAGCACAGACACGAAACACCAAGCATCAGCAGATTCTTCCATATGAGAAAAAAAACAGAGTTAGGGACTTTCTTGGGATTAGAAAGCAGACTTGCATGTGTATGTAAGAAAGGCAAACTCAACAATAACAACAAAAAGAATATGTTAGATATTTGCTTTCTCCACCTCTCTCAGAACAAATTCAAGTGAGTAATTAAGGCTATAAGCAAATCAGCTGAAAGTAGAAAGCAAGAAGTGAAAATATTTTTGATATTGTTATGATTTTGGGTAAATGAAGTCTCGCGAAAATAAGCTCCACAGTTAATCACCTAGTGCAAGAATGATAATGTACCTATGTGAATAAAGACCAAGTTATCCAAGTACATATGCCAGGTGCTTCACATATCAAGATGACCATGGGCAAGTTACTCTTGAGCTTAACCTATTATGGGATTTTTATGTGCTACTTATGACTGAAGCAGCAGTTCTTTTCCAATACAATAGTTTGATTTCCAAACAAGATTCTGAATAGTATTTGCCATCCTCTGCCCCTGCAAGAAGCTCAGACTTTAATCCCATTTTGAGTTGAATAAGAGATATTGTTTTAAGATGGAAACCTTTGAAGTCTCCAGCTGTCTGATGCGAAGGCTTCAGTGCTCATACCACATGCCTGGAAGATCCTCCTCAGGGAAGAAATACACTCCAAAGAGGAGGGCCAGCCCACAGAACAGAAGAGCCTGGTCTCTGTCAGTAAGCTGACTGGTGTCTCATGCTCCCCTACTTCTTGTTAAATTGCAGCACAGCAAAATAATTCACCCTGTACTGAGCAGTAACAAAGCTCATTATCTTTGGCAAACAGACAAACTGCAGAACCAAAGGAAAAACAGACCCCAGAACTGCCTTACCCTGCCAGCGATGAGAATTTATAGCAGTCGAGAACACCTACAGTAGCACTCAGAAAGCACAAATACCACCACGGGAAGTTTTCCAGAGCAAGTTTGAGAGGTAAAGAGATCATTCTGGAGACCAATCAAGGTCAGGAGATGTGGCTAACAGACAAGAGAGTCTGGGAGGAGGGAGGGACAAGATGAAGTATTAAGTTGTCATGATAGGGCACCTTAAAGTCAGAGAGAGATGCCATCAGCTCATCCAGTTCTCGTGTAGCTGAAGAAGCAGATATACGGGTCTGCTGCTGACTGGCGGTGACCCGCTGGGGGCTGCTCACTTCACCTTGGCTCACAGTGATTGCAGGGCTGATAGGGGAAAAAAAAAATAAAAAAGAATGCATGTAAGCCTGGGAGAGCACTTCTAGACTGAAAGTCCCACTGCTCTCCCAAGCAAGCACAGCATGACGAGTTTCATCAGCACTGCCCACCCTGGCCAGTCCTCCCCCAGACCCAGCTTCCACAACACACGCAGACCCTGTCTCTCTGCCAAGTCTAACATAAGTGTGTACACACACACCCCATCCATTAAGAAATGAACAATGACTCAACATTCATCTTGTCAGACAGTGGGTATTTGTGATCAGCTCTAAATCTGAGTTTCAACAGTCCATCTCTCATAACGTGACATGTATTTTTTCATCCAGGAGCAGATAAAAGAGCACCAGCATCTTCACGTGCCCGCTTGATTTCCGACCCTTTAGACAAAGCCCATCTTCTGCCTGTCACTCTCCTGCCACACCTGCCCCTACACTACAGTCACTATTCCCACAAGAGCCTGTCCCTCCCCACCCAAGCCAGCAACCACCAAAACACTACTCACACTGGACTTGGCACAGAGCTCTCCAGCTCATCCAGCAGGCTCTCCACACTGGGACGCACATCTTCAATCCCACGTGCACCATTTCGCTTTGGCTTTTCTTTTGTAGGGGGTGCAGCCTTCCCTCCCACAGAGCTGCTGCTCTCTGGGACGACATAGTGAGGTCCAGTCATGCTGGGCAGTGATGGGCTTCTGCTGGCTTCATCTTAAGAAAAGGAGAACAGAAGAGAGTCATTCAGACCCCTAGGTCCATACATACATGCTAATCACAGACAAGAGCAACAGATTGCCCAGAAACTGTGGAACATCCATCTTTGAGGATATTCAGAATTTAGTGCGAGGGCCTGAGCAGCCTAATCTAACTTTGAAACTTTAGTTAGAGCCAATCTGGAAGTTGGCCCTGCTTTGAGCAGGGTGCTGCACCACAGACTTCAAGAGATCCCATCCATACTAAATGAATCTTTGATCAGGGTCTGGAGGGGTCTCCCTCAGTAAGGATGTTGGAAAGAAAAAGGAGGCTACTATTCTGACAATCAAACTGTCCACTCATATCAAATGTCTGGCTATTCCTTACCTGCTGGGAAGCCACTGGTGGGATTATGTTGAACAGCATTCAGTTCCAGAAGAAGTCTGTCCAGTTCTGAGAGGTTGCTGCCCAGAGAGGAGCTGGTCATTGTGGGAGATGGTTCAGCAGACTTCTGCTTGTTCGGGAAACTAAAGATAAAAGGGAAGTGTGAAACTTCTACATCAAGATACAGCAGAAGGATGGAGGGAAACTTACATTAGGTTCACAAAGTTTACACATGTACTGTATTCTTTTCAAGCTGATGCTTTTAGCTCTGGGGGAAAGAAGATGTGTGTTTTGTGAAATGACTACAATGCAGCTGCTGCTCAGCCACACCTTCAGTTGTCAGTTACAAAGAAAGAGCACTGATGGACAGGGCCTCCGGTTTCAGGACTGTGTGCTGCACAGCTCTGTAACAAAGAGTTAACCGTCTGCACAGCACAGCAGCAGAACCATTAGCTCACATAGAGGAAAATGGCTTGTTTCTGCTGACATCACAGCAAGCAGCAAAATCCTCCCTCCTGAAGCCAGGGAATGCAGGGCTAGCACAGGCTGGAGAAAGAGCCAAAGTACAAACCCCAGCCCACCAACAAAAATTCAAAAGCAGCAGGTTACGTGGTAGCCTCTTGCAGCACTCAAGGTCTCTATTCAAGTCCTCAAACCTGTAATTTGGGGAACCCTCATCAATTAATAAGAAAGTAATTTGAAACTATTTCCTACTATGTTAAATACACAAGCCTCGGAAGAAGTTTACCTGTGCACAAGCGTGGATAAAACACTGCTGTAATTATTGCTTATCCTGTATGGGTGTTCCCATTTACCATGCACAACTGCAAACTGTTTCAAAGCAAAACTTAGCACCAATTCAGTGATTTTTATAGTAATTACACTGTAGTAACAGTCTTCCCATTGTCAATAGCAGGGAAAATATTTTCTGCTAGTTTTACAAATGGAGAAATAACTTCTAATGCTCTAGAGGTTCTTATTTTATCAAAAAGATACTTTCCAAATCCAAAATGGGAACTTCTGCCTTGTGCATACTACCACATTATGCTCAGGAAGTTAATATGTAACAGGCTTTAGGACTCTGACACCTATAACACCAGTGATAACTATGAAATTCCATAAGGGCAGTTATTATCTTTCTCTTCAGATTAAAAAGAAGAATCCACATAAGCAATCTGAGGAGGGCATACTTCATCCCGACCCAAGCACACAAGCTACATTCACAGCGGAACCAAGCCATGCCAGACCCTTGTACGGGAGGACTTATGGCTGTAATTACCTCCATTTTGTACTAGCTGCATGCAGCCATCTGAAAAAAATAGCAATTACTGCCTCCATTGGGCCGCCTCTGGATATGCCTGCCTCTACCCAGAATTAGAGAGCTTCTTTCTGGTTGAAAGCAACTTCCTGCTCAGCAGAAAGAGCTAGGCATGGTTAGAACACGACACCAGAGAAACACCAGTCTCCACACTGTGAAAAGGTACCCAAGACAAAGTGCACTGCAGAGGGCCAGCAGATAGGAAGTTCTGACATAACACTCATCCCCATGTCAGCAGAAAGGTCTGTCCTACCGTACAGGCCACTCCTCCAACCTCTCAGTGTAAGAGCAGTTGCCTTTGCGAGTATAAACTAGTTATCTATCTATCGTCTACTAAGAGGAAAGTTTTAAGTTCTAACTTACTTGAAAATTCAAGTCATTGTACATCCTGCTAGGTCACAGGTAACTGAATTCCCCTTGATAACTGACCCAAAGGCCACCCACCTCCTAAAGCACTTTTGGGCTGCTTAACAGGGGGATGAATTTGTCACTTGTCTCTGGACTGTACCTTTCACAACACAATCCAGATCACGTTCTGTCTGATGGATCCTTAACCTCTTCTGCAGCTGAGCAAACCAAAGGGCCAGGTCAATGTTTCAAGTGAGCATGAAAGTTACAGTGGCCTCTCACAACAGAGGTAATCAAAACCAACACAGGGCTACATAACACACACACACAGGGAGAGCAGTGTTTGTTTCCACTTATAGAAGGCAGCTTGAGCCACAGCAGGCTCAACTTGTGAGGCAGGCTTAGCTCTTAACAGGGACAAGATACCTGTAGACGTGTTCCTCTTCACTGGCACGGGGAGAAGGGGAGCTGAGCCCGTCTCTAGGAACAGAGGCACTGGAGCTTTTGGCACTAGAGCTGTATATAGGAGACTGGGACTGAGGCTGTGGAAATGAGATTTGCATTGGAAACAGAGAATACAAAACAAGTATGTACACCACTGCACTACAACCCCACATAGGGATAGGGCAAAACAAAGCCCAGCAGAAGAAAAAAAAATCTGCTGCATAGCCAACCAGGCTCTTATCAGATGAGCTACACCAGGAACAACTGTTCTCCACTTGCTTCAGATTTGCCTATGAGTCGCAGATCTGTGCTGGAAACCCCCAGGCTGCTTTCCACAGGCTACAAGACAGATGACTAACACTAATCTCACCACACTACCACTTTGTCAGAACGATGACGATGCATTTCAAATTCTTTTCTGCCATTTGCTCCAACCAGTTAGTTCTATTACAACCCCACACCTCCCCCCCCTTTCCCTGCTCTGTTCGTAGCCAAACTCATCCTCACCTCTTGCTGTTCCCTCCCCTCATCTGCTTCCTTGAGAGATACTGCACCACAAAAAAGCACGCACCCTCCCCATCCACACACATTCCCTTACTTGCTGGTGGACGTATCTGGATACACTGGGTTGCCACTGGTCTAAGGGGTCAATCACAGTGCCATTCAGGGCCTCATTGGAAGGTGGTGGGGGCACTGGAGGTGGCACAGCAATCTCCTGGTACGTGTGGTTTCCAGTTGGATAGGAGTAAGGTGTTTCCTCTGTTAGAAACACGGGTCGTTTGGAGATATGTGAAGTTGTGGATTCCAGGTCTGCCAGTAAGGCGTCTGCAGGGAAGGAAAAAAAAAAAAACAAACAAAATGGTAAAATCCTGGACTACAGCTTTTTCTCTTTTTTCTCATTCATGATATCTGTATCAGGAGGTCTTTGGGAAGACTTTTCATCTAGGGTGATCTACTAAATGCCCTGAAAAACATTACTGCAGCCCAGGACTGACTGGGTTAATCAAACTTCTAGTACAAAGAAAACACCAAGAGGTAACAAAGCAGCCAGAAAAACTGTGTCAGTCTCAGATTTTTGTCTTAACTGGCAAACCACCCAACAACAGGGACCTGCAGTCTCACTGCACCCTGCAGAAGAGCAACGTAGGAGAAACCTGCCCAGAGATCCACTCACAACAGGATACTGACACGGGCTAATTACAGGCCCCACATCATCACAGAGTCATTTACTGTGGCCGCAGGCACAGCTTTCTGCAGGAAACAAGCTCTCGGGAGGGGTTTTCTCCAGAGTCCAAGGTAGTGGAAGAAGAATGAAAGTTTCAAATTAGTCCACCAGCGCAGCAGGAGTATGTGCTTCAGTTTTCCTAACAAAAATCCCTCTCAGTGCATCACACAAACAGTTAACTAGTTTCCAGAGGCTGCCAGGTAAAAGCCGTTTCTTCTCCTGGCAACAATTCTCAACTTGCTGGGTGGAGACTGCTCACAAATTCCTGAAGAGAAGAAAAACTTCCACCAGCTAGAAACACCATCACTCATGCCAGGCAGAGGAACCCATGTCGCACAGTTAGCACCTCTCAGAAATCTCAAAGCAGGAAAAATGCTGTCCCCCAAAGACAGGGCATGAAAAGGCATTCCCACCTTTCCGGATTTCTCCCTGCAAACTATCCTCTGCCCATGCCCAACCCCGCACTCCTCTGTGGTGACTCACAGGCAAATCCCAACTTGTTGGACCTTCTGTCCTGTGAACCCACCCTGCGGAGCCCACTGCAGTCCTGGGTGGGGGAAACTCCAGCAAGCGACTGCAGGTCTGCACTGTACTCACTTTCTAAAGAAAGCCTCACTGGCCAGGTGCCCAGCTTTCCACTGGGGCAGCAAGCTCTACTACACACCTCTTTAAGGCCATTAGAGAGGAGCCGGTTCGCTAAGGACATCAGCACTCTCCATTATAAGAGCATCAGGACATACCTGGCAGGTCCCTTCAGAGATGTGGAATTCAGCCAGACCCCAGTAACACAACTTCAGCAGAATTAGGAGAAGGGGCTTTCAGAAACCCCCTGCATCTCCCTCCCCTCTGCGCAGACCCACTGTCTTCAGGCAGTCTCAGTTACCAGGATTTGTCTTTCTCCTCCCGCAGCAACTACTTGACAGTCAGGTTCGGGGTGTGAGCCTCAGGCTGAGCATAGCCATCCTGCAGCATCCTCCACCAGGGTCACAAGGAGCTGAAGTTATCAGGTGGCACCAGAACAGCAACCGAGCAACTGCTCGCCCTAATGGCTGCCCACGGGCTCTCAGAGGGCAGGCACCTGCCAGCTCAAAGCCACTTCCTGAGCACAGCACACCACAGCAGCCAAGGCACTTAGCAACCCTTCAAGAAAATGTATTGAAGGGTCAAATGGAGGACAGTATTATTGCATTACAAGACGAGGAAGGTGCTGCTTTTATATTCACTCTCTTCCACAAACCAAAGCATCACCAAAAAAAAAAAAGCAGTCCTGCCCTCAGAGAACAGCATACAGCCATTAGCAAATTAAATACTGTGTTAAATTAACTCTATACACCTTTCATTTAGCCAAAAAGACGCTCCAAATCATTTAAGCCACAGGCATCTTCCTACAGGGGCCAAAATAGCCCAAGAAGCTGTTTCTCCAAAGGGATACAAGCTTTCTGCAGCTGGGGAAAAATTAACTTAATCTTCTTTTTAAGCAAAGGAACAGCTGGTGGATTCCAGAGTGAAAGGCACGTACCTCAAGGGAACTGCTGAAGAGCTGCAGTTCCGCCAACCCGGCAGGTCCTATGACGGGAGGTTTCGTGCACACAACCTCCCAGAGAAGTGCTGTCCGAGAAGGTGTGGTTTTTTGCTTCTCCCCACCAATGACAAAGGCAAATCAAACTCCACCAGGAAGTGAAAATCCCATGAGGGTGCTGGGCTCCTCCAGCCCTGCAGAGGGGACCCAAACCCTTTTTCCACCCTCCACCCCCAAGCCCTCACCGCAGGACAGGCAGATGTAACCATGTCGCCACAAAATTCTCCTCGGCTCCACACTCTGCTGAACGAACCATCGGACAGAAATCCACTGCTTTTTACTAACGGCACAGAAGTGAGCCTGGCTAGATTGACTGGTTTACTTTTACAAGTCTGCAAAAGAAGAGGAGTCTGGAAATACCAGGAGCACTCTGCCCCCAGGTTGTGAAGGAGTTAAGGAGAAGACATTACAGTTTAATGATTAACTTCCCCCATACCCTCCCCCTTCCTGACTTGAGCAAACAAGGCAGAGCTGAGGAACAGGAAGCAGAGGGAGGAGAAAAGGCTGGAGAGGAATCACTGGGTTACTCAAACTGCACTTCAACTTTACAACTGACACCGAAGCAGTTGTAGGAGGCACCACCCCACGGGGCGGGACAGGGAAAGGAGCAAGCCGGGAGCAGGACAGCGGTTTACAGGTGGCAAAGGACCTCCTCTTGTGCTTGCTCGCCTCCACGTTCTGCAAACCCATGGCCCACCCTTCCTCATGCGCCCATCGCTCCCTCCAAGCTCACTGCCACGACAGAGGGAAGGTCTTCCCCATTCGTGTCCATCCTCGTTGCTGCTTCCAGCCACACAACCTGTTCTCTGATCCAATCCTACCAGCAGCCGCAGCTTCCCGACGTTTTGCTGGACTGGGGAGTCGCGCTCATTCAAAGGGCCCAACAACGAACCCCATGCAGCACCTCATCCCAAGCCGTGCATTCATTGAGGATTTGTGTCACTTGTTAACACTACCAGAAGACAACATGAGATAAGAGATGGCGGAAGAGGGAGATTTATTAATGGAAGAAAGATGCATCGCGCTCTTTCTTTCGCAAAAGGGACCAGACAGCTGTAACCTGATGAACCATAACAGAGATGCTGTGCCTCATGCAGCACTGCATCCCACGGCACAGGACTGAGCTCGCTACAGTGACCACTCCTTAAACAGAAATATTAAATACTTAAACATAAATATTAAAGGTTTGATCGATTTATTGGGTAATGAAGTGTTCCTTCCCAAGATGACTCCTGAGGGACGGTGCTGCAGGAGGTGTAAATCAACCAGCTCGTCCCTCCCAACGCGTAGGAAGCAGTTGACTGGATCATCCCAAGGCGCTGACGCAGACCAGTTCACACAGCCACCAGCCATCAGAGGGCACCACCACCTCCTTACATGGACAGAAAGATGAAACCCGACAGCCAGGGATAACTTGGCAGTAACTTCACCTCACTTGTTCATCCCCGCGGAGTCGGGAACCTGTCCCTATTTTAGGCACACACAAACCGTCTGCGGGTGCCACGTGTGCTGCATCTCCCCACGGAGACGTGCATCTTCATGCACACGCTGCAGCATCTCAGGGGCTATCGCCCAGTACTCTGGAAACAACCTCACACACTGACCTCACCACAGTTTTACTGCTGCCCCAAGTACTCTCTAAAATACTACAGTCACAGCTCCAGGAGGCAGAATCTCCCAACATTAAAAGACCAGAAATTCATTTCTCTCTAGAGGACAGATTTAACCATTTTGTAGCAATAAAGTAAACCAGACAGGGTTATACTAGACCTTCAAGCCATTGCTCCTCCACAGGATCGCCCCTCCTTCCACTCTCACCCCTACAAGAAGCTACTAACACAACCCACAGACAAAATGTCAACTCACAGACATGTGGATGGAATGGAATCACACAGTCCAATTTCCAAGGACTCAGTAGGGCTCAGCCTACCCACAGGCATGGGCCATGCAGATAGAAATTTGTATTTTCCACTGTTAACAGAGTGCTGCTCAGTGGGGTCTGGAAGAGTGAGGGATACTTGCTTCAACACCACCAACCCAGACACTCCTGCTCGTCATCACTGTGCTGGTGCCGTCACACAGCTGACACAACCCTAACTCGCTGTCCGCCGCAGCACGGTGCATCTCAAGGTGTGCGTGCTGGGTACTCCACGGGCTCAGGTAACTTGGCCAAGCACCTGGCAAAGCTGCATGTGAACGTGAGACAGAGGCACAGAAGGACTGAGTCCTCCTCCCTCCACTGGGCAACCCCAAAATTACATGCCCAAGTGAAATCCACATTCAGGCCAAAGGGCTGTTAAAACCACGTCCTCCCCAGTATGGGAGGACCTTTGTGTTTGCACTCAAGTGTTTTTTCTACACAGATTTTCCTGTGAAGCAGGGACAGTTAAAGAATGGTGTCAGTTTGATACCGCTACAATGCACTCCAAGACATGTGGAGGTCCAGGTGCATTAGTTTGCCCCTTTTTCCCTTCACTCCCTTTTGCCAAAAATCATTATTAACTACAAGGTCCCTGGGATTCTGGTCTTCAAATCCACACACAGCCCTGCATATACATTAGATATGTATGAGTGGTCCTTAATACCAACTGCACTGCTTCAAGGTAGTTCCCAGTATCTGCCAAAGCTCTACTAGTCATTTAGACAGCCTGGGATAAGAACTCTCAAGCTGATGTTTAATGCATTGAACCACTCAGAAAAAATCACCTTTACCAAGAAAATCAGCAAGATGAAAGAGCAGGACAATACCTCAGGGTAAGTCCCATTTACCAGTTCAAGCCACACTGAAAAGAGTAATCACCTCCCCAGTTATACAGTGCACATTCCTGCGCTATCTCCCCGGCCCACTCCTCTGCCAGGCCAAGGAACAGCTCACGCATTCCAGGGGCTCCGACGCAGGCTCCTTCGCCATCGCTGCGTGTCAGCACTCGCTGTCCTGCAAACGCAGTATCCTCCAGCAGAAATGGCCCCGCGTGCAGCCGCAGGGGCACATTCTTCAGCTTCCCACATCCCAGGTTTGTCTGATAAAGAGCCATTAACAACAGAGTAGGGATCACAACGTGGTTCTGAGGTACAGAACAGGAATGGATAACCTGGGGGCCCCTTTGTAGTGATGCATGTATCAACCCCCTTTTCTATAAATCTGAGCTGCACTCAGCCCCCTTAGAAAGAGTGAAGTTATTAAAATATATATATATATATTTACATGTATCTTCCCATGCGTACTGAAACATTGTTCACTCCCCTCTTCCTGTGCCTTCTGTGTATCTCAAAAATGCTCCTGGATTAAGATGGCACAGTGAAGCAGAACACATCATGAACTAGTTCTGGAAAAACCTACATGACAAGGCATCAACAAATTCGTATTTGCCAACTGGCATCAAGCAGCTTTTTAATGCTGATTTTTCCTCAAGCAGTAAATAGTTTTCCACTCTTCATAAGCAGTCTAGGATTTTTTTTAAAGTGAGGTAATTCAGAGAAACCTAAATTTGCTTTCTTCTGTTATGGAGGAGAAGCCTTCTACCACCGAGCGTCCAGCATAACTCCAGCCTGTGTGAGGGCTAGAGGCACACAGCATACTCAGTCAGCTCAAAGATGACAGCATTTGTGCTAGAAGAGAGAAAACTACCTTGGATTTCCATATGCAGTTCATCTCTCTCAACAAGTGATGAGCTATTAAGCCATGCTGACCCAGCAAATCAGAGCATTATCAATACAGTAAGCAGATCAAAAGGATTGTGGTCCAATTTTCTTCTACATCTCAACTACTGCTGGGGAGGAAATGGAAGCATAACTGAGGCAAGATACTTCAAATGCCTCAGAGATCAGCCTTTCATTTTCAACAGCTGAAAGCCACATCTGCACATCCATCAAACCGCACGTTGCCTGTAGCTCCGCTTCTTGCATGGGACATCTGGAAAGCGAGTGACACTGGAGACAGGATTCTTCATCCAGCCACCACACAGAGCAAACGCCTTCAGCGTTCAGCTACAGAGTCCCATCTCCCCCAGCATCTCTACTGCCACATGTCCCCAACAGCCCAGACACAGCACGCTGTGTAATCAGGATGAGATGTCTGAGCACCAACTACAGTATTTCCTCTAATGCAGCTGCAGAGAACAGGTGTCTGCACCTCCCCTGTCCCTCCCCATGCCCCTGCTTACCCAAATAACTAGAACTGCTACAGGTTTTCCCGGCTTAGACAGCAGAAGATTCCCAGAGGACTGGCAAATGGAAATAAAAAGCAAGACAGCCGTAAGGATAGGTCTAAATGAAGACATGGACTTTACACGATAATCATGTCTCACTCGGCACAAGGCAAATTGCAGACCCCTCATTTGCAGAATGTCACACCATTCTCCAGCCCTTTGTCCTTAATACCTGTAAGATGCTGAATTCAAATCCTTGATTTTCGCTGTCTCCTAAAAGAACGAGGGAAACGTCATCTCCAGAACTGAACCCTGAGCTCGCAGATTTATCTGAGGAGCTTCTTTTTAAAAGTTTGGATTCAGGGATTTTGCAATCTCATTAGGTTCAAATAAGTCTTCTCTCCCCCACCTCCAGGAGTAAATACAACTCCAGCTCACATATAGGGAGACAGCTCAGGGCGGTAACCCAATCCCTGGCAAGACAGTTTTACATTGTGAGTAACTGCAGAGGAATGGGGAGCTTGGGTATATTTATCCTATTAAATAGCCTTTCAAAAGAAACATTTGTAATGCTGTAGAAGAGCTGCACCAAAAAGACTTGTTGGAACCTTGCTATAGGGCTTCTCACTGCCCTCGAGTTTGACTCTGAAAGGGGTGGGGAGCCACAAAGAGCAATACTGACAACAGGAATTACCTTTTTAACAGCAGCTTTGACTTTTCTCAGCAAAATGCAAGAGAATTATCAGGAACAGAAAAACCATGAACAAACAGGTGAATGCAGGCATTGACTTCCAGGTAAAAGAAATATAACAACAGGTTCTTAAGGCATTATATCCTAATCAATGTTTTTAAATGCAAAAAGATCAGAGACTACAAAAACAATAAAATACAAAGACTACATTCGAAATGAGACCTTAAATTCGAAGTGTAATTAGATGCTCTTGAAATCCTCACGTTCTCTGGTTCACATTTACAGAAAGCATGTAAAATAGCTTGGCTTACTTTGTAAAACATTTCAAGACGGAGACATTTAAAAGTTTTCCAAAATTTAACCAATATGTTGAGAAAGTGTTAAAAATACAGGATATGTAACAGCTCTCAGCTCTCTTGTGAAGCAGGGACAGATTGTTATTTAAGATACAGAAAAACTGAAGGCACAAAAGATAAGTGATTTGCCAGAACTAAACAACTGCTGGAGTACCAGCACAGAGCAGCCATTGGTATTTTTACTTCACGTTGCCTAGACCTGCCTAGAGGAAGTTCGGATGGCGTGGTTAAAAAATCACTCAGCTATTTCTTTAATGTATTCCCGTGACTGATGCGTGTTTGAAGCCTTGTGCTTCCTCGTTATCAAGGCATTGGTGCAAGCCACTGCTTAACGAAAAGAATGTCCAGACTAGTATCAATACGTGGTATGGTGAGCTCCGACAGATGACAATATGCATGAAAATCCTTGAAGCTTCTCTGTTCTTTGAAGCCAACGCTGCCCCTTAGAACAAGCAAGACTATGCATTTGTGGCACTGATTTACAAACTTGCGTGGGTGCTTCAGAAAAGCTTAACAGCGAAGGCGACCATCTAGTAGCTTTAAAAAAAAATGTTTTAGAGAGCAATGCCAGAATTTAGCCCTTGTCTAAAGTTGGCTTCAGAAAAGCTTAACAGCAAAGGCACCCATCTAGTTGTCGTTATGCCTAGCTACACCAGGCTGCAGAGACAAACTAAACAAGAATTCATCTCGTGACAGACTGAACCGCTTCCAAAATCACGTGATGGCAGCCACCGTGAATCCCATCCATGCCATAACTCGAATACGGGCAGCCAAACCAGTTAGCTTTCCCCAGTACAGCAGCCCATGCACCCAGCTCTGACCACTATCAGCAAATGTCTAAACAGAGACAAGACACTGCACTGAGAGATGTGGTCTGCACGACCAGCTGCAGCAATGATTGTGGCTTCCTGTCCCAACCACTGAGACCCAAGCTGGAGACTCTGTTCCAGAGCTTGTAGCCAACTAACTGGTCACAACTAACATGCACTACTACCACCCCAGGCACAGGGCTGTAAGACAGTGTCACGGTTTAAAGCTGGGCTGGCAATTAAACCTGCGGCAGATGCCCTCTGGGTTATGGGCCCAGCACGCTTCCGCTGCAGTTAGTTTCAGAAAATGCAGTTACTTAGAGGAGACTTAGCTGAAAGTAAAAATCACTGAAAGGAAAATCGGCCTGGTTTAGGCCAAACCAGGACAGACAGTGTGCAAATACAGCCTGTTTAAAGCAATTTCCGTAACTTTATCAGTAACGACTTGCTGCACATTTGGGGATGAAATGCAAACCCTTTGAGTGCTCTGGCTGTAGTTGTAGCAGAGCTGAGATCACCACACGCTCCCAGTGTAAGGGAAGGGCCCAGCGATCCCCTGTTTCCCCAGCATGCAAACCCACATTGTTCCTGAAACTCGCCCTGCTGATGGCCAGACACTTTCTGAACTAATTCAACTTACTAACCCAGTAAAGGTTTACCCAGTAAACTCAGGCCAGGACACAAACTGTAAAATCCAGCCCCATCTTGCCATTAGTTGAAAGAAACCACCCATCCTCCTGTCTGATTCCCATAATTAATCTGCATCTCAGACACAGACCATAAAAACTGCAGCCTGAAAAGGCAGCAATCAGACAGCACAAAGTGAAATACTTTAAATTCTGGAGACATCCCTCACCACTACCACGCACTTCCACCTGAGCCTCCATTGACATTTTATTTTGGCTTTGCAGCCCCAGAATTATGATATGGCTCAATCAGTAGGGCTGCAGACATTATGTCCCTACTGGTGCTATCTCATTTAGGCCACTGAGCTTAAGAGTTGGATTTTGACACAGACCACTCCTGACCATAAAACCTGGAAGATGAGCCAACTCTGTATGCTACAAAAACGCAACAGAAGCCATCATGTGAGCTCAGACCTTCCACCAGATCCCTCTGAGGGGCAAGAGGGCTATTTGTACATGTGCTGGAAAACCATAAAGGTCACTGCAAGATCCTTCCTGGAACTGGCCACGCCGCTTCCTTTCAAATTAACACAAGCATTTCACTGAAACTCAGACCTGCCCTGTAACCTCAGCAGTGATGTATTTGTCAGCACGGTGAGGGTGCTAGAATGCCAGCATCACGAGGGGTCAGCTGGTTCCCGTGTAACCCAGCAGCAAGGCTTTCAAGGGCACAGAGAAAGGCACTCTGTAGGAAATGACCTGACCTGTTTGCAGGTTGACACCAGCAGTCTCTGGGAACCACAGCCCCATTCCTTGAGTGAGCGCCTCCGATCCAGATCTACCTCTTGTCATCTTTGACGCAACAGGCTGGGAAATCCTTCGACTGCTGGCTCCGTTCACATCACCGAGTTGGCAGGAAGGTAACCTAATCTTAACCAGAGCCACAGGGCATGGGATCATCAACACAGCATGCAGGCTGAGAGACACTGCAACTGCCTCAAAGATCTGAGTCAGCACAGTTTCTTGGATGAAACGACACAAATCCACAATGCGCTCTGGCCTACGGTCCAAGCTGTGTGAAGGAACCACAAAAGATTTTCCTGTAGGACCAGAATTTTTCCACTTAGCTCTTGAACACTAAATTACACCCCAGCTCAAACTGGCTGAGAGAAATGAACCACCACCTAACAAAAGAGAAACGCATAGTCATTCTGCCTTCCTCCAACTTCCTTAAAAAAACTTTCAGAAGTCAAGTCTCACAAGGCACATAACTGCTTACGTGGTCAACAAGAAATATTCCTCAATATGTTGTAGGTTTGCTGAGCATCCTCACACTGTAAGTGATCTGTGATTTAAGTACCATCTTCTTTCAGAAGGGATGTACCTGATGCTCCAGAATAAAAGGAACTGTAAGGTTACCAGGCCAATTTCCAAAGAAAATATAGTTTTAATATGGATTTTTGGTTTTCAGCCAATAAGCTGCTAAAACAACTGTAGCCTTTTCAAGTTCTCCAAATTAACCTAAGCTGTCCACTCCACTGCCATGCCTACGAAATTCAGAAGCTGTCAACAGCAACACCAGGAAGAACAAACTCTTACTGGCATTGAACATCTAAGAAGAGCACAGAGCAAAGCAAGGCCATACAAATCCATCTTAAGCCGGCTGTTGTATTCTTCACACACTGCCTCCAAGAAGAGTACTTGAACTTACTAGCAGCACTGTGACACCTCTGGTTTCAGAGCCTGCTCCCTCCCAAAGGTGTGTCCTGCCGTTTATTTCTCATTTCCAGAAAGTGCTGGGGAGGGCAGGAGGGAAGGGTTATTTCCTGTCGTATACAGCATCCTCTTTTTTATAGCATGGCTTTCACCACACTTGAAGTGAAAAGAGACATCTTATATTTACTTCCCTCTGTTTATAGTCCTGAGCAGCAAACAGCTCATGCCAGGAAAAAACACCCTATGCTAAGACCTGGTGCCTTAAAGTGAACTCATGTTCCAGCTTACTAAACAAATAAATGTTTTCAGTTTCACAGCTACCAAAGGCTTCTGAGAATGCCAGATCCCCAGCTACATCAGCCTTGCATGCCTCTGTAGAGCAATTCACAGACAACCCACAGTTGTGTGAAGCTAAGAGAGAAAATAATCCCTTGTGCAGTTCCTTTCCATCCAGATTCACTGCACTCTCAAACTAAGTCCTGAACAACAGGACACAATTACCAAAGAAGGATAAGCTTAGTCAAAAAATTCTTCCACTGCTCTATGAACAATCTTCAGGAGGGTCAGGAAAAGTTTGTAAAGGTTTGCAAGTCATAGCTCCAGCACATCCTGTGACACAGCGCACGCAAAACCAGGAGGCTGAGCTAATCTCATCGCTGTATAATGTAAAAGAGCACAAGCCAGGTTCTGGTTTACTGACCAGAGAAGTTAGAAATTGCACAAGAAACGTTTGTGATATGTAAAATGCTTCACACAGACTTAAACAGCCTTTCCTCAGTACTCCAACTCCTGACCTCCAGTGATTCAGACTACCATGATTTAAGTACTCAAGTCCTCAGATGATTGTCCCACCCACAAGTTACAGCACTAACAGCAGAAGTGGGAGCCATTTTCAGCCACAGCAGTTGACAGCTCCACACCCTAAACTTAAACCTCCACATACTCCATTTTATATTGATATAACAGGCTGTGACCTGCAGCAAGTCTAGGCAGTAAAGTCCGCAGCCACTGCACCTGAATTCCAGCAAGGATCACAAATCAGAATCCTCACCCTAACATTCACACCCTCTTGACAGCACAAAAAAAATCATCTACCTTTCAGAAATGGAGAAGCGATATGCAGCCCTGAACTGCCCAACATAACATGGCAGTCCACGTTATATCAGAATAGAAAGCAAGTCTGACTCTCAGGCCAGTACTAAAAATACTTAAGTTGGAATTCCTCAGTCTGACTCTGCAGCCTGCTATAAGCTCCACCTGCTCCCGAGTCTTTTGTCAGAATCTTCTCCTTTTGGGAGCAAAGAGAGTGGTTTTCCTACGAGCAGTTATAGTTAGCCCTATGAAAGATTACGAGGAGCAACAATCTGCACAAATTAGAGAGTCTCCATCTCTCTCCCTGTGTGTCAACTGCCAAATTGGAAACAGCTTTGGTCTCCAAGGAGGGTAAGTACAGCCTCTGACAGTCCTCTCCTAGAGTGGCTCTTCTTGTGCAAGATCTATTTCTGATCTCCGCCTGACAGCAAATAGATCTTCAGGCATTTCCAGGAAGTTTCAGACAAAGGCATCAGCAAATGGCCAGCACGGACCTAACTGCCTCTGGGAGGGAGGCGAGTTGGCTCAGACAGAAGTAAAGGACATCAGCTTTGTTCAAACACAGCAACACTCAAACCGAACGAGAGTGAAATGGCACCCTAGCTAAGTTTGGTGCAAGGAACAGACTGGAGTGTAAACGTTTGTACACAAGTGACTAAGTAGTTAATACCATCTTAATATTGACCTGGGCTGGATTTCAGCCAATATCCTACGTGGAAAAAAAAATTAAAAATAAAAACATTTGTCACTAACGCACTAACCTTTTTTAGTCCTTTATGTATCCTTACACGTGTAAAATAGTAAGTTCACCCTCCCCATACACATCACAAGAATTTTTATTTGCTGCTGGCTTCCCTCAGTTTCTAGAAACTGGGATCAACGTTCAAAAAAGTCCAGCAAGATCTGCTCTCCTCTGCCAAAACAACAACAACAAAAAAAATCATGAAAATCAAACAAGCAGCCACTGAACTGACCCCTTAGAGACAACATCTCAGGGCCAAGGCCTCTGATCAAAACACCAACTCCCTTGTATTCCTACAGGAAGAGGGGCTCAGCCAAGCCAGCTATCGGAGGAACCAGACCCTTCCTGCTACATGAGCAAGCAGCTACTCTCCAAGCACTAGGTCAAAACACAGCGCGCGCTGCCATTTTACAAATATCTAACAAATCTAGTACAAAGGAAACCTCCACTAAACAGAGCACAGAGTCCAAGGATGGGTACAGAAACAGCAGGAAACAAGACACTATAGATTTTAAACCACAGCTCTGGTAAAGGGAATAAACAAGCTCAGGGCTCGAGACATTTTGAGTCCCTTGGCTGATCAGTCAGGCAGACACCCATGGAAATAGTGCCTGGGGGCAGTAAGAGCATCACAGCACTGGGAAATTTCCTGGAAAAGAGACAGGCAGAGAAAGGTAACAACTACAAGGACGGCAGACCAGAGTGGGAAACACTGCCATCATTTGTGTGCCAGACCCTGCTCGACCCTGGACTACAAGACTTGGAGAAAAACCGCCAAGTGCAGAGGTGTGTGGCACCCAGCTACTACCAAGCAGCCCTCTACATAACCCACTGAAATGAGGGTAGACAAGGGCATTTTTTAAGCCCTGGGTGGACTGCATTTGGTTGAGATTTGCATAACCGTAGGCAGTTGCATCTGACTTGAACTGAAAATGGTCATAAGCAGCATTGAGGTTACAACACATGCTAATCCAGTACTGGATAACTCTTCTGAGCAGCTTCTAAGCAGTAGCTTAGTGCCATGAACACTGGCAAATCAGAACACTGTGAACACCCAGCAGCGGTTTCCAAATCTTTGGGCAAGAGCAACCTTCATCTGCTTGTGCTCCAGGGCCCTCAGGTGGAAATGACAAGTATGTAAGTTTGACCACTTAAGAGGACACCTTACAACAGCTGTAGAGCACTTACCACTTGGAGATCATAATTTGGGAACTGCTGATTCTAACTCATCCAGGGAAGGAAAACATGTTACGTCAGGGTTTACATGGGAACAGAGCACGGGAGTTCCACTGGACAGTGAGCACCATGGAGCGAAGGATACGGTTTCACACAAGATGCAGAAAAGTGAATTAACAGTTCACCACTGCCAAAAATGGAGAGGTTTTACTCCCTCTTCCAGACATGTGCTGCTGCCACTTACTTGCGTTGGCTCTGGCTCTCACAAGACCCCTCTGTGAACCAGTTCAAAAGAATACACGCCCAGCCAAAAAATTTGACTGTTTTCTTTTGGGTTAGAAAAGGGAGATGATCACAGCAGTCAGCAAGAAGGAAGGGGTATGTCCAAACAGAGAGAGGAGGGAGCAGAAAAGGGGTAAGGATGAGTGAAAGTAAAGCTATGCCCCATTTCAGCAGCAGCAAGTCACTATATTGACTCCAATGCCAGCAGGACCACCACCTCAGATACCCCAGCACCTTACCTTTGCCACACAGATAAGCATAGTCAGTAATATGATTGCTAAAGATCGCTATGATCCTGTGCATCTGCACATGTAAAAATGGTTTTGGGCACAGCCAGAGACAAAACACTGTCAGAGCTTGCACATTCCAAGTTAATTATCTGCCTTTTAAAAAGTAACAGAAACAGGAAAGCGTGTGGACCCTATAGCCAATAAAGGGAAGGGTAAGATTCGCATGGTTATGCAAGAATAGGCATGCAGCTTAAGGGAGGAAAAAAATAGCATCTTTTAAACAGTGGAAATCCTATCCTAGCAGCATAAACAGATCTGAATATAGACCCGTCCAGGCAAAGTGCCAGTTACAAAATTTGAGACACACATAAAGATGATGAAATGAAGGACAGAAATATTAGTATAAATTCTGAATTCATTAAAAGCATTAGAAGCACAAATTCTGCCCATGAGATGTAAAATGCCCTGGCTACCAGCAAAAGGAGGATGCCAGCAATAGAGAAGGGGGACACTAAAGAGACACTGCAATCGTACGGACACTGCAATCGTACCCATATTTAGTGCAGTCTTATTGAGACATTCCTACCCTGAAGGCTCTTAAATGGAATATCAGAATCCAAACTTGAGACATTTTAGTCCTCGAAGGGAATATTTTTCATTAACTCCAGCAACTTCCCATTCAGCAAGTAACAATCATATCTCCCAAGAGCATAAATGCAAAGAGCATTCAACAAATGCAAATCTACCCTTAAAAACCAAGGTATCTCAAGTTTGAAAAGCCTGTGCCTACAAAGAGAAATAAAGTCCCAGTAAATCTCACCCAGATACTGAGGATGCCAAATAAAAAGTTAGTATATTGAGATATAAATTAAGATAAGTTAAAAAGACTTGCTGGCCTGACCTGCCAACCGCTCTGAGGCAGGTTGTTTCCCTTTTTTTGAAAAAAGGAACTTTTGTCAAATGTGGTATGTGGTTTAACCGGCTTGTTAAAAATCTAATTACTAAGAAAGCACACTCAAAATGGTGGATTTTTCTTTTCAAGAAGTTTTCGTGTCTGCAAGGGTTCTCTGCAACAGAGAGTGGGAGCAGACTTGGAAGCAACACCGAAGTCTCTGTAAGCCAAAAGTATAAGTCATCATCAGCAACTGACTTTACACAAAGCACTGCCAAAAGCACAATGTAAACTCACAGAGCCGGGCAGGGGGAAATGACAACAAGATATTTAACATTTTTCAGTCATGTGGATCTTAGTACTACTTATAACTATAATAGGTAGAAAGTTTTAAAATGAAGCTTTCGATCTGATAAGCATTCTACTAAAACTTAAAGATAACCCAAGTAATTACAGACAACGGGCAAGCAACATCTTTGAAAGGCAATAGAGTAAGAGGGGCCAAGAAGCACACGGTTAAAAATCTAATTAAAGCAGCTTCTTTTTACTTTAAAAGCAGCTTCTGGGAATGAAAAGAGGACAATGTTCCAGAAAACGAATGTGGGAACTGGTCCCCCAGTCTACTCTGGGAGAAGATGTGGGTGGTAATTTGATGGAGATTGCTGATGGCTCTACAGCTCTGCATTTTTATTTTTTTTTTTTAGCATTGGCCAAAGAATGTGGCTCAAGAGTTTCACAATGTCATGACAGAGGCCCACTGAAAGAAAGGAAATTGTTAAAGCCAGACAGAAACCTAACATTTTTAGAACTGGAATATATTGTAGCCAGTGGACAGAGAAGAGCTGAATGTTTAAGGTTTTCTTATCTTTTCCTACTGTGAGAAGGTAGATGACCTATCATTGTACCCATCATCTGGCATCATGACAGAAGTACTAGTCACGTCTCTTGCTTGTTTCGTCACCATCAAGAAAAATAGCGAGGATTTCTTTTTACCAAGAGCAGTATTAATAAAGCAATTAAACGCATGACAGCTTCTTCATCTCAGTGCCCTGCACAGAAGTTGTTTTGTTATTAGACAAAGAAAAATTTTATTCTATCAAACGAAGGCTGTTTTACTGACAAGAGAACTCATGACCATGGAAAACTGCAATTAAAAAAAAAATTACAAAGACCAAAGAAAAAGCAGATTTTTTGGGAGGTAAAGATGAGTAAGAGAGACCGACATCCATCGCTGACCAAAAATGGAAATGCCAGCAATACTGAAATAGAAGCAGCACGAGAATAAACTTCCCTTTCATAGGTACATGAATTAAATCCTTCTTCAAATTACTTTCTAAAAAAGGGGTTTCAGCATGATCCCTGATTGTTCCTCCACCAATCCTATGATAAAAGTCAACAATCATCTGAGCTAACTGCAGAGAATATTTTGCACTAGTCGACAGAAGTCAAGATTCCTAGCCCCTATATTTCTGCTTTGCTGAAAATTAAGTTGACTTCTTTGTCTCAACTCATCATATTCTTCTCTGCTATACACTGAACTAGGGCATAGTGGAAAATTGATTCATTTTCCAGTCAAGTACCAAGATGCACATATACATCTTATATGGACATGTACCTACTCACATCATTATTATTCCATTACTGTTGGGTACTTTAAAATTAATCTGATTCAGCTCAGAACCACACCAGCATTCACAACCCACAGGGAAACACAGGGACCCGGCTCTTCCACTTACACATTAAATGTACAAAGACAACCTCCCACACATGCACAGCGGTGCAACTGCCGCCTCGCTGAGAACAATATTCCACTCCTATCTCTGCAACAAATCCAAGCCTAACTGCTTAAAGCAGCTGGAAAATAGACTAACTCCAACTTGCCCCACGCCCCCCCAAAACAGAAAATAAAAAAATAGCTGTTTCTGCCAAGCAAGCGCTGAATACACTGCATTCCATTTCATTAAAACAATTACTGAGAAGCCAGCCAAGAATTACATAAAGCTTCCTCCCTGCACCACCCCCAGCCCCTTTTCTTCAACCCTCCTCCCCAACACACGGAGCAAACAGCTTCCCAACTCTGCAACAACAGGATCACACCAGGGCGATACCGCTCCAACAAAAGTGGCACCGAACGCCTCACATCACACTGGCTATTCCATCCCACGTAGAGTGTTTTTCAAACCTAAGCAATGCAGATCCAGACAGCCTAGAAGGTCTCTGAATTTCACACCACCATAAGCCGTACCATGGTCATCTGTTTCATGTAGTTTTCTCCCTCACTTTTGATGATAAATTAGCATCCATCAAATTAAGCCCTTAACCAACTCTTACAGAAAAATGAATGATAACCTAACAGATTTTATCTCTAACTCACGTGGCCAAGGCTTTTAAGCATGATCCCAAGGCAGAAGGTGCTGGAGGCACCAGATTTAAGCAATTAAAAAGTACAGGAGCAGCATGCCAGAGCAGCTGTGCTTGTGAGGCACTGCCCAAGGGAACCGCTCAGGACAGCCAAGTAGCAAATCTCAGATGAGGCACCAGCAGGATAGGTTGAAAACTACAAGCTTAGGGTTATAAGAACCTGACTGACAAATTCATCCCAAACACCACACAGCACTCCACAGTTCCCAGCCTGACTGACAGCGCTGAGCTCCTCACATTTCACAGCAGATATAAAAGGAGCTTCTTCTGGCCAACACTGCTTACCCACCCAACACTGAGTTGGCCACTGATAAGAGATTTCATGACGTGGACGAAATGGCATTTTGTTCCCTCCCCCAGTGCTCCAGCTCTCTGCAGGGATCCTGTCTCACTGCTGGAGCTGCTGGCAGCCAGGCAGAATAGTTCCAGCTGTGTATCACGCTGCCTAACCAGACCTACACAGCCCAAGAAAAGTCTCCCATGTAAAAGCATCATGAACAAGAGGACAAGCTGCAAACCGTAAGTATTACTCCTAGGCATCTTACTCTTGTGGACCACCTCTGCCTCAAAGGGGTGGTCTGCTAGAGGCAACAAAAAATCCTAGTCCCAAGGCAGCTGCCAGTGCTGAGGAATGGGGAGCAGCAGACATAACTAATGGCCAAACAAGATGAGCAGCAGAGAAGACCAGCCAGGCCATGATCTTATTCACACTCATGTGGCACCAGTAACTTTAACTGATGTGCAGTTAGCCTTCGGCTCTTTTGTCTGACCCAGCTGAAATTAGTGGCTCCAACTCAAAATAAACATTTTCAGAGAGAAGCCTTGAACTTGTTTAGAACCATGGAAGAAGATAGAACAGGGGAGTATTAAGTCCTTAATCCATTTACAACCCTCCTGCCCGTGACCTTTTCTACTTCTGGCTCTTTTTTTGCCCCCTCCTGCTCTTAGAAAAACCCAGCCTAATCACAGTTCCTGAACTACCACAAACTTCCCTATAGCATGAAGCAAAATTCTCTGCTCACCTTGCTCTTCAGGGATGGAAATAAAGCAAGATCCTATCAGGCGTCTAGACAGACACAGGATTAATTCTGTCTGCCAGCTCAATTTTGTGACAAAAACATGGGACTGGTTTATTCCTGGAGACCCCATACAGTTTGAATTATAGCCTAGCTGTTTAAAGCACAATTCCCCATGCAAAGTGTCATTCAGAAAGTTAATTCCCTGGAGCGCCATTTACTTTTTTTTGATGTTCTTCACAT
Organism: Nyctibius grandis; assembly: GCF_013368605.1. Taxonomy (NCBI): domain Eukaryota; kingdom Metazoa; phylum Chordata; class Aves; order Nyctibiiformes; family Nyctibiidae; genus Nyctibius; species Nyctibius grandis. The sequence continues at coordinate 4,532,907 of NC_090671.1, forward strand.
CATTTGCAAAATGTTAGAGGTTTAAACACATGCAATAAGCAGCAAAAAAACAAGAAATCAAGCTACACTCCACTGCGTGCTGCCAGCCAGACGTACTCAGTAGCTCATCCAGCAAAGCCATCTACACCAAACTTGCACACGATAATAAGAACACTGTGAGAAGTGGCATGACAAACTGCATTTGAAGACTTCAGACAACACCATCATCATTGAAATAACTTGAACTAAACTTGTTCACAGTGTAGAGATAGTCCAGCACAGGGAAAAAGGAGCCAAGCAATAACAATGCAGGCTGCCTCTCCCTGTGGCCTGCCATAAGTTCTCTTGGATCCTCAGCTTACAGTTGTCTCAAACTGCTTAGATAAATTTCCCATGTAAATTCAGAACAATTAGTTTGCTACGAGAAAAAGCTGCACTTGTAACAGCAGAAAAAGAGCTTACCACACTCCTAAACAGCACGAACACATAATCTCAGGGACTGAAGTTCCTATAACTGAAACACCAACACCAAACTTGTTCCACAGCACTCCAGTTGCCAATTCTGCTTGTTTGCTTCATCGGGATTTAAAAACATACATGCACAGAAGAGAAAGTGTGGATTTTAACACCAGTCAATCAAGGCAGACTGTCCCCAGTCCGCTGGCTTCTGCTGCTCAGGGGCCATTTGCAATGAGAATAAGCACAAATGGGAAAAACAGCTAAGCGTGATATGAGAAAGTCAACACCCCCCTCCTAGTTTTATGGTATATCTTTAGCACACGACATTCTTTGAATGACTTCACGATGCTCTGTGGTAAAGGGAAAGACTAGAGCAGAACTACTGTGGGGAACTTGGAAGGGAAAGGAAATCTTTTCTCCCTACTCACAGCCTGTCATAACAGAGGATGAAGAAAGGATGAGCAATCAGAAAGGGCAGAGAGGGAACATTAGACAGGGCTAAGAAGGAATAAAAACGTATAAATCTAATTCAAACTTGCCAATGTAAACTTTTCCAGCAATGGTGACCAGAGAAGCTTGAAAGAGTTACTATTCTGATATATGCAGCTGGAAGCTATTTCAGAAACACAAAGATCTTAAACACTAACCGTACTTGCAGGTAAGGAGCTATCATCCCTATTTCACAGACAGAGAAACAATATGTCTAAAGTCAGGGCAACATTTTGAGGCTGTGGATACATGGTTACCTTATGCTAGATTAAACATAAACCACAGCTAAAAGAGGTGGCCCCACCTACTTCCCAGTCCACTGTCCATGTGAAAAAAAAAAAAGAAAAAAAAAAATACTTTCAGAAGAATCAGCTTGCTGATCCAGCTAACTGCCCAATGGTTACTGTGGACACAAGAAAGGGAGACGGGCGCATGAAACACACACAACACACCTTACAGCATCCAGCAGTTAAATCAGGTTAAATCAATTTGAAATCACAACTTCCACCTTCTCTCCAATCTTCAGCCCAAAATGAAAAGGAGTGGTGCTACTCCTTGCTTCTACACTGCATTGGATCTACTTATCTTGCCACAGGGTGAGACAGTTCCACTTATTGATCCAATGACAAATCATTTGTTCAATTTGGGGGAAAGGGCTGGTTTTCCAAAGAATCAGCAGTTTGAACCAATTCACTCTGGAGCCTGATACTCACTGAGTGAGCAGCAAGCACACACGAGATGGAGGAGCTGGAATCACCATTTTTGGCTGGGATCTGAAACTGGATGAGAAGCAACGTGACATTTTACAAACACTGAAACAAGAACAGGACCCAGAGGTCTCCACAGTTCCCTACCTAACATTTTAAAATATAATAGCCTAGTAGTCATGACAACCTGTACTTAACAGGGCTTGTTATTAAACCTAAGTTAGTTAGGACGAGCTAAAGTGCACAAGAAACTCACTCCTTAAACCTCATCTTCTTATAGCCCGAGGAAGCTTCCCACAGACAATGTCTCTCTTTCAGGCAGCTGGAGCAGAAGAGCATCTTCATTAACAGCTTCCGCATCAGACAAAAAGGGACACAGAAGATCAGTACACAAAGGGAGGGAGGCGCAGTCTGAGACGCAGAGCAGGAAACTGGGACCAGAGATGCTGTTCACTCACACTTATTTTCCACTAGAACAACACAACTGAATTCAGAATCTGTTCTGGCTTTCTCCAAAGTTGCAGTACCTGGATATCACAACTAACGCGTTAGTCCAATTCAAACAGATTTGTTGTGTGGCCATGGACAGGCTTTTCCTCCCCCTAGTTGCACAGATTTAACTTAAGGAATTTATATATGTCTGTTTTAGCAGTAGATCAGAAAAACAACTCTGATCTAAGCAGAAGTGCATTGTTATTGCTTGTTCTGCTGCCAGACTTCAGAATTTCATCTATCATTTCTGTAGTTTCACAATTTGTTTCATATAATAAATACACTTCAAGGGGAAAGAGGTGAGGAAAAAAGGTTCTGGAGAAATTAAAGTATCATGATTCCCTGGGAAAGGAAAGGAAGGACAAGCAGAGTGACAGAGTCAAAGAAGATGTGTGAGAAGTTACTCATTTCTTTCTCTAGTGGTAAAGATGGTGTCGGAGGATCAGTTTTAACCAGGAGGGCAGCTGAACACTTGGGATAAGTTGACCTCTCCCAGCGAGGGACAAAGGAGCTAAAGACAGCACAGAGTCCAGCCTTTCCATGGAAATGGAGCAACAAGAAAAGACGTCTCTCTCTGCATCGCACACTGCTCCAGGCAGAGGACTCCCTGTCTGAGTTGCTCAGGACAATGAAGTCCCTGTTTTACGAGGGGTCAGAACAGCTAAGAAGCTGAAACAAGTCAGAACCCCATTGTGCAGAGTATTAGTTCTGTTTACAGTTTTCTCGCCCAGCAGCAGGAATGACTCAGAAACCTGAGCTAGTAGAAAGCCAAGGGACCAAATTACTTTAGCAGTGTTTCCCCCCCAATACCATTTCCTGGGCGTAGCTGACCATGAGCAATTTCACACTAAACTTTCAGTCAAGTAAGACCAAAACCCATTGCATGTGACTCCAAACTGAAGGAACCGAGTCAGAGACAGGCAGGAACCCCCCTCAAAATAGGGATGGACAGCACAGCCCCGCAGAGCACAACAATCTTCCAATGCAGAGATGACAGATGGAAACACATGCTGCCCCCTCCATGCTCCCATGAAAAATCAATGGCAAGATTGCTCCCGTTAAAGTCAGCCGTGAGAGGATTAAGCCCTAAAGGGAGGGTGGGTTAGAGTTCCTAAACCAGAGGGAAACAGCTTTTAAAGTAAAATCTCTTGTGCAACGGAACTTCTGCACACAGAATTTTGAAGCCACACTGCTAGACAAACCAAAGAAAAATCCTTCTAGAAGTGAGCAAGCACACCTAAAATAAGAAGCTTACGGTGTAGTTTATGTGCACAGCTAAAACACTGCCACAAATACGTTCTTATTAAACAGAAATAACTTCTTTGTAAAACATCTTTTACAAGCTCTAGTGAATGCTGTTTTGTTTTTGATTGCAAAACCCAGTTAAAAAAAAATGAAGCCTTTTGGGGAAAAAAAAAAAAAAAAGCAGTAGAAAAGCAAGAATTTCAAAGCCATCAAAAGAAAGCTTCTAAAAGCAACACCATTTCTGTTTGGAGTTACCAAAGCTCTAAAGAAAAAAAAAGTTTCATAGTAGTGCTTGCAAACAACACCTTTCAGAAAAAGGCTGTAAAAAACATCCAAAGTATCTGACTAAAGCAAATGTAACGTTTCCTTTCTCCTGCTCCTCTCACCATAAAATACATGACAGAGTACATGAATTAGGTTTCTTCCTCTGCAACCAGATCCTAATGGATCCGTTCACACATACTACTTAGACAAGGTAGCACCAGAGAACCAACAGTAATTCACCATCTAATTCAGTCTCTCAAATTGCCTGACGCAAATGTGTGCAGTTTGTTGCTTGCGTGCTGGAAGCACAGCACGTTACACCACCACGCTGCGCTTTGGTAACCCCCTGAGAGGGGCCATAGCCCTGAGTTAGGATTTTCACTCTTTAGGACTAAGTTTTACTCTCTGTGCCAATTTACTGCAGAAGGGCAAACTCATTCAGCAAGCTTCCTGTCAAACTCCAAGCACATCCGCAAAATATGTTTCCTCAGAGAGATTCGAGGAAGACAATCTGGACAAGTCTGGTCAGCTGCTCAAAGTCACCGTCTCCTCCCCCCTCTTCCCACAATGTGCTATTCTAGTTTATACTGGGACCCAGCACTGGGTGTCCTGCGCCACGGAGGCTCCCCCAGCTCAATGGCGTACACGAGTTCCGCCTGCAGAGCTCCGAAAGAAGTTTCCTGTGTGAGCTATGCACTGTAACACCACTTCTTCAACACTGAGGGGAACAAAAAAGGAACAAAGTTTTTTTCAACTCCAAATGAATCCCCAAAGCGACACAAATCCATTCTCACAGATGTTTCATAACCACTCCAGCCCAAGCAGCATGAAATTGAGATACTTCTGGACCTCCATTTTACAGTGCACAAGTACACACTGATCAACTCCATCAGCTCCAGGATGAGCGAGGGGGTTTTTGATAAATTCAGGGAGTTATGAATAGAGACACCAGCCGGCTCTGTGAGGTGATCCCTCACACCCAGCAAGGTCCACCAGTCACAAGCCATTTCTGCACCACACAGATTCAGAAGCGTGGTGTGGAAATATCTAAGCCGATTTTACGTGACATCAACTCTGAACCTGCAAGGAGTATTAGCTCAGGCTCAATGCTAAACTACTTTTGGGCCAAAACTGGCCCTAGAAGCAGTGCAGCTATGTCCACATGGCACTGTGCCTGAACCAACAAGTCCTGCCGGACCAGCTCGCCCCTGGACAGAGCCAGCGCAGACATCGGTATCCATGGCACAGTTAATCCACAACTCAGATAATCCACCCATAGATAATGGGGAAAGAAAAACAAACCACCCTCACTTCAGTTCAAAAGTTTGACTTATTTCAGGGGAGCTGTATCAGCACAGCATTGTTCCCTTACGTATGCACCCCAAGGTGAATGGCTTTAGAAAAATAAGTGAGCAATTTGGGGGCTAACAATGATTTGCAGAGGGAAAATGGCTGATGTGCCTTTCTGTGTGAATTTTGTACACCAAAGTAAAGCTTAGAGAAGGGGTCTCACTTTTTTTGCTCAACTGCTTACTGTTAATCAGATCTTGTCCAGTCTGAAAGACTGCACGAAGATTGAGAAAGCCATGGTGTAAGTAAGACTTGTGAAACCAAGTTGATGAGACAAAAAGTTCTATTTTAAAAATCAGATCACAACTTTAGCTGTTGGTTGTACCAATACATTTAACATCTCAGAAGAACAAAGACACAAATTCAGATCTTTTTCACACTTTCTTTGCAGTTCACCTCTAATCCTCCTACAGGGGAAAGGAAAAATGTGTTGAAACTGCAGTAGCCTATTCGGACAACTGGAAAGTCACACTACCACTGCTCACGGAATGCAACGTGGGCACAGCACAGCTCCCACAATTCGTTAAAGAGCACGCTGATGAGACACTAAACGGGCCCTACACAACGCTATCTGTATGCTCACCTTGAAGGGCCACTCAAGCAAGTCAATACGCAGACTGGGTGAATCCTGTTCTGACTAGCAACGCATTCCTGAACACGCTAGAAACTTGCTGTAGGAGCAGCACCAAATCTCCAAGAGATAACCAGGCTGAGGGATATGAGAAACAGTAAACAGAACTGTCTCCACTTAAAGAAACAATAACTGTGAGAAAAAGCTGCAGCAGAAGTTCATTCTGTTTGTGCCACCAGCTACTTCACCCGGGCAGAGGGCAAGGTTTCACTCCCTAAGAACAAATCCTTCGCGGTGCACCTTTCACCAGGAAGCCATGCAGCTGATGGACTCCTTGCCCCATAAGTTTTATCATTAGCCCAATTCAAAGTCTGTTTTCTGAAGGTGTAACCACCAGCTTTATGCCAGCACTGCAATGTGAACTTCCAGGTCCAGTAACAAAGCTGCAATTTTCCTGGAGCATATCTTAACAGAACGTCTGGTTTCTATTAAAGGTAGGATGGAAGTAACGGATCGCAGCCCCTCCCCAGTGTCCAATTTAATCAGTTTCATAAGCGGAACTCAGTCACCCTAATGTCTCCCAGAGCACAAGGGATTTTGGCACATCCACCCCCCTTCCGGCTTGGTACTAAATGAACTCAAACTCTCTAGATCTTTCCAGTGAGACCAGTTGCCTGACACTTCCCCGCTATGCGGTTTCGAAAGGTTTCAGCACACCTGGGAGAAGCCGAGGGAGGCGAAGGCTGAGCTCTGAGCCCGGCGGCCCGCTGGGCAGGGCTGTGCTCTGCTCGCCCCGAGGGCTCCCCAGTGACCGCTCCATACCCATGCGAAGTTACAGATCCGCCCGAGAACAGACTCGAGAGGCTGCGGCAGGGGAGGAAGGGTCTGCTGAGACCCAGCCGGGCTCCACGCGTCTTCCCCGGCCGGGGCAGAGCCGGGACAAACACCGGCGGCCCGGACCGCGGGCGGGGGTGGGTGGCGGCGCCCCCAGGGCAGCCCAGCCGAGGGCCCTGGGGGCGGGCGGCGGCGCGGCGAGCCGGGAGGGCCTGCGCGGTCCGCGGGAGAGCGACACGTCCCCGGGCGCCGGCAGGCCCGGCCCGAGCCCCGCGGCGCGGAGCCGGCGGAGGGGCGCAGCGTGGCCGGGGCCGGGCGGGCCGCGGGGGCTGCCCGGGGCGCTGAGGGGCGGCGCCCCCCCGCCGCGGGGAGGCGGTGGGCCTCGGAACTCACCCAAGTCGTCCATGGTGCCGCCGTGCCCGGGCCGCCGTGTCCGCCCGCCGTCGGTGCCGCCGCCCGCCTCAGCGCCTCGCAACTTTCGCGGCCCGCCCCTGCGCGCGCCCGCGGCCCGCGCGCGCCCCCGCCGCGCCGCGCCCGCCCGGCGCTGCCCCCTGCCGGCGGCAGCGGGAGCCGCCAGCCCGGCCCCGGCGCGGGGGGACTCGGCGGGCCGGCGGGGGCCGCGTCCCCCGGCACCGGCGCGCGGGCCCCGGGCTGGAACAGCGCCCTGGGCCCTGCCGGGGGGGCAGCGGCGCCCCGGGGCAAAGCCCGCTCTGCCGCGGGGAGCCGTCCTGCCCGCCTGCAGCCCCACGCACCTCCGAGGCTGCCGGGGCCCGGCCCGGACCACAGCCCCACACCCTGTCCTCTTCGCTCGAGGAGCAGGATCCCCCCGCGGGCAGCGATGCGTTCGTGCCAGGCTGGGCTGGGGTGCTGCAGCCCGGGAGGAGCCCCACACGCTGCCGCTCCGTGCCCCAAAAGCCTTCAGACAAATTGACATTTCTGAGCCCCAGGTGATTTACCCGACCCACAGGAAAGCTTGGGCAGGGGAAACCTTTCCTGAACAGTTTTCCACAAGCTGTTGCCACCATGAAGGAAAGTCACAACCACTTCTCCTTTGCTCTATTTAAAAACCGTAACAGCCCTCCTGGATTTATCATGTGATAGTGCGTCTTGAACCACCATTTCCCACTCGCTTTTCCTTTCAAACCACTACCAAACCACGCTCCAATTCAGCAAAGCCCTCAGCCTTGCCCGAACCGCAGAGCAGCTCCACCCTCAGCAGAGCCAGTGTTTACTCTACCATCGCGCTCTGGCCAAGTCGACACGGCAGTGAAAACAGTCGCTCAGCTCAAGCGTTCAGCTCCTAATCTAATGTGAGATACACCAAAAACTATCGGTGTGGGAACAGCTAAGGATCCCAGAAACATGACTCTTGTACCACTTTTCCTTACAAAATTACTACTGAGTCGGAGAATGTTCTCGGAGCTGAACAGCACACGTCCTGTTGTGGAGCCGAGATTACGGGATTGCATTTTCGTAAAAGCAGCGACCACGGGGTCAGCTGCTAGCAATCTCCGATGCTTTATTTTTCACTCTCTAGGCACAAACACACCCAGTTTCCCCACTAGCACAATTCAACAGACATCATTATTTCCTGTGTTAAGACATGCTATGAGAACAATCACTAGGGGGGCATGGAAATATCCCCTCCCTAGTCCCAGCCAATGCTTGCGAATAATCAACAGCCTCCAGGAAATTCATTCCTGGTTTTACTCCAGATTCAGGACTTCTCAGACAATGACATCCTTACCTACATCTAAGTACGATACAAATATAAGCAAAGACTTTCACTGTCTGCTTCACCATCAGTGCCAAGGATCTCACCTGACACCCCCCTTGCTGGTCCCTGAGCAAAATTTAAATCGTTATTTGAAGGGAGTGTTACATTTTCTCTAACCCTATCACAGTGATGACCTCGGGATGTGCCCCCTCCAGGTGGAGCAACATAAAACAGGAGCATTTGCTGATAGCGTAGTGGACCTACGGTCATCAGAAACATGTCCTTTCCTGGGATCTGTGCGTTTCTTCTAGCAACAAGTGACAGGCGTCTGTCTTGACTTGGGTTGTATTTTTACCTCTGCACAAAGTGCCCGCTGCGCTCTGATCATATTGCAGCCTGGTATGCAATTTTTATCTTTAGCTTCCTACAGGATCCTTTGGGAGTCTGGAAGGGAGGGCAAATCCAGAAGGCAGTTCCTATTCTGTCTCAGGGCCAAAATGAACATGTCGGGTGCTGTTCATAACAGAATTCTTCTTCACACACTAACATTTCTTACTTAAAATTGCCAGTCCTTAACCCTCCCATGACAGCCTAAGGAGCAGGTTAAAACCCAAGCTGCTAAGACAACTGCTCAGTGGTGTGGGCTCAAGCTAAATTCACCCAAACAACGTTCACCCCCTCCTGTCCTTCCTAACGCCCTGGAACTCCTCTTTTCTCATCATCTACCTGCTCTCTGCCTCTGAAACTCTCACTGACTCACAAACACCCGCTTGCTGCTCAAGCACCATTCTTACACAGCTGCCAGCTGCCGGCAGAAGCAGCTGCAGTTCCCTGGTGATGGCCACCTCCAGCAAACTCTTTCCCACCAGAGCAGCGTACCCAAGGCATGCCCAGAGGCTGCTGGCGGGACTGAGGGGGAAGTGACGCTGACAGAAGCTACATCTCTCAAACGGATGCTGGACGGGAAGCATTAGGGAATGAAGGCAGGTAGTACATCAGAGAAATACACAGGGCTTCCTCTCACGTTGTACCCTGTGACTAAGACACGTTATGACTCAACTTATCTTTCACAGAAGGCGCGACAAGAAGTTATTGCCCCCATTTACAGATGGGAAACAGGTCTGGGAGCTGGAAATAAAGTCAGACAATGAGTCAATATCAACCTAATGTTGGACTTCAGGCCTTCCTGGCTCCACACAACCCAAGTGTTCAGTACTTGCTCAAGGCATCTTTCCCTCTTGTCAAAGCATCATTTACCAGTTATGGACCACCTCCATAGAAGGGTGGCTTAACCCACTGACCTCCACACACTTCATACTCAGACACTAGGTGGATTAACTGTCTACCTGTCCCCTTCAGGGCTGTAATCTCAGACAGGCTGCCACACAGAGGAGTGATCCAAGCTCATTTTGTAACACCTTTTATGAAAAGCACCGTTATTTACAGCAGACTAAATCTATGTCACAGAACTTGTAAAGCATGTTTAGAGCTTACCTGTGTGCTTTCCAGAGAGTGACTTGAGACTGCAGAGCGATGACAATGACTTCATTGCAGCGTGTGTCCTCTGTGCCACGTGGATGTCATGCAAGGGGATGTAGCTCTTTCTTCACGTGAATGCATAAAAGACAAATTCGGGCAGGGCTTTAGGCTTAAGGCAATGGCAGGAAACCTCGACATGCAGCCTCCCCATTCAAGGTCCAACTTCACACTTGTTGGAAGGATCTATTACAGCAAAACAAACAAACTTGGTTTCTAGCATAAGATGTAGGACATGACTTCGCAGTGCAGAATGAAAGCACCACGCCAGTGTATTATCAGACAGTTTTGGCAGAAGAGACAAGAAACAATTGAGTGATAAAACCAATACTTACCAACACAGTTTATATGAATCAAGCAATTACATGAACCACATTACTCACTGTAAACTACACATGCCTTCGGTATTTAATCAGCGTGGCTTCTTTTGCCAAAGGGTAATGGCATCCCTACGCTTCAGGCTTTGATTTCAAATTGATATTGGGCAGCAACAAAGTTCAAATGGGGGGAAAACGCAACGTAGGAGGTTTCACTGTCACTGTTTGGTCACTGTTGTGCACCATACCCCAGCATAGCTGACTGTTAAAACAAACCTGATAAAGAGGGAACATTAATGTTGGCTACTAAGTTTTCTACTCTGCCTAGTTATGGTTTAGAACAGCTGCCAGGCTCAGGGTCTTATAGGCAGGGTATGAGCATCCGGATGGCACATGACCACCCAGAGAACTCCAGAGGTAACCTGTCAGCGACATAAGCTACATCTAATTCACACAAAGGGACAGAGGGCAGCTGCTGCCAGCTCCAGCGGAGACTCAGCCCAGGGAGCTGGTGTGCAGTGGTCACTAGCGTCCCTCCACACAGTCTGCTTGGGTATTAAATAAGACAACAGCTGCAACTTAGAAATGGATGGAGTTCACCTAACTTAAAAATAGGATTTTACACCAAACTCAGCAGCTGCTTTTTCCAGAGTAAAGGCTTGTGATTTCTGTGACAATGAGGAGCCTTTTTAAATTTTTTTTTTTTAAAGCAAGCGATGCCAATGGATATAGCTTAACAAACCCCCACAAAATGCAGGCTACAGTACTGTGCACTGAAAGTTGATCCCTGATAGGTTTTGGCACAGTTCTGGAGCCAGTCAAACATGATTCAGACTTTCAGACTTTCACTCTCCTCACTTGCTCCAGAAATGTCGGCGTTCTCCTCGCTGCCTGAGCTACCTTCTGAAAGGTCGTGCTTCTCAAGGGATCCTCCGAGTCAAAACTACATCTCTCATACAAACCGTGTTACTCTTGTTTTTACATTTCTTCTTCAATATCTATTTTATCTATTTTTCACACACCAAACTCAGTCTCCGTAGAGACTGTCAAAAATTGCCAATGCCGACTATATTTCAAGTCGTCATGGCGGGGTATTGGGAAAAGTTTTCAATTAGCAATAATCGCGCCTCGGATTAACCTCATTGGCTACGATACTGCCACTGCGCAAAGCTGACCCCTTCCTCCTGCCGCCGCCGCCCCTCGCCCCGGGGCCGCCGCCAAGCTCGGGGTGAGCCCCGCCGCCCCCCGCATTCCCCCCAAGCCTCCCCGGGCAGCGGTTCCCACCCGCCACCTGCCCCCCGCGCCGCCGCCGGGAGCGGGGTACCCCGTTTTTCCCCTCCGTGCCGAGCGCCGGGACGACCGCGAAGCTTGCTGGGAAAGAGTATGCAAAGTAGGATGACGTCAGAACGGGCAGCTCCCCGCTGAATGAAGGGCTCCCCACCGCCTCCCGGCACCGCCAGCCCATCGCAGGGGCACCCCAGCCTGCGGGACCCCCCGGTCGGTGAGGCCCCGAGGCCGGTACAGCCCAGGCGGCGGTGAGCCCCAGCGCCGCCCGAGTCGTTCTCTGAGCATCCCAGCCCGGTGCTCCCGTTTCTGCCGGTATGTCTTTAACCACGTACACGCAGTCTCCGCAGAGACCCTCAAAAATTGCCGATGGCGACTGTATTTTAAGTCATCACGGCGGGGCATTGGGAAAAGTTTTCTACTAGCCATAATCACGCCTCGGATGCACCTCACGGGCTACGGTACTGCCACTGCGCAAAGCTGCCGCCCATCACCGCCCACCTGGCCGCCCCCGCCGCCCCGCCACCCGCCCAGAGCGCGCCGGCGCGCCCCCGCCCGCACCCTGCGCTCCCGCCGGGGGCGGGGGGGGGGGGATTTACCGGAGCCGGGGGTACCGGGAGGCCGCTATGGTAATGAGCGCCAGGGAAGGGGCTGCCCCGCCGCCCAGGGCCCGAGCCGGGGGCGGTTGGCCAGAAATCTCGGTTTCCCGACCCGGGAGGTAACGCACGGGGCGGCGCGGCCCCTCCCGGGGTGAAACGGGGACACCCCGGTGGCACTAAAGCAAAGTCACCCCCCCACGATCTGAAAACATGTTTAAACTCTTAAAACAGGCACCAGCAGCCTACGGGGCATTTGGACTCACGGGACGGCCGAAAAGGGGGTCGTGCCCCACACCTCCGCAGGGATGGGCAGGGTGGGCACCGAGCGAGCAGGGTGCGCTTCTTCCTTGTGATCGCAAGATTACACACTGCTTATACAGGCTCGGGCTCTTCTGGGCTTCGAAGTAACTGTAAAAGGCAAGAAAACTGGATTACAAATTCCTGCAATTTCTTGAACTAATTAGCGAGAGCTATTTGGAGAATGCATTTGAAAAGCAGTCCACGTTACTACAAAGAGCCCGTTGTGTGTAAAACAGGTGAGCATCCAGTGCCAGGCTGCTGCCGTGCAGTGGTCTGGACCTCCTTCTTCAAAAAAAATAAGCCTCCTTTGAAAAAAAAAACCAACCCCTCTATTGCCAGGCAATTCATATGGTTTGTCATGGGATTATCGAGACTGACCCCTGCACCAAGCAGGGAGGCACCATCCGTTCCTGCAGGGAGCCCGGGGTAGGCAGCAGGCAGGTCAGCACGGCCCCGCGGTTACAAACCCCAGGCCAATGGACCAGCTTTTCATTATTTGTCCATCCCTGTTGCCACAGGCCCTTTCCACATCTTTCTCCCAAACCTTTCTTCCTGTCATCCCGAATGTGCTTCACCACGAACATCAGGACCGCCAGGCAGGTCCATCTCTCCTGGGACCAAGTGTAGGTACCACAGGAAGGGTGTCAGAACAGGGCAAACGTATCAGCCCGGCGAACTCCCATAGCCTCCAACGATTTACACCTCAGGGAATTCCTGAGCTAGAAGAGATCTCTAACAGCCCTCAGTGGATTTTTCTTCCATTATTTCCTTAGTCACATTTTAAGCCTAAACCCTGTTAGTGTCAGTGAGAAGAAAATGCTGCTTCTATACAGACAAGCATCTACAGTGCATTTTATCACAGCTATTACTTGCATTCGTATCAAATCAAACCTGATTTTATCTTCTATGTTTCCTTGAGGGCAGCTACAAAGCTCTTAGCATTGGTGTCAGGAACTCAGGGGTTTTTTTTTTTCCTTCTTTGCAGCATGGGAATTGTAGTCTTGGTGCTTAATGTCTTCGTGAACTACATTTCCCAGAAAACTCTCCTGGGGCAGGCCAGCCCTTTCCTTCCGCGGTCGCGCAGGGCAGCATTATGAAAGGTAAGTTTTCAGGCATTATTCACCATATCACTGTGATTTCATTAGCTGTGTTCGGTTCGGCTGTTACCCGCCACCCCCACGTCATTATTACAGCAAAAGACGCTCGAACGACGCGGGTGTCCCTCTAAATTTCTGGCCTGTAACCATTCGTAACCTGTTTATTTTCTACCTTAACCTTGTCTGATCTCTTTCTGTGGAGCATCTCGGCTGCGCGTTACAAACAAACTCTACCCTCAGATCTCGATAGGTAATGTTTACAGAGTTTCACTTGTGTGTAGTAGTTGTTACTTTTTAATCTGAGCACTTTCACTTGAAAAGCAGCTCTGCATTTCGCAGGAAATACTCCGTCCTTTGTCAGTTTCTCTCCCACACTGTCCTACTTCTACACTTCACAGCAGCTCTCAAATGTATCTGTTATTTTTGCTGCTGGGCCTGCCTTTGCCTTCTCTCTCTTGTGGGCCAACCCATATTATATCTCCATTTCATTCCCCCTCAAAACTTTTCTTCTGAGAGATCTTTTGAGGATAAGGGACAGGAATGGAGAATTTTCATCAGTTAAAGCAATTTAAACACTGTCAAACTGGCTTAACAGCCTTTGGGGAGAATCATGACAAATTATTCTCAAAGCAAATTACAGTTTATTGGGAGACTTTATCCCTTCTAATTAATTCATGTGGAAAATTAAGCCTCTTCAGAAAGAAGGCCCAACACAACTCCTGCTAAACAACAGAATAAGGCAAAAATCATGGTGAACAGAATCCACTGCTTAGATTTAAAAAATAATTCAGGACTATGGAGGAAGTCCAGTCTTCCCTCTAATTCAACTGATGAAGCAGCAAAGCCTTGAGAAGTGGAGATTAACTGAGACAAATCTACTTTTTGCCATTAGCATCAATTTTGTATCATGATACTTACAGCTGAACACCCCAACTTTAAATATATTTAAATATCGCTCCATTTACCGTAAGAACTGGTACTTGAGGGGGACCAGGGACTTGAGGCAAAGCAATTTAGATGCAGCAGGAGTCTAAAAACCATCCAGACACTGAAGCACAGGTCATTAAAAGTACGTAGGGGCCAGCCTTTTAGACAAGCAAGCTCACCGCTTGAATACCTCTGACTTTCTCAGCGCTGCCACAGATCTCACGGGCACTGCAAGTTTCCTGTAGGCAGCATTTATGCAACTGCCCACATGCTTTAACCATTTGCCAGCTAACAAGCTGCACAGAGCCCTCCTCAAACCACTGCCTGTAACACCTGAGAGGGATCCACTCCAGCAGCTGAGGACTCCCAGTGAGACCCAGCCCCTTAGGTGTCCTCCCAGGCATTTCTGGTGGTGAGGGCAGAGGTGTGAGTGGGCATGAATCTGCACCCAGGTGTCCCACATTACCAGGCAAGCTTTAAGCACCAGACTATCTGGGGCCTGTTGCAATCACTCTTTAGAGGTCATCCCCTTTTATCAGTAATTAAAGTCTTTCCTCCATCTTCCAGATGTCATACAAGCCCCCTTGCTAAGGGGGATGGTGGGAGGGAGAAACACCAGACAGTCAATTCTCAGTACTGTTTCTTTCAAAACTTTTTGTACTTTGTGTGCAAAACCACAGAGAGGCCCAGCAAAGGTAGTTTTAAAATAGTGAAGTGGAGAAAGGAGAACTACAGACTGCTAGAAAGACCAATTAAAATCAAGGTCTGAACCAACCCACTCCTGTCACAACAGGTCCTGCACACAATTCCAGGCTACTTGTCAGCCACGCTATCCTACCTGTCCCCAACAGCGCACGACTCTCCTCCCTTAAAGCGGGATGTCCCTCCCATTCCTACCTGCCAGGTAGTTGTTTCTGCCTCCCATGCATTTAGGTGAGCGCTTCTCTCTCAAAGTCCCCTGTTCCTGCTAGAGAAGCAAAGCAGTACGCCTCCACCTCTCCACTGACTCTGGGGAGATGGCACCCACAGAGGAGGAGGTGCCAGAGGCATTTAGCCAGTGTCCTAATCATCTTCAGTCTCCTTTCAAGGCCTGTTCTGCATGTGACCTTTATAAAAAAACAGGAGTAACTCCAGTCAAGGCCTTTGTCCTGAAAGAGCAACAATTCAGGCTTGTTCTTCCCTCCCTTCCCACAACACGTGCAAAGGATGGGGTAAATAGCAAGGACTGATCTGGAGCAGGCAGAATGGTAAAGAAAGCAGAGCAAGGGTCTCTTCTGGGGAGGAACCAGCCAGACAGTGCCTCTGGGGTGGGGTGCTTGGCCTTCCTGCCATTTCTTCTCTGCCCTGTTGCACATACCTAGGAAAGACTTTGCATGCTCAGGTCTCTCTACAAGTCCTTTTAGGCAGCCGCCCTTCACACCAGGATAGGAGAGCAGGAGTCCTGCAAGTCAGGGGTGCTAACTTTGTCCTTGTACCTTGAGCAATCCTCATTGTTGCCCTCTGTCAAAGAGACATACGAATGCTGTCCTCGGACTGTGGGCTTTAGTTAACATTTCTAAAATAATTTGTTTCTTTGCCAAAAAGAAAAAAGAGCAAAGAATACTTATCAGCATCATTTTCCAGAGAATCCCAAGAAAATGGAATTAAGGACATGTTCTTTGCTTTCTTTTACCTGCTACATGTTCTGTTCTTGTCTTTCAGCTGAACATGTTCTCTGCCAAGAAGTTACCAGGAGTTTGCCGAGCCATCAGATTCCATCATTTCAGATCCCATTCTGTATCCAGGACTTCTCCAAACTTGGCTTTCGTGCCAGCCTGTCTTCCCCCAGATCCCAGGGAAGTAGAGGAGCTGCAGCGCTTTGTTTCCAACTCCAAGAGGCTGTTTGTAATGACTGGAGCTGGAATCTCCACTGAGTCGGGGATCCCAGATTACCGCTCTGAAGGTGTCGGGCTCTACGCCAGGACAGACAGACGGCCCATCCAGCACGCTGAGTTCGTTCGTAGTGCCAGTGCCCGGCAGAGGTACTGGGCAAGGAACTTTGTGGGCTGGCCCCAGTTCTCCTCCCACCAGCCAAACGCAGCACACCTGGTACTAAGAGACTGGGAGAAGCTGGGGAAGCTGCACTGGCTGGTCACCCAGAATGTGGATGCCCTTCATGCCAAAGCTGGGAGCCAGCGCATGACGGAATTGCACGGCTGCACGCACAGGTACTCTGTCAGCAGAGGGAGGATGGTTAATCCTCCGGTCTCTCGTTCAGGGTGACTGACAAGCAGGTGCAATGTTAGCTGCTGAGAAAGGAGGCAAAATATTGATGCTATGTTCCTGGAGGTGACATGCTCAAAGGTGTTGTTGGGTTGGGGTGGAGAAACAGATCACGAAACAGTGTTGTTCACAGCACAGTATTTAAGAATCATGAACACCACTCCATTTTTTGGAGCATAATTTGGATCATTTCCCTTGGAGCCTGCATCAGTCAGAATTTCCCCTTTCCTTGCTACAGCAAATGTCCTCTTAGTGAAGAGGACAAGGGGACCCTGCAAGGATTATCCAGGGCTAAGCAGAGTGGATAGTGCCAGAAATGCACAGGGTGAGTGGACTGGAGGGGGGCTGCCACAGTCTGGCTGTGATCACCTGAAGTTTCCCAGTGAAAAAGCACAGCCTGAACCAGGGGAGAGGATGCACAGTAGGGTTCAAAGCCCTCCTCTAGAATACTTGTGCAAAGCAACAATTAGAGGTACAAAGACAGCTCCTTGACCTGTACTATTTGGTAATTAAATGTGGATAATGACAACAGACCTTCCAGGCCTTCTAAGGAAGTTACAGACTCCAGACCTGACATGAAACTCTCCGTTAAGATTTTGCTCTGAATTTCAGGGTTTTCTGCCTGGCCTGTGGAGACCAAATCTTGCGCTCTGAGCTTCAGGAGCACTTTAAAACTCTGAATCCTACTTGGAAAGCTGAAGCGTTCGGTGTGGCTCCGGATGGAGATGTCTTCTTGACGGATGAGCAGGTGCGTGATTTCCAAGTCCCAGCCTGCCGTAAATGTGGTGGAATCCTGAAGCCTGACGTGACGTTCTTCGGAGACACAGTGAGCCGGGAAAAAGTGAATTTTGTGCACCAGCGCCTGGCAGAATCAGACTCCATGCTGGTGGCAGGATCCTCTATGCAGGTAAGTAGGTCTTCCTCCCACACTGCATTCCTATTGCTGTGCTACTCTGCCTGCAGCAGTCCTTGGTCCCACAATTTAGGACTACTAATTGCTTGTGGATCACAACAGTCTCTCCAGAACTTCTTTGTATTTTTTTTACTGTGGTTGGACTCTGGCTCCACAGTTGGCCTGTTTGGGTTTCCCTGTCACTCTATTGCCAGTCTACTTCATGCTGCTATAAATAACTCCATTCACACATTCGGACCTCTCTCTGCTACCTCCTCCATCACTACGTTGTAGGTACACAATTGGCCATAAAGCCAGGATACCTGATATAATTCAATCCTGCAGAGATCACCCCCCCACATTTTTTTTGCTTGAATTTTTTAGCCTTTGGCAGCCTTCTAGGCCTCATGGCACACTGTGTGAAATACCAGATTTTAGCACCTCTAATTCCTAATTAAATTCTCAAGAGAGCAGAAATATCTCTGCTTGCTGCTTAGGACTGTATTTTGTATCACAATGTGTTTTTTCCATTAGCTTCTTATCTCTAAGGTAAGGTAGTTTAGAAACCCCTGTTGTTTAACTCATGGAAGCTTTTGGAATAGAGTGTGTATAAGAGAAATTTTTTCAGGAACAAGTTCTATTACATTTAAAAAAACCTACTCTTAACACCTCCCAGAATGAAATAAAACCAAGGCTGCCTGATTGTGATTCTCTTGGCTTCAGGATACTGGAGACAAATTCCTTGAGCGTGTGCTTCTTAAGCTTATAATCCTTTGTACAGGAATGACTGAAATGCCTTAGGTTCATTCTTGTACTACCTAAGCTGCGCCATGTGAGAACCATCAAAGTAGAAGCATTTAAGTACCTATGATAACTAATAAAAACTGCTGCAGAGATTTACTAAAAGACAAGGGCATTTCCCTTCAATGTATTATGAAGTTTCAGTTTCTATGAAACTGCAAATCCTTCACTGACAGAGGTTAAAAGCTGTTCTTTTCTGTGCCCTCTTGAACAAAGAAATTTCCTACCTGAATTACGTGCAGTTGCCTAACACAGCATGTACATACAGCCCCTTTTCCCATTGCCGACAGCAACTATTTTACTTCCCTTTCTCCTTTCCATAACTCCTCTTTTGCCTAAGCTCCCAATAACTTTGTCTTCTGCAGGTATACTCTGGTTACAGGTTTGCTCTCGCTGCCCGGGAGAAGCAGCTGCCCATTGCAATCCTTAACATTGGGCCCACAAGGTTAGATCACTTTGCGTCCTTAAAACTGAATTCCCGCTGTGGAGAGCTGCTGCCTCTGATTGTTGCACATGACTCAACAAGCTGAGCTTTAGTAGCTATCAGGAGTAAAATTACTTCTACGAGGTGAGTACCTTTCCTGGTCAGTCGCCTCAGGGTAAGAAAATGGGTTCCCATCAAATGCTGAGGTTGAGATGTGCTGACTAAAAATGTATTCCCACAATGTGCACCAAAATGTGGCTGTAAATTTTCACCTCTAACGGGTATGGGCTGATGGGCCATGATACTGTTTCCCATGATCATAAACAAAAAAGCATACTAAGTGCTAATGCTCCCAGAAAATTGGGTGAGAGTAGCCAGAAGACTCGGCAGTGCTGAGTTCCAATCCATTTGTCACTATCAGAAAACTACAGGGGATCATCTCCAGATTCAGAGATCCTGATCAACACTGTTGCCTTTGCAACTGACAATTCAATAGCTGTGCCTGGTTGAATGGATCCAGCTAATCCTAATCAAAACACTGCTGTTTAAAATAATCAATTCCATCTATAAAGCAGCTTCTTCCCTCCACTCCCGCAGGACTCCTCACCTCAAAAGGGGAACACCTCAGTCTAAGAGGCAGCTGTGAGATCCAGTGCATGGTGCCTGATGACACCAGGAGAGGGCAGCAAGCCTTGCACATGTCAACCTGACCAGTTTTCTCCATTGAAACCATCTCCACTTACCAGGAAACAGGCTGATGATGAAAAAAGTATTTTTCTCCCTTACCTTGCCATTGTAAACAGTGCCTTTTCTTTTCATTCACTGGGACGGGATAATCAGACTGCCATCTCTGAGAACAAAACACCTTTCTTATAATTGTCCCCAGAGAAGAAGGAGGGACAGGGATTTTGACCGAGTAACTTGAGGCTATAGCACAGGAGGGTAATGTGGAAAACCACAGTATCTGCTGGAGGATCCAGTACCACTAGCTGACAACTGTGGAGTGTGCAAAGAGGAAAAGGAAGCAAGAGGAACTGCAGTTGTCATTTTAAAAAAACCCAAAAGGTTCAAAACAGAAGCTGAATAAGAATACTGCTCTTGTAAGAGATTATTTGAAAGCACAGACTGTAAGGCTGACATCTTCTAGCAAGGAGGGGAAGTCAGCATTTCTCTCAACTGTCAGTTGACAAGCTAAACTGCTTACTCTCTGAACCCTTTAAAATTATATATTGTTGAGATGCTGGAGGAGTTACTTTAAGCTAATCTGACCAGCACTGCTTTCAGTGTGGCTGCTACATTTTCCAGAATGCATTTTTTGAAGATGTCATTTAATTAATGAATAGCTAAGTAGTGAATTAAAATTGTTTACAAGACTGATACTATTTGCATTGTAATTTCCTCTTCCTCCTATGATTTATTTAAGTACAGTCTCAATAGCCAGTTTAGATTCATTTTTTCCATTGCAAAAATGCAGGATGTAATTACTAACAGCTGATTAATTAAGAGAGAAATACAATTAAATCTGTACAATAGGTCTCCCTCAGGAGGTAATCTCAAGCTATTAATAGATGCAATTTTCCACACTCCTAACAGGAGATCCATCACTACTGGGCAACCATTTTTTGTTGATCCTTAGGGTGGTAATGTAAGACATATTAAACCATTTATGGAGTAAAAGACAGAATCTCGCCCAGACTAGAACACTAAATTTTTGACCTGGCCTTCTGCATGAATCTACTGCTCCCTTTCTGGCTATGAGGGAGATTAATTGTTGGGGTCTTCCAAATGCCCCAGTCCTACTCTCCACATAACATGTCCTGTATTAATATTTCGACTAGAACCGTGACAAGCAGTTGGAAGCAAGGATGACAAAGTCATCTGCTAAAAGGTCAAGTAGCAAAGCAAGGACAACGGACCACGTGATGCAAAGATCTTTTTTGCTTTGTAGTTGATTCAAACCCATGCCAGGCAAGAGCAAATAAAGCACAGAATCTAAGGGATACTTAGGCATCCCATTTCTGCAGAAGATGGAGGGAATTAAGATACTTCACGTTAAGTATCTTAATATAGCCATGTTTAATGTGGCTATAATGGGTCAGAGGAGAGACTGCTTCACTTAAAAGCCAAGCAAGATAAGCTCAGGCCTCCCACCTGCATTCTGCTCTCATTTAATGGATCCCACTTCCCAGCGAGTTAGGTATCTGCTGTTTGGTAGCGAAGAAAGCTCACAGATGCCACTCCTTCTTCAGCACAGCACAGCTCTCGTGCTAACCAAAGCTTTTGCAGAAATCATTGCTAAGGCATAACTGAGTCTCCACACACAGACAGGGAGCTTGCACAGCATGTTTATTTGCATAGGTTTTTCCATGTAAGAAGAGACGTTTATGCCTCCTTAGCAGAGGAACTGGCGCTGGGTTTCTCACTATCCATGTCATCTTCTGCACCACCTTGAAACTTGCATGACATACATACATGTGTTAAAAACAGAGGCCTCAGGTTTAGCGCCAGTAGAGCCAGCATTTTGAGGCAGTGGGGGAGCATTGCCAAGAAGTCTAAAAGAAGAAAACGTTTCCAGTGAGGACTTGGGATTAGCAACGTGACAGGTAACTAAACCTCCCACATCTATCCCTGCCTCTTCTTCAGTTCAGCAGCTGAGCCTGTGGGAGAGGAGTCAGGGTGTCTCTTCAGCATCACTGATAAATGAATCATGTTACCCTGACCCTCCACTGATTACACTGTATGCACTTTTAAGTCACTAGGATAATGACTTACAGTAAATGAACATTTACAGTAAATTTCCTGTGCTGGTTTATTACTATATGTTAATGAGCACATATACAAATATATGAGGCTGAGAGGAAGGAGTTCCTTTTTTTTTTCTGCTAAGCTGATCCAGCACTACTAAAATTGACTTCTTTTAGAGCAGGATAAGAGCACTTCATTTCTTAACATATTCCCCAAGATACCATTGAGAAGTAAGTTCACTCAACTGAGAGACACAAAAGAAAGTCTAAAGTTCCTACACCAAAAGCCAGATCTGCACCACTCCAATGCTGATTGACACCTTCCTCTGTCACTCCTTGGGGACTATTTGTGTAGGAAGATGCAATGCAGAGAGATAGCAGCTATTAGAAGATAACTATGTCGTTGCAGGTAGCTAGCAACAACCTATCCTGAGAAGTTTGTGTTTCTCAGCTTACTGATGTAGTTACCAGCCTGGAGGGAGTTCTAGAAACCTCCAGGATTGAGCACTAGAGGATGCAAATCAGCCATGCTGTGGGAAAACAAGCAACTGGGTAATAGAACTGACCTAGTGTTCAGCTTTCTTCTCTCAGCCTATGCCGAATTTGCAAGGGACAAGGGTTTTAAAAGTGGGAGAAGTGTTGTTCCTAAAAGAGTAAACAAAAGGATGAAAATCTTTGTGTTACTGGCTGAAAAGAACAGGAAAAGAGTGGTACAGAGACTGCACAGTGTTCTCTTGCCCCATCACCAGGAAGGAAACGCAGATCCTTTCTATCTACCTTGTCTGCTTTAAGCCAGCCTTATCCTCCACATGATTCAATCCTCTCCTACCTTTTCTGGCCCACTGTTGTTAGACCAGTCCACCAGTATTTCAGATCAGGGCTTGAAGTCGTAGCTCGGTCCACCTGTGGGTGGCAAAATCACACATCAAATGCAGCACAAGGGCAGTTTTTTACCATGAAATTATCTGAATCAACAGCTTGTGCTCTTCCTTTTTTCTTACAGCTGTTCCTACTAGGACAAGCTCCTGAGGTTTGGATAGAGGAGCTGAGAGTGCCTTATAATGGATTTTTCTGCTGCTCCTCTGAAAGTGGGGTTGGAGCTACCCAAAGCAAATAAAAGCTACTTCCTATTTGGCAAATCTTGTCTTTGTTTCTGGGCAAATTCTCAGAGCAAACTTTGTAATTGAGTCCCACAGCCTGAGAGAGGTATTTCACACACTGTGCTCTAGTGAGGGCAGCACAGACTGCGGATGGCCCAGAGGATTTGTGCCTGCTGGGTACGGTGTAAGCACAGCCTCCCACATCTTACGGTCAGATAGCTCCTACGGACAAACCTGCTTATTCACGACTTCTGGAAAAGGACTGAAGACCCTGGGCACAGTGAACTTGGGAGGTTCATGAACTTTGGAGTGAAGGTGACTAAATCTACCTTCTAGAGTGTGCTTCTTCCCTTGTGACTGCCTTGGATGTCGCCCTTTCCCAGTCTTTGCAGCTGTGAAGCGAGAAGAAAAAAAAACCTTTCAAACCAGTGCCAGCTTACTGGTTTCCTCAGTCTATTCATTCAAAACCTGGGGCTTAGGCAGGACAGATGGAGTCTTCCTCTCACATAACCTGTCCTAGGGCACCCCCAGGTAAACAGCAACTGAAAGCAACAGGTCTAGGAGGCTGTCTGGAGTCAATGGGAAAGGAATGAGGACGGTCTTGGCCAAATGCCTGAAGTCAGAGTTTCTTATCACTACGCCCAGCCATCCTCTGCGGTGTGTCAGTGCAGGGTTTTTGAGATCTGAATTAACTTGGCTGTAGCAATTGTGTTTTTAGATTACAGAAAAGATAAATAGTGGTGAGAGAGTAAGTTTACGATAGAGGACTTTGCCTCTCCAGTCCTACTGGTCTGGCCATTTTCATCACTGGTAAATACTGTGAAAACATCTTTCAGATGCCAGATTCCTCCTGACTGATCCTTTCTTTCTGTAGGGACAGGAAATTCTGGTACATGGGCTGTTAAAAAGCACGGAGCTTGTGGCTCATGAAAACCACCCAAACAAACAGTCCTGGAAAGAAGTTTTAGTGGTACCCTGCAAAATGGAAGATAAATCAGGTGTCGTGCAAAGCAAGTGAATATGGTTCTGCTATAGAAACTTGCAGTTCCAGCAAATGGTTTCTGCTCAAGTAGTGATAAAAAAAGAGGGACATACAATAATGTATCCAGCAGCAGAACAGTTGATCTGGGGTATTATCTTCTAAAAAAAGACCCCAGAATGTCAGCCACCTTCCTAGTGCTTTCCCTGAGCTCCTTCTGCAATTCACACTGGCAGTTCCCACCACGAGAAGCATTTGGGAGAAGCAAGGCAGAGGGGCATTTCAGAAAGGCAGGGGCTGAACCACTCCTCCCACCAGCATCCTCCAATGACCAGAACCCAGTCACACTGCAGGGCCCTTCCCTCTCCAGCTTGTCCTACTACACTTAACCCTCTGCTGAAGTAGTCCACTAGTCTTAGGCTGTTACCAAACCCACAACACCACTGCTTCGCAGTTACAAAAAGAAGACAGCACTTGCACGCAGCATTTAGCAGATGAATCATCTCATCCACTTTATAGGGAAGGAGGTATAGCTTCCCATAACGGACAGAGAAGTCCTTGCCCTCCTTTTATGGCACATACTATTGGGATGCAGGAGAACTGGAGTCAGCAGGAGTTGCCCTCCTGGTTGCTGCAGCAACACTACTGCTTGGTGTGCTGGGGAAGGGAGCAGAAGTCCCTGTCAACAGCCTTTTACCCACTCTCCCCATGCAGGTACGGTGCGAGGGAAGCATGTACTAGTCACAGGCTAAAGCACAGGGAACAAACAGCCTACGAGTTCACCTCATCCTCACTGCCAAGAAACAACAGCAGTTCAAGGAGGTAAGGATGCATGACAGAGCAATTCAATCAACTGAACATTTATGTTCTTTCTAAACGGAAGTATGTAGTTCAGCTCAAAGGGGCACAGAGCACTGAGCATCTGAGCATTGCTCAGCAAGCCCTCACATCCAGGAAGTCAGGTTCCAGACCTCTCCTTGTACACACTGTTGCAAGCCATCACCTCTGCTCCCTCGGTTGTAACACTCTCCACTGATGTTCAGCTCTTGTCACATTACCTTAAAAACACTTCTGCCATCTATTAAGCTAGGATAAATTGTATGCTTTCCTCTGTTCTGCAAGTAACTGCTGTACAAACAGCCATAGCAGAAACACTATGTTTGTTTACAGTGGTATTGAACCTGCTCTTTTCTCTCCAGGTGGCAAAACAGATTCTGGCTCTAGGAGCAAGTTCTGCCAGGCATGGTTTAGTAGATGTAAGCAGTATAACATAGTCCAGAAAGTCACTGAAAATGTCAGCGCAAGCTGGGTAAACTTATTGTGTTCCAGTGCTCAAGAAACAGACCCTGTTCTCTCCAAATTACCATGAAAAAAAGTATCCTGAGCCTTGTTCAGATCTCCATACTGCCTCAGTCTTTCCAGGGACCACTGTCCACAATAAAATAGGGTAAGAGAGGGTGACCTAACATATACGGGTCCTCATTCCTATGCCAAAAGGAAGAACCTTAGCATCCCACCAGTAGGTCAGCCATGCAGACCCAACACACGGCAGAGTTTGTGGAGAGCTCTCTTTAATAGCTGGTTATTCCACTTGATACCAGCAGAGCAGCCAGCTTTGCAGCATTTCTGCACATCACAGCCTTCTCCATGTCTAGCAAGGTTGGCTATTCCCAAACCACAGCTTGGTGGGCGACAGGAGATTGTTGGTGTTGTGCACACAGTGTAAGTAATGCGGTTCCTCAATTCGGGGCAGGCAGGTGATGTCCAAGGGGCTGCAGGGCAATGACACAGGAGCTGGGCCAGCCGAAGGAGCGGGGAGGGACCTTCAACAGCCCGCAGAGAGGAGCAGGGAAAAGCAGCTCTGCAACAGCTGGCATATGAACCACACAGGATCCGATTTATTGCTTTAAGGGCCTTGCCCCCAGTGACACCAAACTGCAGGAGCAGTCAGTGCTGAATAGGAATAATTGTCTAACTTCTGTACAGGCCTATATATACCCACTATATGGCCTGGAAACCAAAAATCAGGCATTCAGCTTGGAGCCAGAGCAGCAAATATCAAATAGGGACTCAGTTCCTCCCCTAACTTAAGGGAGTTTTGATACTGACTTCAACAGCAGTTAAGTTCTCACTCTGAAAAGAAAGCCAAAGTGATCTTTCCAATTAAATGGGAGGGTTTGCAATAGCCTTCACTAGATGTGTTGTTTTCTTGTATCTTGTTTGTGGAACACTCTGGCAGTAAAAGGTGCATTCAAAATGCTGGATATTCATTACTCAGAATGTTCCCCCATCTATTCTAACAGACATTTCTGCTCCAAAACACGCACACTGTTTATGTGTCTCATTTTCTGGGGCACCCAGCCCCAGAGGCAACAGGATAGCCAACAGGCGCACAGCAGATTCAAAGCAAAGAGGAAAACTTTGGCAATGTTGCCCAGGGAACGGGGCACTAGGCTTGGAAGGATGAGACCAGAGTGAATTCTCAGTCCTTTGATAATCCAGAAGTCACACTGTGACATTCAGAAAGCCACTTCGCCTCCCTACATCTGTTTTACATATTGTAATAGATATAATACTGTGGCCCATGCCTTTTTGTAAGGTATTCTGAGGTCTACTGAGAAAAAAGCATGAAAGAGATGGTAGATAAACAGTATCACTATTCTCCCCAAGATCTTTCCTGAATGATCAGGAACAAAACCGCTTTAGGAAGGTGAAAGGCAGAGTCAAGCAGGCTGGGGTTTAAAGCCACTGTTCCAGACACAGATAGTATCTGCAAGCCTGCGTGCAGTCCCCTGTCCTCTCCCTTCTCACCAAGGGAAGATACCCAATTACCACATTCTGCACTTTTTCTTTTCTGCATCACTAACTAGACAGTGGCAGAGAAGAAAAGCTGAGCCCGAGAGGAAGAGCAACAGTACAAGTGTCTAGTATTGGTCTCCAGGCCCACACGAAAACTGAAACACAGTCATCACCATGAGCATAGCTGACTGCTCTCTGCTTCTCTTGTCTCAGCTGGAGTACTTTCTCTTTCATCTCTGCAATGCCCATATAGAGTGAGAGTAATTCAGCTCTCCCTGCAGAGTCTGAAAAGTCTGAAAAGTCTGAAAAGTCTGAAAAGTCTGAAAAGTCTGAAAAGTCTGAAAAGTCTGAAAAGTCTGAAAACAACAATAGAGAAAAGGAAGATAAGATGCTGAGACTTCACTTCTGCAATGTAAGCCCACAGAGCCACCACTCCTCCAGCATCTCTCACACCAGCTGCAATGGCTGCGGTGTCGGGCAGGGCTTCAGAGCTCCCATCCTTGCTGAGCACAGGAATACCTTGTGTTTCAGGTACTCTCTTTCTGGTCTTGGAACAGACATACAGACCGGCACGGCAGAAGATCTTCTCATACTCTTTGTACTCCCCATAAGCTGGCAGTAAATCACTCCAAGCAATCACTGGCCTGCTCTTAGACTCCGCTTCTAGACAACATTCCTCAAAGCCCTAAAGGGCAACTTTGCAACAGCACAACCCGTTCCACCCCTCCTGCCTCTGCCATTGCCGGGGGCCTGCCACTTCACATTATGTGGGAAGATTCCCTGTATATTGGGCTCACTCAGGGGCCTGTTTAAATCTACTGTTCGGTCTTTCACACCACAAAAGCGGCATGTAAATGAGAAGCACAATCAAGGAACCAAACACAAGCACAGGCTTAGAAAAATCTGCAGGGAGTAAGACAGATATAGAATGAGACGGTGCCTTCATCTATCCATTGTGTTTATCTAGGGAATGCTAGCATGCCCCAAATGCTGGGTGCCAGGAGTCGATATACTACTCACCTCAAATCTAGCGAGTTCCTACTACAGGGAAAATTTATACCAACAATTTCTGAAATGCTTCAAACTGCACCCCAGCTCTCTTCCCTGCTTGTGATGATACAGCTCAAAAGTACAGTGTTTCTTCCAGATAGTGACAGTACTTCACTTTTTTCTCTACAATGGGATTTATCATTTATCACTACAAAGGGATTTCAGTAACATTTATGTTTACTTAGGATCTTTACTGCTCTGCAAATGATAATTTCAGAATCAAAGCTAGTGTGCGAGGACAGGAGACCTCATCTTGCACTTCCAGCCCTAGGAATGATTAATCTTAGGTGTATGACAGGCATCATCCACAGATTTCTGTGGAGGACCCCCACGAGCTCAATGTTTCCAGAAAATTCATGTACACAAACACCCAAAGAAAAATAAGCAATGAATATTGGTACAAAACTAGGATTTAATCTGTCTTAAGATGGAGTATTCAGCTGACACACGCACACTCTTTTCAAAAAAAAAAAAAAAAAAAGACCAAAATGCAATTCACCATCCTACCTAATTATCATCCTAATACCCTCAAAGACCCAGTGACCTCCACTAGGAAGGCATTGCAAGTACCTTGAAATAAGATACCAAGCGAGCTTCTTCTTTCTCCGTCTCTGCTTTCTCAAAGCCCTCTTGCGGATCCCTGGGTTCTGCTCCATATTTGAGTAAAGTTCACACAGGCATTGCTGAGTGTAGGACAAAGACTGCTCCTCAAAGTCCTCTAAGGAAATCAGCCCCCAAAATGATACACTGAGGGGGTACTCGTTAAACTCATCCAAGATCTCCATCCCGTACCTGATCGAGGATGACAGGTCAGGCTGTATTCTCTCCTCCAGCTGGTGAAGGCAAGAGAGCTATTTTCTGTTGATGAACTGGGGCCTTCCTCCTGCCCTGTCAGCAACCACAGACACGAGCAACCCCTGCCACAGGAGCTCAGCAACACCCTCCTGAGAGCCTCTGCCAGTAAAACTGCCTCTGTAGCGTAACAGCAGCAAGTCTGGGTGGAAGTTTTAGCACAGGACCTTGTCAGGACAGGAAAACTGGGGCAGATGGTGTCCCTCAGAGGGGCTCCCTGCCCTGCCCTGACTTCCAGGCCAACATTACCTCTTCCCCTACAGCTTGTGACCAGGAACAGTGCTAGGCAGGAGAAGGCCTCCCCAGGGTAAGCACCCACAGGTCTCTTCAAGCAGTAAACAGCCAGACAAATGGCTCAGAGCCCTCACACAGCCGTACCCCGAGGGATACACACCCACAAGAGGGGCAAGCAGCGCTGTAGCCAACGTGTGGGCAGCCGGCGGAGCAGTGCCTGCCCGGAAGGGTGAGGGAGGGCAGCCGGACCGCCGTGAGCAGAGCCGGGAGGGAGCGAGCGCCCCGCAGCCGCCCTGAGGCCGCGGGCACCTGAGTGCGGAGCGCGGGACGGCGCCCTCAGCGCACGGAGAGGCGGGGCTGCCGCGCGCGCCGCACCTGCTCGCGGCCTCGCGCCCGCGCCGCGCCCGCCCCCGCCCCCGCCGCTTCCAAGGGCCAATCAAAGAACGCGGTAGCGGCGGCGCCGCACGCGCCACAATGGGCCGTTGGCGGAGGGGGCGGGGCCTCTCCCCCCCCCCCCCCCCCGCCCGCCCTGGGCCCTCCCCGCCGTTCCCCTCAGCGCGGCGCAGCAGGAGGCGGGAGGCGGCGGGTCGTTGCCAGGCGTTTATTAGTGAGCGGCCGCGGCGGGCCCCGTGGCGCCCCGAGGGGCAGTAGGAGCGGGGCTAGCTGCAGTATTTCTTGGTGTCCAGCCGGCTGTGCTCGGGGTTGTAGGGCGCCTTGGCGAAGCACATGGCAGCCGTGCGGTCGCAGTTGCAGACGAACGCCTTGCACTGGTCGTTTTTGCCTGGGGGAGAGAACAGGAGCGGTCAGAGCCCGCAGCTCCTTCTCCAGGCACGGCAGCGGCTCAGGCAGCCATTTCACTGCTGCTGTCGTGTTGGGGGGGTACGTGCTTCTCCCCGCTAACCCTCTGGCCCCAAAGCTGTGTGCTCTGACCCAGCAATCTCCTTACTCCTTCCTTCTTTCCCCGCAGTCCTGTTCGCCAGCCTATCTGCTATTTATCTCCTTTCCAGAGCCCTACAAAGGCTCCACCTTACATTAGAGATGTCCAGCAGAAGCTGTGCAACACTTCCCGCTTAGCACGCTGCTCTCTTAAACGCTGCCATTGAAAGGGACTCCCAGAGAAGTACCAAGGGACGCAATCCCCTGAAGAGGGGACAGGCTTCCCTACGTACTGTGATACCATATATCATCCATAAACTTTAAATGGTGTGCTATTTGGAGAATATTCACTCCAGACCCCACGTGAGGTGCCCCATTTCTAACAATCAGCCCCCCTGACAGGGACTTGTGCTGTGCCTTCCTGCCACAGCAGCACCCAGTGTAACACAGCCCTGTTCCTTCGGAAGAGAGACTCAAGTAACGTTTGAAGCGGAGTGACAGGGAAGTGGACGTACTGTCACACGTAATCTCCCCCTTGGAGCACTTGAAGCGGTACCACTCTGTGTAGGGACTGTCCCAGAGGAATTTGCATGATTCTAGTTTCTTTGCCTCCGAGTAGCAGTGATCATGTGCTTGACAGCACCTGGGAAACAAGGAGGAAAAGGTCAGAAAATACCAGAAATGCAAACTCAGCTGACCTGTAAGACATGTAAATACACTAGCGTTGCTCTGACAAGGTACTGAACGAAAAAAGAAGATACCCAGTGATAAGAGGGGAGGCACGAGGGACCTCAAAGGGACACAGTTCTGCCAGCTAATGGTCCAAGAGGTGTCTGGTACACATGTACTTACTGGCGCATCTTCACAGAGTGGTCTATTGGGCACACGGAAAGCAAAAGCCAGCATTTACCCCACGCACCCCGTCAGTGCCCGGTAGCTGAAGAGCTAAAAGCTAACACAATTCACTGCGTCTTGGCTATCAGACTTGTGTGATCCCGGATCTGTGTCCGGGCTGCTGGCACAGCACTGCTGCAAGTAAAAATGGTGGAATGAGTGTAGTGTAGCTGCCACAGAAAAGAGAGTTGTTGGGATTATATTTTATCTATCTTAGTAATAACACATCAAGGCGTGATAATACACATCCGTTTTTCCTTGAATCAGTCTTTGAGAGAAAGCTGCGTTCACAGCAGCTGGAGAGTTTTGTGACCATTTATTTATAGGCACGGCCAGCTGAGACAAAGCTGGCATGCACAACCATGAAAGCACAAGCAAGGAAAGAGGTTTGTAAAAGCAGAGTCTTATAAACCTGTCAAGTTCATCCACTGGAGTCCCGCTGCCTCCCAAGCCGCAGTAGCAGCCGTAGTCACCATATTGCAGCAGAGGATGGCTGTTCGGGATGGTGCATTTGATCATGCTGCGAAGCTCCCACACAGCCCGGGATGAGACAGCAGCACTGGCTGCGCCCACTGAGGAGAGATGCAAAGGTTAGAGTTAGGCATGGTGTTACCGGTCCAGGGGGGTGCCGGGGCGGGTGAGCACCATCTACACACCAGACAGCAGGAGAAGCAGAGCCAGGGACTTCATTCTCGGAGGACTCGACAGACTGGTGCTAAAGAAAAATGTGGCTCTTTATATGACAAGCTCACCTTGACGTGGGTGTGAGATAAAGAAGCCAGTATTTATGTTACTAAATGCAGACTTCTTCCATCGGAGGCTGTGGGCAGCGGCTTGTGACGTGACCAGTTGAAGGCCAGTGGAGTTAAATCTCTGAAAGCCACGAAGGCAAATATTTACCCTCTAGATTTTTGCTATTAAATTCTTTTAATGCTGCTATTAGAAGCCAGTCTGAAAGATCTGGACATTTTTAAGCACTCTCTACTAAAAAATAGTAGCAGTGCGGTAGTTACGTTGGAAATTGGTGACACACTAATATCCATCCTACTAATACTGGCATCCTCTTTTTATGGTATCCCACTTATCATTAATCCTGTATCTCTCCATGGATTCTCCTGGCCTAATTCAGAGAATAAGGTACAGGTCATCCACCCTTCCCAAATGGCCATTTGTCATGAGCTGACCTGAAAAAAATTCAAGCTGTTTCTTCACTTTGAAACCATACAGGAGGCAGAGGTACTACTAGGCAAGAAACAGGAGCCGAGCAAACCTGGAAAGCCTCTGTATCTGCCTTAAACAAGGAATGGCGTCTGTTTTTACATGACCTTAAGGGAGTTACGCTGGAAATGAACTGGGCCTGGAAGTTTCAACATGCACAGCAGACTTCAGGAGCTCAGAGACGGCAGTTTCTCTTTCTCCAGCCCCAATGTAGAACCCAGTCAGGCCCTTTGGTTCTCTATGCCAAGGCATGAGGTGAGTTGGGAACCTTGAAATAAGATCAAAAAATGGGTAAGAAAAAGCTTCCTGAAGTCAGCCAAGTCCAAAATAGTGCACTCATGTTCCGAACCCAGAGGTGCTGACACTGTCAAGGCAGCAGGTTTGGCATTTTTACACACTCAGGATACAGATCTTGGACTGCTCACTTGGTAGTCAGGGTCTGCATTTATTTCTGAAGCACCAAGCAAGCCTTCAGCTTTTAAGAGCAGAGGAAGCAGCAAAGCCAACCTTTCCCCAACAGCCTGATATATCAGAGTGCTTCTTCAGGAAGCTTAGGGTTCACCACCCTTCAGTAGGTCCAAACGGATGTTTCTATAAGGGACGATGAGGACATCTTCCCCGTCATAGTGGCTGAAACTACGCCAGGGTGCCCATAGTATCCATAGGACGTTGACGTATCCATAGGACATCTAGTTAAAGGCAGACATGCCGATGAGCAACCAGAACCATTCCAGCTGTTTTGATCCCTGACAAGCTCTCTGATTCTCTGGGATTTCCCACTCACAGGTTAGCTAAAGCCAAACAGATGCTGAGTTACAGACGCAAGTTTCTCGTGTCCCAGTAGTGAGAATATTGAACGAACATTAAAGGCTGACGTAAAGGACAGTCTGTACCACAGTTCGTTCAGAAAAAAAGGATTTAATCTTTTGCCCATGGATCAATCTGCTGACCTTCCCTTCAGTATCTATGTAAGTGTTCTCTTTCTCCTTTGGCCACCTTTACTCTTTATTATTTCTCTGTTCTCTTACCTGTGAACCTTAAGACTCCGTGGTTCCTTTTTCCTCACTTCTCCGTGTCTGATTTATTGTTGATGTTGCCAAGCAAACTTCCAATAAACTGGCTTTTTAAAGTCACAAATTAAAAATACCGTCATATCTTGAATTTCATACGTTTTAATTCAACAAGAGGGTCACCAAGTGTGGGAAAGCGAGCATGTGAGCATTACAAGATTGCCTCGTGAGAAAAATCCCAGCAGGGCGAAGATTTTTCCACCAATGCTATTTTTGGTTTCCCCCAACCTGTGCTGAATACGAAGCCGCTGGTCCTCAGTATGCTTGTGAGGACATCCCAACTTACAACCGGTTCCTAAACTTACCAGCTTGAGCCTTAGATCATTTTTAAGAATTCTCTATAATTAAGACCTGCTGCACAGGGTTCCCTACTATTTTACACTGTTAGAATTCACCTTTCTCTTGTAGTGTTGTCTGTTAAGGACTTTTCTTCCCTTCCCATCTCCACATTTTACTTTCTTAGATCTAGCTTCCTTGGTCCACCTTAGTCATTGAATCCAGAGCATCTGAGCCAAACTTCTAAGCACCACACTATCTCCTCCTTTCTGGAACCTACAAATATCTATACAAAACCTCTGTAACGTAGAGAAGAGACAGGATCTCTGTTAAAACCAGATCTGCCTCACATTAGAAACTGGGCCACCGCCAAAGTCTGGGAGCAGAACACAAGAGTCAGAGCCCTGCCTGGGGCTTTTATCCTAATGGCAGGATGTGACTGCTGCCAGGTCCAAGTTCACCTGAAATCTCCTCCATTTGAAAATCTCCCACCCCCAAATAAAGACAGAAAAGGACAGTTTTCAAATAATTTATTAGGAATTTAAAACTGAAATCTGGAAAAAGGGTTACAGGTGTGGAGAGAACAAACATTGGAGTGTAATAACTTACTGGCTTAAAAACACAGCTTTATTTCTTTTAAAAAAAACGCCCACCCTGAAACCGGAGCCCCAGCCTCCAGGCAGTGGCAGCACTGGCCAGAGAGTAAATCACAGCCCAGCAGCAGCACAGCTGGCCTGGGATGTCTGGAGGGGGCACAGAAGCAGTTCAGCGCATATACCAAGAGGGAGGAAAGCGCTGTCCGCAGACCCAAATTTGAAGTATATAGAATAAAAATAAACCCAATAAAATGCAGCTCTTCTTTAATTAGGAAATATTTAAAAAAACAGACATACAGACTCTTGTCTCAGTAACAAAAATTATTGCTTTGTGTTTTCAGTACGAATCTGTTAAGTACCCTCTTACCTAAACAAAACTCTCCAAACGCATCGCCCAGGTCAGGACAAGCTCCGGCAGACGGGGCAGGGATGGAAGAGAAGGGCAGCCCTGTGGGCACTGTGGCCCTCCCAGTCCTTTTCTAAACGCCCTTCTCCCTTACAGGGGCTCGGTTTGGGGGGAAGAGAGGGAATGATTTTTAAAACTTAAGATGAAGCTGTTATTTCCCTGGGAAAAGAGTTTGGCTGCATCTTAATAAAAGGCTTAATCACCCCCCTTAACAAGGTCTTTGGTTCACTGCCATCCAGACCCAAACCTGCCCCGGGTACCGCTGCTGGAGTCTCCCCCTGGCAGAGTGCTCATGAGCAGGGGCCTGGACCGCGCCAGGGGAAGCCCCGGCAGGTTCTGGAGAAGGGACCAGACCACCCCCGCCCAGGACAACAGACAAATTCCCACAGTCTTCAGAACACAGAGTAAAGCAAACGGGAAGCTGCAATTCTATAATTCATGTAATCCCTGAGAAGCCCTTAACCCGCCCCCAAATCACCACCCTAATGCTTTTCTCCCCCGTTAACGACTCCCCTACCCAGCGCCCTGCCCTACACAGAACAACCACCCAAATCTCCCCCTGGCCCTGGCGACACCCCTGCCGATACCCTCGCCCCCGGAGGAGGATCCCCTTTCCCAGGAAATCTTGACGCGAGCGATAGTGTTTGGAGAGTGAATTCCTTTCAAAGTAACCAAGACAAGCAATGGCGGTAAAGCCCTTTCCCTACAGCCAAACCAGAGGCTGGCACTACGGAGCCCAGTGATGGAGTCTGTACATCGAGCGATTGGAAGCAGCTTTAACCCGCTCAGCAAAACAGCCGATGGCCGGTACGTTTCACCCCCGCCCCCCCCCCCCACCCCCTTTCATCTCATCAGAGGTCTTAAAATCTTACAGTAAAAGGTGTACAAAAAAAGAACGGAGTCCTGTCAGGATTCTGCTGGAGAGTATTGCTCACACTGCGGCACCAAGTCCAGGACCTGGAGCTGCTCCTTGGAGCCAGGCTGCAGGCAGCAGCCAGGTTCAGCTCGCGATATTTACATATTATACAGGAGGAAAAAGAAAACCCCACGTAAAACTAAACCTAGGAAAAAAAAAAAAATTCTTTCAGCTGTAAGGATAGTGTTTTTCACTTAGCAAAATATACATTTGTTTTGTTCCATAGCAATGTCCAGCGTTTTCGGATCCTTGGAGTTTCACACTTTTCAAAGCCTCACATTTACAAAACAGAAACAATTAAAAAGTTTCTTTAAAAAAAATAGAAATACATCAGTTCCTCTCAGCCTTTGCTCTCTCTGTGTCTCTTTCTTCCCTTCAGAACTGCATCCTTGTTACATACCGTGCTTTAAAAACACTGACGACAACAACAACAGAGTTGAAAATATTCAAAACAGTTTCAAAGCCAAATAAAAATACTCCTCAATAAAAACTACCTAACACAATCACAAAGCCAATTCATAAAATATGTCTACTAGCTCGGGAAAGAGCAAACAACAAAAAGAAGGGGTAGCCCCCAAAAAAGATAAAAAAATAAAATAAAAAAATAAAACTAACAGCTAATAAAATAAATAAAAGAAGAATCGGTGGGCTGGGGGCAGGGAGGGGGGAAGCGTAAACCGTCGGTGGTTAGTAAGAAAGCGAGATGATCTCCTCGGGTTCAGTCCAGTGTGGTCTGGTCAAAGGGAGAGATCAGGGCAGGGCGGCAGGAGCCTGGCAGCCAGCCGGCAGTGTGCAGTTTGATTCAAGAAAAAGGTAACCTTGGCTCATCCCCCGAGGCTCACCAGATCCTCCAGCCGCTGTCCTCGGTTAGGTCACTGGGGAATCTGCGGGACACAGCAGGGGAGGGAAGGGACAGGATCTAGAACAACCAACAGCTTCTCTCTCGGGGTTTCTTCTGCTGGGATCCGACAGAAATACTCGATACCCAAACTTGCCCCAACACAGACTTGCTCTGCGTCCTGCTGGCACAGCGACGGGGCACGGCAGAGATGCTTCCAGCTTTAATGGCAACACGTAGGCCTGGGAAACGAGGCCCCACACGCCGTGGAGCCTGCCTGCCCGGGCCTGTGGCACCCTGCCCCTGGGAAGCCTGTGATGTAGAGGGGTCCAGCTGCTTCTCCAGCACTCGACTCAGTGCAGCCCGGCCAGGCTGCCACAGGCTCCTGCCTGGACACCCTTCCCGGCAAGTTTTTGCCCCCCTTTTTTGAAAAGCTGGGGGTTTTAAATTTTAATTTTAAGCCAGCTAACCTCAGCCGCATTTGCAAAGCAAACAGAGACCATCCACCAGTTCCCTCTCAGGCCCACCTGAGGACCAGAAACAGAACTGATCAGACTCAGATTTCCCTTCTGCCCTTCTTATCCCAGACAAGAGAGGAAAAACCTCACTCCCCACAGACAGTGGTCTCGGCAGCAGTGAGAACAAGCAGTTGTGTGGAGGAGGCTTCCCCAGCCACGCAGGTGAGCCAAGCTTGTCTCTCAGGTTCACCACTGGGTTGTGATTTTGGCCAACCCTGCAGACCTTTCCTCCTTCTGCCAGTGCTCCCATTTCCTTCCTCTTTGCACCTAGACACTAAGTGATCGCTCCCAGCCTGGGGAGTGCAAGGTAGGAACACAACCTGCCAAGCCTTTGGTGCAGAAGAGAGCCCCAGGCTGGCCGCAGGACTCCTTCTGGAGGCTGGGTCAGGGTGACGAGTCCCACAGTGGCATCCACAGCTCCTGCCAAGAGCCCAAGCACAGGGGCCAGCTTAGAACTTCTCTCATTACCCATTCCTGTTCGAAGCTCTCTTACCTCCTGCCTCCTTGGTCCCCAGCTTCAGTGATACCCATTGGTAAAAGCTGTTGCAATCAAGGGACCCTGTGAAGAAAGAGTTAAAACCCCACTCTTAAGCAAACAAAAGTGAAGAACTAGTACCACAACAAATTCAGTCGTGGCCCAGACGCTGGGAAAGCCAGTCCCAGTTGAAGGTACCAGGTCTAAAGAGCCCATCACCCTGCAGGACACTGCATCAGGGCCAAGGTGGGCTCTTGGATATCTGGGCCAGATCAGGGGAAGGTCTGGAGATCAGGAGGACCTTGAGTGGTGGCCAGGGAGAGCCAGCAGAGCCCAGGGATGCAGGCTCCAAGTGAACTGCGGCATCCTGCACCAGCCGTCTGCGGTCTGGGGCTCAGCGGTGGCATGGCAGATGCTGCGGTGGGTGGTATTTCTTAGCCAGAAAGCAGGCTGTGGGCTGAGAGGAGGCCACCCACCGCTGCTCACTTCCATCACCACGTGGAGGTACAGCCCCTTCCCCTAGCCGTGCCACTCTCCATCTTCCTCTCCCTGCGCAGAGCCTGACAGGGAACACTCACCCCTAGGCTGTGGCCGAAGCCGGTGCTCGGGGCTGGACTGGCAGCGCTGATGTAACTGCTGACCCCTGAGTCCTGGTTGGCGGCTCCATAAAGCTCTGCCATCGGCCCAGGGCTGGTGGTGCCTAGAAATCCACCGGTGCGACTGGGGGTGGAACCTACGGGAGGCAGCAAAACTACAGAGTCAAGATCCCAAAAATGCAACCCCGTCCCACCCCCCTCCCGCAGCCCATCGCAAACCTCCGTGACAGGACACCGCGCTGGGGAGGAAAGTGGCAGTTACCTGTCCCTCGCACCACGGCTGCCGCAGCCGCTGCTGCCGCCATTGGTCCATACGCAGTGAGGGGGATTGCTAGAAGAGAAGGAACAGGCATCTCAGGGGCACTGTGGCAACATGGAAACTCCTCAACAGGAGCCAAATACCAGGCCCAGGCGGACGTACCAGCTTAGTGTATCACACAGGACATCCCAGGGTGACAACAGGGGAGTGCACAGCCCTGCATTTATCAGTATCCTTTCGCACAGCGAATGTCTGGGGGAACTCCCTAGCCAAGCTCTGCTAAGCCCACACCCTGGAGCAGCCGAGGGCACCACGTGGAAGAGATGAACCAAAAGTGGGCAATTTCAGACGTACCCTGTCACTGCTTAACTTGCAAGGCGCAGCTAATCTAAAGCTACAGATCCAGATTTTGGCTGAAAATGTGGAGAAACGCAGCAGCTGGCAGCTCAGCATCCTGAGGCTCAGCCCCTCCTCTCTGTCCCTTGGTACTATTCCTGAATAACAGTTTAATACCCTCTTTCTCCCTATTTCTCCACTCTGCTCAAAATGCACCATCCTCCCCACTCTGGGTTTTGTTCCTGAACTGCTCAGCCCCTTGCCGTTCACTGTAGAAGAGCAGGAAACATATACCTAGGGAGCACGAACTAGAAATGGCTTAATTAAAACAGTAAGTCTTAATTTACATGTAGCAGTTCTAATTCCCAACTCTACCGCCACAGGCGTCCAGCCCTCAGGGCAGGAGGCACCTAGCCAGTACGTTTCTCTTTGCCCTTAAAATGACTGGGTCAGCATTTCATGCTTGAATGTGAAATTCACTGTGATTCTGTTTAGAGCACCATAAAAAGAGGTCAGAACAAATCAATCGCGTTAAGGCTGAAACCCAGAGTAGCTTATAAGGGAATATTTAGTAGCAGGCACCAGCCTGTTTCAAGCAAACGTCATATGAGGCTTATATCTGGGTTAGCTGCTCATTACAGGCCCTGGGCCAACATGAGCATGTTGCTGCTTCCTATCACCCCCAAAGATGCTGTTCCAGGGAGGAAAGGCTGCTGGCAGCCACCCTCCTGCCCCATCATTGCTTCGAGTCCCTAACACACAGCTGAACGAATGCAGTTTTACTGAGAAAGGAGGCCAGGTCTTCTCAAAAAGACTCCAGGTCTTTTTCCAGGAAAAACCCTTCTTGCCTTTGCAGTCTCTCTACTGAGACACCGGGTTTGTGTTGTGATGACAAAGCTCCCTGCGTGCTGGAGCAATCACACCTGCTTGTGCCATCTCCTCTCAGCTCCACTGGCCGAGCCCATAAAGCGCAGCCCATGGGCGCACACGCATCCACTCGAAGGCACGAGGGCCCTCGAGCACGGCACGGCTCGCCGGGCCTTTGTAGGAACGCCGGGGGCCCTGCCCTTCGCGGGACCAACTCCAGCCTATACGTGGGAACAGCAGCTCTCAGCCCAGCCAAGAGGTTGCGCAGCGCCTGTTTAACAGGAGGTAAGCGTAACGGGAAGGGAAGAATGCCACGATCCCCAGCTGGTACTTCAGCGAGACACTCAGGACTGTACGCTAACGTGGCACCCAGCCAGGACAGCGGCGTTAATAACTTCTTGTTGTAGAAAGCCCTGGTGCACCCCAGCCACCGGCGACAGCCAGGCCCCCGCGATTCACCTCCACTAGGAAAAGGCACAGTGCAGCCGAGGGTGGACCTTGGAGGGAAAAGCACTTTTGCCAAGTCACAAATGTTCCTCTACAAATTTTATGGGTTTTGTTGAAAAACACATGTAAATAAACAACTGGACCCACGTCTCCTTTGCTTGGCAACCAGAAGGCTCAGAGGTGGGGGTCAGGTGCTTATGCAGTTGCATATACGGTGTCAGGAAAGGGTTTTGTTAAGAGGGAGCTAGGATTTGGTCTCCCCCTACCTTCCTCAGGGCAATTTTTTCATTGGTGGCTGCCAACCTCAGCATCCTCAGGAACGGAGACTCCCTGAGCACCAACACAGTTCTCTGCCTCAGAAACGCCCTTTCAAGCCTGTTTGTACTGATAATTCCAGGAGAGCTTCTCAGGAAGCTTTTCCACACCCCCATTGCAGAGGGATTCAAACCCTGAAACAGGTGGGGGCAAGGAAGCGCTGGAGAGGAGGAACACCACAGAAATGAGATGGCACATGGGGAGCAGGGTGCTACACAAAGCTGCTTTTCTATGACAAAAACCATGGACACAACAGAGCTGGGGAAAACATGGCCATGGAAGGGAGAGCAGACAGAAGGAGCATCACCTAGAGAGAACACACTGCACACAACCCAGGGGCTAAGGATCCAGAGGGTATTTGCACTGTGAGGACACTGAGCCAAGACTAGTCCCTGGAGAATGGTCCTCTGCCCCCATTTCACTTCACAGTTCCCTACGAGCGATGCAGGACTTTAGTAGAGTCCCACCACACTCGCTTCTGCCCGGGAAGCCCGTGCAGGAGTAGCTGGGGAGCTGCACCACCTGGAGCAGGGAGAGCATTCCCTGCAGCCCCTCCTGCACAGGGAAACGGGATCAGAGTAACCAGGAGTGCCCCCACACCCTCTCCCTCCTCCCAGCACTCCAAATCTCATCCTTGTAGCAGCTCAGGTTAAGGTCAGTTGTAGACCTTTGAGAAGTCACCCTGCCCTCTGCAGTTTTCCATATCTGGTTTACACCCAGCCTGGGGCAAGGAGCTAAAAATGAGGCAAGCAGCAGGAAAGGCCACCTAAGGATTACACGCCTCCATTTGGTGTGACCTGCATTGCCCTTCTCAGAGGCAACACACATGGCTCTGATTGCCTCTCCATCTTTCCAGCCCCAGCTTTGGATGGAGCTCGTACAGATGGAAGAGGAAATGAGGAACGTTTCCAGTCTAACTGCGCCCGGCTGTGGAGCAGCAAGACCACTGGAACAGCCCAAAGCCCCCTTCTCCCCTTCCAGCTTGTGAGTTTAGGAAATGAGTGGGACTGACCTGTGAGCTCAGGGAGGACGGGGGCACTCGGGAGAGGGGTCCGCTCTACACGGAACTCTAAAAACGAAATGCAAGACAGCTTAGGAACTCGTCAAACACCCCGAGGGAGACGGCAGCGGGGTCTGCTGGGGGAGCAGCCTGCATCCAGGCTGCAACCAAACCAGTGTCGTCTTTAAACTAATTTATAACTGGTGCTGAAAGGTGCTGGACTCCTGCCCTGGAGACTGAAAGGATCCATTTATCCTTAGAATAAATCTGGCCAAGGCAGGGCAAGTGCAAGCTTCACTGTGCAGCCTCAGGTCAGCCCTGGAGCACGGCTCTGCGACCCGCCCAATGCAATGCCAGTGGGTGCTCGGTACGTGCCACACTCATGTGGGCATGGATTTACAATGAGGCACTTGAAGCCACTATGACTGAGACCCATAAACTGTATTCACGGAGAGCTTCCAGACACCTGGGAGGCAACAGCAACTTTCAGCCACAGTCAGCCTGGGCTCGCCTCAGGCGAGGAGGAAATTCCCCATTCCCAGCCCCTAACATCAAGACTTTATATATAAACCATCACACTGAGGGACGGAGTAAGGAAGGGATGCTCGGAGTCGCCACTTCTCTAGAAAATAGCAAGACAGTCTTTTCCCTGCGTGTGCTCTGCCTCGTTCCCTTGCCTCGCAGAGAACGGGAGGGAGAAGAGCCTCCAGAAAGCTCTATGCAGCTGTGGCACAGCAGGTTCCAGCCATTGATCGCAGAGTCCGTGTTCGGAGCACATGGCGGGGCTGGGAGCTTGAAACCACCCAGTTTGCGGGGGGTCTGCAGCCCATCACCCCAGCAGATGTTTTCTGGAGGCTGTGAGTGGTTCAGGCACTGTTCACAACACAACTGTAGTGTTGCAGGCACCTGCATTTTGGGTGCCTAGGAGTTCCCTGGCCCAGGGAAAGCCACGTTTTAAAATCCTGTGCTACTTTCAGAGCAGTGGCAACTCTGGTAAAGAGAGACAGACACACACAAAGGCAGCGAGACAGGCAGAGCTGCAGGGGCCCTTCTGTGTCACAGCAGCAGCCCTACGGAGGAGGCTAACAGAAAGGGCGTCGGAGCAGCCTTGGGCTTTTCCTGCCACCGGAGTGTGAGGATAATCCTAATGAAGGACAGGCTGTTCCCACCTATTCCAGGGCTTTACCCCTCCCGCTTCCACATCCGTCTCCAATTTAAAGAAAGACCAAACAGGGGAAAGGGTGAAAGGGGCAGAGCCTGGGTCACGGATCATGC
This sequence comes from Nyctibius grandis, assembly GCF_013368605.1. Taxonomy (NCBI): domain Eukaryota; kingdom Metazoa; phylum Chordata; class Aves; order Nyctibiiformes; family Nyctibiidae; genus Nyctibius; species Nyctibius grandis. The sequence goes on from NC_090671.1 coordinate 4,574,389, forward strand.
CAGGGACTCCCGTCACCTGAAGGCAGACCAAAAAACCGAGCAGGGAGCACCACTCACCAGGGAACTGGTAAGTGTAGCCAGGTGCAATGCCAGTGTAACTTCGACTCGCGTAGGTGGCAGCTTGGAAGCCTGGATAACCTGGGGGAAGAGAAAAGGGCTCTGTTACTGCAGGGACCACATCCTCAGTGCCTGGCTGCTCACGAGCAGTGTGATCATTAGTGTTAGAAACCCCAGGAAATTGCTGGGCAGAGGCTGCACACATGCAAGTCTGCAGAAGAGTTTTTGCAGGCCCAATTAATTTTTTCCCCACTCCAAACATGTAAGGACATGGAGGTTTCCTTCTCATAAACTCACAGCTCTGCAGACTAAGGCTTTCTGATGCATCACCCGGATTTACACATAGGAGGAGATCAGGGAGGTGGGGGCACTTGAACGGCTGAGTAGCTCTGAGTCACTTTTGCACTAGAAATGCTGGTGAATGCAGGGAGAGCGCTTCTTCCTACACCAGCGGGGAGGACAACTCCTGCCGCTCCCCGGGAAGCTGACCACCTATACAGAACACGCCTGTGAGAACGCAGAGCACTGACTCAGAGATGAATATTTGATTTGAGCTCTCCCAAGACATGAGTATGCGGATTTCCCAATGACTCAGCTTGAGCCTTGCTGCTTGAAAATTCAGATGGCTTAGAAAAGGCAAAACCCAAAACCACAGGCTGGAGATTTATTTTCCTTCAATAAGTCAAGAGAAAACATTGGGGAAAAAATGCCCTTTTTGGGGTTTTGTTCAGTGACTAAGTGCTACTCGGCAGGCTTAGCGAGGAGAGCCAGGCTGAGTACGCCCTGCCAGCAACACCAGCGAGGATCCTGAGCAAACAGTGTGCTCTTGGTTCAGCTCAGGCCTGGTCAGAATGAATACAGGGAGGGAGAGAAGCCAGGAACAGCACCCGCACTGGAAGGATCATGCTTGACTCTCAGATGCAGGCACAAGTGTTGATAGACCTGGAAGTGGGGGCTACAAATGACTTTCTTCTTTTCTTAATCATTTATCTGAACACATTTGCCTTAGAATCATTGATAGGCATGAAACCCAGCCTGCTTGTCACCAATTCCTCCTTACAAGGCAGTCCCACAATAAGTGTATGGTTTTCCTTACAATACTGGATACTTGCTATCCCTGAGAGGGAGGGAATAAAGTGAGACAAGGCTTAACTAGAACTTTAAGGGCATTTTTATAGTCTTTAAGTGGCAGTGAGGACACTTATATGGACCACTGTTTCAAGTGGAAGCTTGGGGGCTCTTTAATCAACTAATTCATCAGAAAGGCTGTAGAAGTGTGGGAGGAAGATGCCTGGGCAGAGATGACTCCACACTTGGTTCAGCTATGTAGTTACATCCTATTCCACGAGAGGCATTAAGGAACCACAGTCTATATGCTATGGCACCGTGGGACAGTTAACAGAGCTGCACAGGGCCAGAGCTGCCCCGCACACAGCTGTGCCCGGCCAGCTCCGGCTGTCACAGGGCAGCAGGGACAAGTTTGCAGTTTTTCCAGGTGCCACCAGAGGGCAAGTTGTGATCGCAAACAGGTCCCAGTTCCCCCCCGCAGCATCCCCGGCCTTGCACCAGGGAGAGCTGCCCTTGGCCGCCCTGCGAATAAAACCTCTAAGCTGCTGCCTGGCACGCCCGGGAGCTGGGAGGGGATCTGTCCGTGGGCTTACCCAGCATGCCGATCCCGAGCATGAAGGCATCCATCCCGTAAGGCATGACTCGGGACCGCCCTCGCGCTGAGCCCGTCGGGGACATCACCTCCTTCGGCTGGGCTTTTTTACACTCCACCTGCCACAAGAAAGAAAGGATCAGGCTCGGCCATCACCGGCACAGAGTGCTGCCACAGAGCGCAGGCAGCAGCCGGGCTGTGGGCCAGGCAGGGCTGCCCACCGCGATGGCACTCCCCGGCCGTGGCCATCGCCAGCGGCCTGTCCCGCTGTCCTTCCCTAGCGTCCCTGCGTCCAGCCTGCACGCTGCCAGCCTGCCCCCTCACTCTGCAGCCACCGCTGGCAATAGGGAGGATCAACACTGCTCTTCTCCTTCTGAGGCTGCCCTCAATGCTCTGCCTGGCCCTGCACCACGGCCTCAAAGCCTAAGTTTCCTCATTTCTGAATAAAGACCCACTCCCAGGCCACCAAGAGGTTTCATGTAACTTCAAAACCTCCAAGTACTGCACAATTCCTTGTTATGGTTCGCTCTTCTCCTTGAAAACTCAGTATTGTGCTGGTTCACCTCCACACTGTGAGTTTCTTTCCCAGACTGGCTATTGTGATTTTGGGGAAAACAACTCAATCCAATTCCCCACTGTAGAGAAAGTGCATTGGGACCCAAGTGCCTCATGCCCTGCCCCTGTGCCACTGCCCTCTTCTCCATCCCATGTCTCTGTCCCTTCTCCCCCAGGTTCTGCCCCAGACACTCACCATTTTGTTGTTGATCTCATGGAAGTGGATTTCACACACTTTTTCCACAATGTCTTCACTTTCAAATGTGACAAACCCAAAACCTGAAGAGAAGGGAAAACTGCTTGATCAGGTCAGAGCTCTGCACAGTTTGCACCCGCTACCCACATCCTCTTATTGGCAGGAGAAGAGAAGGAGCCACAGGCTTCTAGGACGGTACAATCAGCCTTTTCCAAACCGGCTGTCACTCATCTTCCTTCTCCAGCAAATCCTGCTTTTATGCACAAGAAGAACAGGACCATCCCCTTATAGATTCCCCTTTCCTCCTCGACCTGTACTTCCCACCCTCTCTGAACCCAACTGCTCTCAAAATCAAGTTGGTGATTGTTTGGTTTTTTTTTTAAACTTTGCTATTTGCAAGGCAAACCACATGGCTGACAATGCTGGGGAGGATCCCAGCAGACGCTCACACAAAGAGAGTCAGAGGAGAAATGAACAGCTGCTTGCCAGGACATCACCGTCCTCGCTAAACGCACCCCACCAGCAACAACACCCCGCACGTCTCCTCTTCAGTCACCGGTCATAAAGCCTTGCATAAGTAGGCAAATATCAGCAATGCACTTGTACAGAGCAAGACAGATCTACACAAGCAAAGCGATTTGCAAAGCTTCACCAAAGTAAGGTTAGTATCTGGGGTAAGGCAGGACAGCGTGTTCCTGGCCCCCACTGACACCTCCTTTCCCTCACCAACCCCTTCGCTGACAGTTTTGGCAGAGATCAGCTCGGGTGTGCAGACTAGACGCCTCTCAGCTGACTGCAGCCGTTCCCGGAAAACTGAGGCAGGTGGGAGGATGTCTTTCAGCTTGCCTTACAAGCAAGCTGGGATTAAGCAGAGCTTTCCGCTTTCCAGAACTGGCCAGTTCCATGGTGCTTTAAAATAACTTTTAAAAACAGACGGGGATCTGCTGCCCAGAACCCCACTGTTTCTCCATACTGCCAGAAAAGTCTCTCCATAAACTCCTCTGCCTGTCTGTGCCCAGGTAGTTTCAAACCATTCACCTCAACACCCACGAGCAGAGGAGCTCGGGAATTCAAGAGCAAAACCCTGATGCCGAAACCAGTCCTGAGCCCCACCAGACCCCCACCAGGCCTGCTGCGCCCTGGGCAGAGCCCCACAGTGCCAACACGGCAGCTGGCAGCTTCCCCTGCTCCTTCGGAAACGCCCAACGACTCTTTAATTGGGCTAGTGACTGGGAGGCACCCATGGAGGAACAGAGGTTAACACCTCTCTCCTTTTAAGATGAAGTTGGAACGACATCCTAGGCCAGGCAACCAGAATAGATTTAATGGCTTTAGAAAAAAGCAAAAACCTGAAGGGCGCACAGTGTAGTGAGAGCAGAAGGGAGCGTCCCCTCGCTGCTCTGGGGGCAGAGGTGATTGGAAGTGCTTCAAACACCACACAGACATGAGAGTGGCCCACCACAGGGCTGTTACTGGCCCTGATTTGGAAGATGCCAAAGTTGTTGTAAATAAATCTCTGAGCTGGTGCAATGCTTGCTAATGTCGAGCCCTGCCATGCTCTGGGGCAGCCGGTCTGAAGACTCACTGGGGGAGCAGGAGGCAGGGACTGGGTCCGGATAGCACAAATATTACAGCCTTGCTCCCATCCTGTAACCAGACTCCACCACCAAGACTCGGGTAAGAAAAGGTGACCTGGGAGCACAAGCGGGCTCCGGGCCGAGGAAGGGGCGAGAGGCAGACACTCTTCAGGCTCTCGTGTCAGCTTTCCCGGAGCTCAGATTACTCGGGACAAGGTAAGACACACACTGCGGGCTGGAGCCACGGAGGTAAGCGGGCAGGGGAGGGGGCCACCTCCTCTCACATATCTGCAACTCGGCGAGTTTACAGCACAGGAAACGCACTGGACAAAAGCCCTCTGTGCTGTAAGGGACACTGGTAAAGGATGCAGATGAAAAAGGATGGGGTGACTGGAGGCAAGATAAAGAGCAGCTGCGACCCGCGTGCCCTGCTGCTGGGATACTAACCCCTCCCCAGGCAAGGCAGGAGGCAAACCCTCCGCAGTTCCCTCTCCTACAGCCAGAAGACCGCTCTCACCTCGGTGTCGGTTGGTTGTCTTGTCGAACATCAGCATCGCGTCGTCCACCTGCAAAGAGAAGAGCCCCGGATCAGATTATTGCTGTTGCCACGAGCATCCTCTGACGCATTCGCGCAGAGGTTCCTGGGCATTCCCAAACCAGAAGAGATCAAGATGAGGCCTCCCATCCCCAAGAAGGAGACAGGGTGTGTGCACATACACACATCAGCTACCACACCAGGCACGTTCCCAAGCCATGACCAGCACGGTCCCCCCAGCAGCCTGGGGCAGGTGCTGCCGAGCTGAGCCCCCTCGGCCCGGCCTCCGCCAGCAAGGGACCCCGATGGTTTGCCTGCGGCTCCAGCCGGGGGGCAAGGAGCAGGGAAGGCATTGTTCCCAAATCCCAGCCTCAAAGGAGAGGAGAATTAAAGGGCGGGGGGAGAGAAGTAAAGCTGGAGAGGGGAGAGGAACAAGGGGCCTCCCAGCGCCAGGGGAAGCGGAGGCCTCAGACAACAGCGCCTGCCTGGGAAAGCTGGGAGGCCCCCCCGCCCCCAGCCCGCGCAGCCTTTCCTCTCCGTGAGGTTTCCCACTGCTGGAGGCTGTAATTAGAGCAAATTTACTGCAAGGCCTGAGCAGGGCTGCCTGCCCGGGGGGAGGGGCGGCCGGGTCCCATCCCCCCGCCGGCCCGGGGCCGCTTGGCTCCCCCAGCACATCACATCGCCCAGCACATCCCCGAGCACATCCCATCGCCCAGCACAGCACATCGCCCAGCACATCCCCGCCTGGTGCCACTTTTCCCCCTCATCCTCCCACTGGGTGTTGCCTTGCGGAGCCGCATCCGCACCGCTCTGCGGGTCAGGCCGAGCAGGGTTAACAAATACCCTCCAATCCCCTCCGTGTAAGCCCCAGTGTAAACCTGTCCCACTGACCCATCCCTCCTCTCTAATACCACTGCCTTAATCCGATTATGAAACTGGACATGCAAGTGCTCAGGGGAGGCAGCGGCAGTCTCCGGCCAGCAGCTGCCCTGACCCTCCTCCTCCTCCTCCATGCGAGACCGCCACTCCCAGAGCAGCGAGCCCCGTGTGCCCCTGACTCGGCGGAAGGATTACTCCCTTGCCTCATTGCCGAGAAGCATCCGCATTGCTGCCTTCTCCGGAACAGCCCACTGGTGAGGGCAGAGCATGGCCCACATCCCAGCGCAGGCAGCCACTGGCTTCGCTCACGGAGAGCCAACAGCCCTGGTCAGGGAAGGGAGAGGGCTCCTAGCCTCAGCCCCCCAGGACCAAATGGGACACCTGCCTCCACCTCAGTGCCACGAAGATGGAAGGAGCCCTTGCTAACGTTTCCAGTGCCACCACAGGCAGACAGAGATCATCTTTGATGCCCTTGGGCTTGCCTAACACGTCCACTCCACAAGAACCAGGTGACAACAGACAACCTGGCTCCTCCTCATCCCGTGCTCTTCCCGTCCTGGCTCAGCCTCCCTCAGCCAAGTCAACAAGCACCTGAGAAATGTGCCAGGCATCCAGTCAAAGCCAAGGGGGACGTAAGACTTCACACAGACCCAAAGCAACTCCTCAAGCTTCCCAAGACACAGCCAGGGAGCTGGGGCCTGACAGCAGCTCATCACTCTGCCATTCCCCATCACCGCTCGCTCCTGCCCCTGCGCTATTTCCCTTCACGGTGCCAGCACAACTGCGATGTGCTGGGGGGAAACCTGACGTGGCTTAAAAATATTTCAAGAGGTTTTACTGTTCGTTTTGTTAATTTTTAAAGCTAGATCAGTTCCTCCATCCAGTTCGCAGAAAGGCTAGGCACATAACTGCCCCCCCTCCCCAGTGAACACTGGGAGAAGGCTGTGTCAATGGCACTTGGCGTTGGTGTTGCTCCCAAAGACTTCATCTCTGGTAGCAGGAGCCCACAAACCCACTGTGGTGAGAGATGGGCATGAGAAAGAAAAACCCAGTGGGGACGAGCACAGCCCAGGTGCTGACTTATTCTGTCCGACCAGCCCCAGCAACAACCTCTTCTTCACAGAGCCTGGACAGCTGCAAGTGGCAGAGCCCAGTGCACGTCCACACACAAAACCACCTTACAGCAACGTCCCAGGCAACGGCTGGGCACTCCCATAGCGCTCGAGCACTCAGCTGGGAGACGTGCAACCGCTTCATCCCAAACCACACTCCATATGCCGAGAGGAGAGCTGCAGCCTTCCTCTGTCTGAGCCTTTTTCTAAGTTTCTGCTGGTGCTTTGAGATCAGGTGTCTACCCAGCGCCCCAAAATGTACTCGTCTTGCAAAATACATATTGACAATAACACACATACTCTGTTTGAAAGCTGTTTCCTGCCATGAACTAAGTATAAGATAGATATCTATGTGTATATACACACAATATGTGAAATAGTCTCACTCCACTCAACTCTAGGGCCCCAACTCTGCGTGTGGCTACAACTGGTGGGTTTTATTGCCAACAAAACCTATACACGAGCATCTTCTCGTCTCCTTCCAGCAGGTGAGATGAGTTGGGTGGTCTCAGACAGCACGTAGCCACTGATGTGAGATAGAGCAGTGCCCTGCAACCCGGCGGGGCGCAGAGGTAGTGCTGGAGCCTACAAAGGCCAGCGGGACGGGCTGCAGACTGGAGCTGGGAGAAAGGCCTCACCTGCGTCCACAGGGAGCGGCCATTTCCAGCACCCTGCCCAGGGCATCCGGCCTCACGCCAGCTCCCTCCGAGCTCTTTCCATCACCTCCCCTGCTCTGCAGCTAGGAGAGCGGACGGCGACCGACTGCCTCAGCTCGCAAGGCTCCCAACCGCCACCCAAACACCAAGGGCAGACCCTCGCTGAGGGGATGAAGGCACCATGGCCGCCTCCCACCAAAGACCCCCGCCGACCCCCAAACAACGACCCCGCAGCCAACACCCAGGCGTGGCGGGGCAACCCACGGCAGGCTGCTATTGTGGCAGCGAACCCATCATCCCCCCCTCGCCCTCCGCCGCCGCCGCGCTGGGCCCTTCCCGCCTGGGCCGCGCCGGGCCCCAACAAAAGGCGGCAGCCGGCGGGGCCGTCGCCATGGTAACGCGGCCACCAATGGCAGCTGCCGCCCGGGATTAGCGCCGGGCACAAAGCCGCCCCGCTGCGGCGGCTCCGAGCCCTCCCGGCCAGCGGCGGCGCCCTCACACGCAGCGCGGCCTGGGATGGTCTGCGGGAGGGCGGCCGGGGGTGCGGGGCGGAGGCCCTCCCGCAGGCCATCACGGGCAAACCGCCATCACACACAAGGGTTTCACCCCCCAAGGAGCAACGTCTCACAGCCAGACCCCTCCTGCACCCACTTTGTCCTCATCCCAGCCCTTCTTCTGGTGGGAAAGAGGCGCCAGGTTGCCTCATCCACCCCCAGAGGGAGGCAGAAGGCCTGGGCTGAGGCGGGTTGTGAGGGACTGAGGGGACACAGAGGCAGGGGTGTGGTGTTGGGGAGGGTGGCGAGTCCAAAGAAGGGCAACAGAGCTGGTGAAGGGTCTGGAGCACACGTCTTAGCGGCTGAGGAAACGGGGGGTGTTTAGTCTGGAGAAAAGGAGGCTCAAGGGAGACCTTATCACTCTCTACAACTACCTGAAAGGAGGGTGTAGCGAGGCGGGTGTTAGTCTGTTCTCCCAGGTAACAAGCAATAGGACAAGAGGAAATGTCCTCAAGTTGCACCAGGGGAGGTTTAGATTGGATATCAGGAAAAATTTCTTCACTGAAAGGGTTATCAAGCATTGGAACAGGCTGCCCAGGGAAGTGGTGGAGTCACCGTCCCCAGAGGGATTTAAAAGATGAGTAGATGTGGTTGCTGAGGGACATGGTTTAGTGGTGGACTTGGTAGTGTTAGGTTAACGGTGGGACTCGATCTTAAAGGTCCTTTCCAACCAAAATGATTCTATGACTCTATGGGGGAACAGGGGCAGGAAGGGGGTCTGGGCCCTCCAGTGGGACAGGAATGGAGGTGCCATCTCCAGCCAGTCCCTGATGGTTGGCAGAGACAAAACAGGTGACCAACCCACGAACTGGATGTAGAAATGTGTGGAAAATAGCACTTAAGAGTTTCAGAAACACCCCTAAATTCATTTTTAATAGCATGTGAAAATAATCTGTGATCATAACTGTACTTTAACAAAGGCTTTTTTGCTGGGCAAATTGTCTCTCTCCATTCTCCCGTCCCTTAAATAAATATTTGTTTCAATTCTTTAAACATAGTCAAAAGCAGCAGATCACTTTACTAGAAAACTGTTTAGCTTAGTGGTCAAGGCTCTCTCCCAGGGAACGATTTAACTTGCTGGTCCAGGCCGCAGTTATCCAACATTTGAGGTTAGAAGTTCAAGGTTTGTTAATTTTGAGGAATTATGTCCCTCCCCGTGTTCAGCCACAAGGGTCAAAAACTTCAAGGAAAAAGGAGGGGGTCCCAAGAGCAGTGACTCTTGCTCTCTAGGTGTATCCTTCACAAAGAGCCCTACCACAGGAGACTACTTCTTTGGCAGATACTTGGCACTTCAGGGGTATGTACCACACCCCTGAGCCTTAAACCCAAGCTGTCCAATTTCACCTCCTCTCAATTCCATTTCCAGTGGCTCTCTTGCTTTGGAAAACCACATGGGAGAGGAAGAAAGATAAAGACTTTAGCTCAGTGGAAGAAACACAGTCAGAAAATGAGAAAAGGTTTGTCGCTGGGGAGGAAGCTCTTCTAGCCCTCCATGGGTTTGGCACTGCTGAGACCTCCTGCAGCAAGCAGCACCTTTCTGAGAAGAGGAGACAGGCCCTTCTCGAACCAGCACCTGGTTTTGATGAGAGCAGTGTGGTGGTGACAGAAGGAAAAGTGACAGTCACAGGTTTCAGAGAGAGACTCTCCACCAAAGCAGCCCTCAGCCTAGCCAAAACATTCAAGTGCACAGATAGGAGGCATTTCATACCAGAACGGAATGCACTATGATCCACCTGGCCTTGGCCAAAAGGCCTGATTTTTTTCAATGGCTTAGTCCCACTCTAATATCTTTCACTCTTCCTGGGACAGTCATGGGTGTCTGCAAAGGAGGAAGCCAATGACAGCCTCATACAGATTAAAAAAATAATAATAAAATTTCCAACACAAGTTTGATGAGAAATGTTAGATGCAGTTCCACACGGGCAGATCTTGAAGAAAGTTGTAAATGTTCAAGCAAAGGCTTTGCAGAGACAGGCAGCTTCCACCTGAACAGCAACTAAAGATGGCTCAGCTGGTCCTAGAAGGAACCATGGCAACATATATGTAGAAAAATGAGGCAGAAGAATAATAGCTGCTGAGACGGCTTCAACATGGGAAATATAAACCAAACCATCTATAAATCACTTGGCCATCCTATCAAGAGAGGGCATTAGCCACCCTGCAAGGCTCTCCCAGCTGCTCGAACAGGACAGGCCGATTCCGGGGAGGAGGACACACCAACCCGGAGCCCGGCTCCAGGGAGCAGGCGAGCTGTGCCCGCACGGCTCCCGGAGGACCCTTCTTACCCCACTCTGCAGAGCCGTTCTCAAAACTCTGGGAAAAGAGACTCAGCCAAGGGGCAGAGCCCACTCCGTGCCACAGGTGAGCGGGACAGCCTGTCCAGGTGCTCCTGCCCACTCTCCTACTGCACCACGGGCACCTGGCAAATATCAAATGAACCACTGAAGACCTGAATGACCATTACTGGTACTGCATTTTTGGCTATCTGCCTACCAGATGCGGAGCACAGAGAACCCTTTGTTCCAGTGGCATTGTTACCACAAGCCAAACTGCCTACTGCTGCAAGAGAGGTGATCAGATTCCCCTTCTCCTCCCCTCCCCATCTGTTCATTGCAACCATGTTACGCATGAGAATTTGCATAAATTGCCCTCTGATCTGTGGAAGAAAATCCAAAATCCAGTTTGGAAATCCACAGCAGGTTGACAAGTAGCACTGATCCCTGAAATATCCAGAGAGTGGCAGATTAAGGATTAATTAGTTAACACTCTCCCGATCCAAAGTGAGGGAAATCATGCCCACTGTAAGCACAGGAACAAGTCTTCCTTTAAAGAAATTCCCCATCAGTATCTAAAGGTTCTCCAATCAGTCAGCAGGGAAAAATCATTTCATATACCCATGTCAACCACACCATTTTTCTGGCAGGTGCATGTGAATATGCATTTGTGACAGACGCGCAAACCCTCATCAAATCCAGTGCCTCAGACACAGTGGTTTTCTCTTGGTCGGGACAGGACTAGAGTCGTTGTCCGAGCGAGATCTCAGAACCTGTCTGAGGCAAACGGTCCAGAATTTGGACTGAGTATTAGATGGCAGCCTAAAGGTCAGAATCATCCTCGGACCTCAGCAGATCTTTTTTCTTGTTTGCTTCCAGGATATTTTTAGAGAGCAGATCTCTCTCTCTGGGCATGATCTGCCTCACGGAGAGGCTGAGCTTTCATGACCGACTCATCCACATACACAGATCACCTGCAGGCCCGGGGAGAGATGCAGACTGTTTTTAAGCACTTTTTAAGCACCTTTGGAGCCACAAATGATTAGTGAGTCATGCAAAGACGTCATTGTGAATATATTTCTTGCACTTCTGCTTCACAAAATGGAAAAGCACACAAGAAAACCATGAGTTCAAACACCTGAATTGGGTCCAGGCCCCCGTTTCTTCTGGTACCTCTGCATTTCTAATTTCTGAAAGGACCAACTTCTCTCCTAATGACAAACAAAAGACTGGCTGCACCGAGTTAGCGCAGAGGCCCACCTTACTCAACACCCCCCAAGACGCCAACCAACAACAGACACCTTTGGAAGAACATAAAGACAAGACAAGGATATTACAATAGACCCCAGAATACTCCATCATCCTCCAGCCATTTGTGATTTGGTGATTTCCTGAACTGAAAGGGATGTCTGTATTTAAAAGACCTTCCATTAATTTGTCCAGTCATTTTGGAGCCTATGCAAATTTTAGCAACAACATCTTGGGGTAAAGATTTCACAGCTTAGATCAGCTCCATGACAAGAAAGACCTTATTTGCTCTGAGCCTCCTATCTTGCAATTTATTTGACTTTCTCTACCACAAAACCTCATCAGACCAACCCTTGAAAGACAAAGATGATCTGAGTTTTTTCAGTTATGATTTGAAACAAATAACCTTGCTTACAAAATCAGAGACTCAACAGTCCAAAGAAATGGCTCTAATGGACAACCCCTTTCCCCACCCTCCCCAAAAATAATACAGAACAACATGTTCCCACAGGTTGAAGTAGCAAAGGAGGAAGCTGGGACTTGAGCTCCTTTGAGGCATCCTCATACGTGTTGAACTAGACAGAGGACTAGCTATGCCTGAGGTGGTAGGTGCAAGATACCTTCCTCCTCTCCATTTCAGGTTTCAGTAAGGGCGGTAGCCTGAACCTACAGAGGCTGTTGAAATACTTCCTTGTGCAGTCTAAAGATCTCCAACACCATCCAACTTAAGCCAAGACACTTGGCTACACATACTGTGAATGCAACTCTTTCCAGGACTTCTGTCCTACAGTTGAAAAAGTAATCTCCTTTAGAAAGCATGTCCACGGCCTTAGCTTGCATCGCAGAGAGACTGGAGCTTTGGAGCCAGAAGTGTTTCCTAGAGATCCCACCCTAGCAGCTGCACTGACAAACCATAGCCAGCTTGAGAGCACTTCTCAGTCTCTCTCACTGTACTAAAAAAAACTTTTGTATTTTCTTCCTCAGGAAAACAGCAGCCCCTATTTTTCATTCACAGTTCTGGGAAGAAAAAAAAAAAATAAAGTGATCCTTCTTTGAAGCAGAGAAACTCACACTGTATTTGGGATCCTCTTTGAAGCTTCACCTTTTGTACCTGTTAAAACCAAGTATTTTTATATGAAGAACTGGGGTGCCAACCTCTCCCTTTCTTCCTTTATCCCTAAGTAATACTCTTGGATTTCCTCCTCACACATTTTCATTTTTCTTTTGCCACTTCCATTTTACAAAGCTGAGAGAAGGTTTTGGACACAGCAAAGAAAGAAAACAAAACAAAATAGGAGAGTAAGTGGAAATGCCAAAATGGAAAAATCAGACTTGGGAATTTTGTTTTATGAAATGGGAAATCATTTCATCTGCAGCCCAACCAAACTTCTATTTGTTTCCTGGTAACGGACACACGAGGTGTGTTGTTTCTGAGCCGAGGGGCACCGACGCTAGCTACCTCAGTAGACTTGTGAACTGCAGTTCACGGATTTGGACCAGAGAGAACATTATGATAATCTAATTTGACCTTGTCTGTACTGCAGGCCATAGCACTTCCTCTCCTAATTCCTACAGCATGTGTGCGCTTTCTGTCTGGACTAAAATGTATTTTTCAAAAAGCATCTATCCTAATTTAAAGGCCTTAAGTGGTGGCAAATCTAACACACACTTAGGCTTGCAGTCTAAGGGTTACCTAGAAGATAACCTTCATGCAAAACCCATTCTGCAGTCTGTACTCCCTTGTCCTCAGAAGCAGAGGATGATCTCTCCCTGAAGGTGACATCCAAACTGAGCTTGCCGCTGGATTCTCAAAGATTGACTAAAAATCACCCTCAGGAACCTGGTACCTTGATCTTGAGGAATCAAGTCAGGATGACTTGTGCTCCCCTCTCTCTCCTCTCTAGATCTTAATCATTCTCCTGCCTTCCTGGACAGGCAGGAGGAAAGAGGAGCAATTTTTCTCCCATCAGATCCTAGAAAACTGTGGGGCTGCTTGGAAGAAGAGGGAATACAGACAAAGCCATTTCCTCAGAGGGTAAGTCCTCCAAGGAAATGCTTCAAAAGGGCATCCTTAACAATTCCTTTTCAGACAGTCTCAATCCAATTCCAGAAGAAGTACTGGCCCAAATGACTTAAAAAATATTTTTTCAGAGAGGCTTTCCAAGATGAGGATAACACAACTGAAGCTTCACCACCTCTCACTTAAAGGTGCCATGAATTGAGGAGACGGAAGACCACAGAGTCAGGTGCCAAGAGTACCTCTGAAGAAGGGATCCTAGGAGACCTCCGAAAGCTAGGAAGCCCCAGAGTATCATAAACAAACACCAAAAGACCTTGTGTACCAAAATCATGTTCTCCATGAGTCACATCTGAAATTGACAGCAACAGGCTTTTCTTAGCCCTAGAAACCACAGAGCGGCACATTCAGGGCTCAGAACCCCGGAGCGGATGGCCACGGAGGCTGTCTCCTCTGAAACAGGCCTTCCCACTGACCCTGCGTGTCAGCCATACGGCGCTACTGACTGGAGAGAATTTCTCAGGAAACAGTTCTCCTCGCCTTTGGTGAATTATTTGAGGCTTAGCCTGGAGGACGGTTACAGGCCAGGAGAGATGCTTTATACAAGAGCTCTGAGGAGTCTCTCCTCAGCTGAAATGGGTCAGATGAGTCAGAAAACTGCCCCAAAACCAGAGAGTCGATCTGACCAGCCCTGCCCTCTCCCCACGGAAACTCCCCAGAGCCAAGAGGCCAGCTGCATCAGCCTCATGCAGATCTGAGCGCCGGATGTTGTCCGGGATGCTGGTTCTTCAGAATGAATCGCACTGAGCTATGCAGAACTCTCCTTTCTGCCCAGTCCCAAGAAAACAATCCGACACAACCAGTTCTTGCCAGTCTCCTGACGTCAGGACACCTTTCAGCACATGACCATTAAACAAGAGGAACATAACAGCATAACACCCCAAAAGAACTGGAAAGTACTTCTCAAACCAGAGCGACTGTAACTGCTTGTAAACAAGAGTGCTACGTGACATACTTCTACTTCAAAGTAACAGGGGTACAGTTAAGGTTAAAAGGGGATTATGCCCAAGACATTTTGTTTTCTTATCAAACCAACTGTCAGCAGCACAGAAGCACGTGCAAGTCAAACCAACAACCTTCAGACTACACAGACACACGGACAACGCCACCTTTAGTGGTGACATCTTCAGTGACACCATGTAAAAGCTCTTAGGGACACAATAGAGTTTGCTTATTTCTAATAGAAAATAAAACCACACAGAGCTAATGACTAGCAAACATGGGGATGTCTGACCACTTTTCCTATTGCCACTTTCTCTCAGGACTGAACAGAAATACAAAGGAGTCCCACTTTGCAGTCACAACAGCATACCAGGACATGCAGATTTGACTTCAGAAGCTGAACAAAGGTACTGAGCAAACACTTGTTCCAAATTTTCAGCCCAAAAGTTCCAACGATATGGCAGAACTGGTTACAAAACTCCCCTTCCTTTCACCAATTAATGTGCCTTAACATAACCTGAGCCTTTTGCAGGAACTTTCAGAAAAAAATTAATACCAAAGCCTTCATCCCTCACACTCTACAGTTCCCATGGTACTTTCCTCCACATTCATGGTGCTATCAGCAACATCCTGGCCAGATTAGTGCCCAGCAAACTGTGTTCTGCCCCCACAGCCGGGCAGGAAGGTCCCAACAGCTACAGAATCCAACACTTCCTGCCCCAAACAGCAAACCCATGCACAACACCACTGAACAACAGTGAAACAGTCACAGTGCCCTGCCCCAGAGGTGACCTCATTCAGCGTTTGGGTACGATGATCCCCTTCAGTTCCTAATCCCATTAAAAATCTTGGGATCCTTCAGTCTAATACTACTGAGATTGCTCCTGGGGATGCTCACAGCCTCCTGACAGGGGACTAAAGGGCCAAGACTGAGCCCCCTTCTGTCCTCCGATTCGGTCCCGACTCGCAGTTTGCACACCTGGCTTTCACAGACCATGGCACAAGTGACTTCTACCCACACAAGCCCACCCTTCCCTGAGCCACCAGCTGGCACAGTAGAGCCAGACCACCATAAGGGACAGCCGTAGTGCCAAATTTTCTTAAAAAATCCAACAACAACATCACTACTTGCCCAAGACTCAGCAGAAGTTTCAGGACCAAAAGGCTTATTTTTAATAAAGTATTACCGAAATATCAATCACAAGGCTTAGAGTTAGAAACAGGCCAAAATCCCAGGTTTGCTGCTGCAGCCATGCTGTTAGGAGTGTCCACAAACCGTCCTCCAGTGTTTGAACAAACTGCAAATCTGCAGGCCACAGGAGGCCTCTGGATAGAGAAAAACTGGAAACCCATTTCCCTTAGCCCAGGTCCTACCGACTCCTGGAACAAGCACAAACTCTTTTGTTTCAAATCATCACAGGGCAGGAGTCACTGGCTGTAGCCCCTACAAAGACATTACAACCACCCAGCATCTGTGACTGACCTTCAATCTACTTAACCCCATGCAAAAGACTCACAAGCTCCTAATCCCGCCTCCACAGAAGTTCAGAAAACTCCATTTTGCCCCAGAAGCAACAGCTTTGATCCAACACCACTCAAGAGACTTACCTTCCCAAACTGCTCAAAATATTGTTTCACATCCTCCACAGTAGTGTTCACGGACAGACCACCCACAAATATCTTCTTTGTTCGGGTCACCATCTGGAAAAGGGAAGGACAGGAATTCACCGAATAAACCCAGAGCGAGCGGAGAACAGGACTCAAAAGGCCACTAACTCCCCTCTGCTGCCAGGAAGCGCCTGCCCCTTTGCTGCAGCTGAGCTTCCACCTTCTCGAGGTCCCCTAGCCAAAGGCGGCCAGCAGGTCTGTCCCACGCCGGACCCCAAGGCACGCTCTCGCCCTTGCACCGCCCCATCGTGCGTGCCAGCGCCCAGCCACCACCTCTTTGTCAGACTGCACCTTACCAGCCTCTCCCTTGGTAACCTGCCGCTGCTCTCTTGGCACCTTCACTCTGCCCTGAAGACATGGGGCATGACTGTGCCCTCCCCAGCCCTCCAGCTCTGCCCACAGCCCTGCCGCTTGGCGCAGCCGGCCTCCTCCAGGCTCCCCCAGAGACGCCTGCCCTGCTTCCCAGAGCGGGCAGACGGGCAGGAGCCCTGCCAGCGCAGGCAGGCTCCCCAGGCTTCACCCTCCTCGCTCACAAATTGCAAACCATCCGGTCTCGCATGGAATAAGCCTCAATTCACACCCATTCCCCTGTCACTTAAATGGAGCCCAGTCAACTCCCAGTTAAATCTCTTTTGCCTTTGCAAGAAGGCAAAGAGAAGATCCCTCTGCCGCTTGTCACTCACGCAACTGGGACAAGGAAGAAAACTAACTGCCCTGAGAGGGGCCATTGCTGCCAGGCTGAGGCACACCGACGTCCTTTGAACCGGCTCTCCAGCTGCATCCTCCTCTTAGCTGCTTGGCTACACCCCTGCTCTCAGAGGAACACATGGTCCTAATTACCCCAAGGAGCACAGGGCTAATCCGCAGCAATTCCCTGGCTTGGAGAGCAGCCCGTTCTAACACTAAAGCACCTTCTGTCACCAAACTGCTTAATGGAATTAACCCAATTCCTACCATGTGCTTCCCGGCTCCAGTTACTCGGGATACCTGCTCACCAATTGTTCTCAGTGCCTGATCCCCCTTACTTCCCTCCCGGCACCAGTCTTCTCTTCCCTCTCTGCTTCTCCCCAGCTCTTTTTCCCATGACAGCACTTGGAATTGAGATTCTGAACTTTAAAACTTCCATCCAAGAGCAAAGTCAAAGGGAAACCCAAAGTCTAAAGGCAGTCTCCAGCCTGCTGCTGGCTCCTCAGTTAAAAGTCTCTAGCTGCACACCTGGAAAAAGTTCCTGCAACTGCACATTTCAATGCCAGAGCCTCTTGTAGATAAAGTCCGACAGCAGACTCCTCCTGCCTTTTCCAGTGCTGAAGCACACAAGGGTATTTCACAAAATAAAATCCGTCTCCCCGTCTCTGCCACACACCTATTCGTACGCACACATGTGAACACACACAACCCTCTTTCCACCTGTATCATATCACAGCACGGAGCTGTTCTGTATCTCCTTCGGCCTGAAACTTCCAGACACTGGCTGCAACCTCGGAGGGACTAACTTCACCCTGGGCAGCATTTATTTCACCAGCTCTAACTAGCGCATCTGAAAGTACAACCGAGGGACCTCCTGGTTCCTCCACTGCCACGCAAACCCCCGGCACTGTGTGCAAGCCCGACCGGAGCGTACGGCAGCGCAGCACCTCACGCCAGTGGTGCAGCAGAGCAGCTCCCGCTCCAGGTGAGTCCCCAGCAAACCCCAGGGAGCGACACTGTGGAGTGCACTGGCAACCTTGCACGGAGAGACAAGGTTCACTACCACCGATTTCACCCTTTGGAGAGGCAAGGGCTGCCCGCAGTGCTTACCTTGGGCTGTGCTCGGCGGGGGAACGCTACCTTCGGGTCAATCTGAAAGAGATGTGGGGAAGAACAGGTGAACACGCATTTGCTGCCTATTTACAAACGCAGGGCGTCCTCCGTGCGCACAGCTGTCTGCCCACGTGGCGCCTTGCTAAAAACCCAAAGAATCTACCTGAGGTGCAGAAAACGAAGCTGGCTGCAGACATCTTTCCCTCTCGGTAAGGTATAATCCAGGGAGACTACAAGTCCCAGCATGCAGTGGTCTGTCTCTGGCTGAGCGCTGGCCAGACGCACAGAGAGCCCATCACATGCTGGGATTAACAGGCTCGGCTGCACCCTCCCGCCCGGCCTGCCCCTGGGTGCCCTGCATCACCAGCTTCATATTAAAAGTGCTTTCTTTTGCCTTCTTCCTCTCCCCCTTCACTCTACCTACAAGTACAGAGCTCACCTGGGTAGTAACAGGACAGAAAAGAGGTAGCGCACAAAAAGCCAAACATTTTATCCCACAAAACACAGGGTGAAGAAATAACAGAGCAGACAGGAGGGCACAAATTAAATCGAGGAGTCCAAAGCCCCCCGCTGCGGCCGCAGGGCAGCGTGCTGCCCCCCTCCCCAGCCTGCGCCGCACACAATGACGCCATGCCTCCCCTCCGCAGGCTGAGCCCTCCATTGTGCCTGTTCAGCTTCTCTATAAACCTGCCGCCGGCCGGAGCTGCCGGTCCCCGCGCCGCCATCCAGGTGCCGTGCGTTCTGCTGGGCTCAGCACGGATGAGCGTGCGCCTGCATTGGCCTCACACCACCACAAAAGCCGGGACAGCACTAATGCAGCTGCAAGCCAAACACCCATGAAGCCTCCTCTCCTCCTCAGCCACCACCTCTTTCTTTACAGCCTATTTTTACAGCAACTCCTGTAAAGTTACATCACATCGGGGATAATCCAGGCCTACAAATCAGCTTACAAAGACCTGTGGTAAAGGCAGGTCTGGCTCATCCCCGCACTTGGACAGGCTGCAGCTGGGAGGGCAGCCTGGAGCATCGTCCCATCAGCCCGGCAGCTCAAACAGCCCAAAAGGAAGCTGTGTTTCTCCAGCTCCTCTCGCTTCTTTGTTCAGCTTTCCAGCCTGGCCGCCCTCCCATCCCGCGTCCTTTCACTTGTCACACAGCCCCGGAGCTTGGCCTCCCCGCACCCTTCCACCAGCTTCTCTCCCTGCCTTCCCCACCTCCATCCTGACTCACAGCCTACAACATAAATAAACTCAGCACGTAAGTAAACAGAGGCAAAAGTGAAGAGCACAAATAAACTCAAAAATAACCCTCCCTCCCCAAGCTCCAAGCGCCAGCAGATTAGCATACCCTCCGGTGCCTCCCTGGGGCTTCTGAGCCGTCCCTCCTCTCCCCGCACACACACACCACCCCCCCCCAGCGCTTCCTGGCTAGTGCAGACACCCACAGCGAATTCTGAGGACAGGGGACGGCAGGAGACCAGGAGGTTGATGGCAGATAATAAGCAAAAACAATAATCTACTGTCTTTTACTTCTCAGCCAGTGTCATTCAGCTCCTGCCAAGAAGATGCTTTCATACTCAGCAATGCTAAGCTCAGCCTCATTTTCTCATTACCCGGTGTGTGATCAACTGGGCAGAGATAACGCGTCCTCCTGGCTGGAGGGAGCAGGCAGTCATTTCACAAATTCTTCTGCACAACCAGCTATTGTTGCAGGTAGAGGGAGGCCGGGCAACCGACTGCAGGGCCAGCCCTGGGAACACGCGGAGGGGAGCGAGTTCAGTGCCGGACTCAAGTTACTCGAACTGGACCGCTCCTCAGTGGCTGGAGTCCTTCTAATTAAAGCAAAAGCCCTGGTACCTTATTCCCTCATTTCTGGTGTTAAAACAAATAGCCCTGGAGGAGTTGTGTTTCAGTGTCACCCACTGACGTAATGGATCCTTTTTACAAACCCAGATAGAAATCTGCTAAGAGTAAGAGCATTCAGAACTGCTCAGATTGTACCCAAAAAACAAAAGCCCGGGATCAGGCTGCAGTGAGTGGAAGTCACTTGAGCACAAACCGCTTCCACTTCACCCCCCAAGGCTTTGGGGACAAGGAATCCCACTGACGTCGCAGGTGTACCAGTGGGCTGGCCAGGCTCCTCAGTAACACTCTTCAGGCCACCTATGGCACCGTTTAACGGCTCAGGTCACGTAACTCCCGCGTTAACCCGGCTGGTATCGGTGCCCCAAAGCAGGAGGAGGGCAGGGAAGGACCCGCCAGACCTCAGGCCCAGGTTTGTCCGCTCATCGCACCTCCGCGGCTGCCTGTGCTCCGTTTGTCAGCGCTGCCCGAGAGCCGCAGATCGCTCCCTCCGCCACAAAAGACAAACCCAGCAAAAACTCAGCAACGGCAACAAAGAAACGACAGGGCGACCCGGCACCGCCAAGCCCGCTCTTCAAGGCAGTGGCCAGCTGCAGCTTCACAAAGTCACACAAATCTTTTACCTTGAGACTGCAAAGCCAATTCTCGTATCAAGCACTTCCATAAATAACCCCAGAGGCCACTGCTATCTAGCTTACAAACAAAGAGGAGTCTGAAAAGCACAAGGTTTCCCCGGAAAATCAGGCCAACAGCCCTTGTTAGGGTAGGAAGAATCATAAAACAACGAAGCAACAAGTTGGGCAGACACTGTCTATCAAGTGCTGCTTGCCAGGAGACACCGAGCCTCGAGAGAAGGCTGTCCTTCAGGACACCGGGCCTTTTCCTGCAAAGTTTCACAAAACCCTAAATTAAGATCCAGAGGAGTTTGTGTCATTTAACCCATGACTCACAGCAGAGCCTTTCAGCTCAGCGGGGAAAAGCCATACGGAGGCTCCACGCGGTACCACAAGACCAACCTCTCACCCGGCAACTACCAGGCAAAACACCCCAAAACCTCTGACCCAGCTGAAAACCACACTAAATAAAAAATAAAAAGGAAAAGGGAAGAGGATCAAAGTTCCTAACAAAGGGCGGGCCCTGGCGAAACTGCCCCCATCCTCTCTGCCGCGCCGGCGGGGCGAGCGGAGCAGATGCAGCCGGGAATTTCAATGGCCGGCCGGTCCCCACGCGCCCTGCGCCACGAGGCCCTTCTGTTCTCCCGCAGCGCCCGCCCCAGCCCTGCCCGTCCCTCCCTGCCCTCCTGGGCCGCACGGTGGGCTGCGGAGCGGCTTCGCACAGGCAGCAGTGGCGGTTCGGGGAGAAGAATGGAGACCGTGGGGTTTGGCTCGCTCCTAGCCCCAAAACGCTTCCAGGATTAGTGCTACAACAGACATCCATCGCTTGCCTTTCCAAGGGGGGTCTATGCCAGCCCGCAGGCTCATGACGGGACTAGCTGAGCAGACACCATGTTTACACAGGCTAGTAAAAAAAAAAAAAAAAAGAGAAAAAAAAGAAAGCCCTCGGCCCTCCTCAAAAGACTTTACCACAACCCTCCCCCAGAGCAAAACTCACTTTACATCACTCCTGAAAAGAGGAGGGCTGGGAGTTCTGGGGACCCAGCCTCGGCCAGGAAGGCTGGGGTAGGTTTAACCGGGAGCTCCTGTGGGGAGGAAGGACCTGTGCACATCAAAGGGAGCGATCCAGGCAGTTAAACAGGAACAGACATAAATCTCGCTGCAACTCACGCCGTAAACCCTAAGAAAGGGGGTCTCGCTCTCCCGCCCTCTCCCCTCTACCAATATAAAGGCCAGGACGCCTGAGCCACGCGCTGCAAGAAATAAAAGTTGCGCGTTTGGTCTCCTCGGCAGCCCGTGCCCAGAGCCAGCACGTCTCCCCTCACCATGCCACCCCCTCGCAGCCCCCGCCGCTCCCCCATCCCTACCCTCACCTTCACCCCGGGGCAGCAATAAGGAAAAGGAATTCAGGGGAAGGCAAGTCACTAAAACTAAAGAGAAGGGACCTCCCACTCAGACACCTCACCCCCACCCCCCGAAACAGCCTGCACATCTCCTGAACACCAGATTTGCAAGGCAGGACCGGGCACGATACGACACTGGCCCAGGGAGCCACCAAAATCTTTCTGCTGGCCCAGCCGGGGCTCCTCATCAGTCCCCGCTTGCAGAGCAAGGGCTGGAGTCGCCGCCACTCCGAGAGGCCGGTGGTGGCCCACATGGGCAGGCGCTGGCCATGCTCAGAGACAATAAAGTCTTGAACCTCCATGACCGTTACAAAAACTTCG
The DNA here is from genome assembly GCF_013368605.1 of Nyctibius grandis. NCBI lineage: Eukaryota > Metazoa > Chordata > Aves > Nyctibiiformes > Nyctibiidae > Nyctibius > Nyctibius grandis. The sequence goes on from NC_090671.1 coordinate 4,596,375, forward strand.
CCTGGGGAAACCACGGGGGAGTCTCTGGGGCGGGCAGCACGGAAGCTCTCTGCCGAGGGGAGGGCACAGGCCACCACGGCCGGGGGGAGCGGGGCCTGGGCACGGGGGAACAGCACCCCTGGGGAGGGAGCACACATGGCGGGGGGGGCGGGGGGGGAGCGGCCACTCCCCTCTCCCCAAACACAGCCGCATCCATTTCCCGGTGCGAATCCTCACCCCAAACACGCTCAGGTGTCCCAGCTCCGAGAGGGCCACGGCTGTTCCTCGGAGGGGCCTTACGACCGATAAGTGGGAGGAAAACCATCACCGGGATCTGCAGACCCAGGCCAGGACATCGGCCCCGGGCCGACGGCGAGCCCGGTGCTCGGGCGGCAGCTAAGCTACCGCCGGGGAGCGGGGCCGAGAAGGGGCCGATCGATCCGTAACGGGAATCGATAGTTTACAACCTCTAACTGGAAATCAAACACTACAATCGAAGGCTGCTCCGAGCACAGCCGCTCCGCCGGCAAAATGCACCCCTGAGATGAGAGAAGTCATCTCACCGTCTTGGAGTCCAGTTCATGTCTGGATTGGGCCAGGACCTTGTCGACGCCAGCCTGGTCCATGAACGTGACGAACCCGAAGCCCCTGAGCCCCGCAGCCCGGGCAGGAGAGGGGATGCGGAGAGAAGAGAGAAAGTTGGTTAAAGTGGCGGCCGGGCCGCGGCGGGGGCGAAGGGAGGCGCGGGCCCGGCCTCTCACCTGGATCTCTTTGTCAGCGGGTCCCGCATCACCAGGCACTCCTTCACCTCGCCGAACTGGCTGAAGTACTCCCGCAAGCCCTCTGCAAGCACAGCGCCCACCGTGGGTGTCCCAGCCCGGCCCGGCCCCGCCGCCGCCCCCGCCGGCCCCGGCCCCGCCACCCCCGGCCCCGGCGGCAGGTGCGAGGCCGCCGCGGCTCTCACCTTGCGTGGTCTGCCAGCTCAGGCCCCCGATGAACATTTTGCTGCGGGAGGAAGGAGAGAGCCGTGAGCGGGGCCGCGCCGGGGGGCCGCGGCGCCCCGCGGGGGTGGCGGCGGCGGCGGCGGCGGCGGGGCCGGGCGGGGAGGGGAGGGCGCGGATCGGCCATGTTGGCAGCGGCACCGCCACCGCTGCCGCCGCCGCGCCTGCCCGGGCCGGGCGGCCGGGGCCGAGGGGAGGGGGCGGCCGGGGCCGGGACCGGGGCCGGGGGGGCGGTAGGGGCGGCCGGCGGCGGCCGCTGCGGCGGTACCAGGGGTCGTGCGGGGAGTCCGGGGAGGCGAGGCCGGGCTGGCTGCCGTCTGTCTCCATTCGGACCTCTTCTCCCTGCGAGGAGCGGCGCCGCACTCCCGGGGCAGATGAGCGCTGGAAAAGGGGCCGGACGGACAGGCCATGCTGCCCCCTCCCCCGACCCCTCTCCGCCGGGCGGGGAGGGAGCGAGGGAGGAGGGCCCGGCGGGCACAACCTGCCCGGCTCCTCCCACCCCCGCCGGCCCGCCGGCCGCCCTGCGCATAAAACCCGCCGGCGACGCCGGGACCGAGCGCCGGGAGCCGCGCCCGCACCGCGCCGGGGGAGCGCGCCCGGCTCCGGGCACGGCGGCAGCGGCGGGAGCAGCCCGGGAGCCCGCGGCCGCTTTGTCCCCGGCCGCGCCGCCCGCACCTGCCCCGGGGCGGCGGACAAAGAGCGGCGGGCTCAGCCCCGCCGCGGCGGAGCCCGGCCCGGCCCGGTGCGCTCGGGCTCGCCGCGGCGGACCCCGGAGACCCCCGGCCGCCACCCCCCCCGGCCACCCCCCCCGGCCTCGCACGGGTGCCGGCACCGGGCGGGTTAAAGCCGGCGCGGGGAGGGCCCGGGACCGGCCCCCGCCACCGCCCTCCCCGCACCGAGGGCGCTTCCAGGGCGGGACCGGGGCTGCCCTCCTCGCCCCGGTACCCCAGCCGGGCAGGGGGGAGACCCGGCGCCTGCACCCGAGGCGCCTTTCTGGAGCCCCGGTACTGCCGTGCCCCTTCGCTGCCCGGCCCCGCCGCTGCCCGCCCCGCACGGCAGTGTCCGGGCTGCGCCGGCCGGCGGGCCCCGAGCACAGCGGCTGCCAGGCACCGCGGCGGAGCCCCCGCAGCACCGGGTACGTACAGCCCAGCCCGGCCTCGTCTCTGCCCGCGGCTCTCCAGGGAGGGTGGCCAGGCTGGTCCCCCTGTCACCGCAGTTTCTTGCTCGTTCAGATCGACAGAGAGACTCGAGCCAAGCTCCAGCCTCTCTCCCCTGCCACACAAGTTCATCCACACACCGATGGCTTCTGGAGCTGGTCTGTGCACTCCCTGCCTCTGCTCTTGGGCAACCCGGCCCAGGGTGGCTGGAGGAGCTCAGCGAGGAGCAAATGAAATGCCTGTAAAGCTCAAGTCAGATGGGAGTTGTAGCCTCTCCTGACTGTGCCGTGCATCACTCAGAGAAGGCACTTGTTTGCATCTGTGGTATATCAGAACAGAGCAGGGGCACAAAACCTTTGGTGACAGTTGCTGTGAGCCCCTCTGATTGCAAGAGGGTATCACAGGGGCCTGGGAATGTGCCACTGTGCTGCCAAATATTCCCCACACGCATCTCTAGCTCCACTCCCTCCAGCACGAGTCTCCCCTGTACCCTCTTAGTGCCTAGAGCGAGGTATTGACAGCTCTCAGGTCAGTGCCATCCTCATTTGACCTTTCTTCCCCTTCTCTCATGAGTGCTTTTCCAAGTGCCAATACACCTCATCTCCCTCCTGGAGAGGAACCAGGAAACCTTTGTTTCAACAATACTTTGCAATAGTATCTTTCATTACGTGGGCTCATCCTGAGGCCCATGGCTGCAACTCTGAGTTAAATTCATCCTCTGCCTGTTAGCTCTGCCAAACCACCATTCACCCACTCCATTTCCTGAGCTGGGTCAGTAACACCATCCCATCTCCTGGCCCTGGACTTGGGCACAGCAACACACTCAACACCAGAGACTTGGTAGCCACCCCTGGGAACTGAGCTATGCAGCATCCCAGCTGTGGCCATGGAGCAGCCCCAGCTCCTGCTGCCACCAGTCCAGGCTCACCTGCTTCTCCAGAATAACCCACTCATCGTTCCACAGAGCTGAAGTCACCACATTGGGTGGAGGTGCCCTGAGAGGCAGCTGGGCTGGTACAGACGAGAAATACAAATAACAACGCGCAGAGGTGGTACTGCAGCTGGCAGCGATGGGGAAGGGCTGCGCGGCTGGTGGAAGCAGCGATGCTGAGGCAGCATCTCAGCCATCTCCCCTTGTATGTCCCAAGAAACCTGGGTGATAGCCGGGCTGTCAGAAAGCCACCACTGCTGCCTGCCATGCTGCCCAAACTCACCGCTGCTCCGCTGCCTCCTGGCACCTGCTCTCTCCGATTTGGATGGCAGATACTCCAAAGGGGGGACTAACGTTTTCAAGTCACCTGGCACAGGTTTTATGCTCCATAATTGCCCAACCTAGGCACAGTACTAATGCTAATTAAACACAAGAAAGAAAAAAAGAAACAGGATCTCAGTGCTGGGCACACTAAAGGATAACATCTCTTGGTTTACTACCAATGCATTGCTATAATTTTAAATGTGTGTTATTTATGAGCCAGATAAAGTAGAGCACTCTGAGGGACACATTGTATCTTTTTTGCTTTATGCTTATTATTTTATTCTGTCTTTCTCCACCAAAATAATATTGGAGAAGGGAGAACAGGATCAATGCAAGTTAACATTTGTGAACATCAGAGGAAAAAAAAGTGAGCCTTCAGGAGGATTTGGATGGAGGATGTGGTTGGGCTTGCAGCACCGGGACTGACACCATACCATGTAACTTATTCCAAGGCCCTTTCCAAAACATACACACAATATTTTGTGTTTCCACCTGAGGACCCCAAAGTGCTTTGTAAGTATCAATTCATTTATCTCTGTAACGCACAAGACCGGGTCTTGAAAAAAATCTGGGCATTAGTGACAGTAGGAAGCTTTCCTCACGGAGAAGGAAATATATAAAACATTCCAGACCTTATGATTGGAAAGATGATCTGCCGAATATAAAATAATGCAGCATTGTATTCCTGGGGCTGCAGACAGACAGCTGTAGTGCCTCTGTGGCCGCTGCTGAGAGGTTGCCAAACACCAGCGAGATTAACAAAACTGCTCAGTTTTCTTGCTGCTATTCAGCGTCTTGTGTGTGGCAGAGTGACACTATCAAAATCATGTCCACTTCCTGCTGGGGAGGATGATTGGCAAAGCTCTGCCCAGCACCAGTGGCAGACACTGGAGTTATTCATGGCGGGAGGGAGGTTCCAAAAAGTGGAGGTTAGGGGAGGGGCAGGGCAGCAGCCACCTCTTTTCCTCCCTCATCATGTAAGGCTTAAAGAGAGATTGTGTCTTGGAGACCTGTCTCTAGCCAGGAGGTTTTGGCAGTCGGGCACTACGAGCAGTTTCGCTTTTCCTTGCGTTTGGACAGTGGATAAACAAACTTGAACTAGAATCCAAATCATTTTTGTAATATTTGCATTATGATGCTGAACATGCAAACCTGGAAGATATTAACTGCAGCTCCATAGGCAGCCCGGGGGCAATGCCAGTCTCCAGCAGCGGCTTCTGGTGGTGCTCACGCCTGCTCTGGAAGGGATGCCGACCCTCTGGAAAGGCTGATGGCAAAACCTCCCCGCTAACCCCTGCGTGAGGCAGCCAGGGGTGTCTGCCTCCAGGAGGACCCACTGCTCAGCCACCTCCTGCCTGGTGGGAGCTGCCCTGGGGCAAGAGTTCGGGCACGTAGTGGGAGAAGAGCTCTTTAGAGAAATTCAGTTATTTAGACTCCACTCAGCTGGTGGGGAGGGACAGAGTCAGCAACAGGAAGAGAGGAATGGCTGCAAAGGCACCAAGGATTTCTTTGCTTCATGTGAGAAACCTCACGGAGCAAGATTTGCAATGGGAAAACAGGCTACATGCTGCAGAGCATTGGAGAACAGGGTGGGAAAGAACAGAGGAGAGGAACGGGGCTGCATGCAAGACAGGAAAAGAAAAGAAACGTAGGTGTGGGTGAATAAAGAGCAGGAGAAAGGGGAGTGTGAAGAATAAAGACAACTGGGATAACGGAAAGAAAGGAGTGAGGGAGGAGAGAGGAAGAGACCACCCTAATTACCACAAAACAGCAAGAGCGATTGGAACCTCGGAAACAAAAAGGGAGAGGTCTGCACGGGATGGAAAATAAAAGTAAAATATCCAGAGAACTTGAAGCGTAGTGAATAGGGATTCAGCATAAAACAGCGAAAGAGGAGAGGTCTGAAGAACAGAAGGAGACTACGGGCTTCCACTTGCTCTGCTGGAAGTGATGGCTAAGAGAAAAATCAGAGCACCCTTCCTGCTGTTCTCCCTCTCTGTAAGCTCTAAAAACTACTACACAGTGCCTGGTCTCCATGATCCTCCCTGAAGCGGTCCAGCAAACGAAGGAGGAAACACTGACAGCTCAGCTCTAACACCGGAGCTGCTCTGTGCACCGAGAGCACCCCGCTCCGCACCAGCCTGGCCCCCGCGCAGGTGCCAGCTCTCTGCAGCAGCCTGCAAGGGATCCCCCTCTTCAAAGAGGAGCTGAAAACATTTTCAGTTCCCATTATTTTTTTTTCTTAATCCAACACTCCAAAGATTGCACATAAAGTGACAGAAAGCAACAACAGATTTGAAAAATGAGACCTCTCTCCTCAAACGTGCCCTGATCTCCTCCTTCCCTACCTCTTAGTTACCATTTGTCACAGACTCATCAGTTGCTGCTTTCTGCTCCATCCTTGCTCCTCCCTAACCTCTCCCCCGTCCTCACTCCAGCAACCCATGTAAAAGGGAGCTTTCCCAGAGCATCCGCTGTTAACAGGCTCTTCCCATTGCCGGGAAGCGGAGCGCTGCCTCCTGCTCTTCCCCTCCTCACCTGGAAGCTCAGAGCTTCCCATGGGGGGATACAGAGGGACCTGTTTCCCCACCATCAGAGAAAAGAGATGAGGACAGATGCAACAGAAATCCACCAGATGTGCTAGACTTTTAAAGAAGACATTGATTAAACTGTACCTCACGCTCATTGGGGATAAGGTAATTGGCTCAGTTGGCACAGAAGGAGATAAAAGTGAGATATTAGGAGAAATTTAGCAACTATGAGGATGACTAAAGACGGGAGAGGTCAGCCAGGAAGGCCAAGGAATCCCCATCCATGAAGATTTTTAAGAACAAATTAAGCAAATGTCAGTTTGGTGACCAGGTTCTATTTTGTCCTTGCCTGTTGCAGAGGTGACTTCTGGGCACCGCTTTCAATCCGCAGTTGCTACAATTTCTTCATCACGTGAGGTGAAAGGACAGAAAGAGTTTGGAGTAAAGGAGGCAAAAGTGAGGGTTTGTCTAATAGAAAGAGGAGTTCCGAGTGTGTTCCAACACATAGATGGAGGCTGGAGAAGAGAGGAATAACAGAGAAATGTAAAGGCCGTGGTCCATGGGCACGTGTCAGGGGAAGGAACAGTGCAGCATGGGGCTGGGCTGCACCGAACACAACCAGGACTGGAGAAAAGGTCTGGGACTGAGCTGGCTAAACTGGGGTAACAGAAAAAAGTGTGGGCCAGGTTCGAGAGCATCAGCCAGGGCAATGGCTGCCAGATATCTTAGACAAAATGGGTTTCTGTATTAACATTTTTAAAACGTATTAAAGTTCTGTATTAAAAATAAAATCCTGTGTCCCGGTGCGGGGACGAAACAAAACAAACAACAACCAAACACAACACCACAGCAGACACGGCTTTTCCTGCGTCTCCGCAGTGACACTGGGTGCCCTGCAGCCCGGTCTGCTGGGCCTCCAGTAACCAGCTCCTGAGGCAGGGACCAGGGATGCTGCACTATCTGTCGATCTGCACATCCTCTGCAGCTCTGACGCATGTGTGAATTATTCATCCGGGGCTGAAGTCAGCACCATGTCAAGGACCTCTAAAATCCGCCTTAAAGATAGCTGAGTCCAAGGGAAGAGGGGCGCAAGGGGAGAACAGGGCTCAGGGGAAGGAGGACTGGATCCTCTGCCGAGATGCTTGCAGGAGGCAGAGACTCTGGGTACTGGCGCTGTCCCAGAGCAGCACGACGAGGAAGAGGCACTTACAGGAGCAAACAGAGAACTTCTGGCTCGACACACGAACAGGAGCTGAGCAAGCACAAGCTGTTTCTTCATCCCCTCTCTTTCAGGACATAATCGATTTCCTACCTCTGCTATAACACTCACACTGGCTTTTAACTCTCCCATTTCTTCAAGACTTATTTTCTAATCTAAGCCGACGGGACCTTTGCTCCACAAATCCCAACAGCACTTCTCAGAAGACAACTTTATAGCATTCTGGTAGGATGGTGGTGTAAAGTAACTGGGACTACACTGTTAAGTTTAACAGCACAAAATTAAGAAGGTTTACAGATTATTTAGAGGAACGAACAGAAAAGAGCATCTTTAAAATCCAGGATGCATGCTGGAGCTCCCGAGACGGGAAAGGTTCAGACCAAGGCAAGTGTACGGGACAGAAATACACGCTGTAAATCTCCTTAAGCAGCTCAGCCTGTCCTGGTTCCTCAAGGTTTTGCCAAGGTAGTTTGTTTGTACTTGTCACATGACTTGCATGAGGCATCACATCCTAATCAAGACGGACACCAGCATTTTCCCAGGCAAAGCTCCCATCCTCAGATTGCAGGGGCAGCTTAGCTGCTTTGTACACGTAACCCTGCCTGAGCCTCCTCCTGCTAAATAGGGAACAGAGGCGAGAGAGGCCATGAGGGTCCAGGTGCACTCGTAGTCATCTCTGGTCATTCTTCTGTTTGATGTAGAACAGTCTATGGCAAGGTACAAGCTCGCCCAGTGGGTGTTGTACTCAGAACTCCTGGTTTTCTACAGCACTGCACCCAGAACAGAGGCTCTGGGGCCAGGAGTGGTACCCTCCAGAGAGGGAGGGTTTCCCCCACCCCAGGGCACAGCATCTTCGCTCAGGCTTACAGGCTCCCCATCCTTCCAGGGTAGGGAATGTGAAATGAGGCAGCTGCTCCTGCATCCTACTAAAGGTTCCAGATGCAGCAACCTACACCAACTTTTAAATGTGTTGAGCTTGGAACTGGAAAAGGCTCAAAATCCATTCTTTGGTCCCAAGACACAGCAATTCCCACTGCCCACAGCCCCCGTGAGCCTCTCACCAAAGACAAACCCTGATTCTGCACTGCTCATAGTCTAGTGTGAAATACTTTGCTGCTGCTGCTACTTGTCCATTCTTGCCCTTGTATCTTTTGCTCACTTTTCACAGCCTTTAAGCATTTATCTTTTCACGCCTTTGCCTGCTCTGGATTTCCCTCAAGGCTGATTTTGCTACATCAGGGTCCTTATGCCATTTTCTTTTATTTTTTTTTTTCCTCCCCTCCTTTTTTTGTCCCAGGCAGAACTTTCCCACCTACCTCATGCCCATGCAGTTCCACGAGCTGAAGTAAACTGAGTCACTGACCTGGGAAAAGGGTCAGGAGCAAGAAGTGATTCACATATTATATTCCTCAGAGCTCCCAGCTGGCTGGTGGCCAAGCCACCGCCACAGCTAAGGACCAGCTCCCTCCAAAGTAGCTGTCCAAGACATTCTTCAGCACACAGCTGGGACGCCAGCAACGTGGAGATACTCTGACATAAGCAGAGGGATGCAGAGGAGCAGCAGGAAACCTCTCTCACAGTGGAGGTGCACAACATAGATTGGAACCATCCCTTTACTACAAGTAGGAATGAAACAGTAACCTCTGCAATTCAAAGTTTCTGTCAGATACATGTATCAAAATGGGGAGTATTAACATTAAAAAAAAAAAACAAAACAAACACAAACCTTAAGGCTTCTACAAAAATTTAATCTAATTAAATGTTTTCAAGATTGTAGTTCCATCTACCTGCCACATTCCTGATGGATCGATGAGCAGATTCTGCTCTCCAGTTTGCAGGAATGACCGGCGCAGCTCCAGAGGCCTCAGAAGAGAGGAATCTCATGAGTTACACTGGAAATAGTGGGATCATACTCAGGCTTGTGATATCCTGACTCACTGGACTTGTAATCTGATTATCCGGGTGTTTTTGGAAGCCCTGTGTAGTATGTCCTGCCCTGCTCTAGCATTTCCCCTCTGGGGATCACCAAGTTTGCTGCTTCACAGACACCCTTGGGGTTTGGAAACTGCCCACTTGTGACGGATGGAAACAGCGAGGCGCCTGCCAAAGCTTCCCGTTGAGTTTGAGCCTTCGAGTCAAAGAGCTGGAGATGCAGTAAACGTTCCTCTGTCCAAATAAGGCCTGGGGAAGCTCTGGGCACACAGTGTTTTCTACAAAACAAGCATGTGGTGTCTCAAGGTGTGCACCCAAGATCTGTGTCTCTTTATATGTAGTGGTGCAGGTGACAAGGTTGAAAGCATAATGCTTGGATAACCTCCACCTTCTCTATGTTTTTAGCTGCAATATCACGCTCTCCTCCGTTTACTGGCAATCTGCTAGACACCAAGAAAGCTGGTACTAGCATTTTCCTATCTCAAAAGTTACCGTGTTCCTGTGACAAAGTGTTTTTAAAACAAATCATATTTTGGAAGGTGAACCTAAAAAAGCCTCTCTGGTGTTTGAAGAAACCTTGGGGCAGAAGAGACATTTGCTGGGAGAGCAGCTCTGGAGCCAAGTAAGTTTTGGAATTAGGAAAGCTCCTCTGACACACTGCTGCTCGTCAGACAAAACGTGCTCAAGTTTGTTGGTCATTCTGGAGCCTTGAAAGCAACGCAGCATCTGGTAAATTCATTCCCAGATGCTGGGGGAACAAGGGATTGTGGGAGACAGTTTAAGATGGGGAGGGATTTACTGCAGAACAGAGAAAAAGCAAATCAATGAAAGTTTGTTCAGCCTTACTTCTCTTTTTTTTTTTTTTTTTAGTGAGGCTGCAGTAGGAGAAATTTTGGGATTTTGTGCTTGTGTTGCTTTAAGGACAGGAATGCTGGAAACGGAGGTATTTGATACCTTTGCTGCTAATTACAGTGCAAGCTCCCAGTGTCCTGACAATGCCCTTGTCCCTGACCTGGAGGGGCCTCACTGTCTCAGGGTCAGCTGTAATTTAGTTTTAGGTCAGACCTGGAACTCTCCTGCCAAACTAACTGCACTCTGTTTTGAAGTAGAAACCATTTACTAGTAAGTCTGAGACCATCAAACTCATTTCACTAATGAGAAACAGGAATGAAGTTCAGAGCCCTAGAGATGAAGGTCAGTGTTGGACACAAGGAGAGCTCAGCTGCGTCACGAAGGAAGGGGCTGGTGTGCGACCGAGCCACACGACCGCCCGAGCTCCCATCTTCTGCTCCCTTCCATTAAGCACATTTATTACAAAAAAAAAAAAAAAAAAAAGATAGAGACCAACTAAGCTGTGCCAGCCCCCGAGCACGAGCACACATGACGGTGCTGCCAGCCCCCCACCTCAGGGAGTTTACAACACAGTTGCTGCATTTCACAGGAGGCTCAAGAAAGAGGACTGAGCTCTTCAGCAAAGCTCATGAGTTGTTGGTGCTGCTCCTACCTCTTCTCACAGATTGGCCAGGTGATTTGGGGCAAGAAACTTTGTTTTTCTACTTGAAAACTGAGGTTTTTCTTCCTCGCCTCAAAAAAAAAAAAAAAAAGCTTTGAGATCTTCAGAGAGAACATGCTGCAGAAAATAACCCAAAAGCTGTAAAACTTCTTAGCTTCCTCCAAATAATCAGCATTCTCTAACTCATAGGGAATTAAGTATTTTTTCAGACCAACAGATTTTGATCCGATATTCTTCCTCCTCACCGTGCTCATGGACAGAGAGATACTGTCACGATACTCCATTGCATTACCTGAAACCAACTTGTCACTTAAAGAACCATCCTTTATGATTTGTGGGTTAGTCCGAGAGCCCAGCACATTGTGCATCTTTCCAGAATCCCTGCTCTTTTGCATTTATGTAGACACAGGACTGTGTTTGCTAAAGAAAAACCTCTTCAGAGCACAAATATTTTTTTTCAGCTCTGCACATCACTGTGACAAGAGGCCAACTTGCACTTACAGGAAAAAAGCTGGATAAAAAATTTGTGCCAATTTACTAAACAGTAAAAGCCTTTTGACAGCAAAGGAGTGTTCCACGTCCAAATCTATGAACACACAAATGAGACAGACAAGTACAGACCCAAACATGCTCTTTGGGAACAGTAAAACATATTCGGCTCTAGATGCCCGCCACAGTTGGGGTTGGTGATCAGATGTGAGAAACCACAGCTATAGCAGGAAACAGGACCGCGAAGGGATGCTCAAATCTTTCTTTCATAAAAGTTGACCAGAAGACGGCAACACACCCTGATGTGCGTTAGCACTTGTTCGCTGCCACGCTTGACAGCTGCAAGGCAGCGTGGTAGAGAGAATTACCAGCCCTACAGATCTTCAGATGATTCCAAAATGCAATACCCCCGTTGTCAGACACCACAGGTCCCTTGCTACGTGTAAACCCAAATCTCTGCTCTCACCGTCTGTGCCTCTGCAAATATCAAAGCAGCTTCCAAGAGCTCATCTTAATTACCAGAGCTCTTTGTGGGATAGGTCCCAGCTACCCAAAGCTGGGTACCTCTTTCGTGACTCCCCGAGAAAGCCACGTGTTTCAGGAGTGATGCAACTACCACGTACCAGAACAAGGCTCTGGAGCAGAGCAGATAGCTTCCTTGGCAGCTGGCCCACCGCACTGGAGCTCGCTCCCAGGAGAGATTAGAGGGAGTAAAAACCTCATTGCCATCAGAGCAAAGCACTCAACCTGCTCCTACCAGAGATTTCTCACAAGAGCAAAAAAAAAAATCCAGAAGTGTCTCTACAAACACGAGGCTGCGGGAACAGAGAAGAGATAACCCAGTTAATGGCATGCATACAGCTTTGTGAACAGCCTGGGTAACGCTGATTGGTAAAGGACAGGCAGGAGCTCCGAGCAGAGCCTGTTCTACACCGGGAAGATTACCTGGCTAATACCTGAACAGAGAATTGCCTCCCTGCATAAAGTCACCCAAAAGCCAGATCTGCAGCTGCAAAGCTTTCAAGTGAGGTTTTTAAAATTTGGAAGTTGAATAGCATTAAATACATTCTATCCTCTAGATGACCTTATTCAAGCCCCTTTTTTTTTGTTTTCAAGGCATGGTAGAGGACAGAAGCTACCTTCAGGTTCCCAGGTAACGCAATTTATACCAGAGGCAGATGAAAATATGAACTACTTGGACTCACTTAGACTTCATGTGCTTTTGGACTCCCCTGCTCCTTCAGGTGTCACCACATGTGCGTGACCCCTACAGTGAAGGGGAAAGGAGAGGGTTTGCACTGGTTTCAAGGAAGACTGAGCTCTGCCCATAGACAAGGTAATTTTCTGTCTACACACAGAGGACTCTGCACGAACGAGCTGTTTCCCAAGGGCACAGCAGAGCCCCTTTGGAGGCAGCTCCCCAGGCTGGAGCTCCTGTGCAGCAGGCATAATGTGGGCTCACCCCCCAGCCCAGCAGGCTCCTGGGGACAGGGCCATAAAGACCATGGACTGCCTAGTTCACCCTACCGAGGTCACCTCCTGTGCTCTGCTCCATTGCTGCCAGGGTAGAGCTCTGCAAGGTGGAGCATGGAGCTCTGGGCAGGGCTGTGCGGGCGGCAGCCTGGCCTGGGAACTCAGGAGCAGCGAAGAAGGAGAGGATGCTGGAGTGGAAGTGATTTGAATTAGAACAAACTGGCTGCTGAATAGCAGCTTTTATTCCAGCATGGAGAAGGCTTTGTTAGTCAAGCACATGTGATACACAAAAGCCTCCACTTGAATTCATTGAGTTTTAATTGGTTCTCAGGTGGGGGAGGAGACGGGTGTTAGGAATTAGGGATTCCTTAAAGAGGCAATATCATTAAATCTTAACGCCTCTTCCCTCTCACCCCCAGCTTCGGCTTAGGAGTCTGGCCTCACTCAATTGTCTTACATTAGAGAATCAGAAAAAAACTGAGGGAGAGAAAGGGTGGGAGGGCGAGTCACTGATAAAGCCTGAAGGGAGATCAATGAACGGGGAGGGTGAGGGGCAGGAGGAAGACTGAGAAAAGAAAGAGGCTGGTTGGGAGAGGAGGGAGGTCACACACAGGCAGGAAAGGCAGGAGAACCTCAAAGGGATGAGGGAAAGAGAATGATGCCATTCGAGTCAGGGCTTTCTTTTCTCCCTGCATTCCTTCTTTTATTGAACACTTAAAACTTCCCCTGGAGATCCTCTGGCTTGGCTCTGTGAGCCTGCGCTCCAAAATGACAGAGTCGATTAGCACAAGGAAGGAAGCAAACCCTGGGATGGGCATGGGGAACGACAGCAGCGAGAGAAACCTGCTTGGAAGGACCTCGCAAGAGCTGCCGCTTGTTTTTCCAGACACAGCACGTTTGAGACAGAAGTTCTGTTACTAAGAGCCTGCCGCAGGAGTAGCTGAATCAAGGTCCTTGTGAGTGAAAGAGAAAGGGAGCAATCGGGAGCTAAGGAGGTTTCACAGCCAGCGTTGCAGGAGGTACAGCACGCTGCCCAGCTATGAATGGTAGGGTACCTGCACGCCAGACCCTGACCAACAACTGCTACACTGCGATGGGGGACACACATCTCAAACGTATAATGATTGTCATCAGTCCAATACATCACAGGAGAACAAATTAATGTTGTTTTACCTGTTACCTTTGGAATTTAGATAGGTGACACCAAACACACTGCCAGCACACACCAACTCGAATGCATTTTCTTTTAGAGTTCCCAACAGAAGAACGCTGCTTCTATATTTAAGTCAGACTGTTTATCCTGTATAAAGTCACCCACAGCAGATACTCCTCGCAGGAAGCACTGCCTACTGTTTTACTATAATTCTTTATTACAAAATTAGACTGCACAACCTCCGCTTGTAGACTTCACCATGGCACTAATCTCCCCCAAAACAGGGGCACTGCAACCAGTTACTGTACAGACTCAAATGGGAGGTCTCTGACTTCTGTTCAAGGACAGCGTGGGATGCTGCAAACAGCATTCTCATGGTGGCTTCTCTCTAAGAGACTGCCTCATCCAAGTCACTTACTGTGGTGTGAAACCTGAAGGAAACATCAGACCCTCCACTGACACAGCTGTGGTACAGGGTAGCTCTCACATACACGTGGGTTATTCATGTATTTCAGAGCACAGGCAAAAAAAAAAAATAATAAAAAAAAAATATCAGTGAATTCACCCACTGAAAGCGTCACAGGATCCAGTTTTCCAAACCCCCTCCCTGAAATACGAGGGAGGTATCATTTAAGTATCATTTAGAAGTGACACAGAGACTGAAGCCTCATTTGGTCTGTAACTCCAACTCAAAGCAGACGTGATCTCCACCTGGCAAAGGCATTCGTGAGCAGTGGGCTGCAACAGTGCCTGGCACCGGCTACACAGAAAGCGTTTAACCACACATGGAGAAGAGCTAACACCACTTGCCTTGATTTTTAATACTGCAAAGGCTACACTCTGACTCTGCCAAGCTGCCTCTTGTCACCGCTCGACCAGTGACAGCCCATGAGAGCCCTGCCCCACCGGAGCAGCAGGGCTTTCCTCCAACAAGGCAGTCTCTCCTGGAAGGCTTGTGTAGGAAAAAACAAACAAAAAGCCCCACAAATCGTATTAGAGATACATTTTTTTTCCCTTCTAAGCAATGTTTCTTTTGTGCTTCACTTTGCCTCTTCTCATAGTGCACCTGCATTACAGGTAGCATAGACATTACAGATTTATTTCCTTTTCTATCTTATGAGTTTTAATTAATCCACAGGCATAAGTTCACAAAATATCTGACTCACTTGAAGCAGCAGCTGCTCATCATCACCAACGGTAACATTTGTGAGTCCACCTTATTGTGCATAGCTCTAAGCACGATCCCTGCCTCGTCGGAAAGCTGCATCGCCCTGCAGAGGACCAAGCAATCGGACCATTTCCTGCAACCCTGCATTCACGGTTAGAGACAGAGCAACTCCTGTGACTACCTTCCCAATAACAAAGTGTAGGAAAAGGCTGTCGTGGTAAGGATGGGTAAGGTCAGGCCTCCAGGATTGTTCCCTATATTTCTCCTAAACTTGTTGCCCTGGATGCATTTGCTCTCCTCCCAGCATTTCTCTAGTAACAGCCTTTCCTGTGATTGTTTCCTTCTCTTTCAGATACATTCAGTTTATCTTTATACTTAGTGCAGGACTATTGGTTTTCCTGCTACCACCTTGTTTCTCAACAGTTCCCTATTTTGTAGCTTCCAATAGGATCAGACCAAACGCCATTTGTGCCTTTGGAAAGAAAAATAATTTTAAAACCCTCCCATTATGCTCAAAAATCTTGCTGCTCTCCTACAGCTTTCTGTAGACGCCTTTCCTAGTTGGGATCCTCTTGCGACATTTTTCCTAGCCAGTACCATTTCCCCAGCTTTTTGGTATGCGACGGCGGGCGCTTCGGAACTGCTTCGCTACACAAGCCACAGATTTGTCTGTCACAAACAGTGTCAGTTATCACAGCATCAAATTTGCTGTGTGCAGCAGGTCTCTTTAAGGCTGCCATGAATTGAAAATTGTTTTCCTACCTCTTCTCAATGCCTGACGGCACAGGTATCTCAGCCATCAGCAGTGGCTTTGGGGCAAAATGTGACTGACACATCTGTCTCAGCTATTCAGTTAATTTTATTCCCAGCCTGTTTCATTACATTAAACCTCAAGACGCTCACCATATTTCCTCCTTTCCAAGGAGGAGGGAGAGCAAAACCATCCTTTCGGCTCCAGAAGAAGTTTAGCTACAGCTGCTCCAGCAATTAGACTGGCTCCACCTCACGGGTCCTCCTCTAACCAGGAGGTCGCTTCTTTCTTTGCAAGTACTAACACCGCACAAACGAAGACAATCCTAAGGAAAATTCAGCCCCAACAAGGTATCGCTGCCAATTTCAACAGGACCACAACGGATATGTCCTGTGCCAAGCTGCTGGTCAGGCACAAGCTTTACATTGTTTTCCTCTGTGAAGGGGCAGATTTGTGTGGGCACTGACATAGCTTCAAGAGTTATAATACGAAGACCACCTATGGCACAGGTCTTCACAAAGCTGGTCGGACGCTAGCACAGAAACGTGCTCTGCCCTCCTTTAAAATCACCTCTTTCTGCTCCAGCCGACAAGTCCTCCCAAGGCCTTTGGGAGCACCCACCCTTTGCTCTGGGGATGGCCACATCAGCATCCCGAGCGTAGCCCAAGGGGTTCCTGGGGCTTGCCTGGCAGCCAGACAGCTTGCAGCTTCCCGTGCTTCTTCCCCCGAGGCTGCAGCCCTCCCAGCAGGCTCCTGCCCCAGCCCACACCAGGGCTGTGGTTGCTGCAGGACTGGACATCAGAGCGTTCCCAGCTCCTCTGGGCCCAAAGGCCACGTCCAGGTTCATGCAGGAGGACAGAGCCGCACTAGAGCCGGGCACCACGCGTTACAGCGATGGAATGAGGCTGGGATGACTAACAAGAGAAGCCAGCACTGCAGCAGCTTTCCAGCCCAGTGCCCTCACTGGTTTCAGTGCGAGGTGGCAACACTTTGCACATTTATTGGTGTAATATCGCCCACGTACTGTTCCTTAAACTTGCACGAGCCCACACCTCCGTGGCCCCAGTATCCAGCGGACCTTGCTTGGAAAGATCTTTACAAATGCACATCGCTACTGATAACATGAGATACCACTGGGAACTTCAGGGGAGTGCTCTGCTGCTTCACTACATTTGCCCGTTGTACCCAAACGTGTTATTTCTCTGAATGATACGAGTGCTCCGTCCCCTGTGTTTTGACAGGTAAGTAGACGAGGGGCACTGTGGCTTTAAGAAGGTCATTTCCACTGTCCTGCCGCTGTAATTAGCCTGCTAAAGAAAGGGCAGAGGCTGGAAATTGGATTGAGCAAACCAGGCTTTAGCCGCAGGATGAAGGCAGAGCCCCAGGATTGTTATGTTAATCACCTGAGCTCAGCAGTCCCTGCCCTTCAAACCAGTACAACCCCAGTACAAACCCAGGACCCCTCTGCAGAGCAAACCCGGCCTGGCTCAGGCTCCAGCTGCCCCAGGACACCTCTCTCCACCTCTGGGGGTGCAGGGGCCACCCCTGCGGCCACCTGGGGAGCTCCTGCCCACCACAGCCGCAGCCCGTGGCCATACAGCTGCTCTGATCCCGAGTGCCGGGCCACAGCTGCCAGCGGGGCCAAGAGTGAATGGGGGTCACGGGTGACACCGTGAGCTGATGGGCCAGGGCTGCTTTACACCAGCTGAGGATCCAGCCCCGGCCGTGCTGAGTCAATAAGCACGTCTGAAAGCACAGATTGCTCACTGCTATTTCACCGATGAAAAATAGCACGAAGAACAATAGGCCAGATTCGTATCCGGCATAATAACGGCTGCAGGCAGCGGAGCTGCGGGCGGGTTCGGTCAGTGCCAGCGACAGCAGAGTCCCCTAGGTCCTGGGCCACCAGCTTGTGCTTCAAGTCCAGTGTCTTCAGCACCAGAGCTACCCCAAGTTAATCCCAGGGGCAAGCGCTCAGGGTGAAGCCCCCCAGCCTGTCCCTGCACTGTCCCCAGGAGTGCAGCCACTCTCTGCACCAGAGCTGTCACCTGCGCCGGGCACCGGCGTCGCCTCCAGCACTAGCTGGTGAGATGCCACCAAAGCAAGAGGCACCGCACCAGCCAGCGGCAGTGGTGAGCTTGGCCCAAGGTGCCCTGTTTGCTGAATGGACGTGTTTGTGGTGCAGCCGCCCAGAGCTGGCCACGAATCGCTCCCAGTCACAGCCGGCTGCCTGCTGCCTCCTGTTTTGTCCTCGCCGCCTCTCACCTCCATGGAAAACAAGGCTGGGGTTTACCTCACCGCACTTTACTAGCTTCTGTTCCCCTGGAAATGTGCCTTTTTGTCCCCTCTCTGCTCAGAAACTTTGGGCTAGCAGCCTTCACTGCCACCGCCACCACCCACCCACCTTCTTTTTAAGGCAGCAGCGCAGGCTGGCCATTGTTCCCTCCTCGCTGCCCCTATTTTCGTAGGGCGAGCTCGTGTCTCTCCCCCGTGTCGGGCCAGCTGGGGCTCCGCGTTACCCCCCTTGTTCTTTGGTGCATTTTTTCACTGTGCCCCTGCGCTGCCGGGGAGGGGGAGGGAGAGGAGGAGGAGGATGGGAGGGCAGCGTCTGGCCCCGCATCCCGCGCGCCGGATGGCATGGTTTTGGAGAGGCCTGGCTTAGTGAAGTTATTCAAGCCAACGGCAGCCTGGCAACCGGGCGGCCACAATGGGAGCGCAGGAGGAGGAATGTTTCCACATGCCTGATCAATGGGAGCAAGGGAGACAGCAAAGCAAACAGAAGCTGGGAAAGAGACACAAAGAGAAAGCAGCCTTTTCTCTGCTCAGTTCCTTTCATTTGTCACAGCTCTTTGTGCAGCCGATGACAACGGAGGCCCTTCGGAGGCTAGTTTTAGGGAGTTTGGTTTTTCTAATTAAATAAAACGCCGTGTCCTTTTTCTTCACTTGTTATCCTCCCACTCACCAAAAAAAAAAAAATAAAACCAAAACCCTAAGAGCAGCCCCAAGCCCCTCTTTCTCCCTGGGAAGGTAGAAAGGCACAACCACCCCCTTGCTTGCTCGAAAGCAGCTCCCGGGCTGGACGCAGTGCCATGCCCGAGCGCCGGCAGGGTCCTGCCCGGGGGGCCGGCAGCGCCGAGCAGCACATGCCACCTGCGTCCCCCCGGCTGCTCATTACGGGGATAAAGAGCCCAGCGAAGGACAACTTCTCTGGAGGTGGTGAACTCCCCGCAGCAGCTGCCGACGAGACTAACGGGCAACTTTCTATGGGAACGAGGCAGCATTCAAAATAGGGTTAGAGGAGAGTTGCCTTGGAAACTTGGACCATTTCTGCTGAGGGGCTATGATTACCCTCGATAGGTCCCAGACAGGATTTACCTGGGAGCAGACTGTGGGACAGAAACTCCCGCAATCTGCAAAGCGGCTGCCCCGGAGGGGGGACGGAGGCGAAGGAGGGGTTTTGGGACAGAGGCACCAGCTTGCTGGTGCTGGGCTGCACGGTGACCAACAGCAGCCGAATCCAGCCCTGTTGTGTAACCAGTGGTGGGAGCCCAGAGTTGTTTCCCCTCATTACTATGCAAGAGTTCACAGCAACAGGCCTCTTCTGTGCAGGAGTTCACAGGAAAGGTCCTCCCTGGCTCTAAGACAACACCAAGCAAACCAACATGAGAGAGAGTTTGGGGATAAGCTTTCCTGCAGCGAGGCCAGAGCAGAGCTTATTCTGTCTCTTTAAAAAAAAAAAATTAAGTCTACCTGGATGTGTGTAGTGCTGAAGAACAGAAAAACCTTCTGGCTGCTGAGGAAGAGGAGGCAGGACACCTGCCTCCTCCACACCTCCACCAAAAGGCAGGCTTCCCCTCCTGCGACCAGCTCCAGCCCCCTGGGCATCACAAGTGCAGGAAGAAGATTAGTGATCCTGCATGTGCCTTAGGAGGAGGGAACTTCAGCTATGAACACGGCAATGTTTGGGATCCCACCGGACTTTTGCTCGCAGTTAGGTTCAGGATGCAACCAAACCGTGAAAGGGAGCTCCAGCACCACGAGTCAGTGAATGGCAGCGTGAGCTCAAGGAAATGGAGTAAAACTTGGTCCTAATCACAGATGTAGAACTGGCTCAATAGCACAGGAAAATTCCTGCCCACTTCCAACAGCCAAAGACACAAATGGCTAAATACAGGCTTCTCAGTCCTCATGGCCAGGTGTTCCAGGCAGACAGCAAGTTCTTCTGCCAATACCTGTTCCTGTTCCCAGGACTCCTCCATAGTCCTGTTTCTCAGTCAGTCAGTGGCGCTAACATTGTTTTGGCAGTCGGGCTCTGACGTGACAAGGATGCGTAGTCTTACCAGCTTCCAACATCACCCCATCTGAACTGCACTTCACACCCCACATCTCCACCCAGCCCTCTCCTCTGTGGGTTCAGGCATGTCCCTGTTGCCTGCTCAGGTTAAAGAGGATCCCATGAGCCATTTTGCGTGAAAGCTGAATTCCAGCAGTGTTGGGGTTTCCTCTGCCTTGCTCTGGAGGCATCAAAGGGGTGACACGCTGCCTCAGTTTCACTGTTCCCCCCACCTCCCAACAGCAAACAAGTAAATCACAACAGCGTCCCATGTGACGTTTTGCTGGGGAATGATGTTTGTGAGGCATTCATTTAACAATGCAAGTGCCTCTAAATAATAATAATAATTACTATTACTAAAGAGGATTCTACCATACCCCAAGTCTCCTTAACACCCATATAATCAGCAAACTTCCTTTTAGGAAGCGTCTCGATTTCCCTATCGAGTATATCCCTGCCATCCCACAGTCCTAGCTGGCTCTTCCACTGCCCCCAGACATGTGCTAAGTGCCAGCCTGTAGCTGAATGAAGATCAGGAACCTCACCTCCCCAATTTCAGAGTGAAAACTCACTCCACAGGCATTACCTACTGCTTCAAAATTATTCCAGTGCTCCTTGAGCCTTCTTGTAAGGAAGGAGAAATCCACCTTCACTCCTGCTCAAAGGATTGCTTTCATTAAGGTCTCTATAGGTTTGCGATGGAAAGTATTTGACCTGCTTCAAAAATATTCATGAGACTCTCACATGCATTCAGTAAGGGCAGACAAGCAAAATCCTCAGCTCGTGTTCTCCTGGGGTCTCAGGGTGCTGATGGCAATATACATCCTAATTACAATATACACCATATTGGGAACGAGACCTTGTCAGCTCTGGTGATGCTTTCTTTGACTCAAAGAAACAATCTGGAAGCGAGTGTGATTATTTCTCAGTAGATCAGAAAAAAAGTCTAACCACGTGGGAACACCTTTAAGTAACTGCCCTTTTCTCTGGCCTCAGTGAGAAGCTTCCAAGACAGGCCACAGGGAAAGGTTGAACTGTACAAGAATATTTAGACACTTCCAGAGCTTTGGTTGTGCTGAACAGCAAAACTTGCTGCTCCTACATAGCAGGGGGAAAAAAAAAAAATCTCAGGTACGAAGACTGCCAAGACGGTCCATTACGGTATTCACCAAGTTCTGAAACAAAAAGATTGCTCTTCTTTACAAGCAGCACATTCGGAGTGTCACTGCGTAACACGCACGAGACAAACCGAGCAGGAAAAGCAGCATTCACTCACCACAAACAAGCACCACAGAACGCTGACCAGCTACTGCACAAAATGCAACGCAAGTGCTGCCTTACGAGAAAGAAAAGCAAAGCATATTCCCTTTTACCACGATCACTGCAAGGCAAAGCAGTTCGCACGTAGCTAGTGCTGCTCTTTCACTCTTGCACCTGCTGTGAAGACACTACCCTGGTACGGAGCAGCACTCTGCAGCTCCCTGGTCTGCCTCCCTCAACAGGACCCTTCTGTGCTGCCTACGGATCCATCTCAAGATAACATTCTTTGGCAGAAGGACAACCTGCTGACGGACACACGCAATTAGTAGCCCGCTGACAGGCGCCCGTTCAGCCTCTCGGTGGCCCCTTTCACTCAGGTAAAGCTGGCACAGCGACGCAGCCGCCCAGCCGTTGGTACAGCTCGATAAAGTGGAGGAAAAAATTCAAAAAGTCTTAAAGGGAACCTCGGGGTGGGAAGAGAAAACATGATAGGTATTCCGTAACTGAGGGAGAAGCAGCATTTTATCGCTGTTGAAACAGCTCCCACTATTGAATCAGTAAGTGCCTGAGCTTTTTATGATTCTCCTTAGCACAGGTAATACCGCAACAAGGCAAAGAGCTACCACCTGCAAATATATAAACAAGTAAATCACAGAGGGGAGAAGGGGTGGGGTGGAAAGAGAGCATTTCTTTCAGGAAATACTGCGGTAACAGAAAGGGGAATACTTCCACTCATATCCTTCCCTTCAGTCTTCTGACAACGCGACCCTGATGCAGACAGCACGCGCAAGGCAACCGGGATGGTGGTGCTGCCCCCGGGACCCGCTGGTGTCCTGCAAGGTCTAGCACGCACACCGTACCCAGTGACCAGATCGCCAAGCAGCCTAATTACGTGACCTTGCCAGAAGGGTCGACCTTTCCAGGGCGGGAGGAAAGGAAATCCTTTCAGGCATATCACGTCAGAGCTTCTCGAGATCCTTCCCACTTACTCACGTCTCAGTCCCACTGGCACATGCGGGCCACAGCCTCGTAGAGTTGTTTTCTGAACAAAACTAGAAGCAAAGTGATCCCAGCTCATTTTGGCATGGATCAAGCAAAACAACTTCACGTGGTTACAGGACAGACTGCGAATTCTATACTGCAAGGGTGGTGAGACACTGGAACAGGTTGCCCAGAGAAGCTGTGGCTGCCCCCTCCCTGGCAGTGTTCAAGGCCAGGTTGGATGGGGCTTGGAGCAACCTGGTCTAGTGGAAGGTGTCCCTGCCCATGGCAGGGAGGTTGGAACTAGATGGTCTTTAAGGTCCCTTCCAACCCAAACCATTCTATGATTCTATAAAATTACTTATTATAACACCCTCTTCCACCCACAGCTGTAGAACCCTGATGAAAATGAGAGAAACTCATCCCCTTGGGTACAGCCCGTTCACAGCCACAGCACACGTGCATGCCGGAGACACAGCACAGGGCAGATCCAGCCCTGTTTCCTTCACCACCTGAAACCCCAACCTCAACCATCCCCTTGGCAGAGGATGCCTGTGGTGTTCAGAAATTGCTCCCCCCAGTGTTCAGGCTTTTCCTTTTTCTCACAGATATGTTACACAAAACACAGCCCAAACTTACCACAGGTAGTACAGAATTGTGAAAAAAAGCCATCTTTTCTCTAAAAATCCACCACTCTCCCCTTAGCCTGCCACAGTCCGCCCAGACATTCCTACAAAACCAGGGAAAGGCGCTTTTAACCTTTTCTCATTTGCAGACCCTTCTAGGTTTTTCACTAGAAATATGGACCTATATATAGTGAACTTCAGCCTCCTGAAAATACACCACACTTCTCTTGTCAAAGCATGTAGTAAGAATCCTTACAAGCTAGAGAAGCAGGTGTTAAACTGGGTCAACCAAGATAACAAGAAAAAAATTACAATTCATTGTCTTTACCTAGGGAAGAAATGTTCCTTTGCTCCAGCAAAAAAGTGGTGACTTCCAGAGAGCTCAGGCATGCTGACTTCTGCACCCATCCCTCATTTCGCAGTGACCAGCCAGGCTGTGCAGTACAAGGGAGAAATCTCTTCTGGCTTGTTGTCTGACTTAGCGTGGGGGAACCAAAGAGCAGACATGTGAGTGCTACCCATAACCTCCACTGGAATTAAAAAGCCATTCATACAAAGCCATCAGGAACCTCCTATACCCTGCCAAGGGCTATGACCAGGCACAGGAGTGCCCCCCTAATAACTCTCCAAATTCCCTTTTAGAAAGGCTGGGCCAGCTGATCTCCATTACACCACTTAGCACCTGATGAGCAGCAGCTGGGAAAGGGACACTTACAGGTGGCCACAGCGACGTGCTCCCCAGCACTGGGGGGCTGTCAGTGGCGGAGTCCTGCACAGAGCTGGGGGAAAGTGGATTTCATCACCCTGAAATTCTGTCAGTACAGCAGGGCAGCCCTCTTCTGCCTCACCACTCTGTCCTGCTGGTTACAGAGGGTTGGCTCTAACTCCAGGAGCAGCAAAAGCTGCTGTCTCGTTTCCCCTGTCATCTGTATTGTCTTAGCACTAAAAGCCATATGAGCCCACAAAGTTAGATACGCCCACTGCTGCAACTCCAGAAGCGTATGCATCCTTCTATCGTATTAAAACTGCCACACTAATGGTGCCCAGCAGCAAGTCCTCCATCCTGCCTCGTGGCCATCACAGCTCTTAGTGATTCTCTGTCATGCTGGAAGAGTTTGTCAGCTTGTCTCACACCAGGTTCTGGGGATACCGGTGTGTCAAAAAGGCACCTCACAACACCCATCACAGAAACAACCACAGGGCTGAGCACCGAAACTGGCCACGGGATGTCTGCCCAGAGCTCCGAGAAGCTAATTTGAACCAGGCCGAGCTGTATGAACTCAATAATTAACAAAGAATGTACCTGAAGCCAAGTATATTAAGGGGTGAGAAAGCATTTCAGGTCTAGAGAATTAAACCATTGTAATCAGAGAAGAAAAAAAAAAATCTAAAGTAAAATCCTTGCCTAGACCTTGACTATTCCCTTAGCAGGACAAACCTGATGCCCAGTTGTTGTTTACAACGATAAGGTCAGAGGAAAGGCCATTTCCTCTCAACAATTGTCAGAAGGGATTAAAACCTGCATTCAGGCTTGCTTTGAACTAGCAGGTACTCGGTTCCCGATGGTATCAGGATCCATTCAGAGGTCTCCAGCAGCCTCCGGGGCACGTCTCCATAATGCCCCTATTGTGGAAATATGCAGGGCTGCTTCCTGCATTCACTCGGTCTTTATGAAGCTTCACCCTTGTGGTCCAATACCCAGGTCAGGAAGCAATCCTGCAATCACTGTTTAATTAGTCATTTCCCAAGTCTGCCTCAGTTGACAGTTGCTGCTGGTGCTTGTCAGCTGCAGAAGAGGGAGGCTGGGCAGCAGAAACATCACCCCAGATTGGGAAAGAAAAGTTGCTCGCAGAGTTTGAGGCACGTTTGTACGTAGCTCGACATGCCACATTCTCCATTTCCACTTTTTTTTCCTAAGTAGAAGGATTTGAGCAGATGAAGGGGCCATTGCACCTTCTACAAGTCAAGACAAAAGCTGATTTATAACAAAAGTGGTTTTATTTTTGTTGGTTTGTTGTTACGGGCTGGGCTTTGGTTGGCTTGGGTTTTGTTTTGCTTTGTTTTTCTCCTTGAGAAATAAGGTCTTTGATACAAAGCACATACTTCAAGAGAGGTCTGTTCCAGGAATTCCAGTCGCATACTTTCCTTTGTGGAAGTCAGTACGGAGCCTGAGAGGTTGGATACATGCAGCTTCAGCTTTTCCAAATGAGCTCACTGGAAGAGGTACTTCTTACCATACAGGCACCAATTTGAAAAGAATGAGAGTTACGTAGTATTAAAATATTTGTCTAGATAATGAGTGTTTGTGTGTGGAGGAATGCTCCAGGAAAAATGTTTGTTGAAACCCAACTGTTTTGAAAAACACGGTGATTTTTCTGTTCAACAAAATAAATGAGGTATTTCAACAATGTCAAAAAGGCCTATTTTGGCATTTTCAGTGTATTGGACGTTGTTGAGAAAAGCTTTTCAAAACAAAAAAAATACAATTATATAAAAAGTTACATAAAGCTATATAAAATAACTTTTTTTTCAGTTTAAAGACACTGAAATCAGAGGAACTGCTCTGATCAAAACAAAACAATGTTTTCAGAGTTTCATTTTGTAAGAAAGTTTGATTTGAAACGTGATTCATTCTGGAATGGAAAAGGTTTTGAAATCTCACCATTTCCCAGCAAAATGAGAACTTCTGTCTTTCTCTAGTTCCAGTTTCCTTTGCTGCAACGAAATAATTGGAAATTGTGACAGCGGGACAACCCTGCTTTTGATAAGCGTGTGTGAAGCAGAAAAAAAAGTTCAGAAGAAGAAAAACCCTAACAGCTCAGTAATCCCACTGAGAAATTTACCTAAATGTCAAGAAACGACACTGGAATTCACAGAAGATTGATATGAGGGAAGCTGACTCCAATGGGCAGTAGAACTGGTGAGGGAGTTATAACATGGATTATTATAGCTATCATACGAGAAGTTCCTGCTCTCTCCCTGGATCAAGCACATAACTTCTTATAACCTTGTTCAAATCATAGCTTGTAACATGCTGCATCAGTCTCTGCGCTGGGCTAATGCACATTGCTTCCAGCAGCTCAGGGTGCCAGCAGAAAAAATACGTATTTGCTGCAAAAAATGTGCAAGTACGTCCTCTGAAGGATTTTTTTTTTCCTCTTTCTCCCACTAAGGCTATACTAACCCTGGCAACAGCAAAATCCAGAAGACACAGGGATGAGATAATTTCACATGAGCATCCTTTCTCCTCAGCCACTCAAGGAGACAAGTGGCATCTTCTCCACGCTCCTTCCCTCTGACTTCCTGACAGTTTCCCTTTCTGCAGCAATGTATCTGGGATTACCCTATCCACTCTTCTCTTACGTGATCTTCCTCTTCAGCTGAGGTTTCTTGCAAAGTGCCAAAACACAATTAGAAAAATTATTTTTAAGACCCACGCTGATGAGAGAAGGATGCAGAAGAGAGCTGTGAAGAGAGCTCAGGAACACCTGTGAGGTTATCATCTCCATCCCCTCACCTGGGGGAACAAAAGCTCAGCACCCAGCATTACCATCGCACCAACAGCCATCAATAAATTGCTCTCATAAGAAAAGAACAGATGTGACAAAGATTGTTCCAGGGTCTATAGCAGACCACAGCCAAAGCACAAGAGTCTAAATGTGCTGGGCTAGGATGGCAAGGGAAGTCACAACTGGGTTCCATCTAGGGGGAATTATTCTTACACTCAATTCATCAATTTACGGGCAAGCGATTCCACAGGCAACGCTGACTTGATTAAACAGGGCCATAATGACAGTGGGTGTAGGGAAGCACCCAGCCAAGTATGCAAACTAGCCTTCTCAGCCTGGAAGAAAAGCTTCCTAACCGATAATTTCATGCTTTTATCTATACGATCATTAATACAGATACCAAACAATGCCAGCTCAACGTGGTGTCAAAGGCTCTGACAACCTCTAATTGATAATAAATAATTCAATTTCTGTCCCAATCCAAAACTGCTGGATCTTGGGACATGTTCCAAATAAATGATTAAAAAGAACTTTGAATGTAATTATATCTAACACAATTGGGGATGTTGCCCAGATGAAATTTACAGCAACTACTCAGAGCTAAAACATTTCAACGACACTGGCAATTCTTTATGCCTACTAGAAAATGAAATGTTCTTTACTCAGGCAATGGCACAGACTGCATTTTTTATTGACAGCTGTATGCCAGCCACTCACCCAGGCCAACCGTGCTTCCCACAGAGGTGCAGCATTTCCCAAAAGCACTTGAGAAAATTTGGGAACAGGGTTTTGCCACAGCCAGACCTTTATTGTTCTGTACATGCAGAACTGGATCTTCTTTCTGATACAGCTGATTCCTCCCGTCCCCCAAAACTGCTTACAGAGGTTTCTTAAGAAATAAACACCAAAGGTTCCTGGGAGGAAACCAGGGCGATGTGTTTCAGCACAGAAAGTGACTACCAGCCAATCCTGAAGTGACGAATGCAGCATCTCAGAGGCACACTGATTGTTCCCAGTAATTCCCCAACTCCGAAGCCAGGAGGAACTCTGAACGCTTATTAGTGAAAACACAGGAGGTCTTTACAAGAGCATCCTTATACAAGATTTGACTCCTATTTTTCTCTCACTTGCGTAAATCCTTTCTGAAATCTTAGTTTCTGCATCTGTAAAACAGTGATGATGACTTTCACTTTGATTTCTTTGGATGCAAATTGTTCTGAATGCCAGATTTGTCTTTTATTGGGAGAACAGTGTATGTAACTGACCTGAAGAAGTGGTGACTCTTAAGAACATTTTAGATCTGCAGCAGTTATTTTACTGAGCTCACATGGAAACAATAGAAATGCACTCGCCTTGTAGAACCTGTCCCGTTTCTTTATTCCCAGTCCCAGAAAATCCAGCATCAGCATCACTGGAATCCCCCTGCTCACAGGCAGGGGCAGGCGCAGCACCAGTGTGAAGATGTGTGAAGAGATCTGCATTGCCTATCTAGAACTCTAATCTCTCCGTGGACTTACTGGGCATATTTCTCAGTCTTTACAATACAACTTGCTATTTGTGCATACAAAGTGACAGAAGAAAACAACAGCTCTTCATTGTTCACAACACACTGTCCTAGACTTTGAAGCTCTCTGCGTTTACCTGGCAGAGTGGTCAGAGACAGCAGCCAGCCTGATGCAAAGGCAAAGAGATCACCTGCAGTGTCTGCAGGATCACGAGAACATTGAGAAAATAAAATAGCTCCATAATGTGGTGAAGGTCTCAACTGCCATGATCAGGTGAGCCAGGCTTGTTTCTTCAAGAAAATAAACACAAGGGAGAGAGGGGGCAGATGAACACCAGAAGTGCGCCTGCGTTATCCAGAGCTGCACTGTGCAGCCCGTATCACATAGGTGCTAAACACAGCCTGCTGCTCTCCGGCGGAGCTGAAGGCACTGCTGTGCTCTGAACAACGTCAGATATTGCCCAGCTAGGCACCTCCATATTAGTAGTCACATGACAGAAAGAGGCATTTATATCATTAATTGGAACAGCCGGTTACGTTAAATAGGAGACAATTTAACAGATTTAACAGATCTTGGATCTGCAGTTATTAGACCACTTAAACACATGCTTAGCTTGAAGGAAGGATGTAGTTCTGTTGGAATCACTGGTTTATCAGACCCTACGGGACCAGCTCACGTGCTGAGGTCAGAGCTGGAACCTCAATTCCTGCTGGATGTTCACTGCCCCACCTACAGAAGAAAACTCTTTTACAGGTGAAAAACCAAGTGACCCTCTCTTGTACATCTTCTTATACTAGACACGTTCTCTGAAGTATCTACTACCAATGTCTGTAACAAAGAAAATGGTATATGGTCCTACCCTCCAATCTAGTGGTGACAAGCTAGTAAGAAGGACGAAACTTTGCTGACTTCATTTAAGAAGGAATAAAACTTATAAACTACTATTAAAACCTAGTATTTGAAATTACTGTATCTTCTTTCACAGCAATATTCAACGTAAATTATAAGTTAAGTTATATAAAGTAAGTTATATAAGACTAAGTGTGTATATATATATATGTAAGTTATATAAAAGGGAGAGAGGCTAACAGAAAAATTAAATCTCAGAAAATACAAGGATGCTTTCCTTATGCAACCTCAGTTGCACACACAAACTAGCCAAAGATCTCATATGCCTTCAGAGTCTTGGTGAGATTGATTTTTTTTTTTCTAGAAACCCAGGATAATGGAAAAGTGGAACCCAGGTGTGAAAATACTGTAATGTCAGAATCACTCTGGAAGTTGATGGGAGAACTGGACTGAGCTCTGTGACCCTGTAACATTTTCACCGCCAAGTCACAGGTACAGGGTGTTTGTTCACAAAGTAACTTAACAGTCATTAATACTTTGTGGTTAAGTCATGTTACTTACAGGAAATATTTTCCAAACACTTTGTTATGCAAAGTTCATTAAACGAGAGTTTGCAGCAGTTCATTCAGAAACTCCACATGGGAGAGTCCATTTTGGAAGAGAAGAAGCCAGTGGCAATAACAGAGGACTCAAGTTAATATCCTGATTTCTCACTGCAGGCCTGCAGGTGGGAAAGGGCACGGGATGTCAGAACAGCTGTATGCTTCACCTCTAGAAAACCAGGCAACACATCCCTGCCAGCAGCTCTGCTGCTGAACGGAAGGGGCAACACTGGAAGACTTTATCTGATCTGTTGTGTTAAAAAGAATTTCTCTACTAAGAAGCCCTTAAAAACAAAACAAGAAGGAAAAGCATTTCAGAGCTCCAAGAAGGGTCAGAAATGGGATAAGATAGAAGTAGAAATGCAGAAGATGTATTAAAAAGATGTTGTCACCTCTTTAATGTGTTTTGTCCTTTCAGTGTGAACACCCATAGTTGCTCCATTTGCACTGGTACAGAAGATGGGAAAAGGCTGAGCTTGCAGCAGCAGCAGCTGTACTCCGAGGGCTGGGTCGCTGGCTCCAGCCTTCCCAAACAGACACCAGGCGGGTGCTGCTGAGGTGAATTCAGTTTAACAGGTTGATATTTACAGGCTTAGACTGATTTACAGGTGTTTGCCCTGAAATATGACCATCCATGTCACCACTGCTAATCCTCTCCCATTTCTGAAATCCTCCCACTTCGACAGATAGCTATTTTTGGAGGAGAAAACCACATGCATACCAAAAAGCAACAACTCCCTCTAAATTTCCTCCCACAGGAAGGGCAGCCTGACTATCACACACTCGACAAGTTGTCTAGTACAGCACACCACCAAACCCTCGGCTGCCACTGTCACGGCGGGTGTCAGCCATCTGCGTGTGACAATAATAACAGGGATGTCACAGGGAGAGCACACACAGACCTCGCATCCTCCTCCCTTGCAGCCTGGGAGAAAACCTCCCGTTGGCAATGCAAAGCCTAGGAAGCCTCGCTGGGCTGCGTCCTGGGGAGCAATATTGTCCATCTTTCTCTGCTGAAGACTTCTCTTCTGCTTGCTCTCTCAAGCTTGTGACCTCTTTTCTGCAACCAAGTTTCCATCCAGCTTACAACCCAGTTTTGGATCCTGACACACTGCTGGAGACCCAGCCGATAGATCCAATGGCCGGAGCACTGTGACACTCTGTACCTGGTGAACCAGTTTCTATTCCCTGCACATACTGCTCCAGCCCTGAGGTAATGATTTGCAGACATACATGAGAACAAGGTTCACAGTATAGGTAACCTAAACAAAAAAATTATCTTGGGATTGAAAGTAAATTTACAAAAGTAGATAACCCTTTTTCACTTAAGTAATATATCATATAGGTACTGACTGCACTGCATTCATCTGTCTCTTAGCTTAGCTTAGAGATTGCTGAGTACAGCTTCCAGAAATCTACCACTCACAG
Source organism: Nyctibius grandis (assembly GCF_013368605.1). Classification (NCBI taxonomy): domain Eukaryota; kingdom Metazoa; phylum Chordata; class Aves; order Nyctibiiformes; family Nyctibiidae; genus Nyctibius; species Nyctibius grandis. Next base: position 4,627,089 of record NC_090671.1, read on the forward strand.
CAAAACACAGCTTCTAGGAGCTCAAGGCCATGCCAAGTCCCACATACTGAGCATAAGATCCAGTATTCTGGCTGCTACGTTTTGCTCCATACACACACAACCTGCATTTTAGCTATTTTGAAGCATAGCATCCCTTTCTTTCTGTTGCTTTGGGAACTTCACATGCTACACTGTGGGAGAGGTGTGTTATTCCATGAACTGCAACCAGGAGAACTGCTGCTAGAAAGAAGAGGCTGGTGTTGGGGCCCTTTCCCATCACGTGGCCCAGTACATTTACCTGGTGGGAGATACACAAACCTATTGCAGAGCCCAGACTCTGGGCATCAGGATCTCAGCCAGCTCAGTGTGTTCCATAACTTTGAGAATCGGATGCATAGGCACAGGCCTCCCATTTTTAACCCTGAAAAAAGTCCAGAAAGCTCCTAGAAATTTTCACAGACTTTCCAAGCAGCCAAGCAAAAACGAAACATGAAGCCAAACTACCAAAGTTAGAGATAAAAGTGGATGAAAGTCCACAGGGATTGTAAGTTTCCTATCCAAAATTGCAGAGAAAATTCATCTCTGCGCTGCTGTAAATAAGTCACATTGGAGCTCACAATTCTGCAGCAGGAACAATCTTTTCAGGAACCAAAACCTCCAGTAAAAGCTAACGGTGACAGTTCAGGGATCCCATTCCCTGCAGCACAGAGTACAAGGGACTCCTCACACGCTTCAGGTTTCATCTCCACCTCTCCTATTCTTGGCCTTAAAAGAACAACAACATTTTGAGGTATCCGAGTGCAGGCCAACACACTGCAGGCTGCCCTTACGTTTCCGTGGATGCTACCACTCTCCAAAAGTCCTCCTTGGGACAGACAGCTGCATATGTGTATTTTTACCCTGTTCAGTTTTCCCCATGGCTGCCTCTTTTTACCCCCTCCTGGCTCTTTCTGATACATCCTGCTTCTGTTGTTCCCCCGCTATGTGAGCAGTTCTCTGTCTATTCTTGCTTCTTTTTGCTCTAGCTCTGCACAGCAGTTATTTGTGAGTTACTCAGAATCCTAATAATTTAGGTCAAAAAGCCCGGTGAATCTGATGTGGTTTGTTTCACATAAAAAGAGTGAAATTGAAAACCACCTTATTCTTCTCAACTGAAATGCTGCATCCCTATTAATTCAGGTGTATAAATAACACTCTAATGCTGCATCAAGGGCTCTGCTGTGTGATTAAACCTGCCTCCCTGACCTGTAATTAGAAACTTTGCCTCTGAAAGGCAGTTTGTAGAGAGAAAAGGAGAAAGGGAGAGAGAAGGAACCAGCTCTCAGACCCAACAATTTTGTTCTTAATAAATTATTCAGAGTTTTTGAAAGTTGAGCTGGATTTCCATCTGGTAGCATTAAAGACCCAAAGGGATGAAGAATTGAAGGATTCTCACAGCAGAACACAACAGTACAGAGCATGGGGCTGGAAACAAGAAGCCAGCCGAGAAGTTCACTGTGTCCTCTGCCTGTCCCTGTTCAGCTGCCACCTTTGCATGCCTGCACTTCCAACAGGTCTTGGAGCAATGCAGAGTGACCCTCCACCAGAATCCCAGTGAGCTAGAGAGTCACGTGTTTGGGATATAACATGAGAAGAAAATCTCAAAATTCAGTGAACACTTTACAAATGTCAGCAGAACCAGACAACGAACAGGCAAAAAAGGTGGTGATGGTCATGAGTACGGAAACAATACAGAGACCAGGTTGCATGGTCCTCCACAAGCAATATATAACCTTTTCAAGACAAGCAATTTAAAAATGAATTCATTAAAATGGTCTTTCGCCCCAGGGCCAGTTAGACAGTACAGACCATTGTACTACTAAGATGGCAGACACTGTTAGTTGTAACCCCAAGGGAACACCTGATGTTATAAGGTGAACTTCTCACTCGGAGGTGTGGAGATAGTAAATGTCTCTTTCTCCTGGGGTAATAGTAAGAAAAACTACTATCCTTTCAGCCAAATGTAGATTCATTTTAACAAAAAAAAAAAACAAACAAAAAAACATTCCAACTTCTACAACGGATGTCAATAATCTTTCCTCTTTCCATAAACTGGGGATAGAACAAGCTTTAGAGCACCCGATAACACGAGAACTGGCCCCAGGATGCTCTCACCCAGGTCCCTGGCCTTGGGTATTTGGCAACTGTTTCCAGAGTTCTGCTTGATTTCCAATCAGAGAGATTTTGTGATTAATTCCTCCTCTGGTTACAGCTCTAATCTTTGTGTTGAGGGTATGACTGACATCATAGTTTCAGTCTTTTATGTTTTCAGGCTCAAGTTTGCAAGGCCTCACACCGAGGGAATTGAGAGTCTGATAATTTTCTGCATAATTGTCTTTTTCGAGGAACTTCACAAGGTTGATCCAGGGTTTCAGGGAAGCCTTATGAACTGAGCCATCAGGTTTAAGGGGTCTTACGTGAGAGAGGAGACATTTACATCTGGCCTGGTTTGGGCCAAGGACAACCACATCTCAAGGACACTTTGGTCAAAATACCAGACCTCACTGAATTCTCCAATGCTTTATATTTTCTACTGTGTTTTTTGACATGCACAATTTTAACACAAAAAACAGGTTAAATCTACCAAAATATTACATTGTCACTGGTGGAAATGTCTTAATTCCAGGCTGCCTAAGTGTGTAAATGTATGAGGTGCAGAGCCATTGGAGACCACAACCCTGGTATGGGGGTGCAGGGCTCCATGAAACAAGAGTCCTTCAAATTCAGTAACAACAACTTTAAGTAATCTTTTGTGTTTGTAATGTGGTAGAGTCCAAGTTTATCACAGAGCTGCCAGAACATAAATCTGATACAACCTACTTTGGATTAGATAGTGCAGCAGAAAGAGCTTTACTGGGGTATTGTGACAGGTTTTATGAACTTCTTAAAGAAACAGAACTTGGAAATAGTAGCAGCGTTGTTAAGTTACTGCCTTGTGGGCTTGAACACTCAACACTAAGAAGGGATGAAGAAAAAAGCTAAAAAATTCAGAAAATAGAGCAGTACTTGAAGCTTGTATTAAGATATGTTTGTTTTTCACTCAGAATTTTAAGTCTGTTGTACTTAAAGCTGAGTCCCGTGAATCCAGCGTGCTGTACCTTCCTCAAACGCAACCACGGGCTCTCCTCCTCCCGTTTTTACAAATGCTCAGAGTGATTCCAGTATCACTTCACTTCTCTTTCCTCTCAGGGTCTCTCTCATCTTTTAACATTAGTATGCAAGTATATAAGCAAAAAGAGGTAAAAAGAACTAGGAATTTGCCATACATCAACTTCCAGAGACCACCTGCCTCTGCATGGTACTTTCACATGCAGGGACTGCCCAGTAGCCCCTGAGATGCACCACCTCCACACCAGCACGGAGAGGAGCAGCCAGGCAGGCAGTTTCAGCTGCTCTGCAGGGACCAAGTTCACAGTCAGCTGCTTCTGTGGCTCTGCTCAGAGCCCTGTCCAGCCCTGGGCTCGACTCTAGCCTGCCTGAGGTAGTAACCAGTTTCTCTGGGTTTCAGCAAGTCATACATCGGCCAAATCCAGCCCACATGGTTTGAAATACCCTTTCCCACTTGCTGCCTTGGCCCTGCTCGCTCTCAGCAGCCCTGTCAGCACAGCTGCTCGGTGCCAGACGGCTGGCCTGCCCTCTATTTCTCAGTTCTTGAGGGCAGTGCACTATCTGCAGCCATTCCTTTGAAGATTTTGCTCTCTCATACAGGGATTTATTCCATAAGCTGCACTCCCCCCACCCTGCACAAATGCCTCATATGCCACCTTCCCAAGACCCCCAGCTCCCCCTACAATGCCTGGGGCATGTTCATGCCCCCAAGCAGGCTGTGCATGGGTTGCTGCGATCCCAACATTTTCCTCTTCAGAAATCCCTCATTCTCTCCTACAATAGCAACTTAATGTCCCATCTACCTCCTTTCCCTGAGTAAATGTGTCCTCTAAATGTCACTGTCAGGGTTCCTGCACACACCTACACTACTGCTGTAGCAGGGTACCCTCAACTCCCTCATATTGGGGTTGCTCTGTGTCCCCCATCCCTTTTCCTTCTAACTTTGGATCTTCATTCTCCTCCAGTTCCGCAGAGGTTACATACAAGCCCTGTATTAGTATTTATCTGGTGACAGATCTTTCAGTGTGCTCACATGATAACTTTCCTAGAGTGATAGACAGAGAGGAGATAAAGACATTGGTATGCGAGTGCTATCACCCAGCTGGTTCACCTACAAATTGCAACGGTATCTAAATTACTGCTGCTCCCCTATTTTTCCCTTTTTGATTTCCTAGTATTTTCCCAAATTAGTGGTGTTCCATCTCACGAAGTCTCTGAAATTTTTGCAATTGATCAGATGGAGCATTTATAAGTTGTCCTGTTCTATGAAGTCAGAGAGAATTGATGTCCAGAGCATGCAGCCTCACAAATTTAGCCTTAAACATTATGAAAATCGAAGGGATCCTTTCGTCAATCAAACCTTGAATTGAATGAACCACAGTGAGATAACCTTCAGTTGATACCTTGAGGTCCTGGGGAAAAGAGGGTTTATGTGAGTTTTTCTTGGTGATATCCCAAGTGACTCTCAAATCTCAGAATAAAAGGAGAGCTGGATCCAATGGTTTGCATCATTCCCAACCTCCAGACTGAAATATAGTACTACACTGAAAAATGACTCTCAAAAAAAGGAGGAATTGTTTTGTATCTATTAACCTCCAGTGACTCTGAAGAACACTTTTTCTGTTCCTCAGTACAAATATTTTTCTAGCTTTCAGAATGCAGAGAGGGTTCTGAAGGTGGAGCCGGGTTTCTGCGCATCAGCTGAGTCAGAAGGTGCCACTTCTACATAGCGGCTTTGCAAATATGGTTAAAGCCTGAAGCACAATGCTGTGCTCCGTGGGATGTATCTGACCCACACGCTGCCTTTTCAGCTCTCTGCTTTTTCTAAATTATGTACATTATGAGTGAATAGGAAGAAAATGTGTAAACAAGAGCAGAAAAGGTTGTTGCGAGTTCATTAATTCTGATCACTTAATAAGCTGTAAATTGAAGTGCATGAATTCCATTCTCTTGAACACCAGGATAAATTTGAAGAATTTCTATTGACTTAATTTACACTGATATGCATTAGAATAGTTTCTGGCACATTCAGAATCAAAATAATTATTACAGCAACATTCAAGACTAGAAGGTATCTAGATATCTAGATAACTAAATGAGGGCCAGACTTACAGAAGTAGAGAATTCACCACATTAAAAAAAATAATCTTAATTCTTTTTTAAAGGCAGTGCAGAGGCACAGCCACGGGCCCCAGGCAATTTAGGGGGGCAGGACTGGCCTTAAGAAGCAGGGTGATACTTTGCACCTAACTAATGAGAACACAGTGCTGTGCAAAAGAGGGACTACTGTCCTCCAGACCTGCTTCTTACAGAAGAAAAAGATGAACTTACAGATGAAAATATGAACTGTATCCAAGGAGGCAGAACTATTTGAATAACTTTGTTAGGCCAATATTCAGAGTGGTACTGATACATTTTGGAGCCTCTTTGCTTACAGGTCCCCCCAGAGGTCAGGAGGAACCCAGGAGGATATCTTTCTATGCAAAGACAAGCGTTGCTTTGGGATTGTTTACTCTGTGGTTAGGATGCTGTCCATAAAATCTTACACTAACTTTCTTGGAAGATAAAACGCTTTTCCCTTTATAGGGACCAAAAAGAATCCCTAACATCTTCAGGAACACCTTAACTTTCTGAAACAATGACAGAGAAAGACATCATGGTGGGAGAAGGAACCTGAGAAGCCTCTAAAAAATAAAAATCACGGGAGCTGCTCAGTTGCAATACCATGAAGTTACCTCTGTCTTCTGGTGCTGCTGGTTTGTCTGCGAGGAATTCCCAAGAAAGTAGATCTAAAGTGATGCCCTTGAAGCATTCAGCGATGACTGTCGGAAAACGATGCAGCGAAATGTCCTGAGAGCTCCTCCTGCCGGCTGCGGTCTGGGCGGTCCGAGCCCCGGCCAATACACCCGGCCGTCGGTTTATCTTCTCCGGAAGCTGGAAACGAAGGGAGGCAAAGCCAAAGCCACACCTTTCTTATTTGTCGTAGCAATAAACCAGCATGATCCCACAACGTCTCCTGTATCGCTGCCCATTTACTCCATGACTTCTCAGGCAGATGGAGACGCTGTGTCTGAAAGGCTTCGCTCAACGCCAGGAGCAAGGCAGTGCAGCAGCTGCAGAGGAGCTTGGGGAGCACGGGGAGCACAGGCAGCAGGGACAGGACCTCAGTGTGAAGGGGCACAGTGCCACGGTGACCAAGGAGGAAGAGCAGAGCAGGTCCAGTGGCAGTAACCACGTTTAGTCAGGAGCCCAGTGACTGTCAGACAAGCCCACAGGGACGAGCCAGGCCTGAGGCCAAGCCAGAAAGTCAAGCCAGCAAGTCAGGGTCAGGATCAGCAAGGTCCACAGCCAGGCACAGACGCCCCTACAGCCTACCCCAGATGAGGACCAAGGACAAGGGCAGCTCTGTGCTGTGGCCCCCAAGGGCAGCGGGGAGGCCCCAGCAGGCTTCTGGCAGCGCTTTGGCACACAGCTCTTTTTGCAGCGCTCTGATGCCAGGTTACGCTCCACCATATCAGGGCAGACCTTGAACACAGGCAGCCAAACCTGTAAGACAGGGGGAAGAGTTTGGCCAGTCAGCTGGTGCACCCAGGGCCCTGACAACACAGTCAGTGAAGAACATAAAAATTATTTGAAGTGCTGACAAAAGAACCTGGGTACAAACACGCCACGAGGGTTGGCAGTGTGAAAGACTGACAATCTGCACTTCAGCTGTTTCAGGGTCCGGTCAGGAATGACCTTTGCAGGGCACTGTATGTGTGCTTTTGTTTCACCAGTCTGTTGGGAAGCAGTTCTTTCTAAGCCAGAGTAAATTTGAAACTGCCACTGGGATATAATGACAAAGCCCCTCCATGTTTTTCACCTATAACCTAAAATGGAAAAAAACAAATGTAAACTAATCCTGGCTTCCCATAAAAAAATCCATCCTCTGTGACATTTCAGCTGCTCAGTTCTTTGGTCAAGCTATGTCTCAAAAAGAAGAAAGCAAGACAAGACATACAGGCATCCCATTTCCTGCCTCCTCACTGGTGACGTTTGCCATAACCCTGCATCAGCCAGATATTGCAGGTACGTGCGCCAGTCCAGACTCCCAACCCTGCCTGCATGAGGAGGAGAAACATCCTGAGGCGACAAAGCTCAAGTGGCAGGTGAGATCTTCAAAAAATGAGCTTGTCAAGTCAACAGGGGGAAGACTAACCCTTTGGAAAAGGGTGACCATGATTATCTTATTCAGTTACAACAGGAAAAAAAAAACAGAGACAGACAGAGAGGGGAAGGGAAACAATGTGAGGTGAGTATCCCAATAGTGTTCCCAGCTGGACTGACACTGATACGCTGCTTAGATAGAGCTGCTCTGCCCTGCAAAGCTGCTTGGCTGCAGCAGAAAGCAATGGCCTACTGGAAAAAAAAACATAATTTATCAATATTGATAAAAAAATCTCCAGATTGTGTGAGCTATTTTGGAAAAAAGTCACACCAACAACAGAGACCTGTAATTTTGCTAAGTTGGCCAGGGGTATATTTTGTCTCCTTCTGTATAGAGTACTGAATGTATACAGCACTGTTACTAAATGTGGTTCCTCTGCCAAGCAATTGTATTCCCGTACTTTATATTTCCAGTGTGAAAACTCTAATGAAACATTTCAAACCAAAGCCGTTTCCTTGGAGCTGCCTCTGACCTTCTTTTCCTCCTCTCTGAGCCGAATCTCCCTGCCAGGATGAATTCAGACCTAATGTCTGCTCCTCCCACCAGGCTTTTGGATATGTGACAAGGCCCTAGTCACTGGGAGCTGTGCCTGCTGGTGTCCATTGTCTTGTGTCCAGTTTGGGAGAGGGCTTTTAAGGAAAAGCCCAGAATTAAATTTATGAAGAGTTCAATGATTTACAGGAACGGCCAACCACGTAGCTAGTTTCTGCATGCATCTATCAGCAACTTGTGAGTCCCTGACAATTAATTCACATGGCTCCAGCATGGGAATAGTTCAAGGCTCAAGAACAGCCTTTTGAAAGTTAGAAAGAAAGTCTGAAATGAGGCACCAATCTCAACATACTACAACCCTGTGCATCAGCTAGAGCTGTGGTAGGATACTGGGGGAAGTGTAGGGGGGGACTGCCTACCAACACACCGTGCAGAGCTTGCTATATTCCCTAGCTGAGTCCTGACAGGCACAAAGAGGGATACACACTGACCAGAGAGGAGCTGCTGGCTGTGCCATCAGCTCAGCGACGGGCAGTGTGGACGTGCAGTCTGACCACAGCCACTGCTGAGTACAACCAGGCAACTCCATCATGACACTGAGGTCCCAGTGCAGTGAAAGGAGATAACGCAGGGTCCAAGAAAGCCACTGCTTGTACCGGAGATGCTAAGTAGGGTGCAATGCCCAGGTGGAACAGGAGTGGATCTGTGGGACAGGGGATATGGACCATCAGCCAGGTACAGCCAAGAGCTGCTGAAGCAAGGCCCTGGCTAATCCAACAACGATGCTCACAGTATGGTGAAGTACTAACAGAAGGAAAGCAGGTTATACGCCTTATTTGCAATCAGTCATAATCTGTGGGGACATTATATGCCCATACCCCATAGTGCCACCCATGTCTCACTTTCTATGATGTCATCCATACTGCCTGCCCTATGTAGTTTAGGTACATGAATACACACCTTGGTAGAAAGTAAAACCACTTTCTCTGTTAAAAACTGTAATCACACTGCAAATAGGGTGCAAAAACCTTTGCAGGTATCTATCCAATTCCCACGTTAAATCGGTACTTGACAAATGCTTTCATTTCAAGACCAGCTACCTGCTAGGAATTCATAACTAGGCTTGAGCCCTTTGTCTACAAACTCTTAACTTTTCTTCTTCTGCCCCCTGTCCCCCCTTCCATCAGTGTTCTGCAATTTGCCAGCCTCCTTTATGTCTCAGTTATGTCTTCACAATGTGAGGCAGGCAGACCCGTGTGCCCACAAACAGAAAAGCTCCTCCAGCTCACAATAACTCAGCAGGCTTCTGTGATTTTCAGAGACGGCATTAGTGTGTGCCCACGTCTGCTGTCAAATTACTGCCTGGACACAGGCTCCATGGCTAACCTCAGCCTTACCCCAAACATGAAACTGTCCCTGAGCCCTCAGAAACATTCATCTTCTCTTGCAGCTCTTCTTACAAAGTGGTGTAAACCTGGCTGATGCTTCTAGGAAATAAACACACGTAACCCTTCAAAGACATATTATGACTTTCTGTCCTCTTTCTGCAGCCTACTGAGAGTGGTTGTGCTCCCTAGCATGCATTTAAAACACATCAAAACAGATTTGAAGGGTGGACAGTCCTCGTGAGGTTTCTAAAGGAAAATGGAAAAAAAAAAGCCATAACAACCAATCCTTCACACATAGCAGAGGCTGAAAAATAAAACCTAAACCTAAGTTAATTTTCCCCTTTAGTGCAAGTTCTGGCAGTCCCAGGACAGTTCTAACTTCTAGCTGCTTGTCACGGCTGTAACATCACAGCAGTGAGGAAAAACCCTGAGCACAGTTACTCCAACCTTAGCTGCCATTCCCTTAAAAGCCCCACCCTGCCCTACTCTACCTGAGGCTGTGAAGAGACAATAATAATAGGAAACTGTTCCTAGAGCTCCTTCAAGGGAAACAGTTATTTCCATGTCCTGCCTTATTTTAAACACCTGTACCTGGGAAGATGGCATGCACAGATCACACACAAACCTGTCATCAAAGCAAGATTTTCTCAAGTCATAGATGTTACTGACGGTAATTGCTGTTGCCTCTTTCAACCTTCCCCTCGAGGTGCCTCCACCTCCCATCACAATGTCACAGCAAAAGAAGTTCCCCGGTGGTCTGCAAAGCAGCAAAAGGAGCAAATGGCAAGACAGAACTGACATTGTTTATATAACATAAAATTAATTCTAAAACAGCAGTTTGGAGAAAGTAACATTGTTGCATAAAACATAGACAAAAATAGTTACTTCATTGACAGACGGTGCTACTAACAGCAACACTTCACAGACATAAAGCACTCCATACCCCAAATCCTCAAAATGTTTTAGAAAAAGGAATACACTACTATTCTTCAGTGTTTTACAGAAAAAGTGAGGCATAAGGCATTCATAGGGCTTTATCAAAGTAACTGACAATTTACCATCAGAATGAAGAGTAGAATCCGGGCTTTTTAATCCCTGTTACTCAGTTATGTGCACTATTTTAAAGCAGCCCTTGGATTTACTCATTTTAGTGTAGGTTGGGCAAAAAGGAGCACTAAAGCAGAAAGAAATGTGTTCTACATCTTAAAGCAAGATTTTTCTCACGGAATGGCAATAAGGATACCCTGCAGCCTTAGGTTTTCTATGCAGCCATAAAGCCTTCATCCTCTTGACTGTGCTGGTAGCCAGGATAACCCCCAATCCATATTCTACGCCCAGTGCATGCTGTGGGAGGCAAAGATAACAAAGGCTGAGACAGAACCCCATCAGGGAAGTCCTTTTGGGCCCCATTTCCATCAGCTCATAAAAGGAACAGCCTGGACCCACATGCTGGGCTCTGCTAAGGCTGCTCCAGGCTGCAGCTCTTCATTTGCAAAAGAAATGACCCATTCATTTCTCTCTGACCTCCGCAGACACTTCAGACTGCTGACCTCATCTGCCGACGGCCCCCACCACTACCACCAGCTTCCTCAAACAGGTGCTCCCAGATTGAAATCTTGGCCTTCCGAGGCAAGCTGAACTAAAGCAGCTTCAAGAATCCTGTATCAGGGCTCCCGGGGGGCTGTTTGTGCACAGGTTGGGAATATTCAGACCTCAAAGCATTTATTTCCTATCCAGAAAAGCAGAGGCCATAAAAAAAAAAGGAGGTGCAGATGAGAGGATGTAATTTTAACTGAGTCAACTGAAGTTAAAAAAATATACTTGCGCGCGTGTGCACTTGAGAACACAGATCTCTCCCCTGCAACTACTGACAGCTGCACTTTGCAGCTGTACCTTGTATCAGTGTGTGGTTGTACAAGCAGGTCCTGCAGGTCCTGTGAGGAACCGAGTGGCTTGTGACTGGGGTGTTCCCGTCTCTGCAGTAGATTTCCCAATTCAGTTTTGTGTGGATGGATTAAAGGTGACAATGATACTTCAGCAGGGGAATCCACATGTCTGCATTGCATTCCAGGAAAAAGACACATCTCTTCAGACATGCTCATTTACCTTGGCATTCGCAGCCTTATTACCAAGAGTATCACAATCCATATTGACTTTTGTTCTTAACAGTCCCATTCTAGACAGATTACGCCGTTTCACAGCTAGGCACAGGGTAGTGAGTCTCTTGTCAAAGGTCACAAAGGCTGAACTGGGAATTCAGTGCTGGTTTTAAGTCCAAGTTCAGAGTCCTGCTCACTGGACTAATCTCTAGACAATAACATTTTTCTGCTTGGCAGAGAGATGGGAGCTTTCAGGTATGTCTGGAAGTATACCGAGGTCCTCAGATGGAGTCACAGATATATGCAGCACAGACTAACATAATTTTTCAAAAAAAGTGGCATAAAAATAAAGCAAACTAGGTCAGTTCTTCCATTGGTCTCCAAAGAACACCCAATTATCAGAATGAACATAACCATCCCTAATAAGTAAGCCAGTTTGGAAGCTGAACAGTTTGTTCCAAGCGCCACATACACACCAGCTCTTGCTACTGGCAGAAGAGGCCTGTGAATCAGAGCCCGAAGTCTGATGCAAGAGAAACTTGGGCATCTCAAGCTGCTTTCCCCAGCAGAGAACAACCCTATTAGTTTGAGAAAGTCCCCTGCCTGCTTTCTCTCTGAGTAATTAAGAGTGAAATCCTCCTCTCTGTGACCCCAATGCTCTCAGCCTAGGCTGATTTACACATGAAAGGAACCCTCTGAGGGGCTTTCTCCCTTTCACATTCACAACCAGGCAGGACCTATAAATAAAACCTTTCTGAAAACAGGAGCTTTCAAAAAGGTCTGTGTATGTGCACAAATGTATACAAGAGAAAGGGAATGGATGTGCGCACTTGAGAATGCGTGTGTGTTTGCATGCACATGTGACGAGCGGGTGAGAAGAATGTGCATTTGTACACCAGCCCGCAAGCACACAAGTGTACTTGGAAAAGCATCTACATGGATGTGTGCGTGTCCACAGGTAGTCGAGAGCACTTACAGGAGCCAGGGCATGTCCAGGCTGGTTTCCAGCTAGCACGGTTCCAGGGGACATTCACCCAAGTCAGCTGAGTCACTCTAGAGTTACACATGAAAAAAAAGAGAGCAGATTTAGACCCAATTGTGCATATGAGAATATGCTGGTGATGCATTTTCCCTCTACAAAGCAGTAAAGTAGTTGTAGAACAAAACACTAGTGTTTTATATTGCTTTGGATATAATGTGGGAGGTAACAGAGAATCGGGTCTCGTGGCATGTGTTCCTGTGGCTTTGACAGAAGGTGAGGTTTTTTAAAAGGCTGCATCTTCTCACCAGCCCAGGAGAGAGAATAGTGATGCATTGTCCAGGGCTGTCATTGTTCAAAAGTAATTTTTGGTTTGTTGGAACACAAAACCCCTCAAAATTTGAAAAATAAACAATGGGACTACTGCCATGAAAACTAAGGTCAGGAAATCAAAAAGCCTTTACAGTAGCTTATAAACACAAAAATGCCTAGATGTGAATCTGTACTCCCTCCCCGCCATCCTGTTCACCCCTGTGTCTGTGCAGTCAGGATATTTCCTCTTCCATGAGGCCTAAGAAGGACCCTACACAGCTTCCAGGAAACCGGCAGTTAGTGTGACCCTGCCCTAATACAAAACAGGTGACACGGAGCTCTGAGCCAAGCCAGGCCAGACCGCAGGGTTTCACAAAGCAGGTACTGCTCTGTGAGGCTTTGCCCCCGTAAGAGGCGGCTTTTTAAGACCTGGCTACAACGTGATAATTTGAGAACTGCAAACTATTTTACTCCACTACTCCTGACCAGCTGAATCACTTGCTTATGGCAACTGCGTCCGTGCTCTATGCTAATACCAGCAGTTGTGCTATACGTGCACAAGCACCGCCGGAGCTGCACCACTGCTTGGTGGGAGCCTTCAGGGTGCGAGGAGGGAGGGGTGCTGCACCCTGCACCGTTCTGACTTCATACTGCTACTGCAGCTCTTAGATCTCTCCCCTACCCAATTATTGTGCAAACATTAGAAGAAACAGGCAGGGAAAGGCACAAAGCAGGAGACACAAGGAGCGCGAAGCCGTACAGAAGCGCACAAAGCGCAAAACGTCTCTTCTGCCAGTTCAAAAAACTCTTCCCAGCTCCTTGCACTAGGCAGGACGGTGCGAGCAGAGATGCAGAGCTCCCCTCCTACTGAGCTCACAGCTAAAGCCCTCCCCCAGTTCCCAGGGTCTTCAAATGAAGATTTGCATAGTACTTCCAGATCATTCCCGAGAGAAGGGACAATGGCTCTCTCAACGCCCTCTTCCCCCCTCCCTCCTTCACTTACAAAGCTGATAAAGCCTTGCTGAAAAGGGGAACAAAGGATTTACAGATGGCAGAATATTGATTTCTGCAGTTCCAGGTCTACAGGGAGACGATGAAGAACCCCCCAGAAACTCTGTGAAGTTTGAGACCCAGGCGCTATCTCTGCAGCGTGGACTCCGTGTTTGTTAAGACAGTATCTGATGGAGGAAACATTGCTATTCGAGAGTGATGAGCAGGTCCCTGAATGCTTGAAAACGCACAGAGATGAGATTACAGTGTGAAATCCCAGGGAGCACATTGGTTGTTCCCAAATCCCCTAAACGCAGAGGCCCTTCCAGCGACAGCAGCTTGCCACCAGGCGGGCCAGGCCGGCATTGCTCCGACAGCCTTCGGCCCCAGCTGTATGGAAGGCTTTTATCCATCACATCTCATCAGTGATTCATGCCGTTATCCTGTCCTCTCTGCTAGCCACCACTCCAGCTAGGAAAAATAAGAAAAAGAAAGGTCAAAAACTAGCCTTTGGAAAGCCGTCTTTGATTCTGAGTTACAATATAACCTCCCTAACTCAAAACTCACTCACTTCTAGGCAGAAGGCTAAAGCTTCTGGCCTCCACAAGCATTTCTGCGCTTAGTACATATAAACCCAAGCTTTATTTTGTGCTACAAACATTTTCAGCTTAGCAAGTCAACTCCACCTCTACTGAACACCAGCTTGCTGCAATCGTTCAAATTTTGCTAGACTGAACAGCGACAGGATACAAAGCGTTCAAATCAGGTGCTGCATATCCAAGAGCAGACATTTACAGGGAGCCAAGTCACATTACAGGAGTCCTGGCCTGACCTCCTCCTGTCCCACCACCGCACTGAAAACAGCTTTCTCAAAGTGACTGGCTATCAGCACTTTTTTTTTTTCTTTTCCCTTTTCAGTGCCAATTTTGCAGCTAATCTGCACTCAGAAGGCTCCCAGGATGCTGGATCTTTGGAAAAATGTACGTGTTGAAACTTCCTCAAAATGATGCATTTAGGACTGGATTCTTAAAGGTGATAAGCTAGTTTCTAAATCAAGTTATAGGCCCTCAAATAGGCCAGCTTTGGAAAAACTCACATTATGTCCCTTCCGCAAGGCAGTCGTGCATACCAGCGAGTGCAGGAGGGGGATCCTATGCCACAGGTCAATAATCCAGACAGAGCTACTGAGCCAGTGGCAGAGCTGACTGTTCACTCACCAGTATTTTCCCCATCCCTTTGTAAAAACACACGCTGTCAGGATGAGTGCAATCATCACAGTGACAACAACCACTGCGTATCGCACTGTTAAACATATTTCACACAACTATATCAAAACATTCTTCACAATACTTTTAAAAATACCTAGGTTTCTTCAAATACCTCTCTGTCTTATCTCCACAAGAAGTTTTTTTACATGAAACCTTTTGTGTCTTCCTGCAGTCACTCCCAATTTACACCACATTTAAAGCAGAGGTGAATCAGACCCATTAGACTCCTGACACACCTAATACGGAGAGTAATCGCAGCTGTTGGGATGATAAAGCCTAAGAAAGTTCCACTTAAAGCCACCGTAACTCAGACTGTAATGAAACTGCCACCATACTCAGGTTCAGGACAGACCTGAACTCCATTTTCAGTTCCTCTCCGCGAGCCCCCTGGAGCTCTGTGGGAGGAAGAAGTGCTCACAAGGAACTTCGTTTAACCTGGGGCAGCTGTGCTGAGTTACCACCACTACGCACTGCTCTCTGTGAGCATTTTCTTCTCTGAAGAGCATTTTCAAGACTGTCAGAGGAGTGAAGGTGTCAGGGGAACTAGGAAGCAGCACACCTTGGCTGCTCTCACCTCCTGCTGAACATTTGCACGTTGTCTTTTGAGGCTACTGCAGCAGCACAACTCACAAATTCTTTTTATTTTAGAGAGTACCATTTTATGCTTCTTTCCTCATCCTAGACAGAAGTTTGTTTCTGGTTTTGCTAATCCTTTTTTGTTTTCTCTCTTTTGTAAAGATTAGTGTCTGTTGCTTACTTACAGTTCTTTTTGCTACAAACAAGAGTAGTTTTGTTTACGTAGCTCCTGCTATAAAAACACCACTGTATTTGATTTAGGCTCCGGAACTTAATCTTGGTTTCATCACTTAAATATTATACAAAATAATTCTTGTATCTTCTATTCCCAATACAAGTCACATGCAAATTCCTTTTTAAAAGTCAGATATCACACATCTCATAAGCCTGAATCCAAAGGATGCAGGTGGAGAAAGACAAAATCGACCTCCAATGTGGACAAGAACTTCATGACATAATGTCCCCAACCTCATTCAGCAAAGCAGGCGTGCGTGCACTCGGTGAGCGGCAGGGGTTTCAGGTCTGTACTGTACAAAATGCATCACGTTGATGAAGACAGAACACTTCTGTAGATACACACAATGCCACCAGGGAATAACTTCTCCTTTCAGTATGGAAGCAAGACTGCTCTTAAAATTATTTATTAAATGAAAGAATATGAAGGCAAATCACTGTAAGAGGTACTTGTGATTTAAAAAATAAAGAGAAAAACAAACAAAATACTTATTTTTATGTCAAGGTATGTTTCACAAGAGCCTGCCAAGATCCCGGCCATTTTACCATTCCTATATGCTACACAGTAAATCTGGACACAAGTCCTGCTCTAAGTGAAAAAGGGAAAAGAAATCCCAACCCCCAGCAGCAAACACAGGTCCCTACCATCTAACTGTGCTGTAGCAGCAATCAAGCCATGCTACATGCTTTGGTCTTGTCAACAGAAAACTGATCAGTTTTGTGGGACCAAGGTGAAATGTGAGCTGTACTACCCCTGGCCAGAGCAGCACTGTGTGATAACATAATCCCAAACCAGGACGGAGCTCTTCCCTTCAGCTCCTCTTCATCTTTCAGATGCTTGTTTTACACGACAGACAAACCTCCTCCTCCTTCTCCTTCCACAACCAAACATGCCTTGTTAGGAGGAAAATACAATTCCTTCATATCACTCCCTCACAGACCAGACCTTACCACGGTCCCTGCCTGAAAGCCCTGTTCCTCTGCTTTCCCACTCTGCCTGTTTCAGTCTCTACATCCACTATGGGAGCCCTCCCATTTTACCATAGCATTTTAAGTGTTTGAAAATGTACTCTCCACCTACATGGCTTCTAACCAAAGGTCAAACAGCCAACCATCAGGCTCCAATAAAGAATTATAATAAAACAGGATCTAGGTATTTGCAAATTAATTATGATTTTTTTTTTTTCTGGAGATCTTGTTTATTCAAGTGAGGTTATTATTTCAGCAGAATCATCCCAGGAATCCACATAATTAAAAACACATCAGTGGTTACAAAACTGCATTTCATTAACATCTTTTTACTGTCATGATTGAAAGTTTTTATATCCCAGTGATGGAATTGGTCCCTAACGTGAAAAAGCCACATTAACAAATAAAACAGCCCTTCTCTGCTGTTGCATAAAATAAACTTAAATACAGCTGTGCAATCGCTTCACTGCCAGAAAATCCTCCACAGGGCACCAGGGTTGTCTCCTAGGCCACCTACACTGAACATACCGTCTCTGAACCTCGCTCATGGACACCCACACTGGAACACATCCCTCCCCCCCCCAGCTTTCTGTACACGATGCCACAGATCAGTATGTTTCCTTCTGCTCTGCAGAGCTGGGTGTCACAGGTTCCACCCATCGGTGCCCTTTAACACCTTATGGAAGCCAGCACAAACCACGGCCAGCCACCACAGCCTCCCCACTGCAGACCCCTGCTCTGTGCCCCAGCCTAACGGCCCCTGAGCCCCTCCGTAGCCCCCCAGGGCACCAGGCTCCTTCGCTCCCCTCCTGGCTGCCCCGGCTCTAGACCGGCCCCGTCCGAGGAGCCCCTCGGTCCCCTCACACCTGGGACGCCCCCAGCCCCCCCCACACCCTCCCCATCCCCACAGCTCCGGCTCTGCTCGCAGAGCGGCCACCCCGAGCCTCGTCCCCCCCACACCCCTCAGCACCAAAATGGCGCCGATCCCCCTCCCCTTAGCGCCCCCCGCCCCGCCGGAGATGGCGCGTGCGCAGCAAGGCGGCCTCAGCCCGCCGCCGCTCAAGGTCAGGCGGGCGGCGGCGCGCGCAGCTGCCGTGTCCCCGCCGGTTCCGGTTCCGGGGGGCGCCCGCGGAGGCCGAGGCGATGGCGGCGCTCGGACGCGTTTCGCGGCTGCTGCTTGGCGCCGCCGCCCCGCGCTCCCTGCCGGGGCGGAGCATGTCGGCTGCGGCCCACGAGGGCGGCGGAGGTAACGGGGCTCTTCGGGACGAGGGCGGAGCCGGGGCCCGCGGGCGGCGTACGGCTGCCCTTGACAGCCGCTGCCCTTCGCGGCGGGTCCGGGGCGCTGGGCAGGCGCCGGCGGTGCGAGCCCTGGCGAGGGGCGGCAGCGCCCCCGGGAGAGCCGTGGCTTGAACCGCGAGGTGGGCTCCCCGCAGGGGAGGGGCGCGCTCCCTTCTCCCGTTGAGAACCGGGCGGGAGACCCACGCTCTGGTGAGGGGCCTGGAGCGCAGTTCCTCGTTAACGTACTAATTGCGTTTAACATGCGCTCAGCTCACGCTAATGGAAGTGGTGACTGTTGTTCTAATTAACGTAACGCTCCCTACTAGCCCGCCTGTGGAAGCTCTTGACCTTCGTGGTGGCTCTGCCCGGGGTTGGCATTTGCATGCTCAACTGCTACTTGAAAGCGCAGCACGAGCACGAGAGACCAGAGTTTATTCCTTACGCCCACCTCCGGATCAGGACCAAGGTACGTTCCCCTGCGCTGTTTAAAGGCCCTCTTACTTTCTGTGATTGCAGAGTTTCATCTGAGATGACGAGAGCGTCTCTTGTTTTCTTGTCTGCTACGTGAGATGCCGTGTACGTAGCCGTGATCTTAACTCATGGCTTTGTTTCTGAGGCAGCAGTTTCTCACAGCTCAGATGAAGTGCCCATGGTATTCACGGGCCTTCCCACCCCCAAGGAATCCTGCTGATGTCTTGCTGAAAAATGCTTCAGTCCTAGAGCTGCTGTACCCACCTTTAACTAATACAGATCTAAAAACTAACAGGGAAGATCCCAAATTCTCAAAACTGGGGTCCCACAGTGTAGCACAGTTGATGTTTAAGCAAGAGCAAAGATCTTGTTGTCTAGAGACGGTGGCTCCCAGCTAAGGGAGACTGTTTCCCAGCTCTTGCTTCCTACAGCCTGGCAGCAGATGCCAACTTGCTTAATTCATCAGCCTGTCACGTTGCTGTTGATTTCCTGTGCTGTACGGATCGTTCAGTTGGCTGCCATGGGCTTATTTTCTTTCTTCTTTCAACAGCCTTTCCCCTGGGGTGACGGGAACAAAACCCTATTCCACAACCCCCACGTTAATGCTCTCCCAACCGGTTATGAAGATGAAAACTGAGATCCTGACCACAGCCAGAACTTTGGCTCTTCCTGTCTTGGACCAGAATGGTGTGTGGGAACCATGGTTTAGGGAACCATCATTTAAGAAACTCCACATTCCTTCTACGAGGAAGCTGCGTGGCGTTGCAGCATCTGTCTGTACTTGTGCAGAGGTCCATTAAATAAACAACTCTGAACTTGAATTCAGAATCTGACTTTTTTGTTAATCTGAATCCTTAGAAGTTCTTTACTTCAGTGTTTGCTTAAAACATTGAGGTTTCCCACAGGATACCGTGCAGGAGCAAAGGTGTTGGACTGCCTGAAAGTTAGTACCTGCTCCTGTATCTGATAACACTAACAACAGGAACACATTCAGCGTAGGACATTAATTTCATATCCTTCATGTCTGGTTTAACTGATCACTGTAAACCCACAGCTCACAGACAGATGAACACGTATCAGGCTAACACTGTAGGTTAAAATTCAGTATATACTGTAGCACATTCTCCATAATCAGCTATTGCAGTATTTATTAGCAGTCATGAAGGCAATTTTCTCTTAGCCCCTTCTGAGAGAGGGAGGGGTGGCAAAGATGTTTAATTAAGCTCCTTGTGCCTTCACAATGTTAATCTTCAGCTCTCAAATCTTCTAGGATATCAGCACGTGTGGTGTTCACAACTCTGCTTTTCATGAAGCTTCAGTCTGCTTGTACAAAGTCTCCCACACTGGTGTTATAAATGAAAACACAGTTTTTACTCCATCGCACACATCTGTATAACGTATACTGGTCACTCAGAAGCTTCTTAACCTAGAAGAGCTTAATTACCTTCCACATAGTTAACAGCCAATTCTAAAGCCCTGGGTCTGTTCCAGTACAATATTAATTCTGAAGTTTTTCTTCTCTGCAAGTCAACTGTTTCCCAATTCCTTTGCAACTTCTATATTTTTTTTTGCGTGGTACAAAAGAGAGAGCTGTGTCTTCGCTGTCACTAATGCCGTTTTTCCCAAAAGGAAGAATGCAGCAACTGACTTGGCATCTTGCTGCTGACAGGAGTGATGGATAGCAAGTGAGAGCCTCAAAGTGGGCACTGCGGGACACACCTCACCACGGTACAGGGCAATTTATTTCATCCACTTACCAGTAAAATTAACGCTAAGACAAGCTTTTCTGTGTTAAAAGCACAGAACAAGGCACTGATGGGCACAGTTGTTTTAAAGCTGACAAAATCACACTACATTTATTCCTACATGAGGATCATAGAAAAGGAAAGTGGTTGTACATGTTAGTCCTTAAAAAAAAAAAGCAGCCAAATACTTGACAGTCCCCAAAATGCTATTTACGGTGCTCTTAGAAAGACCTTTCCCTTAACTTATTGATTTTATTTATACCTGAGTGACCCAGCAGTTTTAAGTGTCAACAGCTTGGGTTTTAAGTGCTACATTTAATCCCTGTGCTGTCATTGCACTGTCTCATGTGCCAGTGAACAGGAGCGTGGCTCACCCAGGCTACGTGACTGCGCTCCAGCTGACGTGTTTAAGCCATCGCTGAAGACACAGGGAATGACAGCCCCAGCCTGCTGCAGTTCCTGATCTTCTCCACAACTCCCACACTACTCTCAGTGCTTGGGGTCATTACTCAGGGACTGTGGCGCAGACAAGCCAGCTATTATGTTTGAGAACAATTTTAAAATTTTTTTTTTTTTAAAGTAAAACCTCTGAATGATCCTTCAGGTAGTGCTTAAAAGCTAAGAGAGTGAAGCTCACTTTTTTCCTCGCTGTCATTCCAGGAGAATTAGAAAGCTGACTTCTCTTTCATCCCCAGGCTGTAATATTTTTTACTCTTTCACCTGCTTTTGCCCATCTCTGTAGGAGGATCAATGGAAATCTCCTCCCCTGCCACAGCGCTCACAGAGCCACTGGATGGGATGGATCCTGATCCCTTGCTCCTCTTCCAAACACCCTTTTCCTAGTTGCTGCGAGCGTTCCTGCAGTTTACAAGCCAGCACAAATAACTTTCATTTGCTTTCCTCGGTGTACAGTACACACAGTTAAGGAGAAGCTTCGGGAGCAGGTGAGATGCCCAAGCAGCAGCTGGGGCTTTAACATTATCAGCTGTCCAGCTCCAACCCCATGTTTCCCTCATTCAACACACACTTTAACTACTGCCAGCAAAAGTCTAACAGTGATGGTGGTTGCCTGGTGCTTTATGGCAGTGTGGAAAAGGACGGCCAGGGCTGCGCTGCGGTTTTACTGCAGGAATGCATAATGCTAAAGGAGAGAGAATTCAAGTTCAGGATTGTTTCCGTACCTCGGAGAAGGCTGAAGAAGTAGACTCTGCATTAAACGCGTCCTCTTCAGCTTCTGTTGCAGGCCACCTCCGTTCCCCCTGGAGGTCACAGTCAGGTTCTACGGGACAGTTATCTACCTGAACGACATATAACCTGGTTATATTTATTCTAGCTAAGTTATTGCAGGCCCAACAGAGTGCTTTTGTACCATCTCTGTTGCTGATACAAAACAACGCTTTAGCCCCTCAGCATTCAGGATCATGTAAAATAAACTTCTTCCACCAAAATTAAGCAGCATGGAGACAAGACAAGGTAAATCACTCTCCTTCATATTCTTTAAAAACACTTTCAAGTGATATATAAATAAGCAAGAGAAATCAGTCACAAAGCAGCTACTATCTCAGCCCCCTCTAATAACCATTCTCCCATTATAGAGTACATTCAATAGGAAGTTAGTTCAAACGGCTTTTCACGCTGTTAGATGCTGAACCACCACCAAAATTCATTGAAAAGGAGGCAGTAGTTACCACATGATCCAGTCTTTTTTTTTTTTTGTGGCTGTTTGTACAAGCAGAGAAGATTCCTCCCTTCCTGAGAGCAGCTTACCAAGGTTTTATCCAGGTGGAGTCTAGTGTTATGCCTGGTGGTGGTGCTTAGTCCAAAGGCCCATATTAGTGACTCCATCCACACAGCTGAGGTCAGGAGGAGTTTTCAGTTTTTCCTTTGCTTGGGCCCATGAACTCCAGGCCTTCAATGGGTATGTCCTTTTCCTTGATCGCTTTCTGAAAAGAAGAAAAAGAAAGCCAAAAATTTAAACTTGACACGTCTTTATAGCGCTCAGTGATGTAATCTTTGGTAGAAAAGATAATCTAGAAGTAGTCTTAAGACTTGTTCGGATACAGCGTCAATATTAGAGATGCTCAAGTACGTACGAGAACTCACGCTGAACGACAGCCCGGATCCTATCACGTAAACGTAGCACAGCCGCTAAACCGGCGGGCGTAAGCAGTTACATTAACGAGAAAAACACGGTAAGGGACACCTGGAAAACACCGCACGTCACGCCCGGCAGAAACGAGACAAGCTAAAACCCGGCGCGGTGCGCAGCTGCGGGCGGGGGCTCTTCCGGGGCTACCGGGAGCTCGGCAAGGGGAATGAGGCCGGTGGGAGAACGAACGATTGGGGCGGGGAGCGAACAGAATGAACCCAGAGCGGCGTGAGGGCCCCCGCGCACCGAGCCAAGGGCAGCGCACCGGGCAGCGCGGGCGCCGCACGCACCTGCACGCAGAGCTGGTAGCGCTTGAAGAGCTGCCCGCAGGGGTCCCCGGCGCTCTCGCCCTTGAGGAACTTCTCGGCGAACCAGCGGTTGAAGCACTGGTCGTACTCGCGCTTCAGCTCGGTGCACGCCTCGCCCACGCTGTTCATGGCGGCTGCCGAGCGCCCGCCCGCGCCCCGTCCCCGCGCCGGGCCGCCCGCGCCGCCGCTCTGACGCACTTCCGGCGCGGGAAGGTGACGCGCCGGGCGCCGCCGGTAGCGCGCGATGCGGGCGCTGCGCGCGGGCTGGTGGCTGCGGGCGGGGCGGCCGCCGCTGCCGGTTTCTCCTGCCCGGGTGCTGCTGACGGCGCCCGTCGCGTCCTACGCGCAGGTCCCCCCGCGCCCGGCGTGGCAGCACGGCGAGCGGCGGCCGCCCCCGCAGGTACGGGCAGCCGGGCCGGGGAGCGCCCGCAGGAGAACGGGAGGGAGGGAGGGAGGGGTGCAGCCCCGCAACGCGGCTGCGGGCCGTTCCGCCTGCGGGCCGTTCCGCCTGCCGGACCCCTCTGCCCCGGGCTGGGCTACCGGAACGAGCGCCAGCTCCGGTTTGCCTTCGCTAGGCGGGAGATCAGAAGGAGAAAACGTGACTTCGATTGAAGTTAATTTTCCAGGAAAGTACAAGAAATCAGCGTGTCCCAGCAGATGTGAACTCGGGGCTGGGCCGTGTAACCGGCTCTTGGTTAAAAAAAGAGAAGTCGCACTGTATTAGACTTGCTCACCTTTGCCTTTTTTGTCCGTATTTGTCTCTTTGTACAGCAAAAAGTGACGGTGGAGGTGCTGGATCACTTGGAACGCTTGGCCTTGGTTGATTTCCGCGATGCGGAGGGCGTAGAGCGGCTGCAGAAAGCGATCCAGTTTGCTGATCAGCTTCATGAGGTAAACACCGATGGCGTAGAACCGATGGATTCAGTCCTGGAGGACAGGTAAGGAATCACAGCAGCCTCCTTTTAACTGTTAATGTATCCAACTATTTGCTTTTGTAACTTGTTTTTTTTTCCTGGGACTCACCCTGGTTATGCGTTTGGTCCCTTTGCTTACAGAAAAGTCTTGTTATGGTTTTATGTGGCAGGAAGATGTCGTTGGCACCTGTGATCTTTATGTGTAAGCATAGCAAAGGTGTATTCTAATTCCTTTGTGTATCTTACTTGTCATGAATGATCTGCACATGCTGCTCCCCAAATATGTCAGTGGCATTCCTAATGTTCCAGTACTTGTCTTATTGCTTACTTAAGGCCAACGCCATGTTTAGAGATAAGCCACACTTCATATTTCATATTCATAGAATAGCTTAAAAACAGACTAAGTAATCTTTGTTCTTCAGGTGTCTGTATCTCAGAGAAGATGATGTTACAGAAGGCAACTGCACAAAAGAGCTGCTGAAAAATGCTAGAGAGAAAGTAGAGGAATATTTTGTAGCCCCACCAGGTATTGTCTTGCTTATAAAAACCTCCTAATTTTGCTTGAATTAACCTGAGGAATATAACCCACCATAGCTGCATTTACTTTCAGAAATATTAGCTGGTAATAAGGAAGTACTAAAATAAATAACTGTAGCCATCTGTAAAAACCAGACTGCAATCTGTTGGTCCAAAAGCAGGGCAGAAGCTAACCTTACTCTAGAGTTACTGCACATGTTGAGCAGTTATGTACAGGAGGTCAGACAGGACTTGCTTGTGTTCCTGACTTGCTCAGGAAATTCAAGCTGCCTGTACGTACTTAGAATAAACTGGAGAATCTAAGCTCTGCTACCCAGAATGTAACTTCAGCTGGTCTCACACAACTTTCTTTTTGTTTTCTATCAGGTAACATCCCTTTACCAAAGCTTGAAGAACGAGAGACTTTTCTGCAGGGCTCTTAGCGAAAGCCCAGAACCCAAACACAATTTCAGTATTTTATTTGAGGAAAAACTAAGGTTTGTGCAGTCACAGCTGAAATACCCTTGCATATATTTTGATCAAAAGAAAAGCACTTGCAAGACAATTCCACCTTACAGTAGGAGGAAGGTGTAAAAAGTTCAGTACTGCTACTGAAATATTCGATGTTTATGAAGCTGGAAGGCAGCATGACAGATGACCTTAGTGCTTTTATTTGGCAAAGTGAATCTGATGTTATTCTGTAAGATAGAGAATGGCTTAAAGGATTTAAAGAGAACATTAAAAGGTGATGATTAAAAAAACCCAGAACACTATGTTTTTTCCTCAAGAAGTTTGTCAGGAAAACAAGAGAAGTTGGAAGGCTGTGTTTGCCTGTTCTCACCTCTAGCTCGACTCTGGCTCGGACCCTGTCAGAAGTAACAACGTCTGGTATGGAAGAGTCCGTAACATTGCTGAGTATCTCTGTGACGTACGGACAGAACTCAGATTTTCATTATGTAAGAAAAGGCAGTTTGAGAAGATGATTCACTCAAATATTTTGCTTCTATTTAATATTTCCATTTTATCTCTGTGCTCCATGTCTGTATGGGTTACCTTCTATTATTTCCTACTTTGTATTTTTATTCTCACAGATTAAATACCAGGAGTTGTACATAATTTAAGAACTTTTCATACACAGAAATAGTTGCTCTAAAATTAAAAACCTCTGCTAATATTTATGTACACCAGACATATCTTTAGTGATACTGGCAATATTTCCTGGATTAACAAAGCCTTGCAGTTTTCTGCGTTATTTAAAGTATCCTGTGTGGCTAAGCTTGTTGTAAATAAAGAATGTAATTACTTGTGAACTTGCTATTTTTGTTCTGCTAGCACAGTGAACTACACACACTAAAACCATTATTTTTTTGTTGGAACAGGTTTTCGAAATACAAGTACCCCTTAGTGTTGCAGACAAGCATTGCTGGCAGGAAGCTAGCAACAGCCTTATTAGAAGCAGCAGTAACTTTTCTTCCTGGATGGTGCCCTGTCCACATAGATTTAAGAATCCAGAATTATTTATTCCAATTTTCATGATCTGCTCTAGTGCATAGAATTACATCCTGAGCCACAGTGGAATTTTCTTCAGAAGTTCTAGAAAAGACTCCGAAGTTATTGTAACAGGATACTGCTAATCAACAGTTCTGAGTCTGCTCTTACAGAGCCTGACAGGAGAAGGAAAATAGGCTCCCCCGTGACTGCGCAGGCACACGCTTCCCCTGAGGGCAGAAACTCACCTCAAGAGATCGTAACTTGATGTCATCTGGCTTACACAGGGCACCTTCTGTATCTTTTTGCAGAGAAAAGCCATTACTCCCATTCTGTCTTTCTGTACATCTGCATAATAAACACCACGAGCTTGGTGCATGTGTCCCTGCAGGTTCTGCCAGCTGTCTGGTAGAGGAAGCGCTGAGCTCCTATGAACTGCATGTTCCACATCCCTGCAAACAACAGGTAATATAAATTAGAGATTAATGATACACATGCATTGTTTCTTAACGTCTCAAAAGTCCACCAAGCATATTAGAAGTATCATAATTTGAAAAACACTGAAAAAAATCCTAAAGAGTTTGAATAGTACTGGTACGAGGTTCACCCATTAGTGGCTTGCTCTTAATACCGTGTGTACAAACTGCTTTGACAAGCTCCCTCTCAGGCCGTTCATTATGTGCCATGTATTTACTGGAAAACCCAGGCCAAGCGAAAAGGACTACAGCTGCCTTTGCTGGGATAAGAACTCACAGCCACTGGGTAGAATCCACTTTCACTCACTACCCTGAAAGATTGTGTGTTTGAGAAGCTTTGAACTGTTTTTTTTCTAGAACTGTTTTTTTTTTTTCATATTTCTCTGGCAGGAGGTGAGAGGAAACACTTGTCCCACTCTTATTTGTGCAGTTACTTCATTATTTGTTTAAGCTTCCATAATATATACACATACATATATGCATACACATGAAACATGTAATTATTATGATACTTGAATTCTTTCAAGGGTGTTGAACTAAAGTCTCTATTTAATCCCACTAATCCAATTCTCTGCAAAGCTGTAACACTATCAGTGCTTTAGTCTCAGGCTTTTCAAGATTCATACTCTGCAAATGCTAAAGTTTTACAAATATATAAGCTCAGCTTAAAAGTTATTTATGATGCATATATAAATCACAATAAGGAAAGACCTCAAGTCATGCCATACAAGAAGTGTGTTAGCAGAGAATTCCCAGTTTGAGAAATCCGTTTTGGCCGCCTCCTTTGACTGTCAGAGAGAATGGGGACAATGTTATTTACATAGAAAAAGGAAGAGGAATTTGAGAGTGAACTGCATGGCTACAGGAGCTTCCAGCCCAATATATCATCAAGTAACTATTTAAAAGCAACAACCAAACCAGCAATTTGGACAAAGACTATCCCACATTCCCAATGCAGCACAGGCTAAGATGATTAAAACTGCCAGTTCACTGCTGTTCCCTTACCCACACACTCCAGTGAGAGAACAGACTGCCTGATGCTCGTTCCCTGCAGCCCAAACTGCATTTAAAGTGGAAAACACACATTTCCTTAATGAAGGGGTTTGTTGCAACTTCACCACTGATAAGGGAATTACAGCCCTGACTCAGGCACCTGCAACCACTGAAACAGAAACCCTAGCCGAGGCCAGATGAGCTGCCTATGGGGCAAAATACATTAGTGCCTCAGCCTGCCCTTGGCATGTCTAATGTGGTGGGTGCTGTGCCCCGGGGGATGGTGCAAAGGCTCGCTGGGCCCCAGCTGCACCCTGAGGTGGGGACGAGACGCCCTTCGTGGTGCCGGTTCCCCTGCTTTCACTCGACGCCCAAGCGGGTCCAGATCTGGGTCAGAGCTTTAGAGTGTTCTGCCACAAGGCAATTTATAAACCAAGGCAAGTGAATAGATATATTTAAGGATTTGTGTAATAAAATCACTACCTGTACATTCCTTGTAACTGCAGTGAGGCAAACATAATGTATATTAGTGAAATAACTCATCTTTTCTCAGTGGTTAAAAAAATCTGTTAGGTTAAAAAAAAAAAACCAGCAAAAGGAGGCCGGATTCTGAGATGGTGTAAATGTATCTAGTTTCCGTGGAGACCACAGAGATGACTTACACCTGCTAAGGTTTTTCCACTGCTATGTAGATCTATAACATATAAAATGGGATTAGAAGCCCTAGCATATAGATTCCAGGTTTACAAAGAAAATTTCAAGGTGGAGATTTCTTCAGTTTTATGGAAAAAAGAAAATGGAAGTTGTTTTATTACTAATAATGATTATTTTATGTTTTGATACTAACTAGGAGCCCCAGGAAAAGTCTCTATTAGATACAGTGATATAGTATTCAAAACAGAGCACAAAAAATAAAAAAGCCTCAATTGAAAAGTGCTTACAATCTAACCTCTATCTGCAAGGGAATCTCATGATATGCCTTATCCATTACCCAATTTTCTTTGGCACCTCCTCTACGCCAGCTATCATCTACCATGTGTATTTGTTCTGCCTTCCCCTGCAGCTCTGTCCTGAGGGAAATATACTTTTATATTCTAGATTAACAAGTAAGACTCTAAT
Organism: Nyctibius grandis; assembly: GCF_013368605.1. NCBI lineage: Eukaryota > Metazoa > Chordata > Aves > Nyctibiiformes > Nyctibiidae > Nyctibius > Nyctibius grandis. Next base: position 4,655,186 of record NC_090671.1, read on the forward strand.
GTTTCTCTTTAAAGCCGTGTATCTCAGGCTTTAATGTTTCTCGTTAACGACTGTATCTCACCCACACTGACATTTCCTGCAGTCGTCATCACATCTGTTCCTTCAGCTAACCATTTCTTAATAAATGCACAGAAATTTGCCTGCAGCTACCAAACACAGCCACCTCCTCAGAGATTCATGGGTGTTTCTGAAGTTCATTGTAAGCACTGGGAAGATTGTTAAATGGTTCAGTTCTGTCAGCACAAAACTGTCTCGTACCCAATGGCTGGTGCAGCACATACTACACACAGTTCTGTCAATTAATTGCTTACTGTGGCCCTGAGACTATTCAAAGCTTCGTCAAGTTGCTAGCGTGTAAGGTCTCTTATGCCCTTTCACCTGCTCCATTAAACCAGATAAACTCCCTTAATTTCATAACTTTCAGAGTTGTCCCTAACACAGGCTCCTGACGGCAAGACAGAAAACAAAGCCATTAATTGCATCTCTTCTAATTGGAATGTAAAACCTGGGAGCTAAAGTCCAAAGTTATTTCTGACATACTTTAGAGTGACAAAAGTACTACATTATCCACTTTTAGTATTTTGGGGACAGTATATTCTGCTGAGGCTGCCTCAGAGCTTGCAAAAGCAAAAGGTTGCTTGCAGTTATGCTACTTTTACTACGAGTGACACCGAGCAGGTAACTATACTGCACTAATGAAAAATATTTGCATTTCAAGTGAGGTGGATGACTGCTCTTGAGTTCTTTACTTCTACAACACCAACCAGTATTTGACAACCTTTCTTTTAAGTCATCCTGTGCTGTTTGCTATAGATATGGTTCAGAGTCCAGTTATTAACAAATCGCCAGCTATGGAAGGCTTAACAGCAATTTTTTATCTGCTGACAAGGAGATAAGCAGAAAGTGCCTCAGGGAGAGTGAAACTAACAAAACAGAGCACTGAGGATCTCCCAAAACATCTTGCTTCATTAAAAAAAAAAAAGGCAGAATTGCAGAAATGGTGAGGTCTGCAAAAGATGCCTTAAATGGATTCAGTTCACTGAAGGAACAAAGTTTAGAGATGACTTGATCATCCTCGGTGAACATGGGCAAAAGATTTCTATCAGGGGTCACTTAATCTGAAAGACAAAGACAAACTGAAAACAGACACGTGAATAGGAAAGATGATCAAGTGCCATTTATAAGGTATGGAACTCCTTCCTCCGACATGGGTGGGCTTTCCTCTCAGCAAGGGGCATCTTATCAAAAGAGCTGTCCCAGTTCAAAGAGAAACACGGGCCTGTTGCAGAGATTACTGGGTTAAATTCGGTGGCTCTGTGATCTGGGTTGGGGCATGTAATAAAATGGCCTTTGGGGCTCAAATATCAACTATAGAAAGGTGTTTTACAGAAACTGGTGGACACATTAAAACGCACTGGAGACAGCGTACTGTAAGGAAGAAGTGTTTCGGCCCCGGATCACTAGAGGATGCCAAGGCGAGTAGCCCGGGAGCCAGGACTGGAGGCTTTCCGTACACGGCTGAAACCTACATCAACATCCCCAGTAGCGTGCGCTCTGTCGGACGTGCGGGCCGTGCTCCCCGGTACTTCACCTGCAGCCCGCGGCGGGGATCACCTGCACCCCGCGGACTGCGCCCCGCCGCCGCGGCCACCGGTCGCTATCGGAACAGACGCTGGCGCAAGGCATGCCGGGCTGAAAGAAAACGCAATAGTAAAACCCTAAGAGGGCGCCGGGTCTTGGCCAATGAGCGCTCGGGGGTGTGGAGCAGTGACCAATGGCTGGCGGCCGGTGCGCAGTGGGCGGTGCCGCGGGTGCTCGGAGGCAGTGGCGCGCACTAGGCAACCCCTATCGCTGCTCCGCTCCGCTCCGCTCCGCGCAGGGTCGGCCCGCAGCGCTCGCCGAACGGTGAGGGCAGCGGCGGCGTGTTTGGGGCGGGGCGGCTGGCGAGAGAGACCGGGAGCGGCTGCGGCCTCTCCGGGCTGCAGAGCGGGTGCTGAATGCGAGCGGGCTGTGGAGCCACGGTTCGTGTGGCTGAGAGCACCGGCTGTGCCTGTGCCTCTGACCCACCCGGCAACGCTGCTGCACGGCCACGGCTGCGGGCACAGCGCGGGCCCTGGAGCCCGGCTGTGAGCGATGGTACCCGTGTGAGTGCTTGGCAGGTGATCCTGGCAGGTCGCTGCTCCTGTGACTTTGAATTCTCTTCTTTGCTCAGTTCAGACAACCATGAGTGATCGGAAGGCAGTGATCAAGAATGCCGACATGTCGGAAGAGATGCAGCAAGACTCTGTGGAGTGTGCTACTCAGGCCTTGGAGAAGTACAACATCGAGAAGGACATTGCTGCTCACATAAAGAAGGTAAATGTTTGCCTGGAATGTCCTCATGAAATCTCTACGCACATGAAAAATCAAGCAGGGAGAATGCTGCTGGGCAAGTAGCCCTAGAGAAACAAGTTCTAGAGACAATAGAGTTGTCTTTCTCTGTTGTGCTTTCTCTGGAGGCTGCTGTTCTTACATTTGTTTCCCCACCCTTTCCGTGGACTTTTCCAGGTCCTTCTGGGTTTCTCTTGCAGTACCTTCTACTTTAAGCCTTTTCTGCCACTGTCCCATTATCCAGGTGAACAGAGAGCGGCAGGTGACTGTCCCTGTGACTGCTGAGCTGGTACGAAACATAGGGGCTCTGTGAGGCCTGAGAAGCAGTGGGTTGCTGACCTTGTAATAAGAAGTGGTTTTGTGTTGTTTTTTTTTTTCCCCCACCACATGTAAGACAAACTGTTCATGCTAATGCAGAACAGATGGTTCATAGCTTCCAGTTTGTCAGAATTTCCCTCGGACTCCTGCTGGGAGCCTGATTGAGCTGCAAGTAGTTGAAGGGTTTGGTTGAGCAGAACACAACCTCTTGCACGCTCTCACAAAAAGTCTCTTCAGCTGACTGCTGTTAGATCCTGCAGTAGATAACCACTGACTGCACGGCTTTACCCTTAGTAGACTTGCACACTTGAGTTTATTTGAAAGCTAGAGCAGGCTCCTGACTACAGTGTGTAGGAAGAACATGGTCTCATGACCTGGTACCAAAAGAGTGACAGAGAATTTTCCATCCGGAGTCCTTTCAGCATCCTTGTTGAAAACAGCTAATGCAGTCAAAATAATCGCTTAACCTGCTTAGATTCAGAAAAAGCAGTGACGTTCCTAAAAGTTATGGTTTGAGATCATGGTATGCCTTCTGGGGAAAAGTTACTTCCCCAAACATATGTTTTAAGCTTATTCCTGTGCAGCGTGGAAGCACTTTTTTTTTTGGTCTGACTAAGCAGCAGATGAGTTATAAAGTGACAGATGATCCTTGCACTGAAGAGCATATGCTGCTCCTTAATTGCCTTCTTCCAAAAGTGATACTTGCTAACAAGTGACATATCATTGCAAAAAAACCCCTGTTAGACAATATTAGTACAATTCTCACAAAAACGCTGAATTCCTAGTTCTCTCTTCTGCAGGAGTTTGACAAGAAATACAATCCCACTTGGCACTGCATCGTGGGAAGGAACTTTGGCAGCTACGTGACTCATGAGACCAAGCACTTCATCTACTTCTACCTCGGCCAAGTTGCGATTCTTCTTTTCAAGTCTGGGTAGAACCACGGACTGTTACTGAAACTCGCACCTGGTTACAGGACTGCACACTAACTCCAAACAGCCTCCTACCTTCAGGAAACAGACCTTGATCTTCAGGTCTTTTGTTGTATTGTTAGATGTCAGGGATTTTGCTGTAGCAGCTGGTATTTTCATTGTGGCTATAAAAAAAAAAGGCAAGAGTGTTTTCCTTGTATTTATTTTCTTTCAAAAGACAGCTTCTTTGCTAATAAAACTGTTGAAACAAGTTTATCCTTTAAGAGTCTTCTCTACCTTTCTTCCCTCTCAGTGCTTGCATTACCCTCTTTATTCCACTGTGAATGAAGGAGGAACATCCCCACCTCCATTTCACCCCCCAAATCCACAGCATCTGAAGCCTGAGCTAATCTATGAATACATCATCAGTCAGTAACTGAGAACAACAGGAGATAGTTTCCCTGAGGGAAAAGAGACTGCTTTTCCATTCCTGATAAGCAAATTTTCAGCATGTGCAACCTCCGGTGCAAATTCTGGAGTTTAGATACATGGTGTTGCTTTTCTGATTTCAAGTGAACTGGTGAGCTAAAAGCCATAGTCCTTTCATCTCCTGATTTTCAGAAGAGACAAATTTTCATACGAGTTCATCACGTGGCTGTCACTTTAGAATGTAAATTTATACCTTCTATAGATTTTTTTTTACTCTGTCCCTGTATCCTGCTACAGAAGCATCTGTTCTTCAACAGTTTAGTTTAAAGAACAGAAGGAAATGCACCGTATTTTTATGTAGAGGTTATGCATCTAGCACTGACAAAGAAAAGTATTTCATATGGAGGTGAAAACATGTAATCTCATCCCAGAATATAGTTATGCAGTCATTCCCTGTCAGAAAAAAAAAATCCTTTCTTAGAAAGGAAACCTCAGAAAGGTTAAAATATTGACTCAATGAAAAAAGTTGATGCAGAGCTGTTTTATTTCACAAGCCTTCCATTTGCCTTTGAAAGAAGTAAAGGAATCATGGGAAAAATCCCTTAGAGTCCACATGACAAAGACAATCACAGCTTAATAAAAATCTAATAAATACAAGTTACTTCTCACTAGTACGATGTCCTCCTTGAAGCTTATTAAAAAAAAAAGGAGGCACCTTATTTGAAGACCAGTCAGTCTATTTCTGTATCCACACCACTGGTAACTGAAGTTGCTTCATTTGTTAGCATTGCTCGCTTTTGGCCATGTCCTTTACATTGCACTTGAAGGGGAATGCAGGTGTAAGCACCACCCCAGGAGTCACTTCATCCGCAGGTTTATTGGGGGAAAAAAGGTAGCTGATGTTCTTCTGGGTCCGAGTGCTGAACAAGTATCTGTTGCACAAGTTCTTAAAACTCCTCTTCAATCTTGATACTGATAAAATTCCACAGCCGCCTTATTCCTCGGAAAAATTGCACCTCCTGTGTTTTGCTACATAGTAGACTCACAGTTTGAAACCCGAGTGAATGGCAACAATGCCCGAGTTTAAATTCTGATAATCCACTTTAAAAAACCCTGCATCTTCTATCATTGCCTTCAACTCCTCCTGAAAAAATAATAGTTCCGTAATTATAATAACCTGAAGGCCCATAAACCAGCTGCTTGCAAGATTATGCTGGGACCGTGTTTTGTGTGTTAGTGAATTCAGAGAAATACTGTCTTACCTGAGGGGGGAAACGTCGGATGCTCTCCACGAGATACTGGTAAGACTTCCAGTCACCAGCAATAACCTCACCCAGAACAGGGATAACCTGGAAACTGTATAGATCATAGAGCCTGCACAGACAGACAGCAAATGCAGATTAATACAAACAAGTTCAAAACCAACCCTCTCCAACACAAGTTTATCTCTGTACCACTATGCTATGGAGTCTCCTTCTGATTTTAAAAGTGCACAATGAGGTGGCCTCAAAGTGTCTCCATCTCTTATTCTGTCTGAGTACAAATAAAAGAGCCTCTTGATACTGCATAGCGTCACCATGTTCCTACCTGGAAAGAAGAGGGTTGCTGACGTGACTGAATTCAAGGCAGAGAAATCTTCCTCCCGGTTTCAACACACGATAAGCCTCCTGAAGTGCCTGAGACAAAGCAGATGCGATAAGTTTGTTTCTGTAGAACAGCACCTGCCTGTTATGCCATGTGATGACAACTCAGTGATGAACTGAGGGGAGTAAAGAGAATCCTGAGTGGCAATCTCCAATATTGTAGAGAAGTATCCCAAGACAAGTACAAAAAAAAAAACCCAAACCCCAAACAAACAACAAAACCAAACCACAGAAACTCTTGCTGTTACATAAATAGATTTATACCAGGCTTTGTGTCGAAACTATGATGTCAGGTTTGCAATTTTTCTTCTTTTTCCCTGCTGTTAGTTGATGAATGTTTGCCAGCAGAGCTCTTGTAATTACAGACCAAACCCAAAAGGGAGAAGGTGACTCAGCTACAAAGCTGAAAATGAAAAGAGGGCATGACAGATTTTTTTTTTAAATCAAAAGAAAAGATTTTACTCAATTGTGAGGCACACCCAAAGGATCAAAGAAATGATACTGGGTTTTGGATGAGCAATGTGTGAGAACAGGGAGGAAGGAAAGGGAAGAAGAAAATCTTTGGCTACTTTGAAAATTTCATCCTATACCCAAAATAAAACACCCAAGAACCACCAAGACAAAATTCTGTTTACAACTGTATGTTTTTTCATACAAGAGCACAGCAGAGTTGTATTCAAGAACCTCTGCAGATTGTACATCTGCTTGGCTTCAGCTGTCATGTTCCTAAGGGATAAAATACAAACAGTACCCATATGTGATGGGAGCTCTGCAAAAGAATGGGAGGCTTGGATGTGTTTTGTATCAGGTCTCCAGGGAGCTATGCTACCAGACTGTCGTATCACTGAAGGCAAAGAGCCTGTGCTTTGGAAGGGTGTAGACAAAGCATCGTGAAAATCCACCCACACTAAGAGAAGTTCAAAGGCATACAGTTCAAGGTGGTTTGGATCCAAACGCTACACCTTCCACAGAAGGAGCATTGCCAAGGTTGTAACGTACTCCTCCAAAACACAGACAACTAATCCAGCTAGACAGGGGATCTATCTTCACCCCCAAGACAGCTATTCATTCTCGAAAAAGATACTGTTTAGAACAAAGGGTACTACTTACCCTAATTAAAATAATACTCATTCTTCATGGGACACTTGACTACCAGCCAGTGTAAAGACACTGAGCAGAAATGGGCTGAACAGGTTAGTTCAACGGCAGTGGTGGCAGCAGCCAGCTGCTTCCCACTCTCTGCTCTGGGAGCTCTGCTGGCTCAGGCAGGCAAACGGAAGGGGGCAGGAAGCGTTGGACCCACTGCAGGTGGGATATGGATCAGGTGCTTCAGAAAGATTTGAGACGTGCAGGCTGACTGCACTGTGCCTGTGTAGATCCAGTAACATCATACGTCAGGAGAAGGTGTGGAATGACTGTAGCGTTCAGCCCCTTTTGCCTTAGGAAGAGATTGTGTGGCTTGCCAAGCTGGAAGGATTGGGCACAACTAGTATAAATCTAACTTCTTATGACAAAGGTGGGGCATTTATTGCATTCTTCATTCAGACAAGTTGAACACTACATGCCACTTATTTAAAATGCTTCATGAGTAGACAAAGATGTTCCTTTATCTAAAGGAATTCTTCCTTTGCTTCCTCCGCTAGAATAAAAAAACTCAGGTGAATTGTAAGGACCCCATGTCAGGATACACTATAGCAACTTACCAAATCAATACGAGTTACATTTCGGATTCCAAAGGCAATTGTGTAAACATCAAACTTATCATCATCAAAGGGCAACTCTTCAGCATCCCCAAGTACCCAGGACAAACCTGTAGCAAAAGTCAAGGACACAGTATTGAACAGACCTTATATAACTCAGACTGCTCCAGAAAGACTAGAACTTATCTATTCCAGAAGGAAATGGTTATTAATGAAGTGAGATTTAACACTAATATTTCAATTTTGCATTTTTGTTGGAGGAAAGACACCTTGGTCTATACTCACAAGGCCCTGTACTATACAGCTGCCTTTCAAGCAAAGTAGTTAATGTTGCAGATCAGCTGAAACATTCTTCTGCATATACACACATTGTGTCCACAGTGCCTTAATCTGCCAAAAAGATTTCACCCAAATCTTGCATGGTAGTGGAGCAAAGTTGCAAAAAGAGAATCCCTCCTGGAAGAGTAACTATAAATAATGATTACTGTCTTGCCATGCAACAATGTCCAAACACTCAAAACATTTTGCTAGAAAGCTTCCATAGACTGAGGAACATGAAAACCCATGCTTCCTCCAGCAGCACTATCAGTACGTGATCCCGTTGCAGCTCTGTTGCTTCCCCACCTAATGGGTCAAGGCCATGTCTATCTGTGGAGCATGGGTGTCCAGGTTATTTGTACCAAAAATAAGACTGCTCAATTTAGAATTAATAGTTCTTAAAGTCGCTGGTTTTGGTGACTCAAATGCAAAACAAAAAAACTAACAGAAAAAAAACAGGAGTCTTCTGCAACAGAGATCAGCAGTTTCAAAGAGCAGTATGCTAGAAAGAGAGGTGGAGGAGGGCAAAACACAGCAGAAAACAACAGTTGTTGCCAGGAGATATTCAAATTTCATTTTTACAAAATATATATATTTATAGTTGTAGAAAGTATTGTATGCAAAGCAGTATGTAACATTATTAAAGTAGCAATTATTAGTGTTATTTAAATGTAGACAGTTTGAAAAGACACCTAAGAAGTGAGCATCACAAAAAAGTTTTGAGTGACAGGAAAACTGCCCCTCGGAATACACTGTGGTAAAATCACAGGCCAGGAGTTTGTATGTGGATACATAAAAGGGGCTGTCGGTGTCCAACAAGAGGAACTAGGGCACCTGCAGCACAGCCTACTACTGCTGCTGGCCAAAAAAGGACAATCAGCGATTGTGCAACACGTTTCATTTTGGCATGCATAGCCCCCACTGTTGGTGAATGTACATAGGAACGCAGTGAAAGAAAACTCTGCCCCTTACAGTTTTAAGAAAAAAAAACATTTAGACCTCAGACAATCAACAGATAAGCAAGCTCAGAAATGAGATTACTACAAAAAGGAGAAATCGCATGAAAAACAGAAGGTAGGGCATATTAAATGGATATGTGCTGAACAAGGGAGTGAAAAAGAGTTAAGAAGTCAGAACTGTGGCACAGTGGGGCAGAAGGTAACCCAGGCAGCAAGACAGTTGGGCTTCTACAGCTATTATGTACAGGGAAGAAAAATTAAAAACTGTAAATATGCATTTTGAGAATTTAATAAGTCAGAAAAACACCTGAAAAGTGCAGCCAATTAAACAAAATGCTTTAGGTATAGTAGCTGGGAGGCACCATCAAGCTTTATTTCAGTTCCTAAGCTACTGTCACAAAGCTCTTATATGTACAATGTTGGTACAGTTCAGGTGTTCCCAAACTATGATGGAGAAGAAGAGCTCTGGACAGGCTGGCAAGCTGCTCAGATAAGCATGATGCAAGCAATCTGCCAGAGCTGGAAGAACCAATGCTTTCACAATTAGTTCGTTTTTTAAAGAAAAGGGAGACATGGACAGGCAATAGGACATTGCCTGGGGTAACCCACCAGCAGAGAGCAAGAGCAACGGAGAGAACCTATACCAGCAGCTTATCTTTCAGCCCCTTTGTGCTACTGAGTTATTCTGTATGTTTGTCAGCCTACAGAATTTGTAGGCTGAAGTCCCCATGGGAGTGTGGGAGCAGGGCGCAGTGAATGGACTTGCAGGAGATCTCGTAACACATACGCAGGGGCTGCCCAGGGCATACGTAATGGTGGTACCCAGGCAAACAAAGTTTGGGAGCCTCCTGGTATACTTTACATTGCTAAAATATTTGTCAAATATCCATAAATGAAGAGAGGATAAACAACTATCATGCAAATGCTGAGCCACAAGCAGGACTTCTTTCTCTATGTCTTACTACTTAAAATCAGGCTTTTCAATCAGGATTGGCATGGTCCCCAACAAATTCTAGATAACAGTGAATGAATCCATTGACCTGCAAACTAACATTTAATACAATTCAGTTTCTCTGAGTATTATTAGCATGTGCTCTAACTGTGGAAAGTTTTAGAGGTTCATGATACACTTTAGTTCTTGCATTTTTTTTATTTGCTGCCTTGGTTCTCAAAATACCCATTATAAGATCTTTAGGGTAATCATTCTAGGGCTGAGCTCTTTTGCCTTATCTGCCTTAGTAAAATCAGACTCATTTGCACAGGTATAAACAGCAGGTTTAGGTTATTTAACCAGGTTTGAAGGATAGCTTGGTATCAGACCTCACTGACACTTCCATATATGTATTTCTGAAAGTTCAAGTATTATTCAAGAGGATCACTGTACATCTGAATAACACACTATATACATGCTCACTGAAAAAGTAACTGAACATTGGCAAATATGGAAGCACAGCTATAGTACACACCATGGCTATATAATGTATACTGTAATCCTGAAGTGGTGATTACCTGATGACTATCATGCGTCAAATTCTTGCTATCAGGCATACTACTGAAACAGTACAACGCACGACTTACCTTCGGAGTAGCCAAGATGCTGTGCTTTCTGCTTCCCAACTTTTAACATTTCTTTGTTAATGTCACAGACCACCACTTGGGAATCCCCTAGTGACTTAGATTTGTCTGCCTGGTAACTCTCAAAAATTTCCTGCCATGATAAATTCTGATGGTGCTTAAGCTTCCGCTGGAGCTGGCGTTCTCGTATAGAGCGAACGTAATTAATAAATCGAAAGGCGATGTCACCTGCATTGGTTTTAAAAGAAAGATACTTGTTTTGGAATGTTTTCTGACTCCAGGAAATTGGAACATAAGGCTCTAAACGTCAAACTGAGTTGGTTTTTTTTTTAATACATATATAAAAACCACGCACACAGTATAGGGAGACAGAGAGAGAGAGTGTATATGCATATATATAAAAATATATAAAGGGAACATATTAAAAGCAAAGAGCCCTGACTTCCTACAAACGGAAAGAGTTTTCCATAACATACCATGGCAGTACTATAATACTTTCAGAGCCTTGGAGCAAGATATTACAAAATACAAAGAAGTCAGCTCTCAACCCTTCTCTGTGAAAATCAGGTAAATGCTACAGCAGTTTTAAAGACAGGGAACTGAGCTGGAGGCGGCGGGGGGGGAAGGCTAGGCAACTTAATTCTGAGCAGACTCAAACAGTTCAAAATAGCATGGCATTGTCACGTGGAACTCACCAAAATTATTTACCTGTTCCTCCAGCAACATCAAGAAGAAGTGTTCCTGGGGAAGGGTTCATTTTATGCACGAGGATATCCTTCCACACTCGATGAATCCCCAGAGTCATCGAATCGTTCATTACATCATATTTCTTGGCCACATTTTCAAAGACCTGGTAAACTGCAAGGAAAGGACATGAGAATGAGATGCAATTTACTCAAAAATGCTCCTGCGGAAGTAAAATGGACTTGGCACTGGTAGGTTAATGGTTGGACTTGATCTTAAAGGTCTTTTCCAATCAAAACGGTTCTATGATTCTATGCAAATGTGTCCTTTATTGCCTCGGGGAGGTCTGCCACCACGTGGAACTGAAAAATACCACCTGAAAACTCCTTACAATCAGTATCATCGAATCCTACTGAGCCTGTAGCCTGACAAACGTCTCCTTGGACAAACAGCCTCTTCCCGTAACCCTTCCGGAGCTGAGGGGAAGAACGGAGCTGGCCTAACACCGATACTATTCACCGATACTCCCGGTAACGTGTCAGACCAACGGCCCAGCTCCAAACGCACCTCCACCGCCCCTTCACCCGGCTGCCCGGGAGCCCCGTCAGGCTCCAGCCCGCCCTCCCCGGGGCGCCGCACGGCTCCACAGCGGCCCCGCCGCCGCCCTCACTTTTCTCCCTCCTCTCCGCCTCCGTCACGTTCTGGAAGCCGAAGTGCGCCTCCGGCCCCGCGGCCAGGCCCCGCACGGAGCCGCAGAGCGCCCGCAGAGCCCCGCCGCGGCGGGCGAGCACCGCCCGGCACGGGCACAGCGCCGCCGCCGCCATCTTGCAAGGGCACGACCTCCACCGCCGCCCCGGCGAGCGCGGTACCGGCGGAGGGCGCGGCCGGGGCCGGCCCCGCGGGGGCGGGAGGCGGCCCGCCGGGACGGCCCAGCCGCGCCGGGGTCAGCGGGAGGTGGCCGGGCTCCGTACTGGGCCCCGGCCGCCAGAACCGCGGGGTTCAGGGCCCTTGAACCCTACACGGGGTACTTACACCGCGGGTGTGCCGGCCCGAGCAGCCGCCAAACATCCCCGTGCTACCGGCTGCTTATGTGCACGGCTGAATCCCTCCTGGGAGAATATACGTGGCAGGGGAAAAAATAACCTCCCAAAAAACCCCAAACTCGACACACCTCACACAGCAAATTGCATTAATTTTGCAAATAAATTTATCTTCTTTATATTTTTAGTTTTGCAGTTTCCTGGCTAAAGTAAAACCTCCTGGGGAGCAGGAGGGAGGGCTGGTTTGTGGGCTCTGGTGAACTGAGGGGAGGAGTGAAAGGCTGCCTGTGATTCCTGTCAGGAACATTAGTACAAATTAGGGAGCTTTTTTGCAAAAGCTGCCCTGCTCAACACATTGTTTGAAAAATCTAGAAATTCTGTCAGCTTTGTAGATACAAAGAGGATACTTAACCCTTTCTCATGAGAGATTACATCACGCTTAAGAAATCAGACCAGACACACTGCATTGCCCGAGCACAAGCTGGTCCCCCTTGCCAAGATCGTCCTTTGATACAAAAATCGGAACTCTCCAAACCCCCTTGCTTTCTAACTTTCCTCACCGCAGTGGGGAGCTGGGTGCAGCTGGGTAGAGTCAGAGAGAAAACTCAATAACGCCAGAGTGGTATTAAGCAGGCATTCTTTATTGCAGCGCTGGGCAGCACTGGGGATTATCCACCATGAATGCACCACCGATTTGGCAGATTTTCAGAGACTATATACCATAAAGTCATACATAGTCATAGGATTTCCGAGAACTCATTGACATAACCATAAGATATGCGCAGTGATCTTCCCTAGTGGTCGTTATGGGTCTTCAGATGAAGGCCGGAAGTCTTCCTCACTGTGTTCGCTGACTGACCCCCGCTTCTGTGCAAACTCAGTCCGGGGATCATGTAGGCCATGGCCTTCGAGGCAGGTGTTGCAATTCCCTTATCTCTGTGTTTCTGTGCATCCGCCCATCACAAGGCCCAGCCATCTGAATTGAGAACATCCCAGAGCCTCCTTATCTTACAGCCATTACCGCTTTCCAAATTCAAAGGCTTTCCTTTGTTTAGTTGAGCACCCAGGATATTTGAGTAATTAAGGTATTTACAATGCCCTCCTTGTTCTTGGGGCCCCAACCGTTTCACCTTCTGTGTTGAGACTTACTAGAGCCATCCTCAGATCCTGGCATGATTTTCTAACATCTTATCTGGAGAATCAGGAAAACCTAAAATGCTGGCTTTTTGCTCTACGTTCTTTGCAGCGGGTTGCCTTGCAAGTCATCACGGTTTTTGGGCTTGTGGGTTTTTTTTGTTTGCCTCAGCTATAGGAAGACGATCTTTGCCTCCCAGAGAGTGACCGAGAGAGCCTCTCCAACGCTGTAGTCACAGGCCGCTGTACAGACGCCAGTGACCAGCCACGTTCAGGCACCTCAGCCGTGAGGAAAGGGGAAGGGCCAAGCAGAAGCTGCGCACCGCCTGAGCAACCGGCCCAGGCATGTCTGCAAGCAGGGTGCGGCGGACACGCCATACCCCAGGCTCGCCCCGGCAGGGGCCCTGTGGGATCCGGGGCCGCCCCAGAGGCCTCGCTCCCGCCCAGCCCGGGGCTCGGCCTGCACCGCCGCGGCCGCCCGTCGCTATGGGAACGGACGCAGGCGCGAGGCATGCCGGTCTGAAAGAAACTGCTGCAGTAAAATGCTACGAGAGCGCCGGATTCTGGCCAATGAGCGCTCGGGGGGGTAGTGGCGGTGACCAATGGCTGGCGGCCAGTACGGAGGGGGTGCGGCTGGGGGCGCTTGGAGGCGACGGCGGCGTGCGCGGGTCGGTTAAACGGCCGCGGCGGCGGAGGAAACTGGATGTCCGTGTGCCTCAGCGCCTCGTCCGCTCCGTTCCACACAGGGCCGGTCTCGCGGCACCCGCCGAACGGTGAGGGAAGCGGCACGAGGGTCTTGGGTGCTGGAGTGGGGCAGCTCCCGAGAGGGGCCGGGTCCCACCCGGGTACTGGGGAGGCTGAGGCCGCGCAGCCGCTGCCCGGGCACCCCGCCGGCTCCCCCGTGCCAGGGCCCTTCCCCAGCGGCTGCTTCTCCTTTCCCGCGCCCCTGGGAGCTGCAGGCGGGAGCCTTCCCTGTAGCCACGCGGGGCTCCCAGCCCGTAGCGGGGGGCGCTGGGCTTCGTTCGCCTCCCCCGGGCACGGAAGGGCCGTCGGGGCCGGGCGCTGGAGCGGCTGCGGCCTCTCCTGGGACTCCCGGCCTGTACTGGGCTGCGCCGAGCTGGAGAGGGGCTGGGAGGGCGGCGGGGTTTGGAGGTGCTGCGGAGGGGCTTGTGCGGGTGCTGAATGCGAGCGGGCTGTGGAGCCACGGTTCGTGTGGCTGAGAGCACCGGCTGTGCCTGTGCCTCTGACCCACCCGGCAACGCTGCTGCACGGCCACGGCTGCGGGCACAGCGCGGGCCCTGGAGCCCGGCTGTGAGCGATGGTACCTGGGTGAGTGCTTGGCAGGTGATCCTGGCAGGTCACTGCTCCTGTGACTTTGAATTGTCGTCTTCTTTGCTCAGTTCAGACAACCATGAGTGATCGGAAGGCAGTGATCAAGAATGCCGACATGTCGGAAGAGATGCAGCAAGATGCTGTGGAGTGTGCTACTCAGGCCTTGGAGAAGTACAACATCGAGAAGGACATTGCTGCTCACATAAAGAAGGTAAATGTTTGCTTGGAATGTCCTCATGAAATCTCTACGCACATGAAAAATCAAGCAGGGAGAATGCTGCTGGGCAAGTAGCTCTAGAGAAACAAGTTCTAGAGACAATAGATAATCAAGTTGTGCTTTCTCTGGAGGCTGCTGTTCCTACATTTGTTTCCCCACCCTTTCCGTGGACTTTTCCAGGTCCTTCTGGTTTTCTTTTGCAGTACCTTCTACTTAAGCCTTTTCTGCCACTGTCCCATTGTCCAGGTGAACAGGGAGCGGCAGGCGACTGTGACTGCTGAGCTGGTACGAAACATAGGGGTTCTGTGGAGCTCTCCTACAGTTTTCCGCTGAGAGAAACCCTATTTTACATAGTCCTTGGTTTCAGTTTTAGTGAACTTAATCTTCTGTTCACACCTCTGTCCAGCTGGGTCAGAAATTACAGGGAAAAGTAGTTTTCTGCAAGTCCACTGTAATCACATTTCTCCTTATGTAGTGACATAAGCAAAAAAGAAAAAAAAAAAAACACAAAAAAATCCTGGTGGCACTGATGATCTGTTGTTTGCAACGTCTGTGTCATTCTTTATGTAGGATTAACCATACTGAACATGGGAAAGATCTGGTTCCGATTATATTTCCTGCTTCGTCAACTCAGGAGAATGGAGAAATCAAAGAGCATCAATGGAAGTTAAACTGATCAGAGTGGAAAAGCTGTTTAAAAAGTAATTCAGCTAAGCAGAATGATTGCTTCCACTAGAGAAATATTGGTTTGCTGTGCCCACTGTACAGAAAGGCATTTTTTCCCCCCAGGTACAAAGAAGTATCTATGACAGTGGAAAAGAGAGTTCAGTCTAATATTTTTCAGGTATTCTCTGTAGCAACTACTGGGAATTTGTAGAGGATTTGTTTGAAACATGTAAAACACAAATTCTTAGATTTGATGATAGTGCTGGTGTTACAGAGCGTGTGGTAGAGAATTGTCCACAGAGTCCTTCAGCATGTTACAGATGAACAATGAAGTCTAAATTATGGCTTAATCTCTGTGGGTATAAAACTAGTGGTGAAGCTTTTACTTGAGGGCTGTAGTTTCAGATCATGGTATGAATTATGGGGGGAGAAAGACTACTTTCCCTGAACAAAAGTAATGTTTTAAGCTTACTACTGCTCAGGTAGGAAGCTCTGTGGCTTTTTTTTTTGTGTTTTGTCTGAGCAGCAGGTGAACAATGAGATGTAAATAAGATAATCCTAGTATGTAAAAGCATCTGCTCTGCCTCTAATTGCCTTGCTCCAAAAGTGAATACCTGTTTAGAAGAGTTCTTAATTTCTAGTTCTCTCTTCTGCAGGAGTTTGACAAGAAATACAATCCCACTTGGCACTGCATCGTGGGAAGGAACTTTGGCAGCTACGTGACTCATGAGACCAAGCACTTCATCTACTTCTACCTCGGCCAAGTCGCGATTCTTCTTTTCAAGTCTGGGTAGAACCACTGACTGTTACTGAAA